>NW_024345601.1:4391554-4991554 GCF_902729225.1 Pteropus medius | reverse complement strand
ACATTTGACCCTAGGCAAGTTAATCTCTCTGTGCTTTGTCTCTAAAATGTGTTAATATAATATTGACCTTATTGGTGGTTGTGACAAGTCAATTAAATAGTGTACACAGGTTCCTGGCACATAAGACACCCAATATTAAAGAGTGCAAGTTACAAGTTAAGTTGCAAGTTAAGCAACTTGCCCAAGGTCAGATAGCTAGAACTTAGCACAGGAAACCTGAGACAATGAGATTTCAAAGTCCTTGCCCTTAAGTTCCTCCTCCCTTCCTGCCTCAAAGACACATAATAGGTTCATAGAGAGAATATTGAAAAGGAAATTAAAAGAGGCAATTAGCGTATTATTCTAATTTTTCATGTTTTCCTTCCACTTTCCTGTTATTACAAAGTACGCCAAAAGTTCATCAGGAATAGCATTTCTTTGTTTAGCTTTTTAATCTAACTCTAAGCCAAGTTCCAGATATTGCAAAATGAAAGTACTTAAATGATTGCCTGTTTGAGAATTCTATTTTAGGTCTGAAGGATACGTTATAAGTATATTCTGGTTAGACACAGGTACATGGACCAATGGAAAACATGACATTTGTGCTTCCTCATTGTTACAAAAGTAAAGTATATACATGCACATACATACACACACTCACCAGATAGATGAAAGAGATTAGATTGGTTATTATTATTTCTAACTACCTTAGGATAAATCCCCTGAAACCAAGATGGGGATTCCTGAGAAAGTGTTTTTATTGTATATTATCAGGAGAAAGGGAAGGAGGGAAGCAGGTCAGCAGAGGAAGGAATCTGACCTCAACCTGACCCCTTAGGGGGCTCTAGAACATGAATCACATTACAGAGTTGATCCTTCCCTGAGGAAGAGAACCAGCATTTTGTAACTCTGTGTCATCTGGTCAGTAACTTCCAGTGGTCCCTGGGGCCTTTGTAGCTTCCTGAGCTTGGTGAGCCCCATTTGCCTAAGGACAGTTATCCTAAGGAGAGAGCTGTGACCTTTCAGCAGCCATCACGCCCAGAGCTGGAGTCTGGGTGCACTGGCCCAGTGTAGGGAATCTGGGCAGGCACTTATAACATCATTACCCAGGCATTGCATCTCTCTGGGCCTCCTGAGTTAGGATAGGGCCTGTGCCTATTACTCTCCACATCCTCAGTGCTTAGGGCATGACTTGCAATAAAACAGACAGTGAATAACTATTTGTTTGCTGAATGAATAAATGAATGAATGAAGTCAATAGAGCAATTTGATCTGAAAGATTGAAGAGAAAGTCCCCATCTAAACCAAAAGTGCGATGGAAGACATAATGACCAAATGGCCATGTGGTCAACGAAATAATGGCCCCCAAATTGTTACATGCCCTAATCCCTGCAACCTGTGAATATGTTAGGTCAAGAGTACCAACATCCAGGCCACAGACCAGTACCAGTCCATGGCCTGTTAGGAACCAGTCTGCACAGCAGGAGGTAAGCGGTGGGTAAGTGAGCAAAGCTTCATCAGTATTTGCAGTCGCTCCCCAGCACTAGCACCACTGCCTCAGCTCCACCTCAGGTTGTCAGGAATTGGACTGTCATAGGAGCAGCGGTCCCTGGTACCAAAAAGGTTGAGGACCATGTGTTAGGTTACATGTCAAAAGGGACTTTGCAGATGGACTTAAGGTTAACTTCAAATGAGGAGATTCTCCAAATGTAATCACAGGTCCTTAAAGGCAAGAGAGGAAAGCCAAAGAGATGTGATAATGGAAGGAGGAGTAGAAGAGATTCAAAGCATGAGAAGAACTCATCTCATCCTTGATGGATTTGAAGACGGAGGAAGGGAGACACAGCCAAGGCATATGGGCAGCCTGGAAGCTAGGAATGGCCCTCAGCTCATAGCCAGAAAAAAAAAAAAAAAAAAAAAAAAAAAAAAAGCGGGGGGAGTGTGGGCTTCCCAGTCCCATAAGGAACTGAATTCTGCCAACAACCTGAATTAGCAAGGAAACAGATTCTTCCCTAAAGCCTCCCAGAAGAAACGCCACTCTGCTAACACCCTGATTTTAGCCCAGTGATACGACTGTCAGACTTTTGACCATAGAATGATAATGAACTCTGACACATTTGTTTTGTTTCACCGTTTAAGTCTGTAGTAACTTGTTATAGCAGCAATAGAAAACAGAGATCATCTTCCTTGAAAATGGTGTTTTCCCTTCACCTGATGGATAACTGAACACGAAACCTCACAAGTGATTGAGGTGGGACATTACTCCTCAGCCACTGTCCTAGCACTGCAGGCTGGGGCGGGGTGGGGGAGACCCAGATAAACCAGTTCTGAAATCAGCAATGGCTGGGATGAGCCCAAAACTGTTCCACATGGAAGCCCAGGAAATCAAAGCCCCTCAGGCAGCATGGTGAGCAAAAATGTGTGGACTTTGAGGTAAATCCACAAAATCTATCCCCTGGGACTTCTCAGTCCTTATTCAAATAGACACACAGCACCCATACCAGCCTGGCTCTCCATCACATGCTTTCTCAAAACTGAAACTGCTTTCACTTTAGCAAATGTGAAAGCATTAGGAAAGGATTGTCTGCCCTGGGTATGCAGAATGGTGAGCTTTGTAAACACCTCAGGGGATTTGAGAGGCATTCAAGTCCAGTCCCTCACTCAGTACACAGGAGGAAACTGAGGCCCAGCAGGAATGTGAAATGCCAGAGGTCATGCAGCAGGTTAGAACACAGCCAGTTCTGGAACTCAAGTCTCCGGCATCCCTCAGTCCTGAGGCGTGGCTGCCCCTGCTCACCTCACAATGCCAGTTCACAGCACAGAGACCCACATCTGGATGTTTCCAAGTGCTCAGACCAAACCTGGCCCAGGTAGAGAACCAGCTACAGGTCCTTCTGTGGAGCTTCAAGCCTCTTATCCCTACTGAACACAATCTTCTCCCTGCCATGTCCTCCCAACTTACCTTCTGCCACCTACAACTTTCACATTCAGCCACCAAAGGGAGCTCTCTGGAGCAGGTTATGCCTTTGTATCATTTTTTGTGTACTACACCACTTTTTCTGTTTTTGCCTCCAAACTGCCAGCACCTGCTGCTCCTTTTGGAGGACTGCCCAAGGGCTTCTCGAACCTTCTTTGCCCCACACACAGAGACATGATATATCTGGGAATTTCCACCCTCCTCTTGGCACCCATAAATCTCTGACTGCCTGTGGGAACATGGAAAAATTTTCTCACAAGGGCTGGCTGGGAAAATGCAGATATGTAACCATCCCTCCAGGGCCCCCTGCAGGATGTACCCGAAATCACATCTTGGTTTGGCTTTCTCCAGGTATAATATCTTGCCTCCCTCTCTCTTTCACTGGCCTCCCCGGAAGCAAATCTTCAATAAGTCACTTGCACACAGTCTTCATTTCAGAGTCTGCTCTGGGCATCCTGACCTCCTTACATTTGAGCAGTCTGAAGCTTCATGCAAAGCAGAATTTTCCATCCTGTATGGCCAAGGCAGAAAGAATATCTGACATAGAAATAAGATTTGCTTCTCAACCATGGTAACCCTGCTGGCTCCCAAACTATGAGAAATTATTTTTCACAAAAGAAAGAACCCTTAATTACTAACCGATAATTAAAACCTGAAGCCAAGTGCAGGAAGCTAGGGCTTGGCTCTGAGCAATGTTCCTTGCCATCATCGCCAGTATATTGGTAAGTTCTGTACTTTGAATATCACACACACAACCCTCCACAATGAGTGCTCTGCTAGGAGAAAGAATAAGATGTATTACAGCGTGTGGGAGATGTTTTCATTAAGCTATGGAAATAGAAGCCTTATGTTTTATAGCTCAAACGTTGCCAATTTTTAAAATAAGAGGTTTGGTGTAAATCTAAGCTATTCAGGGAGCGCTAGTTCAAGGACTCCCTTTGAGTCACTGTGAGCAAAAATGCATTGTTTGATCTTTATGGTCCTCAGTGTCTCCACCTATAAGACAGAGACGATTGTCTTTCCTGCTTCAGAATTAAAGGGGTGTAATGTACTGATTGTCCGTATCACTGATATGAATAATGGGTCTTTGTTGATTTATCAAAAAGTATAAATTTTGCTCCCCAAAGTGCTACAGTCATTGATGTCCTCTGGCTACTGATCCTGGACTACCTTTCTTTCTCTTCTCCATCATACCCCACAGACATACGCATACATGTCCTCTTTCGAACTTGTAGAGAATATTCTAGAAGACTCATTGGGAAGGAGCCAGTCCCTGTGTGAGTGCCAGTGTGGTGACCAGATAGGCACTGAGTTATTTAATACAGTCAGTACCTTGTTGAGATTTTTAACAGGCACCTAACAAAGAAAGAATGTATGCTCTGTGAGTAAGACCATAGTCAAGGTTCATAAACACTTCAACTAAAACTCACAAGCAATGTCAATTATCCTATTTTGCATGACAGTCTGGTTTGGGAGTTTTCATGTGATGCTTGTTTCATCTTAGCTCATAAATCCATAGCCCCTCCCATGGTGAATTGACTGTTAGTCAACAGAGTATAAAATCCATCTTTTCTCCTCCACATCCCCTGCTTATTCTTCCTTCCTTTGTTCTGATATTTTGGCCCCTGCTGTTTAGTCCCTTTTGTCTCCTGCTGTTTAGTCCTTTTTGTCTCCTTAGCTTCTTCTGATCCACAGCAGTCCTAGTACCTAGCATCTGTTGAGTATGTGCTACGTTCCTGGCCTCGTGTTTTACATGCATTACCACATTTAATTTGCATGTAACCAATAAAGTAGGCACTTTCTTACCCACCTCTCTTAGAAACTGAAGATCAGAGAGGTTAATAATCTGCCTTAGCTCACACAGCCGGGTGAGAAGTGAAATGTCAAGTTCACCATCTATCATGCCAACTTCATTCAACTTAGCCCAGCTCCAGGCTCCCATAGCTCAGCAAATGACACCGCCATGGATACAATGATGAATGTCCCAAACAGGAGAGTCATCCTTGACTCTTTACCCTTTCTCTCTTCCCTCCACCACTGTATCTGCTAGCTCGAGCTCCATTCTGCAACACGTCTGTTTCTCTCTAGTTCTAACCAGCATTCTTTCCTTCCTGGACCCCACAAAAGCCTCAGCTTTCTGCTTTCATTCTTGCCCCTTTCAATGCACTTTCCCCACAATAACCAGAGATATCATGACAGAGAATAAAAGTACCATAGGCCAAATCACTCCCCAGGTTAAACCTATCCAACGGCTCCCTTTACAGTTGGAATCATATCCTTTTTCTTTCTCCGTGAGGCTCCATGTGTCCTGACTCCAGGCACCCTTCATACTATCTCCTGTTCACTCACCATACGTCAGACTTCACAACTCCAGGATCTGTTCCTAATTCAAGGCTCATACACTGGCTCGTCCCGCAGTTGAGCCCATCTCAATTTAAGTATCACTCCCTGTTTAGTCCCTTCCTAGCTATTTTTTAAAAAATAGTCTGTAATTATGTTTTTGGTTCTTGTTTTTTGTGCCCACCGCCCCCCCCCCATTGGAATGTCAGCTGCAGGCACATGGGGATCTTATCTGTCTTGCTCACCTCTTCACCTTCAGCAAAGCACAGTGACTGGAACAGAGTAAGTGGTCAACGAGTGTGTGTTGAATGATTGACTGGCTGCTGAAAGAAGGTTTTGCTTTTCTCCTTTTCTTTAGCATTCACCCCTAACTTCTGCTAACCTTGCTTTCTCCTCAAAAAACAGCTCTCTCTGACTTTGCTATGCTCCTCCTTCTGTTCTGTTCATAGTAGAAATTATTCATTCACACTTCAGTAAACAACAGCATTTCACTATGAAAAAAAAGCTCTGCTCAGTGCCATTAGGAAGATAGTTTACACAGGAAAATGAGCACTTCGTAGTACTTCCCAGCGTCTGGAGAGAACTGGTATTATTTTTTCACAGCCACAAACCAAGGCACAGAAGTCCCATTTATCCAGGCTGACTTGTGCCCCACAGAGAGCAGGATGAAATTAAGAAAGAATAGGAATGGTTGTCTTGATGTTTTCAACTCATTCACTGGTGCTACACGTAATTAACGATAGCCATTCGATTTCTCAAAGCATGCATTTTCAAGCTAAAAAAATTAACCCAGGTTTTTGAATACTCTAAGTATCTAAAAGATTTGGAATTAAAAAAAAAAAAGATGTAGTGGACATGTTCTTACCTCATAAGCTTTGCCTATTCACTATTCCACTAGGAGAAGGAAATTCCCAAAATTTGGAACTCTAGTCATAGGGCTCTCTCTAGAAACATGTGTTTTTTTATGTCATCATTATTAATATTAAACTCAATGTACCATATTTACAAATCCCTCTAAAGGAAATCAAACCTGCCCTGGAAACAATGCTTATAATTATAATTGTGGTTTTTATTTGTTCTTCACAGGGAATGCTTAAAATATCAACTTAAATGCAAATGAATCTTATCATTCCAAATTAGACTCACTCCATTGTGTTAAAATTAATGTAAAAATATGAGTAATTAATTATGAGTAATTAATATTGACACAATGAAAAACATACACTCTCATTTCAATATTTTGGAGAAGAGAAAACTTATCTGTGGGTGCATTGTGTGTACTACAAATAGTAACTAAAACACAATATCCCCAGCGCCCAGCAGGTTTAATGTGCAAGATTAACATGACAAAAATATGGGGGGGGCAGGGAGACAAATGGCAGTGATGCATCTTGGGACCAAGTAAGCTATACTTTGGGTCTGGAAAACACATTTTCATACATATTTAAGTGACTATGTGTTATTTAAAAATAAATTATAAATACTAAAAAGGTATAAGGAGAGCTTGTAAGTAAAATATTTCTCTTAAAAGTGAAAACAAAGAGAATATTTGTCTCCTCTATAATTTCACCCAGGAGTTGGCAAACTACGACCCACAGACTAACCATGTGTTTCTATAGACCAAGTTTTAGTAGCACCCACCGTGCTCATTTGTTGACTTATTATCTAAGGCTACTTTCACGGTACAATGGCCAAGGTGAGTTTTTGTAACAGACTGCCAGACTGGCAAAACCTAAAATTTTTATATTTTCACCCCTTAAGAAAAACTCTGCTGAAATCCCCTAATCTAACCAGTTATGTATCAAGATGTATATCAAAGTAAGAAAATAGCTTTATTAGAAACATGAGTCCAGAGAGTTGCAATGTGGGTCCAGTCACATCTGCACCACTTTCTAGCTATGTGGCATCTGGCAAGCTGCTAAACATCTCAGAGGCATAGCATCCTCATTTGTAAACTGAGAAAATTGGACCTGTCTGTTATAACTTTAAAATCTTATGAAACTCTCCTCCCTTCCAATAAAATCACTGATTAAGAAACAAAAGCTAAATTGGTTTTATAAGGAAATGAAATTGTCAAGTAGTTAGAAGCAACTGAACTTGCTTTTGAGAATGACAGACATTAAGTCAAAATTATGCTCCTTTTCCATTATGCTCTCTACATTAATCACTGTGAAAATAATTTTGAAGAGTTTTGCATTCATTCACTGTCTTCATTTGGATTCCTCCAGAAGCTGACCCTGAGGTGTATATTCACAGATAAGTAGTTAACTTGGGATGTGATCCCAAGAAGCACAGGTAGAAGAGGGAGCCAAGACAAGGGTATGTAAGGAATGAGTTACCACTGTGAACAGCTTGAGTTCAGTTCTGCTGGGCAACCCCAGGACATGGGTTAGAACCCATGAGGGGAAAGTGTTGGGGTTTTTACATACCAATTCCCATCAGTCGTTGATTGAGGGCTAATACCAAGATGAAGGGAAAGGCAATTTCCTGTACTTCTGGGCTGCCAAGATCATGAGGAAATTGGGCTCCAGAGGAAAAAGAAAGATGGGAATCTGATAGAAGAAAGTTGAGTCAATATGCATTGAAATTCTAAAAGCAAAGGATAATGAATGGGGCATCCAACAGCATCTGCTACACTTAAAAAATCAGAGGTCTCCAAACTTTTAATCACACATTCCTATCTGTAAAAGTTTTTGAGCGGGCACTTCAAATATACACACATTTATTCACACAGTGTGTGTATTTACTACTATAATAATAGACTGTGTACATTGTAAAACATATCCAAGAAAGGAAATTGTAAAGGATAAAATATAAACAAATATGTAAAAAGTTATAATACACATCCATGTTCATACCAATAGCCAAAAGGAGGAAGCAACCTAAGTCTCCATTTACAAATGAGTAGATAAACAAAACGTGGTATATACATACAATGGGATACATTCAGCCTTAAAAGGCAAGGAAATCCTACTAATTGTGACAACACAGATAAACTTTCAAGTATTAGGCTGAGTGAAAAAAGCCAGTCACAAAAAAACAAAATACTGAATGATTCCACTTACATGAGGTACCTAGAGTAGTCAGATTTATAGAGTAGAAAGTAGAATGGCAGTTGCCAGGAGTGGGAGAGTTGGGGAGGAATGAGGAGTAATTATTTAATGGATATAGCATTTCAGTTTTCCAAGATGAAAATGTCTGGGTATTTGTTGCACAACAATATAAATATATTTAAAACTACTGAACTGTACATTTAAAAATGGTTAAGATAGTACATTTTATTATAACTTTTTAACACAATTAAAAATAACTACATAATTTTTTTAAATTAAGCTAAAAAAAAGAAGTTATAATATTTTCTTTCCATACCCCAAAGAATTTCTTGCACATCCCCTAGGGTGGGCACGCCCCACTTTGGAGACCTTTACACTAAATAGCCAGTGTGTAACCCTATTCATGGTGTATCAATAAAAAGTTCTGAAGTAAAAATGCTTTGGCCAGCTAGATTTCCCTCTTCAAGGAAGATGAAACAGTATAATAAAAATGGCACTGAAAGCGATGCAGTAGGTGGATCTGGATCCAATACTCCCTCTACTATTTAGTTACTATGATTGGGGTAAGTTATTTAACTTCTCTGGGTTGTACATTCCTCTAATGTGAAAGAAAGATAGTAAAATGTTTCCATTTATTCATTCGACAATTGTTTATTGAGTCTTCTACTATTCCTGGAATTATGGTGTATTAATTACCTAATATTGCATAATAAATTGCCTGCAAAACTTGAACATATAAAATAACAAATTTTTTTATCTCACACATTATTTATGGGTTAGGAATTCAGGAGCATCTTGGCTGGACATTTCTGTTTCAAGGTCTCTCATGAGGGTGCAGTCAAGAAGTTGGCCAGGGATGCAGATATCAGTGGGGCTAGAGTACCCACTTCCAAGATGGTTCACATGGGGGTGGCAGGAGGCACAGTTCTTCTCACCATGTGAGTCTTTGTGAGCTGCTTGAATATCCTCGTGACATGGCAGCTGACTTCCCGCAGAGCAAGAGGTCCTCAAGAGGAAGCAACTTGAAAGCTACAATGTCTCTCATGACCTAGCCTCAGAAGTCACCAACTGCCATTTTGCAATAACTTATTGGTTATATGGATCAGCTGGTTATATGTGTTCATTGAGGGAGACTTTAATGCAAGATCATAACTACCAGGAAGAAAGAAACACTGGGGCCAACTTGGAGGCAGTGGTACATTGATGAATAAAGCAGACATAGTCCCTACCCTTAAGGACTTTATTGTCTACAAGGGGAAATTGATTCCAAATCAATAATCACATAAATAATTGTTTATTTACAACTGTGGGGCTTTTCCATGATGGAAAAGTACTGGGTCCTATGAATGTGTTTAACAAGGGGAACTTGATCTAGACTGCTGGGTGAGGAAAGGATTTCTTGAAGAAGAGACACCTGGTGCCTTAAGGATGAGGAGTTAGCCAGGTATCTGGCAGCGGAAGAAACAGCTTGTACAAAGGCCCTGCAGCAGGAATATACTCACCTTTTAATCTGAAGAAACCTGGTGTGTGTTTTGGGGGAAGAGGAAAGCATGTCAATCCAGGGAGAAAATGGCCTGAGATGACACTGGAAAAGTAAAAAGAGAACTGATCTTGTGGACTTTGTAAGTCATAAAGATTTGTGACTTCATCCTAGAAGCAAAGGGAAACTTTCTCTTCAAGGCGAGAGTGGGGGATGTCCCTGGGTTTGGTATTTCTCAAGGATCTGTCTGCTATGGAGATGGATTGAAATGGGCTAGAATGGAAGCAGGGAGACCTATAAGGGGATTTTTCTAGGAGAAAGATTATTTGAAGAACAGTTCCTGTGTTTTTTTGTTTGTTTGTTTGTTTGTTTGTTTTTAAGACAACAAGAGAAAATGTAAAGTTACCCAAATTTAGGAGATACTCACTAAATATTACTTCCCTCTTTCTCTTAAAAAGAAACAACTCAGGGACATTTAAAATAAGGTGATATCTACAAAACTAATATCTCTAAAAAGAGCAGGCAAAAATATTGTCAAATGCTGCAGGCATCATTAGGCACCTTCTAAGCTCAGGCACCAGGGTCTAGAAGGAACCTCGACTGTGGGAAACTCAGAAGAGGATTCAACGGCAATCTTAATACCTCGCTCCCCCATCAGCAGGAGCCCAGACCAGCCCAGAGAGAGCTCTGAATAGCGTTTATGATGTTTAATCAGAAAGCATGCAGCCTTGATCTGGGAATTAATTGGATGCTCAGGTTTTTTGCACCTCATAGAGAGTTAGATATTACAAAGATTTTGACAGGAGTATATTTAGTAAGAGTATTAGTGATGTTCAGTCCCAAGCAAGGACCCATATTGACTTTGGGGCTCATTATTTCCTGAGTGACAATGGGTGCTTAGTGACTCTCTTTTGATTATGACGATGAACCAATATTGCTCAGGGTATCTTAAATAGTGAGTAAGGAATTAGACCATACCTGCGGTTTTCTAAATATTATTCACTGTGCTGTTATTTATGTAATCATTTTTACTTAATTGACCTACTATTTTAACTTAAGTAAGTTAACTTAAATTGTTTTTAAAGGTAACTGTACATTACTACCATAAATGGAAAACCTCACTTGCCATACAAAGCAGACAATCATTAAAAAGAGATATAGTCCACTCCTAAAATCCTCTCTGTGCAGCCCACGGTGCATGCAGCACATCCTGAAAAATGCTGCACGGGGAACTGCTTGTAACAAAGGATCTTGGGATGAATGTTAGGGTCATCGGTTCCCAAAGCTGTGTGTGTCTACAACACAACTGATATAGGAAAAGAATGGAGGAGAAAGAAAGGGAGATTTCTCAAGCGAACAGCAATGAGGATCTATTGCATAAAACTAAAGAAGCAAAGGCTCTTTGGTACGTGAAAAGATTGTGAAAATATGCTCAGGTCTAGAAACTTCTTAGACTTTGCAGCTCCAGGGACCAGCAGCTAAAAGGGAGATTAGTCTTCCGGATTCACCTCCTGTTGCTGGAACCAGCATTCATTCATTTATATTATGTCCCTATCACCTAGGATGGAGCAGGGACTGAAATGGGTAAGGGCTCAGTACCATATTTGCTGCTGACGAAAGTTTCCTTTAGTCTTTGCTATAGGAAAACAACTACAGATGTACCAAAGGTTATTATTTGCAAACAGCAACCTCATATATTACCAGTGGGAATGTCCAATGGTGCAATCTATTCGGAAAAAGGTTTGGCAGTCTCTCACAAAGTTAAACACACACTTAGCATACTACCAGCAATCCTACTACTAAGTATTTACCCGAGAAATGAAAACGCATGTCCATAAAATGATATAAACAAGGATGTTCATAGCAGCTTTGTTCATATTAGCAAAAATTAAAAGTAATGCAAATGTCCATCAACAAGTGAATGGATAAATAAAATTGTAATGTGTCTATACAATGGAATACTATTGTACAACCATAAGAACAAACAACTGATACATCAACAAAATAGATGAATCTCAAAAACATGTTAGCTAAAGAGAGAAACACAAAAGAGTACATGCCCTCTGGTTCCAATTACATGAAGTTCTAAAAAAAAAGGCAGAATTAAGTTATAGTGAATGAAATCAGAAGAGTGGTTGACCAAGGCGAGTAGAGATTAACTGAGATGAGCACGGAGGACTTTATGAGGAGATGGAAATCTTCTGTATCTTGACTGCCATGATGGTTACATGGGTGTATACATTACCAGAACTCATCAAGTTACACACTTACCATCACATAGTTTACTATAGATAAATTATATCTCAATTTTAAAAATGCTGTTTTAAAAATATCTTATTTGTAAAAGAGCCAATTTAGAAATCAGTTGCCACTGAAAATGCCCTGTGAATGTGGGAAGGACGAGAATGGAAACCTGCCTGTGTCCTGGGAAAGCAGCTTTTTCACTGCCCACCAGGGACAGGATATATGCTGACCCACCTCCCTAGGTCTTCTCCAGCAGAAAAGAAGATAAGAAATGTCAAGACACTTGGAAACTCTCCAATCACTATCACTGTACAGGCTGAAAGAAATATTGTTTAATCATAATTACTAAGTTCTTAGAACTTCATCGTTCTTGCTTTTTCCCACATTTGCACTTTTAGTGTAGAGGTAAGCTGTGCTCATTATAAAACAGATTCAGTCGTTATTGAAGTGTAGATAAAATAAAAACTGCAATTTCCTGTCTCTCTCCTCTCCTACTTCTCTTCTACAAACCCTACTCAATTCTCAATTTTGGTGATTTGGTAGTTTTATGTGGATTCTTCCAGATTTTTTCTCCAAACTAGTATTATATAGTAGATCGTATCGAGCAATCTGCTCTTTTATTTAACAATGTATTTTTTCCCATGGTATAAACACACCATTATTGATTTAACCAAGCCCTTAATGACTGACATTTTGATTTTCCCTCAATGTTTTGCTATTATAAACTATGGAATAAATATATTTCCTTGAACATAGATCTTTGAATTCTTATGTGTATATCACTTTATAACAAAATCCTAGAAACAAAATCTAGGTCAAGGAGTACATTCAATTTTAATTTTGATAAACCTATCAAGTTATTCTCTGAAAAGATTGAACCAATTTGCAGTTCTCCCAAGAGCCTCACTTCTCAATTTGATCTCAAAGAGAAAAAATAAGGTGGAGAGAATGTTGCAATATTCAAAGACTCTCCAATGCCCTTGAAAAACAAAGGTGATGCTGAAGCCAAAATGTCCCTATTTTCGGCTTACTTGAAATTTCCATAATGAGGAAATAAAACACATGATTTAAAAAAAATCTTTTAAGCAATGAGATTAATGAGAGTTGAGAGCCTATGACTTGAACATTTGCTGGTTAATAGATTTAGGGCTGGAAACAGTGTTGTGTCAATTACAGTAATTAACCAAAGATGAAGATGAATCAAAGGGAGTCTCCCTTGCCACCAAGTCTCAGCCTAAAAGCTAAGTAATAAGCTACTGGTAGGGGTGGGAAAACCAGAACTCCGGAATTGGGCTGGGATGGAAAAAATGACACAGCTCTTATTCTCCAGAATTTGTGCTGGGCTCTCAGAAACAGAGAGTTCCATGCTGCCTTAGCATTCCAAAGAATCCCTGTCTCATACAGCTCGCCCTTCAGGAAATAGGACATTTTCCAACAAACACATTTGGCTGTATCCCCAAAGGTTTTTTGGTTTGTTTGTTTTTTTTTTCTTAAATGGAGTTAAACTCTTATTGAACCTGAAAGAATATGGCCCTGAAGGAAACTTAGCCTATGCCTGTGATGAAATGCACAAACAGGAAAAATGCCAAAGACAAAAATTTAGCATCTTGTTGACCAAGTCTAAGAGAATCCACGACCCACCCAGTAGTCAATTTTGTTTGAAATAGTTCTTTAGACTAGGGGAAAAAAAGATTTGAGAGAAAAGACAATGCATTTTGAAGCTATAATTTGAAATGATTGATAATATCCCACCAGAATTAAAGCACTTTACTTATTATCACATAAAATCACTCTAGTTACTGAGTAGCCAATTGCTATATTTTAATTCACTTCTTTTTTACAGAAAGTAAAATTTACTCTTTTGGTGCACTGTTGTATGAATTTTGTCAAAGACATAAAATCATGTAACCACCACAATGAAGAGAAAGAACATCTCCATCACCCCAAAAAATTCCCTCGTGCTACTCCTTTTTGGTCAACCCCTCCCACTCCTCACCCACAGTTCCTGGAAACCGTGGATCTATTTTCTGTCCCTAGAGAATGTCATATATGCAGAATCCTATAATATGCAGCCTATCGAGTGTGGCTTTCTTCATGCATTTGTCATTTACCGTACAGTTGGATATATCATATTCACTCTTTCTATTGCTATGTAGTATTCTATTGTTTCAATATACACTTTTTATTTATCCATTCTTTGTGGGACATTGGATGACTTCCAATTTTTGGCAGTTATAAATAAAGTCACCATTTACATTCAAATATAGGTTTTTCTGTGAAATTAAGATTTCCTTTATCTTAGAATTGCTAGGTCATATAGTAACCCAATTGCTATTTAATCTCTAGAAAATATAACTATCCTCAGAGTGCGAGGAGCCTAGAAACAGCTCCATTGCTCCTGAATTTGAGAATGCTCTTCTCCATGAATACTGTTCTCGCTTAACTAGCATGGGTCTAGAAGGGAACAGGCTGTGATCTGGGCTCGTCTGGCCATCCATTCTAGCTGCAATTCCAGCATGGGATAAGAAACTCAGAATGTGGATTCTGATGCTTTCAGTCCAATGAGTCCAGAAAATCACTAGCCCATTTTTATTTTAGTCCTTAAGTCAAGTTAAACCAAGACATGTCATTTCCTTTCCTTTTTCCATCAATCTGAAAAGTTGTGCAATAATTTATAGACAAACAGATACTGGGATTTTTAACTAAATGAAATAAATTTAAATGGAATTTGATTGTTTTTCCATCTGGAATTTTTTTTTAAACATACAGTCTCCACATTTTAACATTAAATGTGAATTTGTGTAATTATATTCCTAGAAAGCTAAAAAATATATTAAAATTATTATAATTATACAGTCGCTATTATAGCTCAACTCTTGGACATAATTTTTGATGATTTGTCTTCAAAAAGGTAAATTTTTAATGTTTAATTAAAATTTTTAAATGTTTCTTCTTTTCTATGGCAATTGAACACAGCTGAGTTCAATCTAATGCGTATTGGATGGAAGCTAAAGATTTGCTATTGCAGCACACCTAATGATCTCTTTCTTGTTTCAATTGAATTAAGTTTATGAGACCTCTATTTTTCCCTAGTGTCAGCTTATTTCATTTTTCCATTTTCTACTTGTTTTTTCTAAAATAATAAGAGGAAAATGCAATTAAAATATGCAAATTATGCTGCTTACAACACCACCATAGCTAAATGTGGTAAAGATAAAGTGTGATGATGCTGGCACATGTAAAAAGAGGTTTGGAGACATCAACATTTAATATACAAAAATATAAGTAGTGAAAAGGAAAGTGTTTAAAGGTTTGGAAACTCTTGGAAGCACACTTGTGTTGTTCTGCTCAATTCTAAAAACAAACAATCTTATTTTAGTAATTTTGTTCATGTACAAAAATGAGCAAGCTCCACATCATAACTCCCATCACAACAAATGACACAGGAGTTTACCAAATGATTTAGACAATCGTTTATTCATTCAAAATGCATTGAAGTCTGCTAAATGCCTAGTAGCATCAAGTAAGAGACACGGTCCATATCATTGTACCATGTACAGTAAACTTGAGGAGATGGAGAAGTGAGGAGAATCTGATAAAGGGCTATCTATCCACAGCACAGTGTTATGTGGGAGGGCTCTTCCTAAAGAGGTGATATTTGAGCTGACTCGTGTTAGCCAGATTTAGGGAGGAGAGAATTCCAGACAGATGAAACAGCATGGAGGATAGTCATGGATGAAGCTGCATGCAGGGGAATCGAAAAAGATAACATTAGAGCCGTGGATTCATCTCCTAGGGCTGCTGTAAAAAATTAGCACAAACTAGGTGGCTTAAAACAACAAAAATTTATTCTATCACAGTTTTGGAGGCCAAAAGTCCAAAATCAAAGTATCAGTAGTGCTGGAGACTCTGAAGGAGAACCTGTTCTTTGCCTCTCTCCTAGGTTCTGGTGGTTGTGGGCATCTGATGTCCCTTGGCTTTCCTTGGTTTGTAGACCCATCACTCCAGTTTCTGTCCCCACCTTCACTCAGTGTTCTCTTCCTTGTGTATCTCTGCATCTCTATCCCTTCACATGGCCTTTTTCTAAGGACACAAGTCATTGGATTTAGGCCCACCTTAATTAGTTCAACCTTATTTAACTCATTTACATCTGCAAAGACGCTATTTTCAAGTGAGGTCACATTCACAGAGGGTTAAGTCTTCCACACCAGAGTTATGACTTCAATATATCCTTTTAGGAGATATGCTTTAACTCACAACAAGCGGGGTTCTGCAAACTACAGGCTACTCATTGCCTTTTTGTTGTTGCTGATTATGAATAAGGTTTTGTGGAAACACAGCCACACTCATCTGTTTACATATCATTGTCGGCTATTTTCCCACCACAAAGGCAGAGGTGAGTCATTGTGACAAAGACGGCATGGCCCACAAAGCCTAAAACATTTACCATCTAGCCATTTTCAGAAAAACTTTGGTGACTCCTAAGCTAGAGAGAAACTGGTAGCAGGCTGATCATGAATGGTCTTGGAAGTGAAGCCAAGGAGTGAGAACTTGACCCTGCAAACTCTGGGGGACGTACTCTAGTGCTGATAGGAAGCGTACAAACGCAAAATGAGATGGAGACAAAGTGGAGAGGGTAAGGAATTTGCAGGCCCCAAGGGACATTGGTGATTAGAAGAGGAGAGAAGTGGGAGAACACGAAGCAGAGAGTGGAGAACACATTTATGTGAGTTCAACAGTTTGCATTCTGGGTTATGAGAAGATCAAGGGAGATGATAAGATGGAATTAAAAAGAAGTTTTTAGAGTTGGAGGGAAGGCGATGGAATGGAAAGGCAAGGGGACCAGATGAGCATTTTTTATGGTCCTTCAAAATGCCGAGAACGGTGGTGGCAACATAGGTGGCAAGGAATGCTGTGAGTTGAGGGCATGTCATACCCAAAAGGTCTAGAGCAGAGTATTTCCTTCACAGGAGATCAGTGTCCATAATTCAACAGATATAACACTATGTACAAAGTGATTGTGTGATTAATGTGGATTCTGGTGTTCCATCCTAGCAGCAACTTCATATGTGCACAGCCTCCAAATGAAAGCCATAATCACTTTTCCATAATTTATGAATTATGAAGTTGAATTCCCATCACAAATTCTGTCAAAGTTTTTTGGCTTAAAAACCAATTAAAATGATGAATAGCTGTGAAAGGAACCAGAAGCGCATTTAATCTTTCTCCAGAACAGTTGGGGATCACTCCTGTTTTTGTGTTATATTTCACATTGACTGGGAACATAAAATTGTCCTCATTCAAAGATAAACCTCAAACAACTTCTTCATGAACAGGAACTGATCCACTTGGCTTTTTTCCAACTATAAACACAGATATTTACAATGTGTCTTGTACTTCCTTTTCGCTTATCTCCCAAGGTCATAACACTCTATTTCTATCTTCTCCTCTTAGCAAGGTTATCCTAAGAAAGAATCACCAAAGCCAAGATTAACTCTTTGAAGCAAAAGAGACAAGCAAGAAGATTATTGACAATTGAAAAATAAATTTTATTTTTAATATAATTTACTATGGATGCAAAAGTGAGTGGCAGCCCAAAGCCCTGAATCCCCGCTATCTTGCTGCCGTATATTTTAGGTCTTAATGCTGCCAGTCAGAGCTGAGGTGCTGAGATAAGCAAATGTTCAGTCTCATAATTCTTTACTTTTTATCGTAGGAAAGAGCCGTGGATGCCATGCAATACAAATAGAATGAGTCTGAGTCAGAAAACCTAATTTCTAGTACTAACTTGGCTACTTTTAGCTAAAAACCTTGAGCAAGTATATAACTTCATTAAACCTCAACTTTCTTATCTGTAAAATTGGGGTTACAATACTCAATTCTCAAAATTTCTATGAGACACAACTAAAATCAATTTGTGTTGAATTATATATACATGTAATTTATATATAAAACTTATATATACGTGGATAATAACAACAAACCACTGTGCAGCATATTTGTTATTCATATTGCTATGCCTTTAAAAGGAGGAAAATACATTATATAAGTGTGCTTAGGACAAAGTCTCCAATAACTGATATTCAGACAGAACAACCCCTTTGATGAGGTGACTCAGCTATCAGTGAACGCATCTTTGCTATTTTTAGGGCTGGAAAAGAAGAGACAGGTGATACCGAAGCTGTATAATTAGTTGCTCAGGGAGGGCTGTAAACTAGTGTCTCCCTCTCTCCCAGGACATCGACCTCAGCAGCCAAACAAAGGCAAGGAGAACACTCACAGAATAAGCAAAGGTGGAGAAACCTTGAGCATATAGCTCTACAACATTGTAGAACACTCAGTCAAAAAAGAGGGAAACACAAATTGACTTGTACCTCATCACCTTGACAACACAAATTTATACCCTGGCTGCTACATTATCTTCTCATTCCCTTTTCAGAACAGTGTCTGGCTATCCTTGTGCTGATTTTCACAGTTGCTGTTTCTGGGTCTTGACAGCACACTTAGTCTTTGTGAAACTGCAAGAATCGGCCTTGAATTGCCTTTCCAGCTGGCCACTCCTGGCTCTCTCAATCTGCCACCCGGGCAAGTTCTATAACAGCAGCTATTGAAAGCCCATCTGTTGGCTGCACCCCTTCTGTCCTGGGTCTCAGAATATGTCCCTGCAGTCACCCTATGTGATCGCTCTTCTTGTCCTCTTATTAAGGTATCAAGGCTAAATTCAACTGCTATTCTTAAACCCACGTTTTCTTTTTCTTCAACCTGAATTTAGCCATTATTTCTGTCATCCTCTCCTGAAGAGATGAGTAATGAAGTGATAAAGGCTCAGCACAGCTTTTATACAACTCAAGGTCAATTTTGTCATCATAGGGATGGGGAGGTAGATGTCGCACAGACAGATCCCAGCACCGAAGGCCACTGGGAAAGGGGAGAAATCCAGTAGGGTTAGCACAGGATTGGGAGAGTTGACCAGTTAATGGACTGAGTTACAAGTTTGGATTGGCTTTAAACAGCATTTATACTCAAGAGGACAATTTAGGCTATAAAGCCAAGGACTGACTGAGCACAGAATTACCTATGTGAGCCTTCATTTTTACTAAATCAAAATTATATCTTACTATATTGTTAACTTTTGTTTCTCTATACCATTTATTAGAATAGAAAACATTGTTTCTTTTTAAGAAAAAGTCAGGGCATAAAAATAAGCATGCATTGAAATATAAACATATTTTTAAAAAAATATTTTCATTCCTATTGCTATTAAAGCAGTTTGGCATTTAGTTTGTCTATAATTGGGTGTATTTTTAAGAGTTTGAAGAAACTTTATTTTAAGCAGCAGGAGGCAAAAATAATTCATACCTTAATATTCATCAAAATTTATTTAACAGCAGGAAAGCTTTCACTCTGAACTTTTACTCTTCTTTCTTGCAGAATCAATTCCCCTAAAGCCCTCACCTTCCAGAAGCACAGAGAACCAATAATATTGTGCATAAGAATCGCACACTTTATCTTGCTTTCTTTTGTTTTCTTTGGTTCATGAGGCCTCTCCTTCAGAACAAAAGAAAACCATCGTGGCAACTCTGTTCTCAGAACTGACCATCTCTATAGAAAGAACTTCAATCTGAGAGGTGCTAAGAAGTTCCCCACACTCCCAAAATACCACCTTTCAATCTCTGCTGTTAGAGATAGAGTTCTTCAGCTTTTCCAATATCCACTGTCTCCTGTTAGAGCAAATAATATTGGGAAGGACAATGTTCTAAACTTATTCATGCTAAAATACGAATGGCCTATCGAATTTGATTTCTTTCAGTGAAAGATTTTAGGTGGAAAGGGAAGGAAAGAAAGTAGGAGAAGATTATATCAGGGAGATTATGGATGTGTAGAGGGAAAGTAAAGAGCCAAAGGGAAACCCGGCCCCATGCACCTGTTTTACAAATAAAAAAAATCAATGTACATATGCAAGAAGATCCTGTTAAAATGCAGATTCAGATTCAGCCAGTCTGGGTAGGGCCTAAGAGTCTGCATTTCTAACAAGCTCTCTGGTGCTGCCAAAACTACTGGTCCATAGACCACATTTTAAGCAGCAAGGGAGCCAGAATGTGGATGATTTAACAAGGTGTTAGCTCAGTGGTTCTTGACCTTGGGTATACATCAGAATCATCTGAAGATTTTTTTTTTTTAACTACTGATACCCAAACCACACCCCAGATCAATTAAATCAGAATCTAGGGGTCCTTAAGTATTTAGATTTCTAAAAGTTCCCCAAGCAATTCTATTGAGCAGCCAGCCTGATTTGAGAACCACTGTTAGCTGATAAATATATTAAAAACTTGGGCGTCAGTCTATAACTAATGTATTAGCTCATGAGAGCTAAGGCAAGATACCCCGATTGAGGGCATCTTCCTCTCTAATAGTGACTTGCTATTGCACAGTGCCTGGCAAATAGTTGGAACTCAACAATAAAAATAAATAAATAAATGATTGGCTGAATGCATGAATGAATAAAGATATTCGAAGGCCCACCGTAATGTAAAGGACTGATGCCATAATGTTAAAATGACAAGTGACAGGATGGAGATTTGAGGACAAAAATCTTCCATTATTCCTTCAGATCCCCAGTTTACTCTTACGGCTGACTCTGCTGATAACTGGAGGAGTCAAAGCCATAAATATGATCATTGCTTTACTCCAGCATTTCCCAAACATCCACCAGTCACAGCACAATTTTCGCTATCAATATTATTATTTACCTCATATGTTTCCTTAAATTGACTCACTTTATTAACCTAAATGAATGTATTTTAAAGATAAACTGTATATCACTATTTTAAATAGAACATAGTCAATATCCCTTGACATAAGTAGGAGTAACTATCAGAATAAATACAATGAAAGCAAGTCAAATTGGATGCTGCTGCTTGCCAGTGCTCGCCTCTGTCAGTTAAGAAGATAGATTAGGAAGGAACAGGGAGATATTAAAGACACAGGAGCACTTAACAAAGACTTGTTATTGGTATAATAAGAAAGATTGGAGGAGTGTTGAAAAGAGTCACAGTCTGGTCCTGTAATGCTATGTTACTGAAGGCACCACATGCAAACATCTCACAGAACACAACTTTCAGCCAACAGTTCTTTTTAAACTATACTCAGAAACCCAAGGGCCACTAACAGTTCTAAAGAAGTTCTGGGGAAAAGATGCATTTCCAAGGTTTCATTTTCTGAGGAATCCAGATATCAGTGTTATTTGTCTCATACACAGTGTGATGTTTGTTGGTTTGTCTTTTAAAAGCCTTACTTCTAAAAGAAACAACACAATCAACAGAGAAAAAAGGAACAGACTGTTTTTTGCTGTTGAAAACAGGGGAATTTACTTTCTCGTTGGTGGCATATTTATGGTTTAGGCCTCGAAAGCATTATATTTACTTTGGATGAGAAAATTCACTAGATAAAATCATGCCATTAAAAAATGGTTGGATCATACAAAGTAAGAGATGTGTTTCCTGGATCTTTTTAGTAAGTTGTGCCCAGTGTGGAGACTAAATTATTAGCTCAATTTATATATTTAGATTTGAACAGAATGACCCATTGACATGTTAAGGAGTATATCCTCAAAATTATTATTTTTTATTTGCATTTATATGTGTTTTTCTCTTTTAAACAATGCAAGCAGTAGAATGGGCTAGTTATGATTCTAATGCAAAGAGGCAAGGTTGCACAGTTAGGGGAGAGGCCTCTGGAGCCAGACTGTCTGATCTAAATTCCTGCTCTGCATCTTCTCATCTGTGTGACCGTGGGCAAAATATTCAACTTCTCTGCTTCAGTCTCCTGCTCATAGATTGAGAGTGATAATGAGTACTACTATACAGGAAGGACACCATAAGAAGGAGCTAATGCATACGAAGCATCTAAAAGAGTCCCTTGCACAAAATAGGCACTCAATATATGTTACCTGTTATTATTATGGAAAAAATATTTTTATACAAAACCTAAGGTTATGCAATGAAAAAACTATGTCTTCCTTCTACCCTAGACTCCAGGCCCCTCCCTAGAGGCAAAGTACTATAAAAAAGGCTCTTGTGTATCTTTTCAGAAACACTCTATACATTTACCATCAAGTATATCCCTCTCTTCTATGCAAATGAGAGCTCACTATGCACTTTATTCTACATGTCGCTTTTTTTACTTAACGGTATTTCTTGGGGAAGTGTTCATCACAGTCCTCGTACCTCACACCTTGCCAAGACTGCAGTTTTGCAGGTTTTGCATCGTGTGGGTGCACCATCATTTATTTAAGTCAATCCCCATGTTGAATGCTTAAGTTATTTCTAGTCCTTCACTTTTGCAATCATGTTGCCATGAATATGTTTAAAGCAAATTTTTCACATATGTGCAAGCACGTATCTTTAAGATAGATTTCTTAGAGGTGAGACTGCTGAGTTAAAGAGTCCTTGTAGCTTTTATTTTTATAAATATTGCCAAATTCTCTTCAAAGAGATTGCACGAATTTACATACCAACCACCTACGTACACAAATGCCTCTTTCCCCTCATTCTCAGAATAACATTTTAGATACATAAAACAAAATATATAGGATAACCAGGGAAAGCAATTCTATTAAAACACAGTTATCAAACAATTAAAAATATACATTTGTGAAATGGAAATATGTCTCCTTCTTTCATAATGCACTAAATAACAAAATCTAGTAAGGGTAAGTAGAAGAGATAGTTCAGCATATCTGCAGCAACTATGTGATATGAAAGTACATTTTTGTGACAAGCTCACAGCTACTGCTAATAATATCGTGGCTTGTAGTCTACATCCATAATTGAAGGAAATGCTAAATTTGAGTTGGCAGCTCATGAAAATAAAGATGTAAATTTTTTCTGAACAAGTTTTGGACCCTGTCTTAGAGCCAGCTCTTAGAGATTAATTACAATGAGTGGCAGCTTCTCCTCAATGCATCTGGTCAGCTCCAGGAATTGATGCTTTTAGGGCAGTTACTAAAATTCATGCATGAGAATTAGCTTCAATATAGCCTAATAGAGGTTTCTTTGGCCTTCTAAAAGAGCAAGACAAGCCAAGAAGCCATGGACAGTCAGAGATAACTCTAAAGGAGTCATCCAGAGATGCTGCCTTGACTGTATCTTAGAGATAGTAACAGCCCCACTTCTTCCTTCAATACATCTGCTCTCCTACCCTACAGGGTTTTAGAGAATATTAAATAAAATAAGGGAATTTAAACTCCTTCGAAAAACTTAAAGGCACTCTTTTTTTTTTTTTTTAATTATTTATGCCTACAGCACCTGGTCTTCCTAGGTGGTCTCCCATCCAACAACTAACCAGGCCCGACGCTGCTTAGCTTCCAAGATCAGACATCGGGCTTGTTCAGAGTGGCATGGCTGTAGACCATGGACCATGGCTCCACTGAGGTGGAAACCCAGGACCTTCCGCGTGTAAAGCAAACATGCTAACTGCTATGCCATGGAACCACGTCCAAAGGCATTCTATTAATTTAGGGTACCATGTTAACCATTAAGAATTAAAATTATTATCATCTCCTCATGTTTAGTGCTTAAAACATCTCTCAAATATGCTGATAAGGGTGACGTTGCGAGCCAGAGGATGGAGCTGCTTAGCTTTGGAAAATATACAAAGCCTAGTAGTTTGGGCACGTCTTGGGGCATGGTGATACTTGCCGGTCCAGCTCTTATGTTGCATCATTCTGCTTACTTAGAGAGTACTCCAGTAACTAAAGAAGTTGCTAGAATTTCCAGGAGCAAAAAGGAAGTGATGGTAGGGGGTGTCAAATCTACTATGAGAGAACACACTATTACTGGAAAAAAAACATGACTCTGAAAATTGCAGGAGTATAGAAGAAAGACTACAAACAATTTTCTGACAATACATCTTTTTTTAAATTTTGTGAGTGCTGGAGAAATGTTAAATTTCATTAAGTTTTACAGCCAGGCTTAATATAGACATAAATCCCCTTAATGTTGGTTTCAGTCAAAAGTAAGCTGAACATTATCATTAAACCAGATCATGTGGGAGAATTATTTGAGAAAAATCAAAATAGACACAGTTGGGAACATTCAGCCATGACCATATTAGTTGCAAGCAGACGCAATAGCAAAATTCTTTAGATTCTAATGGATTGGACTCTTCAGCTGCTCAGTTTCCATGCAGATGAGCTTTGTTCTGGGGCAATATGGTTGAAGTTTGAGAGTCTATCTGGGGAAGCTCATTTTTCTTTCATTAGTCCATGAGCACAGTACAATTTCATCTAATATTGTTACACAGCTCCTAGCTGGGTTATTTGGTTAAATGCCTTCAGGGAAAGTAGCAAGCCAGAATAGAGGGATAAATGCATGTACTTTCTTGTTCTGAGTTCCTATAGCTGTAGAATTACATTGTCAATCAATAATATGCCATGCTGTACTCATGATCATAAACGCCTATTATTTGAGATATTATTTAAGTCTGGTCTTACTTGACATTTCACAGAGGACATCTTGTCCCCTTGGCAGAATTCTCTGATGTCGGAACTTATATATGACTATAACTAGAAAGACCTATTTCTTGCCATGGCTCATAGACATGCTAGTACTTACATAGTGTATTTGTGTGAAATTGAAAAAAGTATCCTCTACTAGTGGATAAGTTGCAAAATAGTACCCTCCCCTCCAGGCAAACAAATTAGAAAATGTTCCTCTCTCTAAGGAGACAAATAAAAACAGGATGGCCCCTCTGGGCTGACCAATTATTAATTAAAGCCTCACCCCAAGTATACCTGAAACTAACATAATATTGTATGTCAACTGTAATGGAAAAATAATTTTTTTAATTAAAGAATAGATTAAATTAAATTAAATGCCCACCCGAGGGCACATGGCTTGGCAAGTCCTGCGCAGCTCCCATGCTCCCCTTGAGTGTGCACCTTTATGCAAGGCAAGACCTGCATGAGTATACATGGCAGCCCCGATTAAAGATACCACTTTCCTAATTTTATAGTAGGACCACAGAGCTTGTTCTAAATATATCTGTTCAGTCACACCAGTGGACTCTCATATTAAGTATATTGGCCTATTGCAAGAGCCTAGTATTGACAAAATGCCAATGCAGCACCTCATTTAAAAATAAAAGATGGATGAGGCTTTGTGTAGCAGACACCATTTGTACCCATATTATGCAGACAGTTACCGCTGCATGCTGAGGGCTGTTTACTGTGAACACCTGCTGCTCTCTGCCGCTGGTGATGCTCTGACTAGGGGAACAGACAGGACACTGTAGATGGACAGATAGAAGAGCTAGAGGGTTGGTGCACTTAGGAGCATCCTTTAACCGATGATAGGTAGGGGGTTGATAGAAACAATGGTGGGACTCTCTACTGACTCTATGATCACCCCAGCAGGCTGAGGCCCAGTTTCTAACCACAGTAACTCCTGATCACCCACCTTTGATTGATATGAACCCAGAAGAGGTACTCTTCAGACTCCTAGCAATATAGTGAGGGTAGTTTATATCAGATTCCTTTTCAGCAGCAAGAGGCCACCTAAAGAGAAGGGGATGTGGGACAGGCATGTCTCAGAGCAAAGGGAGCTCTTCAGAGAGACAGGGACTGAGAGACATTGCTCTAACATAGGCCTCAAGCTATCTATCAGAAGGCATCCTGGGAGCCCAAAAGACCTACAATGTCAGTCAAGAGTTAGAAAACTCCACCTGCAAAGACCAGGTGCTGTAGGGATAAAATATAAAAAATAAAGGATTGTAAGATGAAAAGGTCCTTGCAATCTGTGAGGTCAACCGAGGGTTGCTTTGCCTTAAAAAAAAAAAAAAAAAAGAGTTAGAAAACACTTTCTATAAAAGATAGTAAATATTTAAGATTTGTGGGCTCATCCCACAACTATTTGTCTGCTGTTGTAATGTGAAAGCAGTGAAAGGCGATCTGTAAACAAATGGACATGACTATGTGCCAGTAAAACTTTATTTACAAAAACAGATGGTGGGCCAGATTTTGCCTGTGGGCATTTTTTTGACCCATGCCTTAGGTGATCAAAGAAAATGAAAGACACAAAAGGAGAAGTGAGAGAACACCTCTACCTTGTTGGCTAATGTGCTCACCAGCTTACATCCATTTCTTCATTTTATCCTCACAGCAACCAAGTAGTTACAGTTTTATTATCTGCACTTAAAGATGAGGAAACTATGATTTCCCGAAAATAAGAAAATTACAAGACCAAAGAGTCTAGGTTCAAAACCAGATGTGTCTAACTTTAATGCCTCTTTCTTCCTCTACTCCAAGCCTTGCCAATACGTTTGTCTTGTGCATTTCAGCAAGAAAAGTCCACTAGTCCCAAAGGCATTCCATTCCAAATTTTGGGGTAAGGTTGGCAGTGACAGAGCTGGTTTCAGTCTCAAGGGTCTCAGAAGCTTCTCTGAGAATGTTAAAGCAAAGGGTATGGTTACTACTCGATCCACCACCAGCTTTCACAGTGAGACCAGCCCTAGCGCTTGATATATGCCATTTGTTGGCCTGTGCCTTTGATGGCTGCATAAATGCAGTACCTTAAATTTTAAAAGTCAGAAGATTTTGTAAAAATAAATAAGTCCTTTGTCCTTTATTAGTGTGCAGGCAGGCCATCTGATGGGAAAGTGCACAGTGCAAAAAACAGCCAAACCCACAATTATTAAACTTCCTTCATAAGAGCTAATCTAGTCTTTTTTTCTAACTATGCCTCAGAAATTAAGCCTTAGAATTATTAAATACTAGAGGTTCTTTTTTTCTCTTGCACTGAACTCTTGTGAAAGAAAATGAGCCTTTATCAGAAGTTTCTTTCAGAAATAACTTCCAGGGAAACCCTGAGGTCAGTTTGGATTCAGCCCAATCGTCTCACTTTCTGCATGATGGTGCAATGATAATTCAAATTCTTAATGATGACTCTGAATCATCCTGATCCTGAATCATCAATGATTAAATTATGTTCACTAAACATCTAGTATTTTCTAAAGCAATAAAATAGACTAATGCATTTTAAGAACAAGTTACAGAAAAGTTTAAACTAAAATGAGCCTCTGGCTTAACCTAGGATGACCAGAGCACTAAATTTACAGACACCACTTTCCCCAAAATGTGCATGTTAATGACTATATTAGAAAATTCTAGGAAAATTCAAAGCCAGTTTAATTTATTCCTGTACACAAATAACTTTGTGGAAGACAACATTGTAATTCAGATCAATAAATGATTTGCTTTTGGCTATAAAAGTATAAATAGAACCCTCACAAAATATTGCTCACTGTTCTTTCTTGCTATAAACCATTTGATTTTTAGCCAGAAAACATACAGCCAAACAATAACAACTGTTTTCCTTCCTTAATACTCAATATAGACTGATACACAAGGAATTAAGCATTAGTCATCAAATTAATCATAAAGACAACAAAATACTTAAGAGTTCCTAAGTTATTATCTATTTCAACATTCAGAGGTGAATTTGACATCAGGCAATACATGGTCTTTCTTCTTGTTAAAAAAGTAGTCTCAGAGTTCTGTGGATTCTCGGCTACTGGTTCTGCTGTCAGAACTCTTTAATTCTTCCCATGAGCCCCAACCCACCTCAAGGCAAGCCATTTTCTCCAGAATCATAAAGGATCACCAGAAGGCCTCAGCCCAGGTCACAGGTGATGATCATGAGCCAAAAAGGTGAGCCAGAGTGAAAAGCATGTAAAAACAGGTAGTAAACACAGAGGTGCAGGAAATTTTTATTTGATTTTTCTCTAATTGAATTTAATTTCTATCTGCCCGCCTAATTTCACCTATAGTATACACTTGACCTTAGTCAACTCAGGTTTTTCCCCACCCTCCTGTCTCCAGAATTGCCCTCAAGCTTCAAAGGATAAACACAGCATTAAGGAGAGAGGGACAGGAGTCCTGGTGCTCACATCTCATCATATCCTGCATATCCTGTGCTTTCCTGCTGCATGCATCTCCATGCCTCCTGACACATCAGTTCATGTAGATCCTGCCTGAACCCTGGATCTTCACTGTACTGATCCCAGAACTTTTGAGGCCAGCTGGTTCTCACTGTCATGTTCTCACCAATCTCAGCATCCCACAGAATATTCTGCTGTTGCCTACTTAATACTGAGGGTCACAGGAATGCAGAGTGGGGCCACCCCAAACTCCTCAGCTGAGATGCCTCACAGAACCACTTCTGATCTGCAATTTCATGTCCTTGTCCAAGGATGAGTCCCAGACTTCTCTGAAGTCGGACATTCCAGCATACCCCCAACCGACTCCAAGAACACAGATCAGAAGCAAGAGGTGGCCCTCAGGCCCCCCTGAGGCCCCTACAATGGCTAATGATGCTGAATTGTTTATCCAACTCACCTTAGACCAGAGAATTTAAATCACTATAGAGAAACAAATCAGGCTTAGCAAATAGGCCTCCAAATTTATCACTTAAGTTTCAATCTCAGCTTTGAAATCCAAAAAGAAAAATATTAACTTGTGCTTCTCTTGATACTCCTACCTCACCAATTCTACCTAAGAATGTTCTTGTCTCCAAGATTCAGAGACGATTAGAGGTAACCAAACATACTTAGGGTAGTCAAATACTATTTCAAAATAATATCCCTCAAAAGAACTGAGATATAAATATCTTAAGAAAGTCAAGGAAAAAAATAATAATAATAACATGCCAAATCTGAGAGGATCTCCCAGAGAGACAAGGATTACACACCAGAAAGAGAATTAAACTTTTAAAGGTGAATCAAAGTAGTTTGGGATCTAAATGGAGGCGCAGAACTGGGGACTTGCCGATGTTTATGGCCAGTGGAGACAGGAAGATGTTCTCTCTAAAGGCCAGATGTTGAAGAAAGAACTAGAATCTGGAATAAAGGATAGATTTATTCATGATCCACAACAGAATGACTGGTCCAAACATTGAATAGAATGTTGGGAGAATTGAGGAACTTTTTTTCAATGGTTATAAAGTTTCTGTTATGCAAATGAGTAAACTGCATCGAAGTCAACAATAGAATATTGTGCACTTTAAAATATGTTAAGATAAGAAAGTGGCTTCATAGTATAGTGGTTAGCACGTCTGCTTTACACACAGAAGGTCCTGGGTTTGCACCCCAGGTGGAGCTATGGACCATACCCCGGGTGCACCAGGCCCTCCCAAGTGCACAAGGAGGCACCAGGAGAGGTACCAGGCCCCGGATGCAACACCCCAAGTGTGTGGGAGGAGACGCCTCACCTTCAGATATCCAATTCTTAAAGGGAAATGGCAGCATCCATAGGTCGGGGGTAGAAGCGGGGTGAGAATTAAAGAGGGGAAAAAAAATATGTTAAGACGATAATCTCATGTTAAATGTTCTTAACAAAACACAGATGTGTGCACTCACACACACAAAAGAACAAAAGAAAATTTGGGGAGGTGATGGAAATGTTTAGTACCTTGGTCGAGGTGATGATGTATCATGGGTGTACGCATATGCCCAAATGCAGCAAGATATATACATAAATGTGTGGACGTTTTTTTGTTTTTTTTAGGCGAGGCAACCCTTGGTCGACCTCACAGATTGCAAGGAACTTGTCAGTTTACAATCTCTTATTTTTTTTATATTTTATGCCAACAGCACCTGGTCTTTCTAGGTGGTCTCCCATCCAAGTACTAACCAGGCCCGACCCTGCTTAGCTTCCAAGATCAGATGGTATCGGGCTTGTTCAGGGTGGCATGGCCATAGACTAAATATGAGCAAGTTTTTTTATATATCAATTATACCACAATATAACCAGAAAGTGGGGATCCTCTCCTGGTACGTTGTCCAGGTTCTTGATGTCTTGAACAAAGAATTGAGCAAGACACCAAAATACAGTAGAAAACAAAAGTTTTATTAGAAGGGAAAGTACACTTCCAGACGTGGAAGCGGGCTTGAGTAAGAGAAGCGTGGCTCAAAAAGTCCTGGTAACAAAGCCTTTGGGGTTTTTATGTTCATTTACTGTGGTTGGTTACTTTTCTTAGAGGAATGGGCTTCCTTGATTGAAAACTAAGATTGACAGAACTCAGTGATTCATTGATTTGCTTTCTGCGCGTGTTTGTTCCCAGAATTCAGTCTGTTATAATGATACTAATTAATTTCCAGGCATATGCATAGTATTATAATAATGATATAATGAGGCTCAGGTTAGTTGAAGGTTGTTGGGGTCTTAATTGCATAGGTGCTAGGTGCGAGTGACTGACTTAAACTGGTACCTAATTCTTTGCCTGCTTGTTCTTTGTGTGAGTTAAAAAAAAATGCCTTTTGTTTTGCTTAATTGTGGGCAGATTAGGGCATACTCCTTCTAGGATAGGATGACCTCAGTGTCTTTGCAAGCAGACCCAAAACCCCCTAACTAACTTTCCTGCCTAATTCTTTTCTAAGTTCATGAACCCCATTATTATTAGTATGGATGTTGAGGAAAGGGAGGGCTATTCTTCTGTTATCTGCTTCCTGCTGAGAATGGCCATAGTCCCTGCCTACAGAGGTTGCATGGAGCTCTTTCCCTTTCTGCCGCAGTCAGGGTGGGGTCTTGGGTTTCCTGCTAAAGTGCCACCTCAGTCCCTAAACAAGGAAAAGGAGATACGAACTTATTATTTAAATCATATAGCTATTAATTTCTATTATCGATTTGTTTATTAAGCGAGTAAAGGGAAACAGGCGTGGTTGATATATTTCTTAAAGAATAAAAAACCCTTTGGGCTAAAGGTCTTCTCCCCTCTCAGACTCTAAGAGCCCTGTCTGGTTTGACACCATTTCTTCTAACAATGGGCTGATGACCCTTATCAATAGCCAGAGGATCTGAGTCGCCAATTTCAGGGTAATTATCAGGATTTGCAGAAGAGGGCCTTTTTCCCTTAGAAAGGAAGAAAACTAGGTTTACTAAAAAGATTAACTCTGCAAGAGATGTTCCATTGCATTTCCTGCTAAAAGATTAAGAATTTTACTAGTGATATCCTGTTTCAACAATAAAGCTAAGAAATTAAAAATTAAAAATTTTTTAAACAAATTTCAGAGCGACTTTGGCCCCAAGCACAATATTTAAATAAATTAGTATTACAATTGTGATCATTACAACTCTTTGTCATCTAACAAATGGAAACACAAGCTAATGGAATTAGTCAATTTGCCCTTAAAAACATTATGCACTATTACATTAGGTTTAGAAACTAGAGTGAATCACAAACTACAATGTTTTGCCTCTTAAAGGAGCAAAATTCCTGCAATTGTCTCCAGACCCATGGAGTTAAGAAATGCCCAGACTGCAATAGGCATTTAACCCAGTGTTTCCTAGTCCAGTGTATACTTTGGATCAGGAATCCGTCTGGAATCTTTAAGGGCAATCCCAAAACCAAAGGAGAGAAGGATGAGAGGAGGAGAGAGGAGCTTCACGGAACTCTGCAAGGCAGGACCAGCAGAGAAGGCAGCAGGGGAGGAATGGACTCATCATCAAATGGTGGTGGATAATCTTCTATCACAGACCAAAATTCATGGCTGATTAACTAAAGATCTAAATTGGAAAAATTAAAACATGAAATCACTTAAAGAGAATTTAAGTGGATATGTAATTCATTTTGAAACCGGAGGGCAACTGAGTCCAGAGCTCATGCTGCCTGTGCTGCTCAGGCACCCACACAGGAGTTGAGATATTTAGAAGAAGTATTTATTGTCAGAGAGCCAGTGATCTGAGAAGGCAGCAGGTTAACACCTTCAAAACTGCCTTCTCAGTGCAGCTTACGGTATTTAAGGAAAATCTGGGCATTATTCCAGGGGCTCCGTGACGTTTGTTGTGGGCTTGAGGGTGGTCTCCCATGCTTCACGGGCACCACTCCTCTGGCCACGTAATCCTCCAATGGTGTTAGCAATCCGAGAACAAAGAAAGATGGGAGTAGTCTGGAAAAAATGCTAGACCAGAAGAATTGTGATCAGTATAAGGGCAGTAATCATAATTTTCAGGGCAATTTTGTGTGGCAGGGGACATTCCAAGCTCTAGGTCAAGCTGATGGGGACAATTTATTGTTAAGCTCTAGGGCAAAGAAAAGTAAAGCCAGGGATGCTGTGAGGCCTCTACTACGGGTGTCCCAGTGGAGCCCTTCTTCAATTTCTGTAAAGAGAGACTCGCAGTGGAAAAAAAAAAAAATGGAGGTGTTAGATTGCATAGAGTGTAAACTTCTAACTGAATACTGCAGGGTTTAAGAATACATCCAGTTTTTAATTGCATATTTATTTGTTTAATTATTTGATCGATGTCTTATAGCTAGGCTATAAGTTATATGAAGGCACGGATGTCACCATTATATTTCCATACTTGAAAAATTCTCTGCATATATTATTAGACTCTTAATGATATGTTTTTCAAAAGAGTGTATGCTATAATTTTGTAACAGCTCATATAGTCCCTTTCAACGAACGAAACAGTGAATTGTGTGAATAACTGAAGTTGATACTATGGCCAAAATTAAGGGCTTGGGCAAGTGTTTAGCACCCATACGTATAAAGGAGATAAGCTTTGAGTCAATCTAAAGCAGGGAGCTGGAAGTGAGCCTTCTGCATGAAGCAAAAAACTCTAGAAGCTGTCTCATTCGTGACATGAGAACTAGAACATTTTGGCCACTTGTCCAGAGAACCTTAATATAAGCCCTGGATTACAGTTGCACCCCATTTACCCACAAGGGGTAACTCAGCTTAAGTTGGAAACAGTCCTGGAGAGCACAGTACTCAAATTTGCTAACTCAATGAAGACCTGAAATAGGATGAAATGAAGAAACTTGGAAAAGGAGATAAAGGGAGGATAGAAAACTCCAAGACCACACTGCAGCCCTGTCACCATTTTGCAAGGGCTAGTCCAGAGAAGAGCATTAACACAACATGCCAGGGAGGGGCTATAAACATGAAACAGTTGGGTCTCACAGCATTTTCTCTTGCCTGTGCCTCTGGCTTTATTGACCCAGTGAGACACCTTGTGTTTTTCAGAATGCCGAAGCAAGTTATGACTTCAGTAGCAACGACCCCTATCCTTACCCTCGATACACAGACGACTGGTTTAACAGGTAAACTTGGCCTCGTGAGGCAGCTTTGAATTTATGTTTGGGGATTTATTCTGCTCTGTTTTATTTTTAAGGCTTGAATATCACCAGCAAAATAATCTCAATGCTTCAGTAAATTGTATTGTGATTTTTCTTCTCCATGGCTACATTTTCTAAGTTCTCGGATTTTTTAAATATTACAATTCTACTCTAGATTATCTTTTGAATATTTTGTTTTGTCGAACTAGAAATTATTTGCCATTTTATTATAGATGGAAGAAAATAAAGATAATAAGAAATCCTTTCTCTACCCACCACAAAGTGATTTAAGACACACTGATTTCACTTGATTGGTTGAAACTACCACAGAAAACTTTTTTTGCCCCACGAGTCTGCATCAGTATGTTTTTGAAAAGTGTCTCTGCTATAACCTTATAAAGTTCACGTAGTTCCCTTCAACAAAACGGTAGGTGAAACTGGCAGACAGCCTGGGTGGAGGCCCCAGTGGCTTGGTATCCTACCATACAAAACTATCTAATAACCCATCTGTTTTCTTCAGCTAATTTGGCTACTATGCACATAAATGCAGTCTCCTTTTTCTCCAAGTAAAATTATTACTTAAATATAGATTGTATGTAGGAAATATCAAGAAATAAAGATGTATGGCTTGCTCATCCAAATAATATTGTATTTTTTAAACCTAGTGCTTCCCTATTACTGATGTTCTCAGGTTAAGTTCAGGGGAACATATAAACTTTAATTAATGGTATAAAAATATATTATATATACTGCACTTTACTCATTTTTTTTACTTCTTGTGACAATTTCATGGTACATAAAACAAAGGTTGTCACTCTCAGTTTGGTGACAAGAAAATAGATGATCTGCAATAGGTAAGCAGAAAGATCGAGTGACTTCCCTGGTCTAACTTAATATATGTCAGAGACAACACTTGAACCCAAGCCTCATAAATGTCTCTAATTCCGACTTGTACCATTTTTTCATAAACATCATTTTTATGAAGAAAGACAGGAAGCATGATGGCCAGAGAGTAGCCAGGGACAGGTCTCTCATGGACCAGATAGCTTAGATACTGTCCCTACATTTAGCAAGTTGATCCGAGAGTGTCTAAGATGTATACAGGACACACAGGTTAGGGAGTTTGGCAATTTCAGAAAATGCAGAAAAAGAATAAAGAAGGAAATACAATTCAAATTTGTAACATTTTTAAAAGATTGTTGCTGATGTCCAATAGCACAGTTTACTCTCTAACAACTCCAACTATGTCTTTAAAATTATCATGCAGTGCTTGGAAGTGTGTGTTTAGGGAATTAGAATATATAAAAACGTCTGAGATCTTTTGACATGAAGAGTCTCTTACCTCCATGACTTATAACCCTAGATCCTAGCATTCACTTAATGAATAAACTGTTTTCAGACACAGGGGTGTGATGTTACAAAACAGACATCACTAAGCCAGGGGTGAGCCATAACTGGGAATTGCAGTCTGGAGCACTGTGTTGAGAGGGACCATGATGGAGCGCCTGGCTTCAGCATGACTGGTTACCAATTGTCCATATGACCTCAGAAAGGGTAGTAGTGTGCCGGCTGCTTGCCGCAGCTAATAGGAATAAAATTAATCTTTGATTGATTAATCCAGGCATAAAATATAACTGACAAAATGGTTTTCCCCCTTACCTCTTTTTCTGAACCCAACACAAACTTTTCCCAAGCAATTCTTCCTGTGTAATATGCTATAAGAATATTATTTTTTTTAAAAAAAGATAACTATGATGTTTATCTTAAGTATTTCCATTTGCAAATGTGTTTCTTGAAAGTACAATTTTAAACTAACTAAAATCTTCCAATCAGAACTAATTAGTGCTTAGTGCAATGAAATTCTTCATTGTCAACAGTAAAAATTCCCAAGTGTTCAGTTGTCTGAGGTACAGTCATAGTGAGTCAGGTAAGTATGATTCTTGCCTCTTAGGGAGCCAGTGACTCAAGACATAGTATCTACTTTGATGAATAAATGGGACTTTTCTCAATTATCAAGTCATTTTCAAAGATCCCTGTCCACCATGTCTTATTATTACAAAGATTAGATGGTGCCACAGTTCAAATCATGGCCTCTCAAAGCATAACTATTATTATAAATGATTATGGGAGGGAGGTGAGTCAAAGTTCAAGCCCACATCACTGGGAGGAGCCATAGTCTGAAAGATTGGATCTGTCCTGGAGGCAGTTTCTGCTTGGCACAAGGAGAATTGAATAGAGCACTTTTCCCTTGAGTGTAGGATACATTTATTAAAAATTCCCCCTGAGCTGAAATATTATGCCTGTATTTTCTTCAATATAACTTAGCGTTTGGAGCAAGTAGGAGAAGAATGACTGGAAGTACAGAGGAAATAAAATTGTATATGAATTAATAATTGTCAAAGCCAGGCGATGGGTACATGAGATTTTACTCTCTTTTATATCTTTGATATTTTCCATAGTAAGAAGTAAGTTTTAAAAGGATAGGGCATAAAAAAGAGCAATAAACAGTATGGGACTTCAGTTTGGTACACATGAAAGTATTAGTTTTGGTGCGTAAGCTGTTGAGGAACTTGCAATGTCATATGAGGAGGCAACAGATGCCTAAAATCACTACAATGATAAGTGTAGCCAGAGCTAAGAGAAAGAAAAAAAAACTTTAAAAACTAATGCGTATCAAGTAGTTACTATGTTTAAGGCAGTTTTTAAAGTGTTTTGTATGTATTGATTCAATGAATTCTCATCATAACCCCTGAAATAGGTATTATCATTATTATTATTCCCATTTTGGAAACTGAGGCACAGAAAGGTTAAATAACTTGTGCAAGGTCACACAGCTAAAAAGTGGTGGAGACAAGGTTTGACACCAGTAAGGGGGCCATTACATGTATTGCCTTATATTAAAGATGCTTTGGCGAGCACAAAGAAATGCGAAATTATCTCTGGCTGGGGCAGTTGAGACAGGCTTCCATGAAGAGGTGGCATTTGGTCTAAGATTTTAATGAGGGTAACAGGTATTGGCGGAGGTGGGAGGTGTATTCCTGGGTAAGGTACAATTTAGACGAAGGAGTCAGGAGGTGCAGTTCACAAGGTAGTCTAGATAACTGGTCTGGGATTTAGGGACTGGAGCATGGGGCAGCATTCTAAGAAAGCTTCACGGAAGACTGGGCATGAAAGGTTTGGATTAGTTGATAGCAGAAAGGCAAAGGAGAGATTCTGTGGTTGGAAGGAACTGGGCCAGAGGCGTAGATGAGGACCGTCCTCCCATTGCACTGAAGGAAAGTTGCTCTCCAGAGGCTCCCAGACCCTTGAGCCCAGCACTTGCCTTTGGCAGGTTTGCTGCCAATCCAGCAAGAGCCTCTGGCCAGCTGTGCAGCCACAAAGACATGCCAGTTCTCTTCTGGGCGTGGGCACCATATCCAATGCCCCATCTCTGTTCAGCAGATTTGGGGCTCTTGAGAAATGCTCATTTCAACACATACCAAAACTCTGATAAAGGGCTGACTGATGCTAACTAGCAATGAGCTTGCTGCTTTGCTATTGCGGCCACACTGCCTACCACAAAGGCCAGTTACGATTTAGAAGCAATTGCTGCACAGAAAAAGGCAGTGGCTTTCCATCACAGGATTCTCATTGCTGTGAAAAGTAGAAAATAAAATGTACTACAAGGAGTACTCTCAAGCAAGCAAATAAAATGTTCTTCTCGGTTGGGAACCAAGTTCAAAAGCAGCATGTCTCTCCTGGGCTTTCCTGAAACCTTAAGCCATCACACCAACCCTTCTGTACTACTGATCTGTTAACTTGTTTTCCTTCAAGTGTACATTTCTTTAAGAACATATTTAAAACTCCAAGCCAAGTACTCTATGAAAGCAAACTTCATATATATGCAGAATTGCTTTTAATGGATATGTATATTAGGATATGTATATGCCCTGTGCTTAATTTGCTTTTAATGGATATGTATATTAGGATATGTATATGCCCTGTGCTTAATTTGATTTTGTAAGATTATTTCTTTTTAAGCAGAGCAAGTGTATTTATTCTACTGTGAGCCATTTAATAATTACATGCAGTATCTGAGGTTCAAGGATATTTGAAACATTTGAGAAATTTGCAAAAGGAGACTGATTTTCTCCTGGCTTACAGAGAAATGCAAATGGCCAACTAAAATAATAATAATAATAATAATAATAATAGTAATAATAACACAAATGCCAAAAAGGTGCAAAATAGATAGATATAACTGATTTGCTGTGAGGTATCAGGATCTAGCATCACATTTTTTCCTTGCTGGCATTCAATTAATATTGATTGGCTGGTTGATTGATGGATGGCATACCCTCTCATCTATGTCAGGATGTTGAGTGGTCTTGACATCTGTCCAGAGCTGCCTACTTCTCCCAAGGTTTGCAGCCCGTGCTTTGTCAATAATCTTCTAGCATTGCTTGGTTTTAGGTTAATGTTTGGTGATGCATTGCAAATCTGTATTCCATTACCGTGATGCTGTCCATAAAAAATCCCTCTTGCATAGCATTTCTCTGACAGGCGTTCACCACTGAAATGTCATCCCTGCCATCAGCAATATTTATGGAGCATCACAGGGCACAGCACGCTCTATCTATTAAGCCCTAAAGAGTAAGAGATAAGAGATTCTGGATTAGATGCAATTCCTGGCCACAAAAAGTTTACCATAAATTCAGGAAAAGAGAAGACATTTATTACTCAAGCAACCAAAATGGAGGGAAGGAGAAAGGAGAAATGGATGCTGAAGAACATTTATCTCTATGTGAGCTCATTTGACTGATAGCATTAGTTAACCCCTCAAATAAGAAAGATTTTCAGTAATTAACTTTTTTTCTTATTAAAAGTTATATTTCATTTTGAAGAACCCTATGAGACAGGCCAAAGAAGAACATGTGAGAAAAATGACCCTCTGTGGTTGGCTTTTTATACACTGATAGAAACTGAAACTTTACCCTAGTGACACTTAATGGTTTAGAAATAGACAAACACTTTTCCTTTCTGTCTTTATAGATAATTCTGAAATCACCTCCTGGATAATAAAATACAAACTGCTTTCAAATACCTAATTTAACATTTTGTTTTATGTGAGCTTTGAGACTATAGTAATTTCCCATTATCCATGGGAATGCATTCTAAGACCCCCAGTGAATTCCTGAAATCACAGATAGTACTGAACTTATATATACTTTGTTTTTTTCCTATACACGCATACCTATAATAAAATTTAATTTATAAATTAGCATAGTAATACATTAGCAACAAAAACTAATAATGAAATAGAACAATTATAACAGTATATTAATAAAAGTTATGTGAATGTAGCATTAAAATAAGAGTTATTTAAATACAAGCACTGTGATACCGTGACAGTTGATCTGATAACTGAGATGGCTACTAAGCAACTAATGGGCAGGGAGTGTATCCAGCATGAGAGACAAAGAGATGATTTACCTCCTGGGTAGGATGGAGCAGGATGCCAGGCGATGTCATCATGCTACTCAGCATGGCACACAGTTTAAAACTTATAAATTGTTTATTTCTGTAATTTTCCATTTAATATTTTCAGACCATGGTTGGCCATGGGTAACTGAAACCGTGGAAAGCGAGACCAGGGAGGAGTACTGTACTTCATAAGCTAATATTTGCTCAAAGGTTGCTGTTGCCGTAAACTTTTTTCTCTATCCAAACCACAATGAAGCCCAATGGAGAAATAACACAAAAAAATTTTTTTAATTTTATTTGTAGTCCCCTATCTGGATTAGACAAGTCTTCACTACTTAAGTTTTCCTTTCAAAAAAAAAAAAAAAAAAAAAAAGGTGACAGATTGAGGAATTATGGAGGGAATTATATTGTTATATTGATGTAAAAGAATTATCTGTATGTTGGTATAATCATTTCTACTTTGGAAACTAACGTTATACATGCCATACAGAGTGATTTTATGATCCTCAGGCGGCAATAATTCTTTCTCTCTTTCTTGAGAGAAAAATATGGCAGATTATGATGAATAAATGTAGTGTTATGTTAGTTACTTGATATGGAATAATTAATCACTGGATCAGTTTTCCCTCTCCATAAAATGGGAGTAAAACTCTACCTCAAAGGTTTATATAAGGGACTAGAAACATGTATATAGAGCACTTGGTACTGCGCATGGCACATGGTAGGCACTCCCCAGTGGCAGCAAATTTAATTGTAAAATTCAGTGATGGGATTTCTACAGGAGCCAAGTCAAAGCTCCTCTAGCCAGATAGAAAATGAGGACAATTTATGCTAAAGGAGTAAACAGATGGCCCAGCCGCTCACCCATCTTTCTCAGACAACCATTCTTTCATCTAAGCTTTTGAGAGAAATTAAAGAACAATCAGCTCAAAGTTAAACTTTCTGTCAAGAGTCTGGTGCCCATGCTTTGGATATAGCTTTGAAGTTATATATAGCTTTGAAGATAACTTGTATACATGAGACGAGCTTGATCTATTTGGAACATTGGAAAACCCAGCACCTAGCTTCAGAAAGATGGAGAGCTTCTTACTTCTCCAGAGAGTACTAGGTGCTTGCCAGCAGACCTGGGGTTTTCTTCAAAAGGAGCTGCATATTCTCACTTATTTAACCAGGACTCTTGAGACCCTAAAGTCGTACTCTGCAGAACTCATTAAACATTAGCCAGCATATATGATTGATGCCAAACTAGCTAGGTAATCTCTGCATCTTAGCTCCAATATATCCAACACTGAAGCATCTTTCTTCATAGACATGGCTGAAAAGACTGTAGCTGGACACTGTGGGACTTTGGGTGCCTAAGAATCTGTAGACCTAAAGAGACTGGGGACTGGAGGACAAAGACAGCCTCATGCCCATGAATGTGGCCAAGTTGCCCACTGGCTTGCTGAATCAATCTGCCTTATTCCCAATATCTCTGTGAATCCAGAGCCCTAAAACTCAATCATAAAATGTGGCTGTGGAATATAGAACTAAGGAGTCAGTTAAAACAACCATAAGATCAATAGCCAGGAATGGAGAGTAAAGGAAGAGAGAGAAAGAAAAGGGGAAAAAATCTCCAACTCAAAATTAGCCGGCAAACCAAAATTCAAAAATAACTGGAAAAAACACATTCAACAAAATTAAAAAAAAAAAACAGGACCTGAATTTATACCAGGTGAAATTAATTTTATGGACTCTTGAAAAATACTTTATAATTGTTATGTTTAAAACACCCTCATAGAAACATCCAGAATAATGTTTGAACAAATATCTAAGCACCCCATGGCCCAGCCAAGTTGACACATTAACCGTCATGCTTTTTATCTGCACATTTGCTCACAGTGATAAATGCATGGATAATATCTGTTTTAAAGGCAAAAATAAACATGAATATGAAAAAGAACCAATTACAATTAAAAAATATAACCTTTGGAATAAAAATCTCAATAAAGGGAATAAAATCTAGCCTGGATGCAGTTGAAGAGGTAATTAATGAATTGAAGATATACACTTTCTGTTATCAAAAAACTATAGCAAACATTATTCTTAAGGCTGAAATTTTGATGACATACTCTCTAATGCTGAGACAAAATAAGAATGCTGCTTATCATCTCTTTTATTTGACAGTATGCCACATCTCATGACCAATGAAATGACTATAAATCTAAGAAAATGTATGTGAGAACATTAAGGAGAAAATGATAAAACTTAGAAAACACATAAAAGGAGTCCTGAATGAATGGAGTGACATACTAAGTTTATAGATAGGAAGATGTAACAACATAAAGATGTCAAGTTTATCTTGATATTTTTTTTCTGTAAAACTAGACGAAAAGTATCCTAAAATTGATTTAGAAAAGCAAAGGGCTGAGAATGGAATAAGAAAACAAGAGAAGAAGAGGAGGAGATAGAGAAGGAGGAGGAAGGGAGTAAGTATGAAGAAGAGAGAGAAGGAGATCAACAACAGCAGCACTGAGGGGAAACTTTGCCTATCAGAGAGCAAAACAGTACAAAACCATAATAATAGTGAGAGAGTAGGGTTAGCATAGGGAGAGAAAAAAGATCAAAGAAACATAATAGAGAATCCAGAAGCAGACCCCCACATCTAAAAGAAGCGTAACATCTAACCAAGATGGCAAGAAACAATGAGGAAAGGATTGTGTGATGATATTTAATAAATGGGGCTAGTTGTTTATATGGGAAAATAGTGGTTCCCCTCACATCCCAAGCATAAATAAAATCCAGGATAATTAAGACCTAAATATTTTAGAATTAAAATATAGAAAAACATCTTTATGACCTAAGATAGGGATGGATTTCTTAAACAAAACACTAAACTACAGAAAAATGAAAAGATTGATAAACTTGACTACATTAAAATTAAACACTTTTCTTCAATATGTCACAATAAAGTTGAAAGACAAGCCACAGACTAGAAGAAGAAATGTGCAACAAATTTTTTAAAAAAAGATTTACTGTCCAAAATATATAAAGAACAACTACAAATCAATGAAAAAAAAGATTAAAAATAGAAAAAAATAGACAGGTTATGCACAGGCAATTAACAGAGGACAACACTTGAGTGAATTCACATATGAAAAAGTTCTCATCCTTCCTAATAATGAGGAAAATGCAAAATGAAACGATGAGATATCATTTCATACCAATTGGACAAGCAAAAATCGTAAAGTTTGACGATGCTAAATGTTGGCAAGGATGTTCGAGCAACAGGAATTCTTCCACTCTGCAGGAGTAGCATATATCCATAAACCTGTTTTCACCCCTACGTAGGGAAATTCTCCACATGTGCACAAGGAAATAATATACAAGACTGTTTCTTTTCAAATTATTTGTAATAGCAAGCAAATTGCAAACAACCTAAATGCCTTTCATTAGGAGTATGAATAAGTAAATCTCAGCATATTTATAAATGAACTACTATGTGGCTCTAAAAATGAATAAACCAGAATTCATGAATAAACCTCAAAATTACAAGTGAATAAAGCAAATTTTAAATAGATCATATACTATGAAACATTTATATGGAGTTTTAAAACAAGCAAATAGTGGCATATATGCCTATGCATATTCGATTATAAGGTAATGGCATAAAAACATGCATGGGTGTTCCAAACATCAAACTTATTATAGTGGTTGACTTTGAGGCATGATGGTCTCAAGTAGGGCTTCAATCGCACATATACATATTTATTTATTGTTAAAAAATCTATACCAATATAAAACACATGGAATGTGCCCCTGTAATTACATATTCCTTTCGCCCTGAGGATATCTAGGATTCCTTGACTGGAATACGTTGCTTTACTCAAAGTCCACCAATTTAAAAGTTAATCTCATCCAAAACTCCCTTACAGAAACACTCAGGATAATGTTTGCCCAAATATCTGAGCACCCTATGGCCAACCAAACTGCCACAAAAAAAATTAACTATTACACTTTTTATCTGCACATTTCTGATAGTCAGGAATAGGTGACAGTCAAGAGTCATGGTTAAGAGTAGGAGTTTGGAAGCTGCAGACCTGAGTTTGAATTCTGGTTCTGCATCCTAATTGAGGAGTGATTTAATATCTCTATGCCTCATTTCCTTCTTCTTTAAAATGGGAATAATAATAGTTTGTTGTGAGGTTTAAATAAAATAATGCATGCAGCAGTCTCAGCACAGTGCACTCCATAATAGACCCTGGGGAACTCCGGAGAGAGCTCAGGCACTCCATAACAATAAGTGAGATATCGCCCGATACATCTTATCCTGTGCCTTGAATGGAACACATATGAAAGGACATGCTTTTGGATGTAAAAGATAAAGAAGGATCATCAATCACTTCAATGGAAGACTAGCGATGCGGGAAGAAAGGTCGTGCCTGAACTCTCTCTCCGGAGTTCCCCAGGGTTTGGGGCAGAGACTCAGGTTTTCACTTGGACACCTCCACAGCCACTGCAGCTGTTTGGGGAAGCCCCAATACAGTCATCATGACAGTCTAGATTGAACCCCATTCCCGTACAACTTAACCATGGGTTGTTCCTCTAGCCTTGTTTATCCATTGTATCAGTTATCTATTGCCAAATAATGCCACATAATAAGTCACCCCAAAACTTAGTAGCTTAAAACAATAAGCTCTGACTATTGCTCATAAGTCTATAGATCAGCTAGATAGTTCTACTGATCTGGACCAGGCCCAGCTTTTGTCTGGGTTCATCCATGCATCCATTGGTTGGCTGGGGACTCATTTACTGGTTTTAGGATGGCCTCTCTCACATAGAGGATAGGTATCTGTCACCTGGGATGACAGGCATGACAGGTTGCATGTTTTTCATCACCCAATAGGCGAGACTGGGCTTGTCTGCATGGCACTTGAGCAGAGTTTCAAGAGAAAGAAGAGAGGCTGCAAGTCCTTTTGAGAACTAAGAGCATCATTTCTATCACTTGTTTTTAGCCATAACAAGTCACAAAGCCAGTCATATTCCAGGGAGGGGAGAATGTGTTCCACTTCTTCATGAAGAGCAAGAAAATCACATTGTCAAGGGCATAGACCCAGTAGAATAGTGGACCGGAGCCATTGGGTAACACAGCACACCCATGACTCCTGTCACTTGCCTCCTATTTACCTTCCTCCCATGGACTTTTGTTAGAAGGAAGCCAATCAAACAGCCATATTTGTCCCTCACCCCCTATAGCTATTTGCACTTCTGACAGACTTATGTTTTATTTTAGAGGCAAGAGGGAGCTACTGGATATTCTTAAGAAAGCAAAGAGACCAAATGAAAACGGATTTGAAAAAAGACATTTAGGGAGCAAGTACATTTGCCTGAGACAATCAGAAAGGCAGGATTGAGGGGAAAGCATTCAAGGAAGTGGGAACAGAGCCTACAAAGTCCCAGAAATATAAAAAGATGGTGTTGAGAACAATTATAGGAAACCTCTACTAGTTGCTTAAAATTAGTGTTGCCTAATTTAGTAATGAAATGTTTCTTCTCATATGTTCTTCTGGAAAGCCCATGATATTCATCACCCCACTTAAAGGCCAAAATTAACGATATGAAGCATTCAGTGTTTTTCATTTGCTCAAGCCAGTTCACATGCATTTGTCCTCCAACCATTAGTGAGCAGTTTTAGAGCAGAGAGGGCTTATCAGTGTGTGGGAGGGTAGTGGGGTGATGAAGTAAATGAGCGTTGATCTCAGACATGGCTCAACCACCTTCTCACTGTGCACCTGCAAGCCAGCAAATTTAAGAATCAACTTCGACATCTGTGAAATGGAGCAATACCTACTTGTAGCCCTCCTATGAAGATTAAAGGGGGTTAGGCAAGAAAAGCACTGAGCACAGTACCTGGTAATGAATAATGGCCCAGGAAGTGGCAGATGGCTGTTCGTACTTCTAGCTCCTTACTCTCTAGAACAGGGTCCACACAGGACACGGCCTCCATCGGTACCTCTGTGTTTTTCACAGATGTCAGTGAGCATGCTGACTAGCCCAGGCAAGGCCCTGATTGCACATTTCATGTCTCAAAAAGGAGTTCTTGACAGGGCTGATTATTAAATAATAAGGAAATTAGTGCTCAGTCAAATTAGACACAGCTTTGATTTTTAAAAATTCATTTAAAAATTACTTGTTAGCATGAACCAAACAGCAAGCAAGCAAGCCACATTTAATCAGTTTTCATTAAAGTTCCATTTTTAAAAATATATGTGCATATATAGAGAGCATATACATATATACTTTACATATGGTATGTCTTTTATATAAGTATATATTTAAATATACAGTATGTGGGTATATATAATGTAAGTATATATTACATATAAACACATATGTATATAATTATGAATATATAAATCTATATAAGAATAAATATATACTTAAATGTGACATTTAAAGTATATATATATATGAATCAATATAAAGGGAGATATATATACACACACACGTGTGTGTGTGCTTCATGCTGTTTTTCATTTTAGTTTATCAATTTCTGCAGCATTTGGAGCTGTGAAAGCCATGCCCATGACAGAGTCTCTCATAGTTAAATCACAACTAAGCACCTTCTCAAGAATCTCAAATTTACAGAAAACTTAAAGACAAGTAGACAGTGGTTTGTTCAGCATTTTGCAGATCTTTCACCACAAGGGCTGACCTCTCACTGGAGGTTTGCTTGGATAAAATATACAGATTTTATTATTGTTCCAAAGGGAATTTGGAGCCCGGAGATATGTAGCCATGTAGCCTTTATGGAGACAGGATTTACGTTTGTTCATACAAAGAAAGAAAATGTGTGTGTGTGTGTGTGTGTGTGTGTGTGTGTGTGTGTGTGTGTGTGTGTAGTTTTGTATGTATATATGTCCTTTTTTAAGGGCTGATGCAATAGCACTGCTTGCCCCAAGAGGATGTCAAACAATACACTAGTCAATATTGCAGAAACCAGAACTTCCTAGGGCCCTTTAGCCAGTCAGCTCCTGTACCCACATTTCCTTATTCTAAACCAGAGTTTGAATAGTGAGTGGAAAAGTCTGCCCTCATCGCCCAGCCCTTCAGTAGGCTGTGGTCACATTGTTCCAGCAGACTTGGTAATATGAATGTTTAATCCCTATCCAAAAAAGATACGTAATCATTATCCTGTAACTGACAGGCAGCATTACATCCCAATAGATGGACTAGCCTTGAAATTAAAAACCAGCCCACAATTCTAGTGTTTCAAAAAAGTCGGAGCTGTTCCACTCAGCACAAACCTGTCTTACATTGTGCTTTTTTTTTTCACCAGAAACCTGTAAGTGCAATTTCTGCAGAAAGATACTTCAAATTTTAAAGTAAAGATCACGTTTCAAGGTTGAAATGTTCTAAGAAGCCTCTTTTGGTAGAAACAAGCCGAGGTCAAGAAGGCATCTGGGAACGGGGATGGGGAAGAAAGGGGACACTAGGATACACAGATGGAAATGGGGCAGGGGGTGAGGGAACGTGCTGACTCCAGGCTAAATGAGCTGTTGAAAAGAACCAAATTGCTTCCAATTGATAGAATTTAAGGAAACTCCTCCAAAGATTTTTGAAGCTGTATGTAACTTGTCTTTATTTTTCTCCACAGCCATGGGACCCGATGTGCAGGGGAAGTTTCTGCTGCAGCCAACAACAATATCTGTGGAGTCGGAGTAGCATACAATTCCAAGGTCGCAGGTAAGCTGTCCCTGCCAAAGAGCAGACCCCATTCCCAACAGTCAGTCCCAAACGCATTGCGGCCTGGGCTCCAGGCTGGCCAGGGCCTGGCGAAAACTACCTTGCAGCAAGGGGTCTGGGACTTAGCGAGAGTGAAAAAAATTTTAACTTTAATCTACATGGCAATATTAATAAACTTTTAAATTTTTTATTTACATGTAATATAATTACATAAAAGTACACAGATCACAAACTTACAACTCAACGAATTTTCACAGGCTGGCCATACCACATGTGGTCATCTAGAAACAAAACATTACCAGCATCCCAAAAGTCCTCCTTGCGTTCCCTACAGTTACTACCCATATACACAAGAATCACCACAATCCTGATTTCTAACAGCAAATATTGGTTAGTGCCAGTTTTTAAACTTTATATAAATGGAATGTAAATTGTTATAAACATACTAAGAATCTTCAAAATGGTTTTTTGTTTTTTGTTTTTGTGTTTTGCATCTCATCTTTAAGGAAATACATTCTACCTGGAACCTTTTTATTAAGCTCTACAAGAAGGATATTTAGCAATTCCATCTTCACAGGGGACTTTATAAATGAGGGTATTAGGTCACTAAAAATTTAGAAAGCAACACCTGTCCCTACCCCCCTAAAAAAAAAGAGAGAAAGAAAGAGGATGAAAGAGAGGGGTTCGTAATCTTTCAACAAAATGCCAGAGAATGAAGTGGCTCCTGGCTCATTCCAAGTTTTGCATCAAATTTTTTCTTAATTTATTTTGGCTGAGTCACCCAACCTTGTTATTCCTTTTTTACAACTGTCTTGATATTTTTTCCCTGGCAATTTAATGGAACCATAAACATACTTTGTGCTGACGCTTCAATTTCCAGGGGCCTAAATAAAGCAAGAGCAACCTGTACAAACCTACCATTAACCTCTTTCAGAACTGTTTGCTAAGAGGCTTGCCTGAGCTGGGTGCTGAATTTCACAAAAGAATACATCTGGAAGGTTCTGAAACGTAAATAGAGGAGGCTTTGCCCCTTGGGTTTCTGCTCTCTTTGTGTGCATCCAAAATGTTGGCATTAAAATGTCAGAAGCCATTATGAGCTCAGGGGAAAGAATATCACCCGATTAATATTTTATAAGCTAGGATTGTACCAGGGTGGTAGCTGAGGTGACGTGGGCTCTCTATTCACAAGACAGGACTAGAGGCAACTGAAAAATTCAAATCTGGATTTCTCATTCACAATGATTGTCTTCAAAATAGTTTTTGAAGCCTCTGTACACCCCAAGCAACTGGTTTTTTTTGAAAAAGGGATTCTTGGATTTACTGCCTGTAAAAATTAAGAGTTAGAGCAGCTCAAAGTATTCTAGAGGTTTATTGGGGTCCCTTTCCCCACCTGCTTCCTCTATCACTTTCTCTATTATCTGTCTGAAAACATCTGAGCTGCTCATCAAATGTACCTAATTCTCCTGCTCTCTTTATTTGAATTTCCTAAAAGCAAAATGAGATTGAGAATTTGGGTATGTAAGGGAGGAAGAAATTTTCCTCTACCGTTCTAATTTCTTCTGGCTGGTCTAAGAATTAAATTGACATGAGAGAGATTAACAGGAGAAAATAACCAAATTTAATTACATACTTATATACAGAGGATCCATAAGAATATGGGGCCCAAGGAAAAATCATGCAGTTGAAGTTTATATGCCATCTTGAGCTAAGGAGAAGGGGGTAGTGGTTTGGAACTTTGAAGGAGAGAAAGGCAATTCACAGAGAGATGGAAAAACAAATTTTGGTAAACAAATGTTTTCTGGGCCATACAGAGACAAGGGGACACTGATTTCTTAGAAATCAGCAGACTCTGATTTCTAAGTCTTCTCCACCATATAGAGTTCATATTACATTATAGTTATTTATGGTGAGAGCTCCTTTCCAGGGAGCCCTCTATCTAAATTCTTTTAGGCAGTAAGAGGAAGGTCAAAGGTTCTTCTTGACTCTTTTGCTTTTCAAAAATAAAATAATCTTTGTGCTGGAGAGAAATATTTTGGGGTGGCAAATTTTGCTTCCCTCTAGGTACAAGGAGTTTATTTGGGAGGTGATCGATCCTAGGAAGCCAGAGTGAGGGAAAAATGGCAAAAAGGAGCCAACAAAGTGAGTGTAGATAAGCCAGTCGCTCCCATGGACAGCTGGGGCTCTGAGAGACAATGGGGACCCCCCTCAGAATTGCATCCCCAAGGTGAGGAGGCTGAGGCGTTTATCCACCAACTGCCATCCCTTATTGGTGAGGAAGTCTCCTGGACCACAAACACCCTGGCCTGTCTAGCCTGTTAGCTCATGTGGGCTAAGCAGAACTCTTAAGGCAGAGAACAGCCCCCAGGCAGACAATCAAATGGGGCCGGTGGATCCAGGCACAGCACGACAGCCTCTGCCTCACCTGCTGACTAACCCCCCTTCCCAAAGGTGAGTTAATGAAGCCTGACACCTCAACGACATGACCTGCGTTTTCTGAAACCCTCACAGAAATGCTTTGAGATTCTAGAAACCAAGCCCAGAACTGGTGGAAGCCATGCCCAGCCACACAAAGATTCTCATCAAAGCAGCCACCTTTCTCCCCTTTTCTGCTTCCTTAACTCCAGCTTTGCTTCTCTGTAACCACTAATGCTGGTTCTAACTACTCAAGGACCAGGAAGCTCTAGTCCCCTGTCCTGTGCCCTGTAGGACAGCCAGAGTTCTCTAGGCTTCCCCAGAGGAGCAAAAAAGGAATTCGTCAGGAAGACACACTGGACTGTAACTTGAGAATCCCAACAAAAGCAGAATTCCAGGTTCCTCAACCTTACATATTTAGGAGAAATTTTTGTTCATTCTGGTGGACAATTCTAAAAGTTGGCTGTTTTTTATTATTCTAAATGAGCATAACCTTCCAGAGAAATCTTCCCTTTCAGGAGCTTTGGGACCCCAGGACTGTGTAGATCGCCACCTGGTGGCCAACTGAGATCATTGCTAGTCTCTCGCAGTCCCAAGGTGTTGAGTTACAGGTTGGGGAGATACTGGCAGCAATGTCCCAAGTCCTTCCCTGGTCCTGGGTGTCTCTCCACCCTGCCTTCAAAAAAAGGCTAAAATTAAGGTGCTGTAGAATCTTAGGCAAGAAAAATAAAAGAGAGTGAGGATGAGATTATAAAATGAGTCTTCTGAAGGTAAAAAAGGAAAAAAATTATTGAGAATCTCTTTATTTGCCTGTTAGCCACTTAGGTTCTCTTATATTACAAACTCTGCTCATGTCCCCATTGGGGTTCCTGTATTTTTCTTGTTTGTTTGCAAGCATTTATGATATATTCTAGATATTAGCCCCTGATCAGTTTTAGTAGATGCAAATATTTTCTCCCAAACTTCCACATAAGGTCATTAGCCTATCCAAATTCCAGCTTTGTGTGTCATGCTAGCTTAGTGTCCAGTTTTATTTTTCTTCAAACAATGAGTCAATGTTCCCAGTACCATCTATTTAATAATCCAGCCTGTTCCTTTGATTTGTGGTGCCACCTTCATTGTACATACATGGTTAGTCTCTGGATAAGTATAATTTAGATAACTCCTCCTAGCAAGTATAAACTAGAAAGTGTAGCCAGCTCCTTCTACAACTGAGCTTTTGTATATGATCTTCCCTCTGCCCAGATTTCCTCCTCCCTATACTGTACCTGACCTCCTCCTCTTCATCCTTCAGCTCTCAGGTTCCCATTGCTTTCTCCAACACCACTTTCCAGACCAGTTTCTTTATCTATTCTTTGATAAAGCATGCAAGATTTTTCCTTCCCAGCACTAACCACTGTTGGTTATTGCACATTCTTATGCATAATTATTTCATTAATATCTTCCTCCTCAGAGAGACAACAGTCTCCATGAGGACAGGAGCCATGTCTGTTTTCTCTCACTTCAGTAGCTAGCATGGAGTCTGGACACAGTGGATGCTCAAACTGTATTTGCCGAATGACAGAAAGCAAGGAAGGAATAAAGAGAAGAAGGGCCAATGAAGAAACCCATTATAAGCAGAAGAGATTAATCATTAAATGAAAGAAGGCATGGATGATTGGAGTAGAGGGATTAAGGGCAGGAGGCTCTAAGGACCCAAAGCTAATGAAATTTCTACCCGGAAAGCTAAAGTATCTCCTCTTCCATGAGCACCTTCTCACCTTTTTTTCTTTATTTCACTCAAATCAGTTCCAGGGAGACCTAGGCCTTACAGTTGGGTGCCTACTATGTGCCCAGCTCTACCGTAAATGGTGAGATACAACAATGAGCCTGCAGACAAGAAACCTGCCCTCACACAGCTGACAGTCTAAGAGGAGACTCTGAGAATGAACAAATAAGCATGATAATATCAGATAATGATTGCTGGTAGGAATGAAACAAAGCATGGTGGCAGAGAATAACTGGGGTGAGGCACGGCTAGTGACTTGAGGGTGTGAGCTCTACAGCACCACACCTGAGCTTCTGCAGAGCTTCTCAGAGCAGCCTCAGGGTGCAAACTAGGACAGATTGACTTTATTTGCTTTCCCTTTTAAGCCAGAGAATATAGATTTATGCACTGGACTTCAGGATGAGATTTCCTTTAATCAAAGATTCTGAAGAGTTTGAGAACCACACTAATGAGCACTGTCTAAATACCCTGGAATTTGTCTACCAGCAATGAACTGTTTCCACATATTTGGCCAATAAAACTCATAACATTTCCAAGGGTTTATACATATTTTATCTGAATTTTTTAAATAACCAATAAAAATCACCCATTAGCACAATGATTAACACATTTCAGATCCTTAAAACCTAGATCAGTGCGAATTTGCTCCTTAGCTTGCAGACTAATATTCATAAGCACAAAAGGTGGCAATTAGAGACACTGAGGTTTGTGGGAGGCTGTAGCATTTCTTAGTGTCAGGTACAAGGTCACCTTTTGTAACAGGATTAGACACAGAAAGGATTTAGCTCAAATTCCCTGGTCCATGAACCCCTAGAACCCAGAGCTCCAACAGTACAAGCAGTGCAGGCAGGCATGGGGCTCAAACCCTAAAAGAAGGGAGGAAGGAGATGCAGAGTCACCACTGGTCATTAAGGCGGTGATCAGGCCTGGAGTCCTCACCATCGAATCACATTAGCCAGTAGAGCTTTTTATGAATGTGAAGACACTGGGTCTAGCTCCCAGGTCTCACCTCTCCTGCCTCTCACTCTCATGCTCTTGCCTTTTCTCTAGTCTCTCGCTCTCTCGCTCTCTCTCTCTCTCTCTCTCTCTCTCAGCACCCAGAGAAAGAGGTGAGGCCCTCCCTAAAATCCTTTCGGTCACCCTGAGCTTCTGTCTTGGCTGCTAATAGTTCAGTCTCTTGCAAAAATTAATGCTGTGTCTCATTCAATTAATGCATGCCTCATTCCTCTCAAGCTTAACGAGATTAAAAGAATGTCGGATGCCTGGCCCCTGAATATGAATGAGAGCCTTGCTTCAGTCTGTGGCTGCCCTTGCCTCCCTTGATGCTGAAACAGTCAGAAGATTAATGCACACCAGCTCTGATCTTCTGTGCAGCAGAAGGGGAGCCCGGGAGGGGATGAAGAGGGAAAGAGACAGAAGAACAAGAGCTGCAAAGAGAAAGGGTACAGGGCATGGCTGGATGCACCACGCGCTGGCTGTATGACAAAATCCAGTGTTGTCATTGGCTGGCATGTGGGACCATCCAGGACTACTTTAGCCAAGGTTGAATTTCTCTCACCTTCCAGTTGAGGTGGCTGTTCAGTCCTGGTCATCTGAGCACTAGACATCTGAGTTTTCTCCTTGCAGGAAAGTGAATACCATCCTCTCTGTAATGTTTCTCCATCCACAAAGAGGAAAGAAGAAACTGCATTATTTGGTTTATTCTGTCACCTGTTGGCCACTTTTGTTGAATGACCTTTTTAAATAATTAAAAATATGGATGGACCAAAAACAAAAGGGAGAGTTTGAAATTTCCTATCCTTTATAAAATGAACCATAAAACTTAGCTTTCAGAAAGTTCAAACAATAGACTATACTCATTCTAGATGAGCTTCCTCCAGGACAAAAGACGTTAACTCATAATTGTATACTTTTTGACAAAAATGGTGACTTGATTTATAAGGTAATGGTAGAGGATGGAAAATCTGGACCTGTTATTATTTGTTCTTCTGAACTTGTTTCTGTTAGGGAGAAAAATCAACTAAATAAAGTAATAATATTAAGCATTTATTCATCAAAGATTTATCAAGCTTAAGATAAATTCCAAGCACCATGCTGTTGCCCTGGGACACAGAGTGAACAAAGCAGATGTGTGTCCTGTACTCAAAGACTGTTATCTGGTGGTGAATGAAACACACAAATAAACAATTGTAATGGAAAGCCGAAAGTGTGGTGCTAATGGATGGAGGACCTGGAGAGCTAGACCCAGAAAGCCTTCTGGGGAAATGCCTGCTAGACACATAGGTTAGTCAGGAGGAGGGTGCGCCCTGGAGGAAGTTGCAGTGCAAGGGGTGGGCTATGAGAGTTGAGGAGGAAAGAGAGACCTTTCGTTAAGAGAGAAGGCAATTTCATGTGCCCTGAAAGAATCTGAGTGGTTGCAAGAAACTAATTTGCATACTTTGTTAGAGAGCGACACTTTTGTAATAATGTCCTTGACCATGATGTGTAAGGAGAGTCAGCATCCAAGCTTTGACTATGTACGGCCCAGGTCTTGCATTTCAAAATCTCATGTCAAATATACCAAATCTCTTATCAAATATACCAAAATTTTAGGCTCCTTGCCACAAAATAGTGTATCAGGAAAAGAACAATATGGCTCCAAACAGCAATGTTTTGAGTTAGTGATAGAGGGACAGAATGCCCATCCCATTGATTGCTACTGAGTTAACCTTTGAGAGGCTTTTTACAGACAGACAGAGAGGGTAACATGAACCATGGGTGCCCACAAGCATGTTCCTTCTCCCTGTGTGCCACTGCCCAGCTCAAGTTCACCCCTCATACAATCCTGGACTGCAGGACTCTGCTCCTCGTCAACTTCTCAGCAAGAAGTCACTCCCACAAAGCATCAGAGAGTAGCACAAACTTTACAAAGATGTCATAGAAGAGAAAGAGGAGGTGGTTACGTCACACACCCCACCCCATTACTAGTATATTTCAGAATAACCCATGCAACATTTCTGTCTTCCCCTAAGTTCTTTCTCAGATATAATGCAACTGGGAGCTTCTCTTTTCCTGACCTGCCCGTATCTGCGCTGTCTCTAACCCCATCCACCCGCTGCCCTCTGCCCTCTGCCCTCTAGGATTTCTCCTTAAATATTTAATATCTATTGCCTCCCCCTACTGTAATGCACAGTAGCTTTATTTCTTCTCTGAAACTTGACCCCAGTCATCACCCAGTCCTTGGAGCCTGACCTTCCCCTTGGAAACAGGCTTATCGGTCATGTCTTCAAAAAAGATGGTCTCTCCCCCATTGGGAATTCTGGTAAAGTTTGCTGGGGGAATAAAATTGTCTACAAATAGTTATATAAGGAAAAGTTCAGAAAGGATTGGGTGGGCATTCTGTGCCTCCTTCTTGATCTTCTGAGGCTGTAATTGTACTCAGGATTGCACAGTGTCCCCCAGGACACCTGGGATGGAGAACCCTCCAGCCACACCCAGGACCGAGCCCTCCTCCCCGCCTGTCTCCTGTGAATTGGGAACCAAAACGCTGTGTTTCCCTGCCCGCATGTGTCCACAGGTATCCGGATGCTGGACCAGCCATTTATGACGGACATCATAGAGGCCTCCTCCATCAGCCACATGCCCCAGCTGATCGACATCTACAGCGCCAGCTGGGGCCCCACAGACAATGGGAAGACGGTGGATGGGCCCCGAGAGCTCACGCTCCAGGCGATGGCCGATGGTGTGAACAAGGTAAAGTCGTTCCTGCTGCCATGAGGCCCTGGTCCAACACCTGGGGAGTAGTGGGGGACATAGGGGGTAAGAGGAGGTGATGACAGAGGAGGAAGGGGCAGGGCAGGGGCAAAGGTGGGGTTGTTACCCTATGCATTAACTCAGGACCGGCGAGAAATGGATCCCAAAATGGAGTTAGACGGCTGACCTGTGAAGGACAAAGTGGAGGTAGCCGGAGGAGGCAGGGAGCGCCTTCAGACACAGAAGGTGACGTGGGCCTGGCCCCTGCAAAGGATTGGGGAGAAGGAGGATCCCACTCTGCCCTGGTCCCTGCAGGAAGGGCCTGAACAGCACCCTCACCCTGCCAGTCCTGGCCAGGAGCAGCCTGCAGGCAGAGGGGCATCTGCGCAAACTGGGTGGTTCAGGGGGCAGCAGCGGGAGTTGTGAACCCACAGTGCTCTCAGGCAGAAGGTCTGAGCCACGTGTACCTATGGCCGCAGTTCCCTGACATTAGTGCAGCAACCGACAGAGCCGAGGAGATCCGACCAAGGCAGAGCCTTCAGAGGGAGGGCAGCGGGAAAACGCTGGTCACTATGCTCGTCAGCAGCTACACAGAGAAAGGAGATTCCGTCTCTGCGATCTCAGGGTAGGGGCCACCCCAGACAAGGCATGAAGCAGGCTCCAGGATCAGTCTCCCTGGGTTATGGTCCCAGTTGACCACTCAGGTCTGAGTCTATCCACAAGAGACGACCTCACTGTGCTTCAGTTTTCCTGCCTATAAGATGGTGATAACCATACATTCCACCTGGGATCGTTGTGTGAGATAAATATGCAAGTGCTTGGCACTGGTAAGTGCCTCACAAAGGATTGGTTCTTGTCCCTGTCATTATAGACGCTTAATGCCACCGTCCTAAAACTTTGTGACATAAAGCACAAGGTTTTACTAGGCTTGTGGATTCTGTGGGTCAGGAATTCAGACCCGCCCAGTGAGAATGCTTATCTCTGCTCCACCATTCCTGGGCCTCAGCTGGAAGACTCGTGATTTGAATTACCAAAATATTGTATTTTCACATGTTCTTGCGATGTGCTGATTTCAGAATTACCCACTATTGGTGCCACAACACCCACCGCTGGGAGAAGTCATTTTGCCTCACTTAGTCTTTTTTCAGGACTGAACTTGCCATCGGGCAAGTGTTATCACTGCCCTCTCCCTGCTTATCTGCTCAGCCATCACGTGGGAATCACATCCCAAAGACTGCAACAATGGTTTGTAGAGTAAGAGTAATCAGGTCTTAAGTGAGGGAAAGACAAGTGTATGAGGTTTGGAATATGGACTTTTGGAAATCCATTTTAGGAATATTTTTAAATTTTGCTTCTTGAATTTTGACAAATTTCAAATAGATGAAATGGCTATAACTATATTTAGATATATAGACTAGCATTATTATAAATAAATTATAAAATGCATCTGTCCTATGTATATATGTTTAAATTATTTATAGTTTGTATGTAGAAAATACATAAGCTCATTACTTATACAGTTATAACACTACAAGAGATATATGTACAAAACACTGTATTTCACAGTAGCCTAGAAAGGTAAAAATATCGAAGAAAATTAGAGTGAACTACTGAAGGTTACTTTTTCTTCCTTTTTTTTTTTTTTGAAGAATTACAATACGCCAAGCATTATTGTATTTTTTTAAGCTATAGTCACTATGCTTTACATTAAATACCCAGAACTTATTTATCATATAACTGGAAGCTTGTGCCCTTTGACCAACATCTTCCCAACACCCACCCCTACCTCCTGCAACACCTGCAACCACCATTCTACTCTCTTGTTTCTATGAGTTTGGTTTTTTTAGATTCCCCACATGTAAGTAAGATCATACAGTATTTGACTTTCTGTCTGACTTATTTTCTTTAGCAAAATGCCCTCAAATTCCATCCATGCTGTCACAAATGTCAGACTTTCTTCTTTTTATGGCTAAATAATATCTCATTATATATATATATATATATGTGTGTGTGTGTGTGTATATATCACATTTTCTTTGTCCATTCTTTTGTTGATGAACACTTAGGTTGTGAGTAATGCTGCAATGAACATGAGGTACAGTTCTCTCTTTAAGATACCGATTTCACAACCTATGAATATATACTCAGAAGTGGGCTTGCTGGATTATATGTTAGCTCTATTTTTAATTTTTTGGAGCACCTCCATACTGATTTCCATAATGGCTGTACCAGTTTATATTCCCACCAACAATGCACAAGGATTCCCTTTCTTCCGCATGCTCAATAACACTTGTTATTTCTTGTCTTTTTGGTAATAGTGAAGGCTACTTTTTCTATACATTTCCTGAGATCTGAAAACGTGTTTTCTTCTCCAGCTATCCATCCTCAGAAATAACTTAGCAGTTGAAAACATGGTAGATCAGCTGTTCAGTAAATAGGTAGAATTAACACATAAATGAAATTTGATGTGAAAGATTAAAAGTCATATAGAAATCTATAACTGTAATGGAAGCCTTTGGTGGCCCCTCGCACACCCCACTCCACTGCTCTGTTTGCTGCTGCTGATGGCACAGCTGCCTCTTCCCTGTAGAACTGCCCTGGCTAATGGGAACCTTCTCATCCAGAAGGTTCTGCCCCCACCCACATACAGGAGGCAGTCCACAGCCAGTGAGGAACTGATTCCAGGTGGAAAGGGCCAGCCTGTTTGTCTCCAGCAGAGACCACTCTGCTCTGTGATTTATGCTCCAGAGTCCTTAGTGAATCAGGTCAATACTTTACTCACAACTACATCATTTGAGGGCTCCTTCCCCTGCATTTCCTGTTTTATTCCCTCACTCACAGGTTTCTCCTGAGAGCTCTCCCTCAGTACAGCTGCTGCATTCAAGTCTCTCAGCCCTGCTTCTAGGGAACCCACCCTAATGTTAACCTGTTAGAGTTTGCTCTTTTCGTTGGCTGCCACGAAGCTCAGAACTAAGTTTGTGCTGAACAGCATAGGTATTTTTCGGCTAGGTTTACTGCTACCCCTTTCTTCTCTTCTCTTTACCATCCATGGCCTCCACAATCATTTCTTCGCATTTGTTCCTGCATCTTTATTTGTAATCACATTGAATCTAAGCCTCTGAATACTAAGCAATGTAAAATTTGTAAAGGAATTTATGAAATGAGCTCAGTTTAATTAGATCAAATTTAGGCATGAAAAATCTAACTTGGATCCTTTGATTGTTGCTCGCTTACACACATTCCTAGTCTTAATGGACTAAAGTGTCTCGCTGAACAAAAATTGACAGCATCTAGGCCCTAACAAATAGTAAACAGTAAGTCAAACAACGTGCAACCCCTCAGAGCAAGGTTCAGCCAACCTTGGCCCACAGGCCAAGTCTAGCCCACCAGCTAACTGTCTTTGCAAATAAACTTTTATTGGAACACAGCCGGGCCCATCAAGCCCCTTATATCTTTCCAGCCACGATTTCTCTTCCAAACACACCTTTCACAGGCTCCACATGGGAGGAAGCACATGGGGCACTAAATGAATGGAATCATCACTCAGAATGAACAGCTTTTCTGCTGGCCTGTCCATAACTACATCTTCAGATAAGTGGAGAACTGAGCTTGAGAGTTGGGAGACCTGAGTTCAAATCTCAATACTGTCCCTCTCTGGCTGTGAGACTTTAGATTAGTCACTTCTCCATTCCTCAGTTTCTTTTTCTATGAAATAGTCTATAACAGTGCTTCTCTACATGTGGCTGCTGGTCTACACGGGAGTTTGTGAGAAATGCAAAATCTCAGCCTCACCCCACTCATCCATCTGATATATCAGAATCTGCATCTTAACAATATCCCATTAAAGTTTGAGAGGTGCCACTCTAAGTGGTCTCTAAGATATCCATCATGTAAACCTAAGATACTAAGACCATAAAATGTGTTGTTTTAAAAAGCCCACAATGTGTAGAAAAGAGCAGTGGAGGTGACTCATTTTCTGGAAGTAGCAGCTTTGCATGTCCTCATCTGGGTGGTGCATTGGATGAATTGATGACTGAGCCATATGCGCTAATTTGTCTCTGAGTTGCAGGAACAGAGGCCCAGGTAGCTCAACTTAAAGGGGTTTCTTGCTGTAGGATACATGAGTAATGAGAGCAATGAAATGGATCCAGGCGGGACTTCACACAGACTGGGACCAGAGAGATGTTCTGGACCCAAGGGGGTTGCAGGATGCTGGCCACAAGAGTGTGTGGAGCTCCCTAGTAGGGCCCTGCAGTCACAGGGCTTGCCTGTTTCTCACTGGCTTTGTGTGTTCACCTCTTCAGTTCATTTTTCCTCTTCCTTGAGGATTATGTTCATGTGGTACTTCTGCTTGGACAGAGCCCTATCAGCATCCTCGTTGTCACAACCTGTCAGCCTCTACCCCAACTGCCATCTGCTCCCACTCCAATCTTCAGTGAGAATTTCGGCCCCAAATTAGGAGAGACTGCCCTTCCACTAATAGGTTCCAAAAAAAGAAAAAAAGAAAGAAAGAAAAGAAAAAGAAATGTGGTTCTGTTGGAAAGGCTTAGATTTAGAAAGGTCAGAGGATAGTCAGAAGATTGCTAACAGAGCCCCTTCCTTTTCTATCCCAATAAAATCAAGTGACAGTCATCTATACTCATGCTGGCTTTTCAGCCCTCTGATGAAGTTTCTTCTGGGATGTTGAATTCTTTCAAAGTTCTAAACAGAAATATAAGACCATATGCTCCCCTCTGTTATGGGTTTAATTGTATACCCCAAAATTCGTATGTTGAAGTCCTAACCCCCAGAACCTCAGAATGTGGTCTTATTTGGTATTGGGTCATTATAGATGCAATTAGTTAAGTTGAGGTCACCACAATGGAGCAGAGTGAGCCCCTAATCCAGTACAAGTGTTTGTATAAAAAGGTGTAATTTGAACCCAGACATACACAAAAAGAATGCTGTGAGAAGATGAAGGCAGAAATTGGGATGATGCTTCCACAAGCCAAAGAATGCCAAAGATTGGCATCAAACCATAAGAAGCTAGGAAAAAGGCATGGAACAGATCTTTCCCTCACAGCCGTCAGAAGGAACCAAGCCTGCCAACACCTTGATCCTAGACTTCCAGCCTCCAGAACTGCTAGACAATACATTTCTGTTGTGGTACTTTGTTATGGCACCCCTAGAAAATGAATACACCTTCCAGTGTCAGAAGGAGCAGTCAAAAAAGAGATTTGGCCAGACTCAAGCAATATGGAAAGAACATGGTCACTTTTGTAGGTTACCTTTGATGTCACCAGGCTCTCTCTTTTATAGACAAGATGGCTGATAGCTGATCCAATTACAACTTTTTTCTTCTCCTCTGGAACCTTGAGAAGATCCATCCTCCATTCTCTAACATAGTCCCTCAGAAGAAAAGCAGGCAAAAATTTTCATGATGTAATAGTAGGAGAGAATATGTTTCTGCATTTGGGGCAGTGCCAAGCTGGAGTTGGCTCCTGATGACATCACATAGGTAACTTGAAATGGGTTGTTACACATTTGCCAGCACACTGCTGATTAGAGGACTTGGCTGGCTTCCCTTCAATTACAGCAGTTAGCTACACACTTATTCTACCAGCAACAAAAGGCCAGCTTTGCCTTTGGGAAGAAGAAAATCACCTGAAACCCTAAGGTTTTGTGTTTCCCCAAAATTACAAGTTTTCTAACCATAGTCGCAAGTTACCCAAGACTGTAGAGGGCAACTTTTCTAAGTATTTTAAGTAAAGACCTCACACCTCAGGCCATTTAGCATTCATGCATTCAACAAAAGGATCCCAGAAACACTGTAGGAAATGGGAAATTGAGTACTTGAAAGTGAATAGTATCCATGACAGTGACTAAACATTGATTGCTATGCCAGGATACGCCCATTGAGGAAATAATACAGTAATGTTTTATTACAAGGTTACGCTAACCAGCTATTGGCATTCAGCCCATCTGAGACAGCAAGAAGACCCCTGACATTTAAAAAGCACAATGCCGTTTACAGAGGGGGTCTACAGATTGGGGTGAGGGGGAGGTGGTGATACAGCCCCATTTCAATGCCCAGACCCTTAGGGGTCTTTTTTTTATTAAGTTTATTGGAGTAACATTGGTTACAATTATATAGTTTTCAGGTGTACATTATAATTTCACGGCTGTATACTGTTTGTGTGTTTACCACCCAAAGTCCAGTTTCCTTCAGCTACCATATATCTGATCCCCATTACCCACTTCACCCTCCCCCTATCCCCCTATATTTGACCCCCTTTACCCCATCTACCTCCTCCCTTCTACCCCACCCTGCTACCCTGTGGTAACCACTAGTCTACAGTTCATGTCCATGAGTCTCTGTTTGTCCTGCTCATTTGTTGCTTTTAGGTTTATATCCCACATATAAGTGAAATCATGTGATTTTCAACTTTTTCTGTCTGGCTTATTTCGCTTAGCATGATTTTCTCGAGTTCCATCCATGTTGTGGCAAATGATAGTATTTCATCTCTTCTTATGGCTGAGTAATATTCCATTGTATATCATAGCTTATTTAACCAATCATCTATCATAGGACACTTTGGTTGCTTCCATGTCCTGGCCACTGTGAATAATGCTGCTATGAACACTGGTGTGCAAATATCTTTTGGGATATGAGTTTTCAAGCCTTTGGGGTAAATACCCAGTAGAGAGATTGCTGGATCATATGGTAGATCAATTCTTAGTTTTTTGAGGAACCTCCATACTGTTTTCCATAGCAGCTGTACCAATTTGCAGTCCCACCAGCAGTGTATGAGGGTTCCTTTTTCTCCACATCTTCTCCAACATTTGTTATTACTTGTCCTTAAGAGTCTTTAGGATGAAACTTTTACAAACAAACAGCTTATTTCCTTAAAAGGAAATAAGGAAATAAGCACAGCTACTGTGTGGCTGGAGAGAAATGGATGCACCTCTAAGCAGGTACTCAAGTGAACACTTGGCAGATGTCCCCTTTTCCCAGCAGACATGGATTTTCAATGAGAAGCATTTTTTGGCACCTGAGGCCAAAAGAGAGTCAGGCGAATAGGTGCCATATGCCCTTGGTGTGAATTTACAATGCAGATGGAGCTCGATGCAGCACACCCTGGATGGCTCCTGTCATTTTCCACAGACTTCTGAACTGCTCCAGCACAGTTCAAGTCTGGGTATTTCACTCTCCTCCATCTGTAGCCTCCCCTGCTACAACTAAGAAAGCCTTTTCAAGTGTGACTGTTCTGCAAAGCATGCCAAGCACGTGAAACTTGAGAAAATTTGTTATGACTTATCAGATGACAGCATGTAAATATTTTAGAAAGTGAAGTAAGTATTATAAAAAATACATGATTTCTCATTTGACTTTCCCCCAGACTGTGAGGATGATTCTTTTTGGGTTTCACAGTGACATTTTTGGACAGTGTTGTAGAATTTTGTGAGTGATGGTATATTATATATTCCTATTGTACATTTCCCCTCAATTATTTCAACTATCTTGTCTACCCAAAAGAAAAATCCATTTCTAAAAGATGGTCCCCACCTAAACAAAGGAATGAGATAATTACCTATTACACAAAAACAGTTCTTATGCTTGTCTTTGAATTTTAGCATCTTGTGGATAGGTTCTGATTGACCAACACAGTAATGATAAAAAAGAAAAGGAAAAGGAGGATAACAGAATTTTATCCAGGGTGTATTGTTTGCCAAAGGCCCCACCACTCCCAATTGTTTCACATCTGCTTCACACAAAACATCACCTACCTGGCTCCTTAGGGATTTGAGTTTACATCTGCTAAGTTTGGTCAGTAAATATTTGAGGAGTCAGCAAAGAGCAGGTTGAGAGGAAGGGAAAAGAAAATCTTTCCTCCTTGGTTTATTCCAATCTTTTTCACTTTAACTTCATAGTCTACATGTTGAATTTATAGTTAAAGCAGTCTTCACATTATATATAGGAAGTAGGCGACAGACCCCTATATTATGAGATTTCTAATAATTAACTCCTGTCTTAGTTTAGGATCCCTTAGAAGCAGAAGCTGGGACAAGAACTGAGTTCAAGTAGTTGATTTGAGAGGTCAGATCACCAGTAGTAAATGGGGAGGTTTGACAGGGAAGAAAGAGACCAATAAAGGGTGTGTTATTGAGCCAGCTACCACTGTGAGCAACTGGAGCTTAGTCCCACTGGAAAACTGGCAGACCACGTAGAACACACACTGAAGTTATCCTACCCGATGGCAGGGGGCTCCGGTAAATGTCATCATCTAAGTAAACGCCCCAGCACTTTCGGCCTGGGACAGGTGTGTGGAGCAGCCTTTAGCCTCTTGCGAGAAAGCCCTTAGACAAAGAGATGCCTATGTTGGCATTTGGAAATTCCTATGCACAGAATATATAAGGTATAAGAGATATGGGCTGATACCCATTGCCATCTCTGCTGCAATCTCCGGAGTGCAGTTTGAGTAAAACCTAATCTGAGACCTAAAGTCATTGCTTCCTGAGTAATAAAAGTAAGGCATTGTGTTTGCTGGTCAGAAAAAGATGTAGCCCTTGCATAGAGACTAATGGAGCAACAAAGTCCAGCCCTTGTGGGACACAGTGTTTTATATTGCTCTAACAACCAGAGGAGAATTCAGATAAAACTAGAGGGCCTTGAAAGTGACAATCGATTCGTAAACTTCTTTTCAAATCTTGAGGAAATGCAGCTGCCCCAGGCAACCCTGGCATGCCCTTGGCTGGCACTGATGACTACACCCCAACCTCTTATTAATCATACTCAGGGTTGCTACCAGAGGGAACATCTTAGAAATATTTAAAGACAGGCTATAGAAAATCCTGTGAGGCATGGATGAGACAGAACATTGATTGTTTATTCCCTGGGGGGTTGCAAAGGGCACAAGCACAGATCCCAGGTCATCAGGCTGGAATGTACTAGAGAGGGGTCGCTTGCAAGAGAGTGGCTCAAAAACCACCATCCAGAAAAGCGGGGGCGGGCTGCCTAGGGAGACAGTGATTAATCTGGAATGGGCCAGGCGAGGTCCTGGTGCTGCTTGCTGGAATTTAATCAGAGCAGAGGTCTGACACGGTGTCAGCAAGTACTGGGGCCTCTAGCAGGCAATGAATGCCTCCTGCCGAGGAGCTCTCAGGAATACTCCATGAGCCCTGATTTACACTCTGAAACAAAATGAAGGTTTACAACTGAGCAGGGGCAGCAAGGAGTCTACAATTCAGCCTCTGAAATGGTTGTTGCAGTTACAATCCCTCCCTTCATTTCTGTTAAGTTGATGGGTCAGTGGGTTTCAGGTGACTGCCCCATCCTTCCTTTGGCTTTCCAGGAGATCCTGACACCCTCAGCCCACTCCTCTGAACTCCACAGAACTCAGGGGGGTGCCAGGGCAGACTCTGTGGTGCCCGTGGGTGGCTGCAGCACTCAGCTCTGCAGGGCCAGCCAGCCTCTCTGCTCCTGTGCTTGAGGACCTTCTGGGCACCATGGGAGTATGCTCCCCAGGGTGCGCTCCAGGGGGAGTTACCCCAGGAGCAACTGCCAGCTTCACTGTCCTAGTGGCAGGTTCACAGGGAGTCTCCAAAGAGACTGAACCCAGGTGCCCACAGAGGGGAACTGCTCATCAGTTTGCACATGGTTGTCTTTTCTCCCTTCCTTGTCTCATGCTCCCCCACTCTTCGCTAGTGCTTCCTGAGATCATCTCCCCCTGAATTAATGACCTGCTCCCAATTCTTTATCTCAACATCTGTTTTTGAAGAAACATAAAGTGGGGTCAACCCCTTTAGCCCTATAGTTGTGGCAGTTCTCTGAAAGCAAGCCCAGATCCTTTCAGAAGGATCCATTCACCCACTGCCCCTGCTTGAAGCCCTGTATGACTTTGCTACCACCTCCAACACTCCATGTACAGAAAAGTAGATAAAGAATGAAAACATAAAACAGTAGCATGAAAATATAGCTCAGTTACTGATATTGTGGCAGAGAACCTTCCTAAGCATAAACACGAAGGGAAAATATTTAGCAAAAAAAAAAAGAATAATAATTATTATTATATAGAACCATTAAAAACTTCTGTAAGTCTGGTCATTGTTAAAGCTGAGTAATGGATACATGGGGAGTCATTATACTAGTCACTCCACTTGTGCGGTGCTTAACAACTTTCAAATTAAAAGGTTTTTATTCACACTAAAAAAATTAAAAGCAATTCAGTAGGTGGTTAAGTTGTCAAGAGTAAGAATATACATCTAAGGAAAAGTGAAAAAAGCAATGTTCTAATTTTATACAAATGCCTACTTGTGGTTTGCAATAAAAATTCCAGAGACTGCAATATACTGAGATTTTTTTAAAATGCTCTATCTCAGTGGTCCCCAACCTTCTTGGCACCAGGTGCTGGTGCTCTTATGAGAATCTGATGCCTGATGATATAAGGTGGAGCTGAGGCGGTGATGCTAGCGCTGAGCAGCAGCTGCAAACACAGATGAAGCTTCGCCCACTCGCCCAGTGCTCACCTCCTGCCGTGTGGCCTGGTTTCTAACAGGCCAGGGACCAGTACTGGCCCACAGCCCAGGAGTTGGGGGCCCCTGCTCTATCTGATATAACCTAAATGGAAGTGAACTGATTGAACCGTATGAGTCAGAACAGGCTACTTGATGTTGTGGTAACAAGCAGCCCCAAAAGCTGAAGGGCTTCAAACCACAAAGATTTTTCATTTGGCTACACATCCATCATGGTCAGCAGTGGTCTCTCCTCATCACCCAAGATTCCTTCTTTTAGAAACTCTGCTTGAGGAAATAAACAAAAATACAGACATATATAAAATGATGTTCACTGCAGCACATTAGAAACTAGAAATAGCCTTCTACATATGTCTAAGAAAAGGAGTAAATAAATTACAGAATGACTATAATTAAGAAACAAAAAATTATGGTGTAGAATAATATTTAATTATATGAGGAAATTTTAATGATATAGTGAGAAATAAAATTTTAAGCGAGGCCACAAGGTGAATATATTTTATAATCCTAGTTTTATTCCTTTTTATACTTTTTATTTTTAGTTAGAGTTGACATTTAATATTATTTTATATAGTTTCAGGTGTACAGACTAGATGGTTAGACATTTATGTAATTTACTGTGATCTTCCCAATTAGCCTAGTACCCACCTGGCATTATACATAGTTATTACAATATTATTGACTACATTCCCTGTGCTGTACTTCCAGTTTCATTCTTAAATCTGTTCTTATATTTTGCATTTATTTATGACCTTTTGTATTTCTGCGATGTTAGTCATAATTTCCCCTCTTTCATCCCTGATTTTGTTCATTTGTGTCCTTTCTCTTTTTTTCTTTAGTGAGTCTAGCCAGGGTTTGTCAATTTTATTAACCTTCTCAAAGAACCAGCTCTTTGTTGCATTTATTTTTTCTATTGTTTTTTGTTTTTAATTTCATTTATTTCTGCTCTAATTTTGATGATTTCTTTCCTCCTGCTGACTTTAGGCTTCATTTGTTCTTCCTTTTCTAGTTTTTTAAGATGAAGCATTAGGTTGTTTATTTGGGCTCGTTCTTGGTTTTTGGAGATAGGCCTGTAATGATATGAACTTTCCTCTTATGACTGCTTTTGCTGAGTCCCAAAAGTTTTGATGTGTTGTACTATCATTATCATTCATTTCTATGTATCTCTTGATCTCTCTTTTTATTTCTTCTCTGACCCAGCTATTCTTCAGTAGCATGTTGTTTAATCTCCATGTATTTGTGGTTCTTCCTGATTTCTTTTTGCACTTGATCTCTAGTTTCAAAGCATTATGATCAGAGAATATGGTTAGTATGATTTCAACCCTCGTATATTTGCTGAGACTATCTCTGTGTCCCAGTATGTGATCGATTCTTGAGAATGTTTCATATGCACTAGAGAAGATTGTATAAGCAACTGTTTTGGGATGGAAGGCTCTGTATATGTCAATTATGTCCAGTTGGTCTAATGTGTCATTTAAGTATGTTATTTCTTTATCGATTTGGATGATCTGTCCATATCTGACAGTGGGGTATTTAGGTCCCCCGCTATGTGCATTCTGTTTGGATGATCTGTCCATATCTGACAGTAGGGTATTTAGGTCCCCCACTATGATAGTGTTTTGGTCTGTTTCTCTCTTTAGTTCTGTTAGTAATTGTTTTACATATTTTGGGGCTCCCTGATTGACAGAATGGATATTAATAAGTGTTATGTCTTCTTGGTGCATGATTCCTTTTATCATTATGAAGTGTCCCTCAGTATCTTTCTTTACCTTTTTAATTGTGAAGTCTATTTCATCTGATATTAGTGCCACTACTCCTGCTTTTCTCTGAATGCCATTTGCTTGAAATATCATTTTCCACCCTTCACTTTGAGTCTATATTTGTCTTTGGAGCTGAGATGTGTCACCTGGAGGCAGCATGTGGTTGGGCTTTGTTTTTTGATCCATTCTGCAACTCTGTGCCTTTTTATTGGTGAGTTCAGTCCTTTTACATTTAGGGTGATTATTGAAATCTGAGGTGGTCTTATAGCCATTTTATCTTTTGCTTTCTGGTAGCCCGATGTTTCCATTGCTTCCTTGTCTTTGTGTTTCTGTTTTCTTTATTTTGGTTGGCTTTTGTGGGTTTTCTCTCTGGTCTTTCTTGTTTTATATTATATACTTTAGTTCTGAATCTTTAGCATGTGGTTACCATTACAAATATGTAAAGGATAATTTTATATATATATATATATACAGTCGTCCCTTTTCTTCTGAGTGCCTTATCTCCATTCCCCTTGTGAATTTGGATCATTGAATCCTCCCCTTTTTAGTCATTGTTGTCTCAATTTGTCCCCATGTATGCTGAACATTCATTACAATCTTGCAATAGCAATTCTATTATTGTTTAAGCTTATAATGCCTTGTCCTTAGTAAGGGTTGCACTTCTCTGCTTCTATTTGCCTGATAGTCACCTTATAGCTAATTGTGCATTTTTTTCTATTTTGTTTTAGATGTAAATACTGACCCCTTTCAGTATTTCCTGTAGTGCAGGTCTTGTAGTGGAAAATTCTCTCAATTTTTGTTTGTCTAGAAAGGTCTTTATTTCTCCTTCATATCTAAAGCAGAGCTTAGCTGGATACATTATTCTATGCTGGTAGTTCTTTTCACTTAACAGTTTGAATATTTGATTCTACTCCTTTCTGGCTTGTAAGGTTTGTGCTGAGAAGTCCGATGATAATCTAAAGGGTTTTCCTTTATAAGTTACTGTCTTCTTCTCTCTGGTTGACCTGAGAATTCTGTCTTTGTTGTTGATTTTTGATCATTTTTATATAATGTGTCTTGGTGAAGGCCTTCTTGGGTTGAGATATTTGGGTGTTCTGTTGACTTCTTGAATTCCAAGCTCCAGCTCATTCCTTAGATTTGAAAAATTCTCTTCAACTATTTGCCTGAAAATGCTTTCTAGTCCTTGCTTCTTTTCCTTGCCTTCGATAATGCGCATTATTTTTATGTTTCCTCTCCTGATGGTATCAGCTAGTTCTTGTATTTCTCTTTCATTATTTTTCATTCTTTGGTTTCTCTCTTCTTCCTTCTGATATTTCTAGATTTCTGTCTTCGATATCACTGATCCTTTCCTCCATTTGGTCGGTTCTATTTCCCAAGCTTGCTATTTCATTTTTCAACTCTTGCAGCGTGTTCTTCAGCTCCAGAATATCTATTCTGTTCTTCTTGAGGGTTTCAATCTCCTTGTTCTGCTCATCTAGTTGTTTTTTTAATTCCTGAAATTGTTGATATGACTCTTTTTGGAACTCACCGAGTTTTTTTCAGAAGTACCATCCTGAATTCTGTCATTTAAGTTGCATATTTCTATGTCTGTAAGCTTATTTTCTGGAGATTTTTCTCTTTCTTTCTAAGATGCCTTGTCACCTTGATTGTTCGTGTTGTTTAATGAACTATTTCTCTGCATGAGAATTAATGGAAGTGTATTCTGCTTTTTTTCCAGAAAGAAGATTTATTATATAAAGGTCTCTCTTTAACCTGTTGCAAAGAAGGTGTTTTTCTTTTGGTTTCCAGTAGGTGGCATCTAAGCCTCTTGGATCCCTGCTTTATATAAAGGCTTAATAATGCCTTTTTTTTCTTATATATGTTTAATCGTGCTCACTATTCTCGATCTCAGTCTCTGTCAGTGTTAGTGACAGTTTCGGTAGTGTTTGCTCTGATTCCCCTGGGCTCCTCAGTGTTCGGTCTTGGAGGATATGCGGGGAGGGGTACTCTAGGTTGGGGGTTGAGAGCTGCAGCTCAGCCTCGGTTTTGCAACTGTGGGTGGTAAAAATTAACTGTTATTCCTCTGCCGTCTTACTTCTCTGCTTTCTGCCCTGCCACCGGCCACATGAGCTCACAGCACTCCCAGGCAGGGCTGTTCAGGGAACTAGCCACACCTTCTCCCTTCCCCCTCCTCCTACGGGGAGCTCCGGCTGCTGCGAGAGGCAGCTTCTTTATTTCTCCCAGTCCACCGCCCGACATCTGGGTTTCTGACCTGCGGTAGCTCTTATGCACAGATCTCATGCTCAGACATGCTGGTGTGCAGTTTGGATGTTTTTTGTTGAGTTTTAGATGTTCAGCTTATTGTTGTTTCAAGGGAGAGATCTGGGAATTTCTCTCACTCCACCATGTTTCTCCAAACTCTCCTGATATTTATATATAAAACTGGCAGAAATTCACAAAATATCATCAGTGATATTCTAATCATGGAAGACTATAAATAATTTTTCTTTTTTTCTTTATACTCTATTATCATCTATATAGCAATTATTCTGCAATGAATGATTTTCATAATAAAAAATATAACAACTTTTTTAAAGTCTATCAATGTTGTATTAAGATATCAAGGTGACTGGAAAATAAAACTTAGTATAGTTTAGTGTTTAAGAAAGGGCAAGCACTACCAGAAGGCTGGCCTCACTGGGTATCTACAGATAACACCACTGAGCCAGGACCTGGTCTGGTCATTAGCCCAAGTCATTACACATTGGTTAGAGTAAAGAGACTGACTCACTTTAGCCCCAATCTTCTCAAAGTGAGATTTTCACCTGAGATATAGGTTATGTGCTACGGACATGCAGAACCATAGCACCTGGCTCTAGTTGGAACTTTACCTAGGCTGATGGCAATCAATTTGTGACATTATTTTTATGTTATGAACACAATATAAAATCTGCAAGAACTTTTAAGAAATGAGAGGCTATGTTAGGCTATAACCTAAAAATCAGCAAATTTTAACTCATTGCCCTTTGCCAATAGATTAGAGCAGAGTTTCTCAGCCTCAGCACAATTGACACTTTGGGCCAGATTATTCTTTGTTATGGGGGACATAGGGAACTGTCTTATGCGTTGTAAAACCTTAGTAGCATCCCTGGCCTCTACCACTAAATGGTAGTAGTGCCTATGTGCACACACAAAATTGTGACCACCAAAATTGTCTTCAACAGTGTCAAATGGCCCCTGGGGTGCAAAAATTACCCTTGGTTGGAAACCATAATACTTAAATATCATGTAGTGCCTGAGTGAATAATTCTCATTTGGTGAAAATTTTAGAGAAGCACTAATCCTGCTAAACTCCAAAAGACTGGTTCAAAAACAGAATTCAAAGTGGAATTGTACCATGTACTTAATTTCATCTAAATACACTGCTTTTTTCAAAAAAATTAAATAATATTGTGTGTCGATTATACTTTGATTAAAAATAGTAGTAGGGGAATAGAAAGGGAGTAGGTAATTCCAATGTCAACAATGCAGGCAGGTCTAACTGCCATTCTATTCTCTGAGCATGTGCTACAGAATAAGGATAGGAGACCCCCAGTAGACAGACCATCCTCACTGGCCCAGCTCCTGCTCACAGTGCAGGCTCCTGGGCTGTCTCCCCCAGTTTAATCTCTGGGTGCCCTCCACGCCTCATTTGGGTTTTTGGCTCTTATCACTTATTCTATGGATCAAATTTCCTCTATTGAACTGCCCAATATGGCAATATTTGCCTGACTGAATCTCAATTGACCCAGGATGTTTATTAGGATCATGTTAAATTTGTAAGTTAACTTGGGGGAAATTGATATCTCTGTGATGCTGTCTTTCTATCCAACAACATGATGTGTTGATGTGTCTTTTGAGTGGGTGAAGTCATCTGTGTCTCTCCATAGAGTTTCACAGTCTTATTTAGTACTTGCCTTTTTTTTGAGTTTGTCGGCTTTCTTCTTAAGTATTTTATCCTTCTTGTGGCTAGTGCGAATAGTACTGCCACATAGGACTACTGTGTAAAGCACTATGTAAAGTACTTGGAGCAGTCCCTGACATACAGTAGGTGCTGTAGAAGTGCTTGCTATGATTATCATCCTAGTTTCTTAGTTGTATCCTCCAGCTGATTATTATTTAAATGTAGGTCACATTTGTTGTGTCTTGGTCACTTCCAGTTCCTGTTCAGATGAAGCTGAGGGGCAGAACTGAATCTTGAGACATTGTTTTAACAGTGTAAACCTAAAAATAAAAGGCTAAAGTGAGAAACAACAGCATTTATTTATTTAAGATTGAAAAGAATAGCTATTCAAGAAGCACTGATTCAGGCAGAAACCCAAAGTGTTCTGATTAGAGAGCAAAGGCAAGGGGTATAGAAGGAAGGAATTTCTATAGGTGCAAATAAGCTAACATAGTGATGCTAATTCTAAAGAATGGTTTTCATTTTCAGTCAGGTAGTCATAATATCTGCTTTCTTGTTATCTTTGCAAACAGTTGATTGACACAGATGTTTCTTTAGGCCCAGTCCAAAGGTCATTTTTCTCTGTTTTAACATTCCAAAGGTTTGAGGAGTAAGAAGTATGAGGCAGTTCTTCTAGGATATAATTATTATTGCCTCATGTGTTCTATCTTGCTTAAGAAAATGAAGCTTAATACCCCTAGGAATCAAAGTATTCTTGTGGGTAAGTCTTACACTCTAATACAAAACTAATGTTTGTTACTTACACTTCAGAAACAGGCTGACAGTTGCTCCCTGTGTATCAGTGAGCTAGGCAGCATAACAAATTGCCCCAAAACTCAGTAGCTTACAATAACGACCACTTGAGTGTGTTCATGGGTTAGAGGTCAGCTGGGTTGTTCTGCCAATCTGAACCAGCCTTAACTAATCTTAGCTGGCCTCATTCATTCATCTGTGGTCAGCTAGAGAGCAAGCTACAGTCCGGTCTAGAATGTACTCCCTTGCATGTCTAGCAGTTGTTGGCTGTAAGCTGGGGCAGTAAATTTCACTGGGCTAATTTGTCTGTCATCAACCAGCAGGCAACTTTGGGTTGGTTTCCCATAGTGCAACAGAATTCCGAATGAGAGAACAACTGTATAGGGCTTCTTAAGGCCTATGCTCAGAATTGACACAGAATCGCTTTTTATCCCATTCTATTGTCCAAAGCAATACAGGAGGCCAGCCTGGATTCAAGAAGTGGGAAATAGACCCCTCCCTTTGGTTGGCAAAACTGCAAAGTCATATTGTAAAGGAGCATGAATACAGGGAACCCTGAAAAATTAATCACAATCTACCGCACTCCCTACACCAAGGTTAGAACACTTTTAGCATTGATTGTCTTTCAGCATTGCTTCCTCTCACTAAGCAGCCCACCTGTGAACTGGTTCAGAGGAAAGTTCCACAGATGGTGGGCCTCACCCATTCACCCTGATTCGCATTTGTTTCACTTTCAGAGGGTGCCATTTCTTGACAATGAGCCCACATCTGAGTCTATTTGAGAATGTGACCCCCAGCTATAAGGATGATCTGTTTCCCTCTCTGTCTAGGTTTCTGAGAACAGTTGCTTGTTTTGGTGGAGTTTTCTAGTATTGATACCAAGACACTAAGGACAGTTCTCAGCTAGTGGCTAAATAAATCTTTGCTGATGTATTAAAACAATCAATCACAAGCTAATTAACTCCAAGTCCTGTTAGAAGCAATCGAAATGTCACTTCTCATGATCGGGAGGCAGAGAGACCTTGGAGGAAAGCCAGTCACCTCCCTTCCTTCTGGCATCTCTCTTAAACCACTGAGGCAAGACCATGGACCCCTGGTGGCCATGCAGGGACAGAGTTATTCTGCCATAGTTTCTATTTGCCTTCTCGATCCTAGAGGGTTACCGAGCCGTCTAGGCCAGGCTGTAGAGGGATAGTGTACACTGGCTGCTCGCCTCCCACACTGCATCGCTGCTCTCCTCTCCTCCCACCCAGCCCACAGAGTAGCCCTAGCCCTACTGGCCCCGGGGTCAGAACATAGGAAGCCAAAGGAATGGCCACTCCTGGGTGATGAAGGTGGAAGACAGAGAAAGGGAAAAGAAAAAAAAAGTTTTGTTGAAACTAAGAACATTGAACAGAAAAGCAATACTAACTGTAGGTATTTATAACAAAGCTTGCCATTTATAACTAATTAGTATTTGGTAATAACATTGTGCATAACATTATGTGTTTAAAGTTATTTTTGCTCTATGTTTTACTTGATCGTATTAGACTTTCCTCCTATATTTGGTATTCCCTTAAATATATGACAAGTAAAATGTCATATATTGTGTTTAAAAGAATTATAGTATGATCTATATGTAAAATATATGTATATATATAGGCACATATATACATGTACATATATATGTGTATGTTTGTGTGTTTGCATGCATATACATGTCCATACATGCATGTGTACACATACATATATGTACATGTGCATATTATACATGTGTATATTTGTGTATATATGCATACGTATATATGTAATCTGTAATATTTATATATTTTGGAGTAAAATGTGTATGTTATACTTGCAATATTTACATATAATATAAACTTATATATAAAAAATATATAACTGAATATAAAATAAAAGATATAAAAATATCTTTTCTATCTTTTATAGCTAAGTATAAATGTATATGTATACTTACATTTTTGAGAGAAAATGTCTGAAAGGATACATAAGAATTGGATAATGATTACACATGGGGAGATTTTTTTTTTCATTTGCTTTCCCATATACTTTGACTTCTTACCATGAGAAAATACTACCTTTGTAGCTTTTTAAAAGTAGTTCATTTGAAAATTTTATGGAGATTCTTCCAGCTTTTCTCACCTCGTTATCCCCAACTTAAACTGTAAATTTAGATGGCTTTTTATATTGAGTCTTTCCTGAAAAAAGAAAAAAATGCTCATGGCGCCCCACCAAGATAGTAGTTTTCACAGGCAGACAGAACTGAATCAAGTCACTTCATTCAGCTGCTGAGGAAGCCCAAGTCCTGACCCTCCCTGAGTGGGACCCCCACCCTGGATCAGGGCACCCTCCTTGCAGCCCCTGGAACCTACAAGTGTAGGCATTGGTGGCATCTCTCTTGTCCTCTCACAGGGCCGAGGGGGCAAAGGCAGCATCTATGTGTGGGCCTCTGGGGATGGTGGCAGCTACGACGACTGCAACTGCGATGGCTACGCCTCCAGCATGTGGACCATCTCCATCAATTCGGCTATCAATGACGGCAGGACAGCCTTGTACGATGAGAGCTGCTCCTCCACCCTGGCCTCCACCTTCAGCAATGGAAGGAAGAGGAACCCCGAGGCCGGAGTGGTAAGCACAGCTACTGGCCCTCTGTGAAGCTGTGGAATGCACAGATACCGATATCATGTGCGGATACTGTGATATTATGGGAGAAAAGGGAGTGCCCCCTTTCCCCAAAAAGTTAGCGCATGTTCTGAGGGGAGATCCATCTTATTCCAGGCTTGATAATGCCTTGTTATTGAGATAGAGATGTACATACCACATATGAATCGAAAGCAAAAAACGTGATGACCCCCTTCCAACTTATTTTTCATAGATTGTCTTTCTCGTTTATTGTTTTGGTTTACAAATAATTATGAACTCTGGTTTATCAAAAAGTTGCCCAGGCAGGTCACTTATAAAGAGAACTAATATTAAGAATTTGGGCATCACATCACAACCCCATCTGAGCCAAGAAGCCATCCATGTAGTAAAGTAATTAAAAAATAGCATCCATGGGTATTTTTTAGGGCACACACATGTATTTTCTCAGAAAAAAAGAGTAGTGATTTTCATCAGTGTAAAATGGATCAATGATTGAGAAAACAAAAATATTAAAAATCACAGTATTTATTGTACTTTTCCGAGCGGCTCTTCCTTCTTGGGCAACTAGGTATAATGGTGAATTTTTTGAGTCCCTTAGAAATATATATCTGTACATTGTAATGAACCTTTTTTTATCTCTTCCTCTCTCTGGGTATTTCCCTCACATATCAGCCTTTCCTCATACGTCCAAGCCAGGAACTTGGTAGATGTTTCAATAGTCCTGCTGAATTAGTTACACCCTGACCAGCTACCCACCTCAGCTGGGGCTTCTTATGGGTGGATAGCAAGAACTCAGAATACAATCACTGCCAACCAGTGCTTCTATTCCAAATTCTCACGTGGGTCCACCTTGGCAAGCTGACCAGGCTCTCACATGAGATCGCTTTACCTACAGGAGATACAGACTTTGGCCTGGCTCCCCCCATGAGCCCTCCTGGGTTCCTCCTTAGTCTTGAAGAGAATAGAGAGTGTGCTAGCTCCTCCCAAGCAGAAAGAGACTTCAGCTCCTCTTATCCTACACAGAAAGAGAGAAGAGCAGCAGAAAGAGACAAGCAAGGGAGGCCCCAAACCTGTTCTGTTTGTAATGCTTCACTACTCCCCCTGGAAACTCCTTTCCCAAAGGCCTCCCAATGGTGATATTTTGTCTTCAACTTTATCTAGGACTATCTTTCTACTTGGGCTGGAAAAGTGCCTTGAGTTCCCTCTGAATATTGTAATTTTCTCCAATAGATGCCTTTAAACATCCCTGGTACTTTGTTCCTCAAAATAATAGGCCCAGTTGAGGATCCTACAGAGTAGCAAGGATAATTCTTATAGTTCATACATGATTTTAATGAAAACCTGACTCTTACAAACATTGAAAATGATGTTTTCCTCTTTGTGAAAGTTCTTTAAAACTTGGTTGGTCATTAAGAAGATCTCCCCACTTAAGAAGAATTGTGGAGGTAATCACTCACATATAGGTTATCTTGGCTCGACATGTCTCAGAATCTCTCCATGAATTTTAGATGTAGAGAAACATTTTCTTGTAATGGCCTCTCCTTCTAGCAAGTTTTAGCTGAGCATGTTATTCTTCCTCTTTGGGAATGCCATTATTTCCTTCCTGAAGGGAAAATGCTGATACAATGGCCCTTGGGTTTTCTGAGAGCTGATCCCAAGCAACAAAACTCACCATTGCATTGACTATGGTGTTGGTATTGACTAGTCATTTTCTACCTATCATGTTTCCTTTTAGGATCCAGGAAATAAATTTCTCTAGTCTGTGAAATAGCTACAGATATTCTTCTCTGAACAATTACTTTTATTTTTTTATCTTGTAGATGCTGTAACTACAACTCATTGTGTGCCCCTTTTTGCATGGGCTACTAGGAAGCTCAGATAAAAATGTATGACAAAATAGATAGATATATGAGTGCTAAGTTTATTCTTACCTTCATCTTAGTATTCTTCAGAACAAAATTGAGCTTAAATAAAAGAAATGAATAGTCTTCTGCTCCATATTGTTTTGGGGTTCAAAATAGTGTGATTTATTCACTCATTACTCAATATCTTCCCTTTCAGGCAACCACAGATTTGTATGGAAACTGCACTCTGAGGCATTCTGGGACATCCGCAGCTGCTCCTGAGGCAGCTGGAGTGTTTGCACTGGCTTTAGAGGCTAAGTATGTTTCCAGCTCGAGGCCAAGGGGCAGCTCTGCAGGGTGTTTTAACATGTATCTCTCCACCCAACACCAGATGTCCATGGCAAAAGAGGGTGTGAGAGCCCATGAACAGTCAGGGTCAATGAACTCTGGTGGGATTTTCTAAATGAACCATAGGCCATAAGTCTCTCTCTCTTTCTCTCTGTCTCTCTGCCCTCTCTCTCTCTCTCTCTCTCTCTCTTCTCCCCTCCCTCCTCCCTCCCTCCCTCAAAACTACATCCCTAGGACAGTGCAAGACCCCAACTCCCAACTGCATATATTAATTACTTACTCAGATACAAAATAGGAGCATGGAGATATTTTTTCTTTAAAAAAACTTCTCTTTATACTTTGTGTATCCCTTGGCTATTTTACTCCAATAATACAATCAGCTAAATGAAGGAAAACCATTACCAGCCTTAGTATCTAGCAAGGTATGTCAGAATGTGTGGCAAACAAGATGCTCCCATTCAAAATTTGTTAACTTATAAAGTGGATTCACTTTTTAACACTGAGACAAGGTGGGCAAAGTCATGCAGTAGAGACCAAGAAATGGGATTTATTGGGAAACTTTCCAAGCTATAGGTAAAAAAAGAACTATCTCTCTGTTGTCACCCTCCCACAGAGAGGCCACATATCACTACTGCTGGGCACACCTTGGATATGAGCATCAGCCAAGGTACTTGCCCACCTGCTACTCTATATTCTCTTAGTGCAAGCCAGAGGCTGGCCTTGTGTTTAAGCAATGAACATGTGGGCTTCAGGCACCATGCACTTGGTGTGAGTGCAAATGTCTGCTATGTAGGGAGTTGTCTGAGAATGCAGCACCAGGAACTTGTGAAAAGTTGAGTTCAGGCTCCTGGGGAAGCAGAGTGAGTCCTCATCCCACATCCCTCAACCGTTGCTAGGCAACCAGAGCTTCTAGCATTACTCTCCAGGCAGCCCTGCTCATCTCTCTCCACATACGCACTACATTTTCTGATTTGCAAAGGAAGCAAAAGTTGATTTCTAGAATGGGAAGGGACGTTGAACAATTATCTAATCCAACCCTCTGCCTTCAAGCAGAAAAGGCATAATTATCTTCCTTTTACAGATAAGACCCCAAATTGGAAGGTACTCCTCTTTTTGGATCAGAAAAATCCACTTTGATTCTCCTAACAAAAGTCAGATGGAAAATTTAGGGCACCAAGAGATGGGCACTGGTCAAAGCATTCCTATTTTCACATAGTGTCCTATTAAACACAGAGACCTAAACTTATTCACAGCTTATGTGCGTTTCCTGCAGATGAAACTGTTCAGCCTGCTCCCATGAAGAGCTCTGGAGTATAAATTATGTCTCAGAGATTGTTCTACCTCTAAACACAGGAGCTGGGCTCCCATGTTCTTGTGATGGCCAGTCATTGGCTAAGAGCCACCTAGGGAAACAAACTCTGAGGCACCTCTGGCTTCCTGCACCTATGAGCAAAGGAGATCCAATAGCCAGCAGTTAAAACCACTGGTTAGCATGAAATAGCACAAAGAGAGACCCCAGAAGGAGGAGGAGGGAAAACCTCTCCATGAACAGTTCCCACAGCTCTTCTCTCTTTATCTTGGGACAAGGCAACTGAGAGTCCTCAATGACAAGTGTGACAGCAGTGGAGAGCTCTTTCCCACCCGGAGGACCAATAAAAAAAACTTTTACAAAGAAATTTGGATGCAGTAAACAAATTACCTTGTCTAAATGTATGCCCATCAGGACCAAAAAAGAGGGAGAACAATTGCCCCATGACTCCAGGGGAGAAAAGGAAACCCTTCCTCTTTCCTGCCTGGTCACCACTTTGTTGTTTAATCTCATAAAATGTTTCCCTCCAAATGCTTGAAAATGGCTTCTTGAGTCACAGGGAATATTGCTTACATTTCCCAGGGTGACCAATTTTGTTGAAATATCAAAGGATTTCTTTAGTGGGAGGTGACTGCCATCTTCAAATATTTTATATTCTCTATATGACTCAGAGTTTTCTGTGTGGTTCTAGAGGACTGAGCTAGGTTTGAGGGGTAAAGTTCGTAAAGAGGCAAATTTTGCCTCAAAAGAACCATTTATAGTAAAGTGGCCTATATATTGGACTAGAACAATGTTTTCATAACTGACTTCCCAGGGGATGATTTTTTTTAATGTAAACCTCTCGTCAAAGTACAGTGAACACTAAGGAAAGGGCACAAATATTAGGCACAGCTCAATGACTTCTTACAAGGCTACTAGATCCACATAACCATCACCCAAATCAAGAAGCAGACCATTACCTGAGGACCAGTCTGTGGTCTTTTGTTCTGAGAGTCTGAGAGATTCCTCCAGGCTATTGTGTGTGGTTATAGGTCATTCATACTTGTGGACTATTACTCCATTGTATAACTGGATATTTGGGTTATTTCCACTTTAGGGCTATTATGAGTAATATTGCTATGAACATTCTTGTACATGTCTTTTGGTGAAGCTATGGACACATTTCTGTTTACTATGGAGTCAAAATGCTGAGTTAGGGATGTACATACATGCAGCTCCAGAAGTCACCGCCAAGTAGTTTTCCAAAGTGGATGATCCCATTGACACTCCTTCCAGTAGTGTATGAGAGGTACAGGTGTGCAGTGGAATTGCATTGCAGTTTTAATCCGCATTTCCCTGATAATTGGTGAAGTTGAGCACTGGGGGGAGTTTTGAAAATGATAAATTCACAAGTTTCAGCCAAAAATCACTGAATACAAATCCCTAGGGACAGATGGCCCAGGAATTTATCTTTCCGACCCCATTCCAGGTACTACATAAGCAGCCAGCCCTCTGCTAGTTTGTGGACTGGGGTGTGTGGCACCAAGTAAGTCAATGGCTCTATGAACCTCTGAATCATGTTGTTGTTGTGCAGAATATGAATATCTAGACTCAGCCTCCGATCAGGTGCTGGGATTAGGTCAAGATTGAAGACAGAAAATCCAAATAACAATAGCTAAACCAAGAAGAGGGGCAGTATTTTTCTGTCATGTGAAAGATAATACAGAGGTAAAGCGCCCAGGGCAAACATGGGGGTACTGCCCATGAGTCAGGGAATCCAGCTCTCTCTGGATTTCTGCTCTTCCACCTCATGTTCTCTATATGCTGCTGGAGCTCCAGCCATTGTGTTCATATTTCAGGCAAGAAAAGAGGAAGCGCAAAGGGGAAAAAAAAGAAACTGACCAGCTGAGTCAGCCCTGTTCAAAGGTTTTTCCAAAAAGCCCCACCCAGTGACTTCTACTTATTTCTCATTGGACAGAACTGTCACGAGACCCCTCCAGACTGCAAGGAAGGCTAGAAAATGTAGTTTTGTTGCTGATAACATTGCTGTTCTGAATGAAATTGAGGTTTTCTTATTATGGAAGGAAGAAGGATAGCTTGAAAAGAAAGAAATGCTAGTGTCTTCTAGCAACTAAGTGGGCAATTACTCATCTTCGGATCTCTATTGTCTCTATTATCTGAAAAATAGAAAGTTAGATCATCAATAAGTCTCCTATGACTTTTTGGATAAAAATATCATGGCTTTAAGAAACTATATTTTTTAATTAGATATGTGTAGATTTTAGGGTTGAATGTGACTTAAAGCTGAAAAATATTTACTTACTTTAAAATATTGTGACCAATACTTTACCTGGGAAGCTGTCTATTCTCTTCTAACATCAATGCTCGATATATGCAATAGATTTTATTGTTAATAATAATAACCTCTTTATTGAGTGTCCATTACCATGCTTGTTACTTTTCACATGGTAACCTACATTTACACCCTGCAACAAACCTCTAAGGCCTTATCCCCATTTTATAGATGGGAACCCTGAGGCTTGGATTGTTAAAGTAACTTGTCCAAAATCACACAGCTGGAAAATAGCAGAGCTGAGATTTAAACCATAGGGAGCCTGGGCTCCAACTCTATGATCTTTCCTTGGCTCAACTATGCGACTTAGAAGAGCCACCATCTGGGCTGAGAGTCTCCCCACTCATTCTGCCCAGGGCGGTGGGCTGCAGTGAATGAACTGGTTTTCCTCAAAAGCAATGCACAAAATCAAGCTTCAATTTCTTCAAAATGAGATTTTGCACACCAGGGTGTCATGTAAACTAGGTTTTCTCTCACGGTTTATAAGACTTAGGCAAATAGGGACTGTAGAGAAAATACCAGCTTGCCTTACAAATGCATTACTTTTCTCAAACTGGAAATAATCCAAACCCTTAAACTTGTTTTTTAGTCCTGTCAGACTGTAGAGGATAAACTCTGAATTCTAAAGCTGAAAGAAAACAAGTGGATTTTTCCCTACTCCAAATATCTTTTCTTATGCATAAGAGAGCCAGGCCCGGAGCAATGAAGCTGCCTGCTGGGGGTCACACACCTCACTCTGTTCAGATAAAGATTATATCCAGTAAGTAGAGGGATTAAAATTCTATTGGCTTCTAGAATGTACCAGATGTTAGTAGAAGTCTTTCCTCCAACCTTAACACTGCAACCTCTGTAAAACATTCAGTTTTCAAGTTCTCTAAAGATGCATGTTCTCTCCTTAAATTCCCTTTGCTGTCTTGATCATTAGGAAAAAAATGTGAATTGGGTCCAGGAGAATTTGATACCATAAATAGGACTCTGAAAGGTGATGGTGAGGGGCAATCCTCACAAACAGGGAACTCAAAAAAAAAGGTTAATATTTTATACTTTATTCTTCGTTGCGAGAAGCTGGTAAACCTACTGTACATTTTAGCTAGTGCAAAACTCCATAGGTGATCTAGTTCTTCCAATTATACATAGGTGAACAATCGTAAGTATGTAATACACTTGCGAGGACACAGTCGTGAGTATGTAATACACTTGCGAGGACCAACTTTAGGTGGTTTAGGAAACAGTCCTTCCTGAGTCTGCCCAGTACAAGATTCCTCTTTCAGTCGTGCAAGGCCATTCTCTTCCTGGGCTTCACACTGGCTTTCCCAAGAGCTCCACACCTCTGCCACAGTGTCCAGGATTTTCTCCACAGTGTCCTGAGTGACCTCTTTCTTTGGAGCCCTGGCCTCTCCACATGAAGACATAACCATCCTCCAACTCCACTAGACAACTTGGTTTCTACTTTGATCTCTTTGCATGCTCGCTCTCAACCAAGAACCAGCTGGTCTACCCTGAGTGGCTTAAGACAATTAAACATCTGTCCTTGGAACATCACAGTTTCCTACAAGTGATTGGAGCCAGATGCACAAATGTCACAATTTTTGTTGAACATTTGGTATTTACTCATGCACGGCCTTGTGACCACTCGCTCCCAGCTTTGTTCCTTATGGCCATACCTGGGCCAGATTCCTGCAGCAGCCTCTGACTTGTGTGGTCATGCCTTCTAGTCCCATGCTCCCTGTTGATGTTCATAAAGATCAGATCACATCTCATTCTGCCTTTACTGGCTGTCACTTGACATAAAGTTCCAGTGTACTAATGTGGGTGAACACCCTGTCACCCTCTCCTGCCTTAAAATTACTGGGTCTCCCTCCCTGTCATACTTAGGTCTCCTGCCCTCCTGAACTTTTTTAAATTTCTCACCTGCATGATGCTTGTCTTCTCTGGCCCCTAGATCCTTCCTTCCAGAACCTTCTCTCCCCTAGAACTCTCCCCTTCCCTGTATTTTCAGTCAGTCACTCCTACTCATCTCCTTGACCTTGGCTTAAAATGCTGCTTCCTAAGGGATCCTGCTGAACCCCTAGACCAGAGTTTCTTGAATTTCCTGATAATCAGAATTCCTGGAGTGCTTATTAAAAACAGATATCCAAGCCCACCCAGGTTCACAGACTCAGAATCTCCAGGAGAGCACCTAGAAATCTGTAACTTTAACATACATCCCCAGTGCTGCTCAGGAAATTAGGAACCACTCCTCTAGACAAGTTTTACTCAAGCCTTTGGCTATGTCTTAGAAATGCCAGATGTTTGGGCAAGCAAATTGAATCATCTCTGGGTCCCATCCAACATCATTTTTTAACATTTGGTTCACACGTATAGCCAAAGTTGAGAACTGCCATCTTAGACCAATGTTCTCAAACATCCATGCGTACAAGAATCATCTTAGGAGTTGTCTTAAGTGCAAATTCTCAGCATCACAACCTCCAAAAAACTGAATCGGGAGAGCTGGGGTTGAGGCCAAGAATCTGAATTTGTTGCTACCCCAGACATGGTTCTGACACAGGGCCTGAGATGCCCTTGGTGGGATAACACAGGAGCTCCACTATTGGCTCTCTCAGCATCCTAGCTCCCCTTCATGACAGCTCTCCCGTTTTATTTATTTTTTCCAGTTTTATTGAGGTATAATTGACATACAGCACTGTATAGTATAAGTTTAAGGTATGTAGCATAATAGTTTGACATACATATTATGAAAGGATTACCACAATATTTAATTAACATTCATCATCTCATATAGATACAATAAAAAAAAAGAAAAAAATCTTTCCTTGTGATAAGAACTTTTAGAGTCTACTCTCTTAACATTCATATTTATCATACAGCACTGTTAATTAAGTTATCATCATGCTGGACATCACATCCTTAGTATTTATTTTTCTTTTAACTGGAAGTTTGTACCTTTTGACCACCTTATTCCATTTACACCTCCTCCCAACCCCACCTTTGATAACAACTAATCTTATCTCTTTTTCTATGAGTTTCGGTTTGGTTTTCCTTTTATTAGATTCCACATGTAAGTGAAATTATACAGTATTTGTCTTTCTCTGTCTGACTTATTTCACTTAGCATAATGTGCTCAAGATCCACCTATGATTTTGCAAATGAAAAAATTTCCTTGTATTTTTATGGTTGAATAATATTTTATTGTGTACAAACACACACCCCAAAACTTCTTTATTCATCTATCAATGAACTCTTAGATTGTTTCCATGTCTTGGCTATCGTAAATAATGCTGCTATGAACATGAGGGTGCTTATATCCTTCCAAGTTAGTGTTTTTGTTTCCTTTGGATATATTCCCAGAGGTGAAATTGCTGGGTCATATGGTAGTTCTATTTTTAACATTTTGAAAATCCTCTGTGCTGTTTTCCAGAGTGGCTGCACCAATTTACAATCCCACCAACAGTGCACATCCTTTTCTCCACATCCTTGCCCACCATTTGTTATCTTTTGTCTTTTTGGTAATAGCTACTCTGATAGGCATGAGTAATATCTCACTGTGGTTTTGTTCCTTTTTAAATATTGAGTTGTCTCTCTATCACCCAAGGCTGTAGGCTCTGAGAGGGCAGGGGCCTTCCTATGACAGTGCCTGGATGTGGTAGACACTCAATAGACATTCGTGGAATCACTTCGTTGTGCAGTACTTTTCCACATATATGTGTCTTTTTTTCCCAAGTATTACATAAAATATTTTAGAACAGGAAAGAACATATTATGTTACTTGTCCTATAACACCAAACACAGTGTTATATTGTAGATGCTTTATATTACAGGTGCTCTGTAAATTTATTTTTTATTATTTAATGGGTATTACCCAAGATTCTTGAGCTGCTATGGTAGGATAGCATGAAATACCTGCCTTATACAATAGTGCATTCTGTCAATTCTGAAATTGCTTAGAAGAGGGAAATAGGAGAGATGTAGTTTTACTTTTCTGACATATGCAAATGACTGGCTGAACAGCTCTCGCTCTCTCGCTCGCTCTCTCTCTCTCTCTCTCTCTCTATCTCTGTCTCTCTCTCTTCTCTCTCTTTCTCTCTCTCTCTTTCTCTCTCTCTCTCTCCCTCCCTCCCTCCGTCTCTCCCTCCCTCTCTCATTCTCTCTCACTCTTTCTCTCCCCCCGCACTATGGATCTCATGAGAATAAGTCTATGGAGAAGCATCTGAAGGGGTCCTTCTCCGAGTGTTGGGAAGTATAGCACAATTTTGTGGCAGACTCCAGCAAAGATGAGAGATGCTCCACCTGCCAGTCAGCCCTCAGATCACCTCAAAACCACCAAATCTTTTATTTGTCAATTATAGACCATTCCAGGTTTAATGAATTCTGAATCTTATTCTGGCAAAACACTGAGCTTTAATTCATTATCAACTTCAGGAAGTTTCACACCGTTCACCTGGGTCCCGGGGACCATATGTCCAAGATATGTCTTGATATTCTCAAATAACCATTGACTTTCCTTGAAACTTTCTCCTTAAAAACTGAAGGTCTACATTGCAAGAGCATATGAATCATTAGCATCTTTTGGCTCTGATTTAAAACTTCAAAGCAATGATACTGGGTGTGTTGAAATTTTATCAAATGAGTTATGTTGTTCCTAGGCCTTTGAATTATTTGACTTCTGAAGGGAACCATAGTGCAGGGTTTTTCCAACATTTTTGACCGTGACTCTCAGTGAGACAAAATTTTGCATTGCAACCCAACACACCACACACACACACACACACACACACACACACACACACACACTCCCAAAAGTTCCATGAAAAAATAGCTTTCCATATTACATGCAATGTACACAGCTATTCTTTTCTTTTCTATTCTATTCTATGCATTTTTAGTGATGGTCCCATACATTAAAGCATTGGTTCTCAACTTTAGCTATCTAGTGGAATGAGCTGGGAAGTGTTAACAAATCACGATGCCTGAGCCCCACTCCCAGAGAGTCTGGTATGATTGGTCTGAGGTGTGGCGTAAGCAGTGGATTTTAATGTATATCTCAGGTGGGTAACTTGTACAATAAGCTGATTTCCTAGCCCTCAAAAGGGTCATGACTTGCAGTTTGAAAAACACAGACACTGAGTAACATTAGACAGTAACTTTAAAGACAATAGCATTTGCAAGCAGACTTTTTTATTCACTGAATAGACAATATGCCAAGGGCTTCTTTGACCATTGGGGATACAAATATGCTGAAGATATTGTCTCTTCCCTTGAAGAATTAACAGCCTCATTTTCGCAAATAGAACACACCCATGCAGCCAACACCCAGGTCAAGAATCAGAGTACTACCAGCACGCAGAAGCCCCTTTGTGTCCCCTTTCAACCACTAACTACTAATGTGACTTCTAACAACATAGATTAACTTTGCCTGTTTTTATACTTCAAAAAAAAATTGACCGTCATACAGTATACGCTCTTCAGTGTCTGGCTTCTATAGGTCAACATTCCATTTGTGAGATTCAATCATGTTATTCAGAGTAGCTATAGTTTATCCATTCTTGTATAGTATTCCACATTCTATAAATACATCTCAATTGATTTATTCATTTTACTCTAGATGGGCCTTTGAGGGCTTCACAGTTTGGGCCTATGAACATTCTAGTAGATACGTGTGGTAAAAATAAACCCACATTTTTGTTAGATATGTACCCAGAAATGGAATTTCTAGGCCATAGCTTAAGCATAGGGACAACATTAGAAGATACAGCCAAATAGTTTTCCAAAGTAGTTGCAATGACTTACACTCCTATAACAAAGTACATATGTTCCAGTCACTTCATATCTTTGTCAACACTTGATATTGTCAGTCTTTTTCATTTTAGCCATTTCAGCATGTGTGTTAGAATGTGCATTTGAAATAAATTTAAGTAAAATAGGCAAGTTTTTTAAATTGACATATATATATAATGGTTCTAAATAGTATGTGGAAATTCTCCCTTGACTTGAGAGTTCATAGATGTTCCAAAATCTTACAAGGATTTTATCTCAGTAATTGTGTCTCTCTCCCTCTCTCGCCCTCCCCCTTGCTTTGTTCTTGAACTCTCTCTGTCTCCGGTATCCAGCCTGGCTCTGACCTGGAGAGACATGCAACATCTGACTGTGCTCACCTCCAAACGGAACCAGCTTCATGATGAGGTCCATCAGTGGCGGCGGAACGGGGTCGGCCTGGAGTTTAATCACCTCTTTGGCTATGGGGTCCTTGACGCAGGCGCCATGGTGAAAATGGCTAAAGACTGGAAAACTGTGCCCGAGAGGTTCCACTGTGTGGGAGGCTCCGTGCAGGACCCTGAGTAAGTGGGGGCAGTGTTCTTCTGCTGCATGTGTAAGTGCCCCAGGGGTGGTGCTATGGCACTGGCAACAATATCACATTCCCTGTCCATGTCAGAGAGGAGGGCTGTGTGTGATTCAGGGACAGCCAGCTTCTAGGCGGAGCTATAGCATTGCACAACTCTGGGGGGTGCCATTTACATAGAACACAATTGTGTAACTCAGAACCCCTCTGAGGTGTGAGCCTTAACTATTTGGTGCCTTATGCCATTATTTTTAATTGCAAAAAACAACCAGTGTAACCAGGTCCCAGATCAATAAACAGAACACAACCAATATCCCAGAAGGCTCCCATATCCCCTTCCATTATCATTTCCCCAAGGGGAACCACTATTCTTATCTCTAACTTCATAGATTATTTTGCCTATTTTATGCTTAATATAAATGGAATCATACACTATGTTCTCCTTCATATCAAGATTGTTCTGCTCAGAATTACATTGTGAGATTCGACCATGTTTAGTGTGTACTTACAGTTCATTTATTCTAATTGTTGGATAGTATTCCTTTGTGTGACTACAACACAGTTTATTTAATCATTCTATTTGTGGGACAATGTAAGGACTTGATTCAATCCTGAGTGAGGTGGATAGCCATTTGGAAGAACCTTAGTGAGAAGTTTCCCCACACAGAAACCACTGGGCTGGTCACATGTACCTACTTCCTTTCCAACTCCCATCACAACAAAAAAGTTAGACAATAAGGATCCCTCTTTATTTAATTTCTCTCCTCATTGGTCCATCGGTAAAACAGAAATAGTCATCTTTATCATTATTATTTTTAATTGAAGTATTGTGCACATATAATGAAATGCACAGAACTTAAGTGTATTATTTAAGTTTTGATAAATGTATACACCTGGATAACCACCATCTAATCAAGAACTGGAACATTCCATAACCCCAGGAAGGTTCCTTGTTCCCCCTTCCAGTTAATCCCCACATCCCGTAGGTAGTCATTCCTGTCCCCATAGATTAGCTTTACAGTTCTTGACTTTATCTAACTGGAATCATATGGTATGAATGCTTTTGTGTCAAGTTTCTTTTACTCCACATTATTTTTGTGAGACCCATCCAATTTGTTATGTGTAGTAATAGCTCATGCATTCCCATTGCTGTGTCATATTTCATTGTGAGAATGTACCTCTGGGAACTTATGTCACTTAAATGGAGGTAAAATCTATCTCTTTAACCGTCACCTACCCCAGCTTTGTTTCTGTTAATTATCTGAACTTGGCCAGAATCAGAGCCCTTTCACAATACATCCTCCCCTTCATTCTCCTTTGGTCCTGGAAAAGGACTTGCAGCTTCTGTGGTCGGTTACCCAGACCTGGATTCAAATCTTGATTTCACCAAATTGGACAATACTTTTGACCTGTCTGAACCTCTATTTTAACAATTCTCAACCTTTATATCCTGGCCCCCTTCAGCAGTATGGTGAAGTCTATGAACCCTATCTCAGTATACTGTTTTTAAATGTATTAGAAAAAATACATAAAGCTACAATGAAATATATTGAAAACCAAGTATAAAATTTCAAAACAAATTTGTGATGGAATGATATGTGTCCTTTCTTTTATCAACACATTAAGTAAAAATGTGTTATACCACTCCTGGTGCTGAGTGTAAGGGCCATGATAATTTCAGAGCCGTGATAGAGAACAAAATGCTGCTTCAAGTTACCTGCAAAGACTATAATGGGATATGAAAATCTCAGTTCCTTGATGACAAACCAAGGAAGTACTAATACCACTCTGGCATGTGGCCTGCATCATAATCAAAGAAGAAGCTGTTTCCATTATAAGTTATTGAGAATTAAGTTGTAGGTTTTTTCTATATAAATTCATATACCCCTTCAATTCTTCCCTTGTGGGCCTCAAAACAAGGGTCTCTCTTCTCTCTTTCCTCACCAGTAAAATGGAGCTAATATCTCTGTCCTCACCGGGCTGCTGGGTGACTTTAGTGAGACAACTAGCAGAGAGCTGGCACACAGTGGCACTCAGCAAATGGAATTTCGCCTTTTCCTCTAATCTGTCCATGACTTTTGACACTCCTAGTTCACAGCTGTGGAAAAAAGAAAGATAATAATCTCCTAGAATTTTGGATGCATAATTGCCTGATTCTTACTTGAATTCAAAATTGTGTATCCTTTCAACCAACAGCACCCTGCCATGGATCAGCATCCTCAGCGATCACTCACTGAGCTCCTGGAAAGTGGCGCTGAGTGGATTGGTGCAGAACTGTGTGTATTTTTCCAGGAGCTAGTCCATAATTTCATCAGCACTACATAGGAAAGTAGAGCTTCAGCCCAAGCCCTATAAAACTTTTTAAAAACAGAACTGCACAAGCCCCACGTGATGTGCTATAATAAAAACAGCTGCTCTGCAGAGTTTCTATCAGTTTCCCTGAAGCTGCTGTGTATATACATCATTTCTGTTCATCCTTGTACCCCACCACTTGGTAAGACAGGCTTCACTGTTGCCCCAACAAGTTGGTTGACTTGATAAAGGTCACAAAGGCTGTAAGTATAGGTGAAGGAAGGTGCTAAATTTGGGAGGGCACCTACTATGTGTCATGTACTTTACAATGACATAAGCTTAATAATCACCCTGTTGTTGAGGATGTGCCTGACCTCACACAGTCAGGGTGTGGATATTTTGCAGTATTAACAACAAACTGGGCCGGTGTTGTGTCTCAGGGAAAAGCCCCTACTGTGTGGCTGACGTGAGGCCTTTTACATACCCCGTCTGGTGTATCCTGTCATTCTTACTTCTTACTAGTAAGGATGCTGAGATGCAGAAAGCATAAGACATGTGCTATCTAGGTCACAAGGGAAGACCAGGACTTGAAACAAGGCCCATCTGAATCCAAACCCCAGGCTTTTGCATTATAAGACATTGACCTTGGTGAGCTCCTACTAAACATTCAGACCCTTATTAGAGTAGCCCTGCTGTCAGATCAGGGGTGTCATTACAGATGAGAAGAGGCTCAGAAATGTTATGGGCACACTGAAGGTCACCCAGTTACTGAGCAACCAAACTGGGGTTTGACCCCAGGTACAGAGACTTCGGAACTCCACCCCATGAAGGACCTCAGTGTGCCTCAATGATTCTCCACTGGAGGAGGTGAGGCTCAGAAAATATCAGAAGGGCCTGGGAGTTTTTAAATAATCCTTCCAGGACTCGAAAACACCCACCTAGCAGGTGTCTTCCCTCCCCAAACTTTGTAAGTGCCATTCTGGAGACCCTATCACTGCCGAGGTCTATGAACAAAAGGACCAATCAGAAACAAGACTGGGAACCATCATCCAAATGGGGAATTGAAGGATAAATCTTACTCAGCATAACTGATTTTGTCCAACGTCAGCATTTCACAGTCATTGAAAGCTGTGCTCCCTTATTAGAATTCAGAATAATTTTCTGAGTGATTTGGAAGGGTCAGGAGACTTTCTGCAGTTCTGCAAATGTTCTATATTTGAGTGTGCAGTACAATAGCTTGTAGCTATGAAGCACTAGAAATGTGACTAGTGTGACTGGGAAACTAAAGTTTTCATTTGATTTAACTTCAGTTAATTTAAATTTAAATCGCCACAGGTGGCTAGCGGCTCCCATCTTGGACAGTTCTGATCTAAGGCACATCTGGTAATCACATGGTAGCAGGAGAGATGCTAAATAGCAGAGACAGAAAGGGAAGGGTAAATTTAATAACGTTGACTCTGTGAAGGGGTATGGAGACGTCAAGCCTGCAAGTAAGCTGGGCCAGTCCGTTTCACAGCTAGTGCCTCCCTCAGTGCCCCTCTCGTATCCTCTGCTCACTCTAAAGGCCAGACTAAGGGCGGCCTTGGGAGAATGCAGGCACAGAGCTGCCACCTACTAAGAACTGCTCTCAGACAGTCACTAAGCTAGCACTTTTCTGCCACCATCTCATTTAATCACAGAAGGCTGGCATCACTTAACAGTCTAATTGCAGGTAATAAAACAGAGGCCCTAATTCACAGAAAGAACAACTTCATCATCTATTCAGTCTGCAAAGCCCTGAGGCCTGGAAACTCTCCATTACTGCGGAGAGAGAGAGAGATTTATAGAGAAACTTGTGCAGAGAAGGAAAGGCTTACAGTGTTTGTGCCTTTACAGATGCTCCACCAGCAGCAGGTGAGGACCAAAACATCCCTCCTGAGCAGTGCCCCTGGAGCCATATCTACAATTAGTTGCACATCAGTTACATAAGCAGTATGGTGGCCTGGTTGCACTATTTAGGGAAACAGTCAGTTTGGGATGCACTGGGGACTCTTAGTTGTGGTACATGTTGATATCAAACCTTCTTTTCTGAGGTTGTATTGAAAGAGAAGGATGGATGTCTAATGATCTTCAAGCTCTGTGTATTTGTGAGCAAGGGGTGAGGGAGGAGGGAGGTGAGAACATATGCTGAGATGAATAACAATTTATCTCCCAGTTTCTGCATACACTTAACATTCTGTCGTAATCCACATAAAAGTTGAATTTGGAGCCAGAGGCAACACTGGAAATATGTTGTCCATGTCCATAATTTTACAGTTAAGGACTATGAGACCCAGAGATGTGAACATCCCAATAGTAACTTTATCCATTATTAGCAGCAGCATTTTTAATGAAAGAAAACCAGAGAGCTATTTCAACACTAATTCATTTGGGCTCTCCACGAGGACAGGAACCTAGTCTGTCTTGTTTAGTCATGTATCCTCAGAGCCTACAAAAGAGCCTAGAACTTAGTAGACACATGATAAACATTTTTTGAATGAATGGATGAATGAATAAGTGGCTATTCAGCCAACATCACTTGTATAAAGAAGATGTCTAAACAGGGGCAATAGGACCACTGGACCAGCCAGGGAATCTAGGAAGGAGGCAGAGCCTTGTTGGAGGGGCTCTGCATCCCCTCAGCGTTCTTTCCCCCTCATCCACTCCATATCTAAACTTATTCTCAGATGAAAGTGAGTTAGGACTAGGGCAGATTTTCTTGGAGGGGAACTCAAAAGCTGGACAGGGAGGTCCAGAGGGTAATGCCCAGGCTGGCTGTGCCACTGACAAAGGCCCTTATCACCATGAATTATGCTTCCGAGGGGCTGGGATGGAGGGGTCAACAGCCTAGGCAACCATGTGCAGAATTGCACAGAAACAGCCTCTGAGTGGAATGAGGGGCAACTGTCAGGTTTATGTGTTTCCTCAGCACTAATCTTCCCATAGAAGCAGTTAATTTAAAAAGTAATTTTCTAAAGAGACTTTATCAGGAGAGTTGGTGAAGGGTGCTCAACTAAAATAAGAGGGAAAAATACAACTGGCTGGGATCATTTGTACTGGACCATCATATGCATGGAGCAGAGCATCGACGGCACCACATGGTTGTCCTCACTTTGATGCCAGGGCACTGACCTTATATATTCCCATATCTGCCAGGCATCAACCAAGTATGTGACATGCCAGGCAAGGCCACTCTCATCACCTGAGGGAGATTCTGCAGAGAAAGGGACAGCAGAGAGCCATTAGCAGCCAAAGCTCAAAGCAGCTGTGGAGGGTATCTGGCTGAGGCACTGTCATCTAGTGAAACTCCCTGAGCCAGGGTGTACCTAAAGATTGTCTCAGGCTTGATCCAATCCCTATTTCTCTCCTTCAATCATAAAAGATCATCTCAGCCTCTTGTACAGGAAACCTTGTTCTTCATTTACAGAAACCCCATTGCATGGTGGGCTATGGATCTGATTTTCAGCCACAGTGGCCATCCTATCTCTGATTCTTGGCCAACAAAGAACTATTTTCAGTTTTCTCCCAGGAAAGTAATATCACTTTTCCTCCAGAGTTTTCTTGTAAAGGGACAATCACTATGTGAACTCTGGTTCATAAGTGCAAACAGGGACAAAAAATAAACTTTTTTAGAATCCAGCTTGTGTTTTGAATCCTCGTAATAATGGTGACTATGGCATTTGACACTGATTAGTGAAGCTTTTTAATACCTATAATTGCTATTACTTATGTAACAGTCTCTGTTTGTTAGCTTATGAATTTCCTTCCTGAATTTTTCAAGGTGGCCTACAAAATAGGGAAGGGGCTCAAACTCAACTCGGACTCAGAGCCGGGGTCTCTCTTCCTGCTGTGGGCTCCACCTTCACCCTTTCTACTCCAGTTGTGCTTCTCAGAGAGTACCAGAGCCCCTGAGGTTCCATTCTAGGAAGAAATCTTCCACCTTGGACCTGCCTGCTTGCCCCTGTAGAAACCTGGTGGAAGAATGTGGCATGTCGCTCACACCTGCAGTTCAAGTCATCCCAGAAGCTTCCATTCAGCAAGGTGGCCAGAAAATCTGCATAACAGGATCCACAGTTTCCGCAACTGCTTTCCCTAGAGCCTGTGGACCATAGCAAAAACCAAATGTGCTTAAAATAGAAGCCCGAGAGATTCCCTAGGTGATGGTGCTGTTGTTATCAAGTTTAAATTGAATATACACAATTTACATCAGTGTTATTCCATACAGAAGCAAGTAGCCACATGTGGCTATTTAATAAAATTAAATAAGTTTAACAACTAAAATTAAATTTAATTAATTAAAATTTTACTAGTGTTAAGTTTCTTACACTAGACACATTTCAAGCGCTTGATAGTCACATGTGGTCAGTGGCTACTATATTGGACAGGACGGATATAGAACATTTCCATTATTGCAGAAAGTTCTACTGGCCAAGGCTGGCATTGGCAATATATGATGGATATGACTGTGTGTTTATATCTTATCTTCACGGCAATTCTTCCAGGTAGGAAGTAATATCTCCCATTGTACAGGTAAGGAAAATGAGCTCAGACAGTTCAAATGCCTTGCCCACAACTGGACTTTTAGTCCACTCTGCATAGCTTTCTGCCTGCAGCTGGAACCCAAATTATTGTTAGTCATTTATCAGCTCACCTGTTATATGTCTGAAACAACAGGTACTGAGTAAATAGCATCTTCTTTGAGAGATCAAGGTGGTGGTTATCCATACTCTAACCTCCAAAGCTGGCCTAATGCCTGTTCTGCACCAAATTAGATGATTTCTTGAAAGCCTGGTGCTTAGGACCCCACCTCTACTATCATCACTGGAGCTCCATGGCCAAGGATGCTTCTGAGAGCCCTCCCAGGTTCATGGCCTTGGCTCCAAGGGCACTGCAGAATCAAGGCTTGGCTCTGAGCTGGGTATTTGACCAGCATTTTTTTGTAGGTGTGCCCTACAAGATGTGTATTTTAAAATATCCACCATTTTATGCTCCAAAGGAAAAGCCATGGTAAGGGAGGATGTTAAGATAGGCAAAGGCAGGGGAAGGGGAACTAACACTCTGTGCCAGGCACCACGCTCAGTGTTTTCATACGTGGTCTTATTTAACCTCACAAAACCCATTCAAAATGACAGTGAGACTTCAAGTATTTGAATAATTTGCCCAAGCTCTCCTAACCATTAAGTGTAGAAACAGAATTCTAACCAAAATAATTTTGTTCCCAAAGTCTAGAGTCTTTCCATTATACCATACAATTCTCAAATGTAGTTTCCTTTATTATGTTTCCGATGTAAGATCCTTTGAATATCTCACTTTCAAAGGAGACTAGCTCCAGAAAGGAGATTTGATATATGGAAAGACAGCTGAAATGCTTAGACTGACCCTCCATGGGGCTCCAACTCTATGATCAAAGAGTCTTCCCAATTTCCCTGAACTTTCAAAGGGCTGCCCTTCACTAGGATTAATTAACCCAAATTCAGCTTTTTTAATGATAGCAATAACAATCACATTGGCAATGACTTTTAATTATCAAAGTACTTAACACTTTTAAAAAAAAAGGCATTGTGAGCTCCTGTCTCAATCTGGGTTGCCCCAAAAGTAGACCCTGAAATGAGACTTGGGTGCTGACAATTTTTTGAGAGATGATCCCAGGAAACACAAGTGAGGAAGAATAAATTTAAGACACGGAAGAGGAAAATGGCCGATGAAGAGTACATTGATGAGCAAGTTGTCCCACCTGAGGAACTGGGAAGCTACGGTATATTTATCCACCACCTTCTAGTAGTCATTGGTAGAGAATTGTCCCTGAGCAGTTAAGTCCCTGACAGTTTTAGGCTACCCTGCACAAAGGCTAAACCAACTCCCACGGTGCAGGGAAAGGCTCCAGGAGAGAAACTGGGAGATGCTGATGCCTGAGATGGAAGCAGGCAAGGTACACAGATGCTGCAGCTACAGGTGAACTCAGAGGTGACTTAGGAGAAGTGGGAGGGATGTCAACAGCATCTGCTACATTCCCCTTCTACACAGAATGTTCAAAGGGTATAGATAACTTGCTCGGGCTCACACAGCTGGTGTAGGAATTAACTCAGGTCTGTCTGATCAACTGCAGAGCTCTGGCTCTTTCTATAACCTGAAACTGTCTTCAAAACTCCTCATATAATATGCCTGTTCCTTGCCATCTCTCCTTATCATTTTGCCCTCAGGAAAATACCATCCACTGGCAAGTTGGTGCTGACCCTCACAACAGATGCATGCGAGGGGAAGGAAAATTTTGTCCGCTACCTCGAGCACGTCCAAGCTGTTATCACAGTCAATGCAACCAGGAGAGGAGACCTGAACATCAACATGACTTCCCCTATGGGCACCAAGTCCATTTTGCTGAGTCGGCGTCCAAGGGATGATGATTCCAAGGTGGGCTTTGACAAGTGGCCTTTCATGACCACCCACACTTGGGGAGAAGATGCTCGAGGAACCTGGACCCTGGAGCTGGGGTTTGTGGGGAGCGCCCCCCAGAAGGGAGTGCTGAAAGAGTGGACACTGATGCTGCATGGCACACAGAGTGCCCCTTACATTGACCAGGTCGTGAGGGATTACCAGTCCAAGCTGGCCATGTCCAAGAAGGAGGAGCTGGAGGAAGAGCTGGATGAAGCTGTGGAGAGAAGCCTGAAAAGCATCCTGCACAAGAACTAGAGTTGCACCATGGCCTCCATCACCTCCCTCCCTCCCCTGTCTCTGACTCTCTGTCTTCACTCCACACTGTCAGGCACCTAGCAATTACTGTCACCCCTACACAAGCAATTCCAACTTCTTGATCTGAAGCTTCACTCACTGTCAATGATTATTTTCATTACAATGGAAGCAATCTTTTTTATTTCATGCCCCAAATACAGTGTTCCCACCAATACCTATGTTCTATTTGTGACTCTTAAGTTCTTTATTTGTGTCATTCAAATAAGTGATATACTGCAAACAAAACTGGGGCAATTTTCCCCTCAATTTTTTTCATATCTGAGAAGAGAAGAGAATGTATTTTAAAAGTGACACACAGTGACTCCAAGAACGTTTATTCATGGTCTCAACTGAGGACCTGTTACATAAAAAGAAAATCAAAGATTATGACCAAGGGTGAGCTCTGAATCTCTTAAAGCACAGAGATGCTGTAAATGCTTTGGGGAAAGATGTTTTGAACCTAGAAAGATTTTTCAGTGGCATAAATGAAGGTAGCATGATTCAAAAGATGCCATCCAGGAGAGCCCTAATTATTGGAGAGGGAAGAAGGACTCAAAAAGCATGAGAATTGGAAATCTTACCACCAATACCAACATCATAACTCATCCTACCCAGCCAGTGTGACAAATATAAAACTCAAGTCGCTTGGCTGTCTTTTCACCAGCTGCTGCTCTGAGTCATGGTAAAATCTGCTACAGAAGCCCAAATTACTCTAGGTTTGCATAGAGTTCATCTCAGCCCCAATTTTCTGGGGTTTCTCACATAGCTGTCCAAGAGGAAAAGGTGCAAGGGCAGGTCTGGCAACATGTCATAGTAGTTTTTAACCCAGGAATGTTCCTTTTTCTAAATCACTTTGAGATTTCTTAACCTAATGTAAGCAAGAAGGCAAGGTGAGTGTTTTTGACAGCTATCCTAATATAAACTTGGGCTCTGATTTCCAAAACATACGATTGGAGGGCAATATCTTACTCTTGTATGTTGTGATTTCATTGATGTGTTAGAGAAATGGCCTCTATTCTGGCAGAAGCATGTGAAGGGGAAAGGGAGTGTGTCTGAAGATGTGAGCAGCCACCTTCACATGGACCTCCATTTGTATGGAGCCTTTTCTATCAAAGTAGGGAAAGCCAACTCATTCCTCAGTAACTTGAGGCTTGAAGGAAGCAAGAGAAGCTCTCAATAGGGAAAGCACACAGTTACCAACTTGGCAACTAAGCAACCCATGAGTAAGTTTAACATACAACCCAGAGTGATGCATTCCTTTTCCCTGTCTACCCCAAAAGACACCACACCATTTCACTACCAAATAGAAATGCTTTCTGACTTGCTCTCACTTTGTTTTCCTACTCGAGGATTGGCTTCTCATCTCCAGTCCCAATGCCCACCCAGTCCCAAGAGAAGATTTGTTTGTTTGACTTGTATCTCAAGAACTGATCAACCACTTCTATCCACACTTTGTCTCTTCCCCTGAAGCACATGGCTAAGCCTGAAGTTTCTTTCTCTAAGCCAGCAATGCTAGAGCACTAGGTTTCATTCCCCGAAGGTGGCAACTCTAAGAGAGAAGTCTAGAAAACCCATTTTCTTTCTTTTTCTCCCATGTTGGCATAAATTTCTGTCTTCTCTAACACCATATGCCCTTCTCTATGTAATGCTTTAAAATGTAATAATAATCATAATTTTTAAAAGAAATTTATTACTTGTTGCGAAGGTCTTTTTAAACCAGTTTAGATATAAAGAAAAAAAATAAATGGAAATCATCAAAAATTCATCTCACATTAACAGTATGAAAATAAACCAAAGGACATTATGTGTGCATGTGTGTATAAGTGCACACAGAAATATATATACATATGTAGACTATATACATGTGTGTATATATGTGTATATATATACACTTGTATAAATGTATATACACACATATACCTAAAATGTGTGTATGTGTATTTATTGAAGAAACAGACATCATATTCATCTCTAAAAGAATATTCAGAACTATCAAGTTGACTCTGGCTGAAAAAAAAGGCCAGTGGAAATTCAGGTGAAAACGTTCATTGGTTCCCACTGCATCACTTCTGTAATTTTACAGCTCTCTGTATAAACATTAAATGTCTTATATAGCAGCAAAAATATAAAACAGTTGTCCATATTTTCACAATCATGGTATAATTTATGAAATTAGAGTGTAACTTATCAGCTTCTTAATAGAAATGGCGAGTTTTGATATAAGTATACAGTATATAAATATATATAGTGCTATATAAAACTATTCGGTCTCTATTTCATTTTTTGCACTAGTATTAACACTAAAATATGTCTAGCTGGTGAGGTTTTTGTGATATCTCTGATCCTAAGGCAAGGGAGTTATTTATAGTCATTTATTTTAAAAGATGAAAATAAATAAATAATGGTTAATCAGGTTAACATTATTACTCCCTATGACAAAATTTTATAAATAAGTTTAAAAAGACATGTTGTAAATTAGAGACTCAATAATAAAACACTACCTTTCAAAAATTATGTAGGGTGTGGTATGTATTACATAAAAACACTTCCATCCATTCTAGGAGCAAATAATAAAAAGTTACCAAAAAGAGATCTAAAAAGCCTACTTTCATAAATATGCATGAAAGTTTATAATTAACAAATAAATCATACACAAATTATGACCTACAGCAGCATTTTTCAAATTCAGGTTGCACCTCAGTGGTGGATTATAAAATAAATTTAGAGAGGCAAGAACCACCATTACAGAATAGAATAGAATGGAATGGAATGGATCATGCATATTAATGATAAATATTGTTTCCTGAAATATTTTTTTCAGGAATGTGTATGTGCGTGTATTGGCTCACAATGTAAAATACATTTTTTATTATGGGTTATGGTCAAAATCTTTTAGAAACATTATTGTAGAATATATTCATCAGAGCAGACTAAGTTATACTGTAATAATGAATAGCCTCAAAATCTCAGTGGATTAACACAACAAAGGTTTCTTTTTTATTCACATAAATCTCACTGAAGTTTCAGGTGCTGCCAAAGGTCACAGACCTCAATGCAGTGACTCAGAAATCCAGGCTGCTTCAACCTTCAATCTTATGGTTTGTAATCATAATACAAGGTGGCTAAAAACAGATATCGAAAAGATATGATCCAAAGTCTGACCTTGTGACAAACTGAGACACTGCTTTTCAATACTAAGTTCAAAGATTGATTTCCAAAAGATTAAGTTAAAAACTGATAATTCTTATAGAGTTACTACCATATGTCATTGTTACTATCATTTATAAATTAATGAGTGGTTTTCATGTGATCAATGCCTTCATTGGTTGGAGTGATCACATGAAAACCACACACTACAAATCTTTTAGGAAACATAGCTAAGTATTTTATATTTAGAGAGAGAAATGCTGAATTAGGGGAACTGGTACTCCCACAGCCAGAGTAAGTTCTTAGATGCAAAGAGTCTAATCTGATAGAAATTTCTAAAAATCAAAATGCCAAGATTAGAGACAGTGGTTGCAGGAGAGAATAAGAGGTTCTAAAAACTCTGGGAGTTTGAAATAACATCAGCACAGAATGTGTCCTGAGCCAATGAAAGTGATTTGGTTGTGGCCATCTGGGTGGTTCTCTGTCTGCAAAGAATGAACAAGTCAACAGACCAGGTAGAGATGAGGGCCACCACTCAGCTCATGGGCACTTAGGAAAATAGGAAGTTAGAGACAAAAGTTGGCAGAGAGTATCTGGCAATGTTCAGTATAGGGAAACACAATGGCTGGTGTATAGGGTACTTCTGGTCTCTGAAGAGCTGAAGCATGTTGAAAACAAAGCCCACTGGTCTGATTCCATGCCCAGCCACAGCCTCCTGATCTTTCATCCAGCCTCACAAGGACATTAACATCAGGAGATGGGGGAACCTGCACTGGGATCTCTAGAAAAGATAGTTCCCCTCTTTGCATTGCAAATTACTCAACTAGCACTTGTGTTCTTCCACTAGTCTCTTGTACGTTTGTTTAGTTACCAAGAGTCCCTTCCCTTGGGTTCAAAAAACTCTGGTTGAATTTGGTTTTGGATTTATAAGAGACCAGGTATTAAAGTCTGACCTGAGGCAAATTCTCCTAGCCAACCTGCCAGCTTCTTTTTCTCTTAGAACTTAGAAGAGACTGTTTGTGAAGCTGGAGACAGAATAAACTGACCACAAGAATTGCACTCAGCCCAAAAAGATGAAGACTATGTTGTGCTAAATTCCTAATGTTCAGTACTACATGGTTTGGAGTGGGATGGAGGTAATTAACAGTCTCACCCACAGAGTTTTAAATGCCAGAACATCTATATGAGGCTGGGAATTCCTTAAGTCTAATGTGAACTGTCATGGATTTCTACCATGGAGGCTTCAGGCCAACCCACCCTCACCATCCCCACATGGGGTGTCCTGCCTCATAGCACCCTCAAAGATGTTCCTTTGCACCCAAGAGGAGACTCCATGGGCTACTCCAAGCTGGACAGAAGGAAGAGGCTAAAACCTCTTTTGGCCCCATGTGCTGGAGCCACTGACCAGCCACAGATGACAGATAAGCTACCTGGTAAGCACCTGGTCATAAGGACACACGCATGCAGGTAAAGGGGCAGGTGTACCTGGTGAAGGCACCAGCACAGTGAAGTTATTGACCAAGGGTATATCTCCAGGTGGAGATATATCTCAACTCAAAACCCCTGTTTCTTTGAATGAAACATAAGTCAATGTGGCTTTTTTGTGGCGTTTATTTGCTTTTACCCAAGCATGAGAAATTGGCATCAAGCATTTGTTCTAATCAAGGTACCAAATGGTGTTCTTCATCATTAACATGACAAATGCTATATGAGTTTTGAGCTGACTTCATTCACCAGCAACATCCCAACTACAAACCTATGATTCAAAAATTTTAGGATAAACTTGATTATAATGGTGGCATAAAGATCTTTTCTTATAAGCTTCAAGTCGAAGAGAGATTTCAATGGAATTTTCCAATGTGAAAGAGAAAGGAAGAAACAAGTAAAGATGCCAGGATAGAAATGTCTTCTGTTATGTAAATTGAATTTGGTATTAGATCCTGTTGGTGCATGCCCTGCATCAGGGATCAGCAAACTACAGAGCCCAGAGACCCAATCCAGCACACTGTCTGTTTTTGTATATTGTTTTTTTGGAAATAAGCATGCTTATTTGTTTTTGTATTGTCTGCGGCTGTTTCCATGCTACAACGGCAGAGTTGAGTAGTTATAACAGAGGCTGTACAGCCTGTAATCTGGCCTTTTATAGAAAATATCTGCCAACTTCTGCTCTATAGCTATCTCCTTGGCCCACACCTGAAGTCGCTCGTAGAGTTTCATACATGCCAAGTGTGCTATGTCTCTCTGCTAGCGGGTATTCTCTGGCTGCAGAGATGCACCAGACCTGGTGTGCAACTGGAAAAGTGCCAGGGGATCAGTGCCCCAGGGCCACCCCCATCTTAGGAAGGATGAGAGCTTGTGCGGGGAGATCTGAGCTTCCTAGCCTCCTGTTGGGACAATCTGAGGATGTTCTACCTGGTCTCTTTGGGGATTCCCAGTGGGATGGAGCCCCAGTTGCCCACAGCGGTGGTGGCAGGTTAATGCTGCCTGTGTTGGTGCTTCCTCTCCCTGTCTCATGGCCCCTCTTTCACCAGTCAGGAGACAGAAATCCTACCAGTAATGTTAACAGAGAGAATTAAATGTAAAGCATCATGAACTGAGTAGTATAAAGAAGTATTTCCTACTTAATTAGAAAGGTAAAAGAGAACCTTAAAGTATCACACAGACCAAGCAGTCTAACATGTGCCCAAGTCAGGGGCTCACTGGGACCACGGTGGGGTTCCAGTGAGGGAGAATCCCCTGCTCCAATCACCCTCCATCCCCGGGGGTGGAGTGTGAGTGCATGTGGTGGGCACCCAAAAACCCAGACATCTGCAGAGGGGCATCGACTGACTGGTACAGTCGTCTCTGAGGGGAATGTCATGAGGCTGCTTCTGCAAATGTTGGAAAAACTGAAAACTGGATCCGGCTGCTGCTACAGGAAGCACTGCTCTGGCCAGGGCGAAGAAGCGCTGCTGGGGAGATGAAGACAGACAAGAAGGAGCAGGTCCCTTCCCCCTCCTTCCACCTTTTATTCTCCGCCTACCAGGGAGACCCTGGCCAAGCAGCAACAAGGTGGCAGGTTCCAACTCCTGCACCGGAAAGGTGGGCTTGGAGTTAAGAGGTAGGCGCTTACTAAGGGTACCCTGAGCTGCTGTGATCACTGCTCTAATAAAACTCTCCATTTTCTTTAGGGTCTGCTTTGGGGCGACCTAACTTAATTAAAATCTCCATAAATTCTCCATTGATACTGAACTTCATTCATTAGCAGTTACCTTTGGGATCTCTAGGGTCGAAAGCAACAGAACGCAACGCCAACTAATGAAAACAAACAAGCAGCACGTTCAAAGCATGTGGGGTAGCTCTCAGAACTGAAGGAACGCCTGAAGAACCAGCCTAAACCCACCTAGAAAAAGGACGGAGACTGGAGCAAGCCTAGGGGTGGGGATACATAGCAGGAACCAGTGGTGACCACGTCAGAACTACTCCCTCAAGGAGCCAGCTCCACCACTTTCTGTCCTGGTTTCCCTGGACTCAGATTTCCAATTCCAACGACAGGTCTCATCTGGGATACTTGCCCACCCCGCAGCTAGAGAAAGGCGAGATGTCTTGACAGTCTGATCAGGACTATACCCGTGTGGGAGGAGCAACTCCTCAACACAATATCAGAGCTGACACCTGAAGAATGGGAGTCTGTGCTGGGAAGGTGCCAACTAGCTGTCGTAAGTTGGGTCCTCCCAGAAGCAGACTCCAAGTCAAGGAGTTGAGGTCATTTATTTGAAAGGAAGCATCTTTATATAGTGGAACAGGAAAGTGAGATAGGAAAGGAAGGGAACCAATTCAGGACACACTGATGAGTCGTTTTCTTTGTGGGTATCTGGGGCTCAGGCCCACAGAGGACTGCAGAACAGGCCATATCCCAACAGACAGGTGAGAGAGCTGGGGTATTTACGCACCGGGTCCTGTCCACCCTGGTTGAAGGCTGCTCCCCTCGTGAATGCCCCAGCACTCCCCCACTTGCCCAATTTGCAGACCAATCATGTTCCTAAGGACATAGGTACACCTAAGGCAGAGAGTCACATGTGCTTGGTATGAGAAGCCTGGGTGTGTAGGCCTGAGCCAGAACAGCGAGGGTGGGGGATCTAAGGGGTCAGCAACCAAGGCGGTTCATACAACAGCAGTCATTGGCCACCTACTCAAGTGCCTGGAGAATGGAGGAGTGGGGAGGTTGCACAGCTTCTCTGTGGGGGAGGCAGCTTCTGGAGAGGCTCAGTGCCGAACTTAAAGCTGAGTTGGAAGGAGGAGGCTGGGGGCCCTCTAGTGTAACAGTTAGGACAAGCCACCCACAGCACTTGCCTTCAGGTGTCTCAGGGCTGGTCTAAGTTCTGACACTCTCATCATCAATGCCACTGGGAGGCCTGCTCTGAGCCCCCATGTTTCCTAACAAGAAATACTTTTTATAAAACTAAATGCTTACTTTCAGAGACCTCAGGGTAAAGAGAAGCCAGGAAATGAACCTGTTCTGCAACTCTGCTGGGGAAAATATAACCAAGCAGGGAAATTGGAGAGTAGCAGCCAAGAAAATGAGCAAGTGGAGCCCAACTAGACTCCAACATGCTAACCACAGGCAGCCCCACATTTCACACTGGGAGCCTGGCTTTCAGGTCAAAGTGAGCCTGCTCGGAAATGGTGCTTACCTGGTCCCTCTCTCCCTCCTTGACCTCACCTCCTTCCATTGTCCCCCCCAGTCCCCTTTGTTTCTCCTCCTTGAACAGGCTAAGTCCATTCCTGTCCCCCAAGGCCATTGCACTTGCAGTTCCTCTGCCAGAAATGCTCTTCCCTCTGATCTGCACATGACTGGCCCATCTTGTCATTCAGATCACATGTCACCTCATCCACAGTCTTCACCTGATCACCCAACCCAAAGTAGACCCCAGTCACTCTTACATGTCACCCTGTTGATTTCCTTAGTATTGTCTCTTTTTTTTTTTCAGTTATGTTTCCTTATACATTTCCTCCCTCCAGAATACGTAAAGTCTGTGAGAGCAGAACCAGGTCTGATTGCTCTCCACCATCTCCCCAGGGCTCAGAACCATGCCTGGCACAGAACAGGCCCCCAATCCATTTTTGATGATTGAGCGAATATAGAAATGACCTTTCTTTCCAAAAGGATACCCCTGCCTTTTTAAATAAGAATATTAACTGAACACATAGTCCAAAAAATAAAAAGACTTCAGGGGAGAAACAAAAAGGTTCGCAGTGGCTGTTATGTTAAATACGATATATACATTGGCCAAATTCCTAGTACATTGTGATACAGCTAATGGTTTCCATAATTTTCTCTTAAGCTTTTAAATTATAAATATTTCAAAACTGTGCAATGGAGTGGGTCTTCCATTCATCTTTTAGAAAGAATAACAAAAGCATATTTCTTCCTTGAAATCAAAACCTCAAATGAATTCAGAACAAGTTTCAAAGCTCTAAATAAAGGGAAAGTGACTCCATTTAGTATTCTTTCTATTATCTATAACAGAGAAATAAGAGAATTTATGACTTAGTCAATTTTCTCTAATAATATGTAGCTGTCTTGCCAGATGCTTTTGTTTAGGCAGACATAATAATCCATTTAAGCATATTTACTCAGTGCCCTTAATGTACTCCCATCTACAATGGGAAAGGAGTACTTTCTTAATTATTATAAGTAAAAAAATATTTTTAGACTGAGAAAAATAGACGCCTAGAAGCAAAATAAAAATTTCTGTGAAGATTCTGGTTTGAAATAACATCTATTTCCTAAGATGCAACACAGTAAGCACCTTTGTGCACATGTGGATTTGTGTGTACAAGACAGCATGCACACACACATATACTACAGCAAACTATATTATGGCAATTAATAAGCCTACAAATCCTCCCCTTATCAGCATAGTATACTGACACATAGTATATGCTCAATAAATGCTTATTAGACTAATTAACTCCTAAACAAGAAACTATGCAGTGACATTTGATTTTGCTTTTTGAAAGTTGACCTAGGTTTGCAATCTGACTGTGAAAATTTGAAGTGACTCAAACAAAAAGACATTTGGTGCATATGCTATGGCAGATGGCATTGGTACCCCGCCTTATATCCCCATGACCCTTACCATTTCTATGCATTTCCATGCCTGATGTCCAAATGCCAGCACCTATACTTCACTTGGACACTTTCTCTGTACCCAAAGTTAGCACCCTGGGAGCAGCCCTCGCCACTGGCTGACAGGAATTGATAGATGAATACCCTCTCCCTCACCCCTCAAGAAGAATAACTCTGTGGCACATGTTCTATTTTGTCTCCCAGAGTCCCTTGGGGGACTGGGCTCCAGCCGCCCACAGTGCTAACAGACCTGGTAACATATCTCTTACTGGCTGCCCCGCCGTCCCTGTCTTCCTCTTCACTGCCCTACTGGTGCTTCCTGAGATCAAACCCCTTAGAAACTACATTTAAATCCTCATGTCAGGATAAGCTTCTAGGGGAGTTAGGACAGATAGCTTTAATCATTTTACTTCTAACAAAACACTACTCCATGTGAGCATATGCTTGTGCTTGAAATGCATTGAGCATGAGCCAATACCATCAACTATCATTTTTGTGTATGTGAAATCCAGATATCCTGTGAGTCTCTAGTGAGTCTCCCAATAACCATGATGAAGGGCTTGTCTCTTTCCTAAACAAGAACAGTTTGGTGGCCATTTAACATAACGTCCTGTCTTGAGTGTGGCTGATCCACCTACATTCCCAAGGACCTGTTAATTAGACAAACGCTGTGCAAGCAAAGAAAACTTTTTAATTAAGGCTTCATTGGCAATGCCAGGTGGGCCAATTATAGTCTAACCCAAACAGGAACTCTCACTCTTTTATCATTTTTTCTACAACATCAAAAGCACTTCCCCTACAGTGGCCCAGAGACATTTCTCCCATGGAGCCTAGGCATTTTCAGAGCCATTCTCTCCCAATTTCTTCTTGTTTGTCTTCGTCTTTCCAATCATGGTCTCCACAATTACGGCAGTTTCTTCATATGTCTGAATGCTTTCAGTTGAAAACTTCTCAATGGATTCCATCACTTCCACTTTCTCATATGCCAAAGTCCTGGGAGGGCTTCTCTCTTGCAGGTTGCTGCTCCTAGACCCCTGCCCCTCAGATCCACCCTGACTGGCCGCAGGCTTTTGGGGGAGGGGTGCAGATGGTCCCTCCGGACCAGGTACGACCACGAGACAGGGCCTCCTGGGCCCTTCATCCTTCTTCTGGCCATCATGCTTCTCCCTAGGACCTTTCAGTTCTTCAGTGTCTATCTCATTCTCCTTGTCCGCAGTATGCTGGTTGGGTGAGTGTCCATCTTCTCTCCCTTGTGGACCCTCCTGTCCATTCTCCAGAGGGGGCTCAGGCTGCTCAGGAGAGGGCTCCACAGGACTGTCACGATGCAGAGAGTCGTCCTCAATGGCAACAACCACTCCACCCCTGGCTGGGATAGATGAGGAACAGAACCCAGGGTCCACGTAACTAGCATCCCCGGAGACCAGCACATACCGGCCTTTGGTGTAGAGGTCGGCTGGGGGCTCAGGCTCCTTGGGGCTTCTCACTTTCTCCTTGACCATCTTGCAGAGTTTCCCAAAGGCTTTGCTTATCTTCCCTCCATCTGGCACATCCTCCGGAGCCCTTTCTAGGGTGGGAGGACTTGCTTCTTCACCCTCTGATTCAAGCTTAGGTTCACCTCCTTCTTTAACTACCACCTGCACTGGCTTTGTGTCTTCTGGACCTTTCAGTGGTGTGTCTTCCAGACTTTCATCTGCTTTATCTTTAGCTATAATCTCCTTTTTCCTTGGAATGTTCTTGGGGAGGCCTTTTTGTCTTGGTTTTGCTGTTGTAATATCCTGAACAGCTCTGGCTAGATCTTAATAAAATAGATAAATGGACAATAAGTCAAACATAATTGTCAATGAAAGAGGAAGAAAATGTATTCACTGAAAACTATGCTAACTGTCTTGGAGACCAATGCCTAGCACTGGGGTAGGTTTAGTAATAATGGGGCAAAACAACAGGGAATAAGGCCTGGATCTGTAGCATCCATGGCCTGTGTTTTGAGGTCTCAGCTCTGTCACCAATTGTGCAACTTTGGATGAGTCACTTGACCCCTCTGGGCTTGCAAAGGGGAGGGAAAACACTGCTTAATCTGACACTCACAGTTTCCATCCCATTAAGTACAATTTACTGAGACATGTGATTCTACTACAATAATACTCAGTGGGAGCAGCAGCTCTTGTCTCAGCCCAACTCCCTGCTGAGCTTGTGCTGGCTACTTGGGTCCATAGACAAAATGATGGAAACTCATTCCACAAAGTCATTCCTGACTTGGACTTCCCCAAAGGAGAGAAGGCAGAGATGCCTGGGCCTCTGACATGTTCAGAATGGCCTTAGGCATGGGAATCATATCAATTCATATGGCTGCTCCTTTCACATGTGTCCCAAGCTAAATAAATATGACTACCCTTTGCACAGCATCCCTTTCCTCCTGGGTAAAAATGGAAAGCGATGCTATTATGACAGAACTAACAGGAATCTCATTTCCTAGGCCATATTTATTTCTTCAGACTAGCTAAAAGGAAAAACTAAAGGTTTAAGAAACATACAAAATCTAACCCTGCCTCATCCATGAGGATTTTCTACTTCACTCACATGGTGATTTTTTTTTAACTTTCTCATCCCAAAAGTCTTCTTCATCCCCTTTCTCTGTTAGCCAGAGGACTAAGACAGACAAAGCAAGGATATCTAGTGTGATTCATAATGAGAGAGCAGAGTAATCAGGAAATGGCAGAAAGGGGCCATGAAGTCGTAAGGGAGGAGGGGGTGCAGAGTGGGACCCATCAAAAGAAGCCAGCTGGGAGCAGATATGGGAGGAAAGGATGCTTACAGGACCAGCTACAGAATTTCAGGGCTGAGTGCAAAAAAAAGGCAGGGCCCATGTTCAAAATGATTAGGAATTTCAAGACACTGGTTGCAGAGCATTAAGCCCTTGCAAGTACAGTGCCCTGTGCACAGGTCACATGTCTCTAGAGCTAGCAGCCTTGGGTGTCTGGGGACTGGGGACTGCTGCCCCTTCCAACAGTGTTCTAACTCTGGAACCCCATTTCCACGAACCCCTCTGAGCTTTCTGAGACACATAGATTTGAAGGCACTCTAAATATGGGCCACCAACATTATGACCTTCTCTTCTCTCAGAACACCATTTGTTCAGAATTAGGGAGGTTTAGCCATGAGGTGGCATCTCACAGGCGCTTGAAACCAACCCAAAAGGACCATATGTGGAAGGCAGAAGCCACATTTGCCAACCAAGCTACTTCCGCTCAGTTGAGAATAGAAGAGAAAAGGAACAGTAATTGAATATTTACTCTGCTCCAGACACTGGATTAAGCACTTTTGTATAGTCCATTTAATTTTGGGGGTGGGGGGGGGGGATACAATCTCAATATCACTTCACATGTTATTTATTTGGTGATGGCATTCCCAAGGTGGTCTGCCCCATCTCCCCCCCCACTTCCCCATCTGATTTCTCTCCTTGTGAACTTTTTTGGGCACACATCAGCGAGGCAGAGAAGGAGACCGCGCCTGAAAGCATTTAATTTCCAGATGGATTGGAAGGGAGCATGAATATTAAGTTCATGAAGAAAGCCACTTTTTTCCCCCCATTTTTTCAAAGACAGAAAACAGCAGAAGCTGGGGATGGGAAGCATTACCTTTCCTGCTGGGCAGAGGGCTGAGAGAGGCTCCATGGCCTGGGGTGAAGAGAGTGACAGGCGTTTCAATGAAAGCGGAGCTCAGCCTGGCAGAAAGGACCAGAAAGAGGTGGTCACCATCGTTAATGCATCAAGCCAAACAGATGGTCAGGGGGTAACAGTGATCCTCTAATTACGAGCAAAAACGAAAAAAGCTTTCTCTAGATTAAACTTCTCATGAACCACATACATATTTACACACTAAATGAGGTTATAAAGGAAATAATCATTTCTTTGAGATCAAGCCATAAACTGTGAAACTCATAGAAACATTGGGAGGTGGGGATTGTTTATAACGTCAAAATGCCACTTCTCTGTTGAACAGTGTGTTTTTCTTTTTGTTTTTGTTTTTAATAAAAGAGTGGCCAGCCCAGGCTAACGTACTGAGGGCAACCAGAGTACAATAGCTCCAACTTGTTTTTTTTTTTTTTAAACAATATGCATTATATAGAGAGAAAAAAGATAAAGCAATTTAAACAAAATGTAAACTAGTGAATCTGAGTAAAGAGCATTCATGAGTTCTTTGTTCTATGCTTGCAACATTTCTATCAAAATTAGTATATTAAAATTAGAAGTTATAAACAAACCAACAAAAGAGGTATCCGGTTACCTTTTTGTGAAGCCCTGCCTCCAAAACAAAAATTTGCACAAAGACATTTAAATGCCAGTTCAAGGTTTATTTTTGCAAACGTGTGCATAAAGCATTCACTGTGACATAAATATAATTTGGAATTATGCATGATACATTGACTATAACTAGAGGAGGAAAAAAACCAAAATTTTGGTTTTCTTGTTAAACATTCAAGTACTTGCAGCCAAAATAGAGCACCCAGAGAAAAAGAGAGAACTTCTCCTTATGGGGTACTTCTGGGTGCTTCTCTTTTAATTTAGTCTAAACCTAAAAATGCCAGCAAAAATAAATCAAGGAATCACAACTTAATAGAGAATCATAGTCCATATATGAGGTGGCTGTCCCCAATCTATGATAATTATAGATATGGATATGGATATCCACATCATCACAGATGTAATTATAGATATGGACATGGATATCCACATCATCACAGATGTAGGCGATTAGATGTAGGTGCCAATACAAATAATGCAGCTGTAGTTATGGATGTACATGTACATGATGTAGCTGTTGATGCAGTTGATACAGATTATGTGTAGATGTATATATACATGAAGTTATAAAGATAGATGATGTAGGTGTAGGTATAGATACAGATAATGTCAGTATAGATGTAGATGTCAATCTAGATAATGTAGATACAGGCTATGTGTGGATGGAGATGACACAGATGTAAGTGTAGATGTAGATATAGGTATAGGTGTAGATGATATCGATGTAGATGTAGATGATGTAGGTGTAGGCATGGATAATATAGATATAGGTGTAAATAATGTAGTTGTAGGTACAGATGTACATGTAGATGATGCAGATATAGATATAAGTGTAGGTATTGACTTAGATGATGTGATATAGATGATATACAGGTGATACAGATGTAAATGATGCAGACGTAAGTTTAAGTGTAGGTGTACATCTAGATATAAATGATGTAGGTACAGATGTAGCCGTAGATGATATAGACATAGATGTAGGTGATGTAGATAATGTAGACGTAGGCATCAATGTTCACACGTAGATGATGTAGATACAGAGGCAGATGTAGGTATAAGCATAGATGATGTAGATGTAGGTGTAGGTAAAGGTATAGATGTAGATGATGTAGAGGTGGGGATAGGGATAGAGACAGTGACAGAGACAGAGATGTATTTCCCAGCTGTCTGAAAGTGAGTGGAGTGCAAGTCACAGCTCCATTACGGACAAGACCAGACAAGATATTGACAGTCACATTATAGACCCAACCAAGTGATAAAAATCATGCTGGCTGCAGCAGCAGAGGACTTCTCCAGTATCAAGTACTGTATAAGGCACCTCACCTGCAGCATCTCATTAAATACTACTGATCAACCTCTCTGCTAAGACGATTTTGTCTTCAGAGGCCTGTGGAGCAAAAGTAGCCTCTCCATGAGACCTTTTCTGACTGCCAAACTCAAAATTTCAAACATTCCCACCAACATCCCCATCGTCATTCCCCTCTTCCCTGCCATAATCTCCTCCATAGCACATAGCACTTGTCATAGGTCATACTCCTTATATTACAAATTCATTCATCATTCAAGCTCCATGAGGTCATGGATTTTGTGTTTCATTCCCTGCCACCTCCCCACTGCCTAAAACTGGTACATGGAAGGCCCTCAACAAAGATCTGTGGAATATATAAGCCTCTGGCAGCAAGGAGACAGTAGCGCTCCCTCAGCCGTGCTCCTCTGTAACCACACCTGTTGCCTTCATTCTCAATGATCCGATGATACCGGTCCAGCTCATTCTTCAGGGTTTGCTGGGCGACTACCAGCTGCCGGCAATCATAGGAAGACTTCTCCAGGCTCCTCTCAGTCTCTTCAATCTCCTTCCGCAGGGTTTCAATCTGTTCGTTGTAGAGCTGAATCTCGTCATCATAACACTCTTGGGCATCTTTAATAGCTTGTTCCAGGGGCGCTGTCTGTGGGCAAAGACACAGCTGTAAGGAAACCCACTGGGCCCTCTCCCTTAAGCCCCAGACTTGGAAGGGAGAACCTGGACTCAGTGTGTCAACTCTTGTTTTATTTGTGTGTTTCTCTGTCAGCAATGAGTTAGCAAAAATCTGATAGCCAAAAAATAAGTTAAAAGAAGAACACATACTAAACAGAGAAGATGTTATTTTTACTGAAATAATTAAGGGGGGAAGAGTTTCCTTGTTCCTATTTAATAATGATGGTGCTCTATTTTTCTCCATGATCTCTGATCAGTAGTTAGTTACCTGTATGTTTTGGTAGCTAAAATGTATGTGTGTGTGTGTGTGTGGTGTGTGTGTGTGCGCGCGTGTGTATGTATGCATGCATGTGCACACTTGTGTACACATAAAGTAACTTCAGGAAAACACTATTTCTATATTAATTGAGGGGAAGTCAAAATTAAAGTGGGAAAATAGAGGTGGCCTTATTTTCACTTTAAGACCTTCTGACAATGCACAAAGCGCCATAAGTATACTTATTTATACACTTAGTATTCGTAGTCATGATTCTTTTATAATCTCATTTTCCCAAGTAGAAAAGAATCCAACATGCACTATTGGTCCTCAAAAATAAAACAAACGGCACTGGAACAGCACTTCTCAAACTGCAATGTGCACTCGAACTCCCTAAGGATGTTTGTGAGCTGCAGATCCTCTCTCGGCAGGTCTGGCATGGGGGCCAGAGGTTCTGCATTTCTAACCAGCTCCCACATGATGGCGCTGCTCTCCGGACCACACTTTTTGAGTTATGAGGGTCTAGACAGGTATCTGAATTCGACTTCAAGTATGTCCACTACAAGGCATTTCACACATACAGCTAAATATGCATCTTGGACAATCTAGAGCATGATTGTTCCCGTGACGATTTGATTCTTCACTTTATATATAGATGTGGCCTTAGAATAGTGAAGTTCCCTAAGTGATGGCTTTTGAAAACCTAGCTTACAAAGGTCTTCAGAAATTTATCTGTTGCATCAAGAAAGAAGGAAGGGCGGGGGGTGGGGGTGGAGATAGAAAAGGAGAGACAGTGAGAGGGAGGAGGGGTACATGCACTAGACACTTTGGGAAGATGTCTGCCAGCCCGTGTCATTCCCTTGTCTCATGACTGCCCCATCGCACTTAGAGAAAGGTCCCGGCAGTGATGTGACACCACTCTCCTGATCAGAGCCCTAGAACCAGGGCTGGGCCTGACTCAGGCTGGTCTATCATATGCTTCCTCTCCTAGGAATTTGGAAAAGGATCTCAGAATAGAGATCCTTTCTATTCTGCAAGTTCGGGCAGCTTCATATAAACTGGGTCTGAGGCCACCATTTGAAAGTGGCAATCTTTCGTAAAGGGCATGAAGAAGCTGAGAAAGACAATTCTTCAGAGATGCAGAGAAATGAAGCCGAAGGGCAAAGACAAACAGAGACAAGAGCACCTGTGGGACGAGAAGACGACAATGAGAGAGAGCTGCTGCCTCGTCCCGGTTCCTGGTTCCTGCCACACACCCTGCTCTCAGACATCATCAACTACTTTTTAGATCCTGTGCCTTTGGGGGGCAGGGGGAAGTATGTTTACAGTGGAGAAACATGGCAGACACCACCTCAAGCAAGTGATCCAAGTCATATTGCCAGTGCAAAGCTCCCTGATAAGATGCACTGAGAAGGACACATCGCTTCTGTGGTGTTCCTGCCACAAATGCATAGCCTCAACCTAATCCTCAGGAAGTGTCAGGGAAGCCCAGATAGAAGGACATCGTACAAAATACCTGGCCATGAAAGATGTGCACTGTCTCAGATTGAAGGAGACTAAGGAGACACGACACCTAAATGCAAGTAGAATCCACGACCAGAAAAAAATGTTAGTGGAGTAATGGGTGGAATTTTTATCGAGTCCATTACTAGGATGAAGTCGTTAACTTTCCGATTTTCATTGCTGTACTGTAGTTAAGTTGTTAATATTCGAGAAAGCTGGGTCAAGAGTGTGTGGGAAACCTCTGTGCTATTTTTGCAACTTTTTAGAAGTCTAAAATTATTTCAAAATAAAACTGTTTAAGCTAGTTTGATCAGGTTTCTTTTCTCATAAAAGGGGAAAAAAAAAATTCCATTCAGTTACCTGTAACGTCAAATACAGAGGCACACCCACTAATTTCCGGTGCAGTCCCATATTCTTACCCACACCAGCATTTTGCACACACTAGGAAATGCTTCCAAAAAAATAGAGATTTAAAAGTCTTGAACCTCAGAGACTAGAAGCTATCTGGGGATGGATGAACTCCAAAGTCAGACTCTCCTTTTCTACAGAGCAGATCCGAGAACTAAGCCTGCGGAACGCTGGCTGGTATGGCTGGGGTCCAGAGCAGAGGCCAGGGATCCCAGTGTCAACCAGGCAGCAGGGAGGCTGTGAAAGATAAACACAACTGTCTTTTATCAAAGCTTAGCTTTCTCCCTCATGTACAGGAAAGAGCTTGTGCCCACAGCACCCAAATTTTAAAAGTATATATATTCCACAAATTTCAAGAAACAGAGAGATGGAGAAAAACCTATAGGTTAAAAGACTTCAAGTCTATGGCCATGCCACCCTGAACAAACCCGATCCCATCTCATCTCAGAAGCTAAGCAGGATCAGACATGGTTAGTACTTGGATAGGAGACAACTTTAGGAAAATCAGGTGCTGTAGTTGTAAAAAATAAAAAATAAAGGGTTGTAAACTGACAAGGTCTTTGCAATCTGTGAAGTCAACCCAGGGTTGCCTCGCCTGAAAAAAAAAAAAGACTTCAGAGACATATAAACCAATTACACTGTGTAGACCTTATTTGGATCCCAATTCAAACAAACTTTAAAGGAAGAAACTATGGAAAAGACAACACTGTCTTATTCCATTTACATGACAATCTGGAAAAGACAAAACCAGAGAAACAGAAAATAGATTCAGCGGTTGCCAGGGGGTGTAGGGGAGGGGTTGACCAGAAAAGGGCAGCTGAGGGGATTTTGAGGTGAGGGGACTGTCTTATATCTTGATTGTGGGTGTAGTTATAGCACTGTATGTGTTTGTCAAAAGGATATACTGTGCATTGAAGAGGGTGACATTATATGGAACTATCACCTCAGTTTTAAAAATTATAAGACAATTAGAAATCTGATCCCTCAGTGGACATTTGGTGATATTAAAGAATTGGTGTTCATTTTTAAAGGTTCATTTTGCAGCCTATAAAAATAACACTCATTTTTTGGAGATATGCATTGAAATATTGCTGGATAAGATACATGGTGTCTGGTATTGCTTCAGAATTACATGGGGTGTGGGAGGCGTGTAGGTGATGTAAGAGGGGCCATGTGCATGTTTGAAATACTTCAGAATAAAGAATAAAAGAAAAGATTAAGTATGAAGAGACTCTATTACCTCTTTTGGGTATGGGCTCCCCAGCCCAGAGCAGGAGTAATGGCTGTGTTAGTGAGTTCTGACATAGATCAACTCACCAGCCTCATAACTTTATGGGGGAGGGGCTGATATTGTTCCCACTTTAGAAATGAAGAAACTGAGGCACACAGGCAGTGACTTGCTCATAAATACAACAGCAAGATTCAGATCTACCTGTACAGGCTCTGAGATACTTCCAGAAATCACGAACACTCCTGTTTCAGTCTCCTTCCAAGCTGCAGGGGAGCAGTGTGCATGCTCACACACAGGCATGCATGCACGCACACACAAGCACACTCCAAGGCCCCAGGAAAACTCTCCATTCCCACAGATCAACAGGCAAGCACTATAAGCCTATTCTCACTGAAGACACAGGGGACTTGTTTGACCCCAATCAGACCCCTCCCTGAGCCTGTTCACTTAGCAAACTTTTAAACCATAAATAGGATCGCGAAGGGTTGTCACAAATTGGGAAATCAGAAACCAGGAAAATGTCATCTATAACCTTTGGACCATCAGGGCAAGCACGATATTTCTTATATCTCACGAGCTAGCGGTTGGTTGTTTGGTGGCTGCCCTCTGACGGAGTCTGTGGGAGAACTGCCCGCCTGGGAGGGAGGCTCGGTAGACGACTCAAAGGCGCCTTCCAACCTGTGACTGGCACGGGTGCTCTGCATGAATCTGCCTGAGTCAACTAAGGTTCCACAGCGTCTAGTGAAGTGCTGACCAGGTTTATAAAACTGGACTTATGTTCACATCAATGTGGTCTTTATAGTTCAATAATTTAAACTATTTATCACAAGAAGGAGTGTTCAGGGAATGTATTAAGAGGCCGACTTTCACCACCTCGAAGGAGCCAAGGAAGATGTCCCTGATATGAGTGACCTTAGCACAGGCATCAGGCGCTATCCAGCACCAGCCTGGCTGTTGGAGAATAAGACATGGACCCTCCTTCTTGGAGCCCACAGTCCAGCAGGGAAGGCAGCTCCGTCACATGCCCACGGAGCACACAGAGAGGCCCAGGGGCACTGGAGGGTGTCAGGGAAGGCTTTCCGGAGGTGGTGGGGCCAGTCCTGGGTACTGAAGAGGAAAAGGGACTTCCAGAAGAGTAGTGATGAGCAAAGGGGCAGGTACCAGGAACTGCAGGAAAATACCGGGGGTGGAGAGGAGGGGAGGAGAAGGGACAGCAGCCTACAGCCAGCCCAGGGCTTCTTAGAAGAGAACAGCCAAGTGGATATTGGAGAGAGAAGCAGGTGGAAGGTGTGGGCCATGTGGCAATTTGAACTTCATCCTGAGCAAAGGTGACTATTGTGTTTCTGCTTTTACCAGTTATATCATCTGGTTTATAGCCATCTCCCTACTGAGCTGTGAGTAGCTAAGGGCAAGAGCCATGCCATGCTCTGCTCAGTATCCCCTGAATCTCATGTGGAGCTTGGCAGTAGAGGTTGAATGAAAAAGTATTCAAGCATAGCAGTGGGGCTTGCCTTTGTAAAGAACGGGTCAACAGGGCCCCAAGACAGCACCTCATAGTGAGCCACATCTGGGGGGGGTGACCTCCTACATCAATCTCCTTAGGCCCCCAGACTCCTTTGGGTCCAGGTCTTTTTTCAAAAAGGAAAACAAGAAGTCAAATATCCTCACTGATTACACACTGTTTTACCCAAACCTACCACTAGATGGTGCTAAGCAACTTTAATTAGAAATGCTACCCGGGAGGTTCACTTTCCAAATAATATATGACGTTTTTCACATTCCTGTCACAGAAACTCTCAGTCGATGCGATTTAAAGAATCAGAAGTGCCTGCCTTTTCTCTTCCACCTATAAGTGCCATCCCCAAAGGGATGGGTGCTGTGTCTCCCATTCTGTGGACTAGTGTTCTCAAATTTGAGCTTCAGAACCATCTGGAAGGCCTGTTAAAACAGATTGCTGGGCCCCACTCCAGAGCTCCTGATTCAGTAAGTCTTGGACGGGCCCATGAACTTGCATTTCTGACAAGTTCCCAAGTGATGCTGATGCTGCTGGTTCAGAGAGCTCACCGTTAGGCCTCTGCTGTAGAGGGTTCTGGAAGCATCAGATGCCCTAACCATAGGCAGAACCCTGTCACATTGGATCCCTCAGGCTACAAGGAGCTCTTCCTCCTCCAACCTCCTCTGTGTTCCCCAGTCATAGCACTGGCCATGCCACCCAATCTCCTTTTGAGCACTCAGTTTAGCTACTACGTTAGGAAGCCACTAAAACCTTTTAAAATCAGCAAAAGCCAGCCTGAATAAGGGTGTGGAGGGCCCAAGCTAGGGACTCAAGTGGACCAGATGTAGAACATTCCATCCCAGCCTGGGATCTGTCCCCACACCACTGTTCTCAAAGTGTGGTTCCTAGACCAGCAACGGCAGCATCTAGAAACTTAGAAATGCAAATTCTTAGGCCATACCCCAGACCTACTGAGTAAGAAACTCTTGAGTAGGCCCAGCCATATCTGTTTTAATTAAAGTTAACTAAGCAAAATTTCCATCCCCATGACCTTTGCCCCTTGGTGTTAACACTTATGAACGTGTTACATTACTTGGCAAAAGGGACTTTGCAGATGTAATAAAAGTTCTTAATAAGTTGACTTTAAAAAACAAGGAGATTATTCTAGTATTTCTAATCACATGGGCCCTTAAAAGCAGAAGTTAGAATGATTAGACGAGCTAGCAAAGAAATGTGGTCCTTGATTTTCTACAGACACACAAGATTGAATTCTGCCAACAACTTGAAGGATGCTGAAAGCAGATTCTTCCCCAAGGGCCTCCAGATGAGGTGGGCCAAGGCCGGCTGACAACTTTATTTCAGCCTGTGAGACCTGGAGCAGAGAGAAACAAGCCTGCCCAGACTTCTAACCTACAGAACTGTGAGATAAAAGTGCTGTTTTAAGCCCCTATGTTTGAGGTAATTCATAACGGCAGCAAGAGAAAACTAATACAACCTCTGTTTCATTAGACCCACTGCTAGAGTTTGTTACGGTAGTCCCCCCTTATCCACGGGAGATACATTCCAAGACCCCCAGTGGATGCCTGAAAACAAAGATAGTACTGAACTTTCACTTTTCAATTAAAGGAAGCACTTTACAGCTTCTCTTTGTCACATCCAAATTGCCAGCATCAGTACGTTTGCATTTTAGGGCATTTATTAAGTAAAATAAGTGTTATTTGAACGCAAGCACTGTAATACCTCAACAGTAGATCTGATAACCCAGATGGCTACTAAATGACTAAGGAGTAGAGAACATATACAATGTGGGGACGTGGGACAGAGATGATTCGGGTCCCAGGTGGGACGGAGGGGGATGGCACAAGATTTCATCACGCTACTCTGAACGATGTACAATTGAAAACTTGTGCATTGTTTATTTATGAAATTTTCTATTTAATATTTTCTGACCACAGTTGACCGCAGGTAACTAAAACCATCAAAGTGAAACAGTGGATAAGGGAGGGACTACTGTATTTAATGTAAGTACATATATTGTCATACAGGATATGATTTGGTAACATTGTGATAACTGTTTCAATAGAATTGGTTTCCTTTTAATTATATACGGACTTTATTTTTATTATAGACCTTCAACATTTTCCTAAGAAGGGAGTCCAGGGGCTTCCCAAGGCTACCAGCAGGAGGAAATAGCACAGAAGAAAAGGTAAAGCCCTCCAATTTAGAGAGAAAACGACATCAGACTAAGACGAGTAAGTCTTTCTGCAGCAACTATGGGTGGGGACAGGTGGCCAACCAGACAGTTCCATTTCCTAGTCTCAGAAGATAGGTTGATCCTTTATGAAATGTTTCAGTTTCATACTCAGCAAATACATATGTGTACGTAGAGGGAGAAACATTCTTTTGCTCTGGAGCTGGAATTTACCACATCAGGCTGGGTTCTTCCATCTTTCTCAGTATCTAAGGCAGTGTTTTTCAACTTTATCACCAGGGCCACAAGAAGAACCACATTTTATATCATAAACCATACATATCATATAAATATGTGTGTGCATTTATTTGGATATATATTTATATGTACATATTTATTAAAAACAAGGTGTCACAAAATATATCCCTTTCTAATTGTCAAGCACTCTGTTATTTCTTATTCTATCTTAGCCTTGTGTCAATTTCTTCTTTTTCGATTCCAGTCAATTCTACTGAATTCATTTTACAACCTAAAAATGAGCTGTAACTACTGTTTTGAAAAACACTGGTCTAGACAATGACTGAGCTTGCGTCCACTTCCTCAATCACACGCATGCACACATATGCGTGCACATATATACATATATGTAAATGTATGCACATGCATACATAATACACACATGCACATATACACACATATATACACACGTACATGCACATACATACAATACGCACATATACACACACATACACCTTCCCTCTATCCTTTCAGGACCTCAGAGGAAACCACACACTACCGGGTCACCAAAATGGTGCACCATGGAAACAGGACTGAGCATTTCTGTTCAGTGTAGTTTTCAACATAAAATTCACTCCAAAAAAGGGGGATGGGGTATGTGGAATTCTGAGCTGAGCAAACATTGACATAACTATTCTTTTCCAGGTTTGTAACCAAATTCCAAAGGAGAACTTTTAGGTCAAAAGAGAAACAGGAAGCACAGATTTGAGGAAGTGTAAAATAAAAATCCCAACATGTATACATTTCTTATTTTTAAAAACAAGTTTAAACTGGGCAAAAATGGACAGATTTTACAGACAGCCTTACCCTTGGTGGGGAAGGGGGTGTGAGGGCACCCTCTGAGGGGCCAGGAATTAGTGGGACCCACTGTCTCTGTTCACTTAGGACTTTTCTATTCTGCACCCTGAGAAACCCCTCAGTCCAGGGCAAAGCCAGACAGCTGGTCACCCCACTCAGAGTGTTGTTTCTGGCTGAGCACTGGCACACAGGTGTGTTGAGTTTGTGAGACTCACCAAGCTGAATACGCGTGCACTTCTCTGCACAGACCTGACACTGAATAAAACATGCTGTAAACCCTGGATGCCCAACAGCAAGTTGGGGACGTGAGGAGGTAGGGCCTACCTGGGCCTGTAGCTCGGCTCTCTGCGCCTGCAGGAGAGACAGCACCTCCCGGCCCTCCTCCAGCTGACTCTGCAGGGCGGCTGCCTCCCGCTCAGTCAGGAGCTTCTCCTGCACAAAGAAGGCCAGACTCAGCACTCACACACACTTGACATGTGAGAAAATCCAAAGGGGAAAGGGGTGAGGAGGTGTGGGCCTGGTTATGTTCTGCAGGTTTGTGCATCCCCACCAAATTCATATGCTGAAGCCCTAACCTTCAGTGGGATGGTACTTGGAGTTGGGACCTTTGAGAGGTAATTAAGTTTAGATGAGGTCATGAGGGTAGGGTCCCCAGGATGGGATTAGTGTCCTTATAAGAAATAAAGAACACCAGAGCTCTACCTCTGTGCTGCACCAAAAAAAAAAAAAAAAAAAAGGCCACATGAGAACACATTGGGATAGTGGCTATCTACAAATCAGGAAGCGGGTTCACACCAGGAACAGAATCTGCTGGCCACCCAATCTGTGAAATTGATTAGAGCAGCCGGAGCAAAGACAGGCCCATGGTGGCCACTGTTAATGCCTTTTCGCCTTGTCTTCAACATCTGAACCATAAATGCTGTGAGTGTAAAATGTGAAGACATTGTCAGGAGACCCACATTTTAGAGCTGGTTGTGCCACAAAGTCTGGACAAGGCACTTTCCCTTCTGTCAAAAGGAACACTCAGAATGCAGTCTCTTGTAAGGCTCTATTCTCTGTGTCTGCAGAAGGCATGGTCAGTCTGAGCCCTGACCATCAACTATTCCAAGATGCTGCTACACAAAGCAGGAGCCAAGGGGCACAAGAGAAGCCAGGGCCCTGGTGCACCGCTGCACTGCCTACCAACACTCCACAGAATGTTCTGGAAGGAAATCCTCCCTCAATCAGCCTCTCCACTGTCTATTCAGAAATATCCAAATTGCTTCACAAAAGCCTGACTGCTCAAGAGTAGTGCTTCTGACACAGAACCTGGCCTCACAGCCAGGCAAAGTCAGAAACAAGCATGTGCCAGTGCACCATGTTCAAGGCCATGTGTTTAAGGCAGCCCCGCCTCTCCCTGCAAAGTGGCTGGAGCAGCAACACAGAGCCAGCCAAAGCAAGACAGATGTGCTTAAAGAGGAAGTGTGTGTCTGGTCCTATGGTCTGACCCCATGGGGAAGGCGGGACTTGAGACGTAACTGTAGAAGGACCTCTTCGACTGTACGTGTTTATTCCTGCGTTTCTCAGTACACGGAGGAACGCAAGCTCTCAGTCTCTCGCAGTTCTCTCAGTCTGTCTCTGTCCTCTGTTTCTTTTTATCTCAGTCCCTACCTCCCTGCCTCAAAGATGCAGACAAGGAGGTAGCTTGGAGCAGAAGGGGACTTGTGCCCCTCGGTATCAATATACGGAGGACATATAGTATATGGAGATATACCACACATCCTAGACCTGCAGCATCAGGATAGAAGCGGATCCAGTGTAAATGTATTACACTGCTTCCCACCAGGGCCCTGCCTGCTTGTCTGGCCCCACATCTTCTGACTGCCCCGCTCCTACTCATCTTACATGCCTCTCCACACCTGCCCACAGCCCTCGGATACTAATTGAAGATGAAGGGAGATAGCCCTGAAGCTGTTAGCTAGTAGCTGGAACTAACTGCCAGGCCATGATGCTCCCTACTTATAAATAATGCCACACCCAACATCTGAAGATGTCACTCTGGGACCATGGGTGAACGAGACAGAAACAAGACCCCTCTGTAACTATGTCTGAGCTCAGACCAAAAGACTACTACATAACCACAAAAATGGCCAACATCTGCTCTCCCGGAACACGAGTGATGCTGCTCAATTTCCAGGTACAGCTTTAGCCACACTCCATTCCTCTGCCTCCTAGACACAAATTATCAGGACGCTTGGTCATAGGACCAGCTCCCTCCTGTCAGCACCCAACCCAGAACAGGACCCTGCTTACCTGACCCCTCCCCCAGATCACCTAACACACTGAGACACTCTGCAAGTGTCCACAGTATACACCCTCCCTTCCTGCAGTGAAAAATAAATCTAGCTTTATGTAACTACAGGCCTGTCCCCAGTGGCCTCTGACTACAGGGCACTGACATTATGCTTACTGACACATTAACCAGCTGACCTGTGTTTCTATAATTAGCAATGCTAATTGCATCCTCATTTGAGCAAATGTGACACACATTTTCTAGGATGATATAAGAGTCAATGACACAACCTGAAAGTGACCATTTAACTTGTATGTAGAATTTTTAAGCTAAGATTAATCAAGAATGTGATTCTTTCTAAATCTGTGCTTCTCCACCTTTAACGTGCACATGGATCCCTGTGGATACTGCTAAAATGCAGATTCTCACCCAATGGGTCTGCGGTTTGCGAGGCCAACGATCACGGCCAACAAGTGAAGCCCTCAGAAGAAGCCTAATCAGTTTCCCCAGTCTTATAACTCAGGAGAATTTTGTTACATGGAACAGATGACATGATTTAAAAAATGTACTCTGGTGCTCACTTCAGCAGCACATACACTAAAATCAGAATGATACAGAGAAGATTAGCATGGCCCCTGCGCAAGGATGACACGCAAATTCGTGAAGCGTTCCATATTTTTTAGATATCAAATTGTAATGTACACCTGAAAATTATATAATTGCATTAACCAATGTTACCCCAATAAACTTAAAAAAATAAAAATAAATAAAAATAAATAAAAAATAAATTAGCAGCAATGCCTAATTTACTGCAAAAAAAAAAATGTGCTCTGGTGTAAAACACCTTTGAATTAGAGGGAAAAATGTGTTTGCAAAATAAAAATGAGGTATCTGGAAAGAAATCTCTGACAAAGAAAAGGCTTTAGGAAAAGCTAATTTAGGCCTTTGTAGCAACCTCGGTTACACTGAGGAAAGTAGAAACCTGAAATGATCATTGGTGGACAAAAATTGTCCCGTGAAGGCCAAAAAAAAGAGACTTTCCTGCCTCTTAGATGTTATTTGGTAGAGTTCAAGAGTGTCTTCAAAAGCAAGTTTGGAAATTTCTTAAGCTTTGATATTAAAAATAAAAATTAAATTAAAACAAAAAATACTCAAGCAGTCAGCTGCCCTAGCCCACTGGTTATACAGGTGGCCAACTGACTTGGGATGTGGTCTGGACAGACTCCTGGGCAATTCCTAGTGCCACCAGGGTTGAGAACCACTATTCTAAGTGATCCTTACCAAAAACAAACAAACAAACAAAAAAGCATCTTATCCATTGACCAGTCCAGGAACCCCGGTACCAGACTACCACAACTTCTGGAGAAGAAACACATGACATTTTTGTTTTAATCTGCATTCTTTATGGTGTATGTTTATATGTATCATACTATGCATCACAAACTCCCATAAAACACATTAAGAAAAAAATACATTGATATCCTTTTGTGCAGTTAGAGAGCTAAGTGAAGAAGGAACATGGAACATTATATTGAAAATAATGTTTCACATCCAAATCCCCATTTTTAAAAAGTTGGCTTCAATAATCTCTATCCTTTCCAGAAAGTTTTCATGCCACAGACTCACATAATCATTAGCAGACCCTGACCCCGAAAATACAGTCACTAATATCTGAGGCTCTCTGTATTCAAAACTTATGGTCAAATAGATAAGAGGATTAAGAAAACAAACCACCCATTAAAAAATGGGCAAAAGACTTGAGTAGATATTCCAAAAAAGAAGATATATGAATGGCAAATAAACACATGAAAAGACGCACATCATTAGTCATCAGGTGATGGACTTAAAACCCCAGTGAGATGCACAGCATACCTATCAGAAGAGCAACAAGCAAAAGTAAATAAATACCTGACATACCCAGTGCTAATAAGAGCACAAAGCCAGTGAAATTCCCCCACATTGCTGGTGGGGATGCAACAAGGATACACCATTTTGGGAAACAGTCTGGCAGTTTTCTTATAAACTATACAAGGAAGAACAACCCATGATTCTCAAGGAAAACACCTAAGAAAATGGCCAGGGACACAGTTTATAGCCTCAGATGTCTAAAGAGCAGCATTCGCAGTCTGAGTAGTAGAACAGAAAACTTTAAATGTGAACACAAAGTCAAAGTGGAGAGGAGTCAAGCCCCTGCAGCTCCACGCAATCTGGCCTGACGCCTCTCCCTGCGTACCTGTAACTAGCCCCGCAAAGACGTCAGAACAATCTTCAAATGTGCTTTCCCCTGCGGCCAGGGCTTCGATTCTTACCTCCCGCATCCCACCTGTAATTACAGATGCTTGAGGGGTGGTCTGGATGATCTGCTGCAGGATGCTGACATAGGTCTGAATTTCCAGAAGATTCTGTTGGAGGAAAGAAAGCATTCTCATTAAAATCTGAGCTTCCGGAGTCCCTCCCTCCAGGATCAAATGGCCACAGGGATGAAGGCTTTCACATGTTCCACCGTCACAAATAGGACAGGTCCGACCTGTGCAGAGGACACTTTACATCCTTAATTAATCTTCACTAGAACAATGGGGTAGATAAATAAACTGAGGCTCGGTTTATTTTGACATTTCCCTTCAGTTACACAGATGCTTTGCTGCTGTCTCCACAGAGCCCTGGGTGGCAGAGGTACGAGAAAAAAGCAGAAATGGAGGACAAAGACGCTCCAGACGGTTCAAAGGACCCTTTCTGACACTAGAACAGGACTTCAAAGAATGGAATCTGGTCAGTCGGCCCCAGATTAAATCAATTACCTGCGTGAGGCCTCAAGCAAGCTATTTATACCTCCTAAAACTCAGGCTCTTCTATAAAAGCAGGATAACAATCTGAAGAACACCTCTGCCCAGCTCTGTGCGTAAGGACTGATAATATCACACAGCTGCCTCCTCTCCAGAGAACTGCCCTTGGTCAGAAAATGGTCATCTTATCCAGGAAGCTATGCAACTCGCCCCAAATCCTGCCTCAACCCCAATCCAGGTCAGGGACTCATTGGCACAGGAGTTCAAGAAACCACCTCTCTTGCCTCAAGGTTGGAACAACCTTGTGTTGTGACTCGTGCTCCAGAGCCCCCACCCCTACGGTGGGACCAGGCTGAGGCTCACGCAGAGCCCAGGTCCCTGCCAGCTCCTATCCCCGTGCTGTCCCACTCCTCTTCCTCCCGCCCCTTCTCCTGGGTGCTCTCCACCCCTATAGCAGTCACACAAAAATCACCACCTCAGGCTCTGCTGATGGGGAGCCTGACCTAAGACACTATCTCATGAGGCTGTTGTTGGGATCCAATGAGATAAAGCATCACAGTGTGAGTGCTTATTATCATTATTCTTAAATGGCTCTGAAGAATGTTTTCAGCTTCTTAGAAACTGTCCCCAAGCACTGCTCCCAGGATTCCAGTAAAGTACAGCAGAGGCAGGAGCACAGGAGAGACCAGACTGGACCTGATGGGAAGTTGAAGGAAGCCAAAGGGAGGGGGAATATTCCTTCAACGCAAAGCAACAGGGCCGCTTTTATGCTGAAGCAGGTATACACCAAGGCGGGAAGAGAATCTAATATTTACTGAGCGTTTGCCAAGCTCCAGGTGCACCAGGTGCTTCACCTGTATTATCATATTACCTCATTCTGGGTTTCCCCTGAAGTAGACTGTTACACATTGAATACTGTGTCCTTCCCAAATTTACATGTTCAAGCCCTAACCCCCAGTAGAATGGTATGTGTAAGTGGGACATTTGGGAAATAATTAGATTTAGATGTGGTCATGAGGGAGGCCCACAATGGGGTTAGTGCCCCTATAAGAAGCACCAGGGAGCTCGCTCGCTCGCTCTCCTATGCACATGCTCCTAGAAAAGGCCAGGTAAGCACTCAGGGAGAAGGTGGCCGTCTGCAAGGCAAGAAGAAGGCCTTGCTAGAACCTGACCATGCTGGTGTCCTGATCTCAATGTCCCAGCCTCCAGAATTGTGAGGAATAAATTTCTGTTGCTTATAAGCCACCCAATCCGTGGTACTTTGCTATAGCAGCCCCCGCTGACCAAGTACAGACCCCAAGAGAGGAATCTGAATGAAACAGTTTAGCTGAGCAAACGTGCCAGGAAACATGAGCAATGGAGTGGGGTGGCGAGACAGGGAGGAGAGAGGGAGCTGGGGGACGTATCCGCCAACTCACATCGGTCACTGGCCGAGGCTGCTGCCTGGATGTTAAGTCCCCAGCACTTCCTGTGAGGTGGAACAGCCCTCCACTGCCTGGATAAAATTCTGAGGGAGGGCTGCCGATACTGGCAGCTGGAGGGAGGACAGAGCCCACTGGAGAGGTCAGCCCTGAGGGTCATGGCCACAGGTCCGCCACATTCAGTTAACCACACAGCTCTGTGGACAACAGTCTGACATTTGCTTTTGAAAATAAAGAAGCTCAGAATGGTTAGGTCACACCCCCATAATCACACAGCTCCGGGATCTGATTTTTCCAGTACACCAACGTCCCCAAGAGTAAGGCCTGTGAAAAGCTGGCCAAGCATTACATGAGAGGAGGCTCCTGAATGCCATGTACTCCCTGAATTTACTGGCTCAGAAGCAGAGTTAAGATTATATATATAGCATTTTCTGCATTTCTTCCATTTTTGAGCTGAAACAATTGACAGATTGTACCTTAATCAAGACAGACTTATGTAAAATCACTTTGTAAACTGTAATGTACTATAGAATTATTAGTTCCCAACACCCCCTCTACACACACACACATTATTGCCTCCTCCTCTATGTCCACTCACCAAGAGCTGTCCAGTAACCAACCCATCACCCACTGGTTCAGGGGCAATGCACACAAAAGTAACATGCTCTAGCAGTCTCACCTTTCAACCACGAGTGCCCCCAACTTGTCTGGACAAACCCGAACTGGGTCATCTGGGCGAAGGGCTTTCAGAAGGGTTGCGGTTACCTTTTTGTACCTGTCCTTTGCCGCACTGATATCGTCTTGTAGAAACTGGGCTTCGATCTGAAGGCGCAGGTTATGCAGTAAGGCTTCATCAGCTTCCTGCAGTGGGAAAGAGTCAACGCCAGGCTCTGCGGGGCTCACAGTGGAGGCATCTCACATCGGTGTGCAACCACCAGGTGTATGTACCCATGGACCACTTTGGGTCCTCTTAAAATGCAGACTGTTGTTCAGTAGGTCTGGGAGGGGGTCTGAGATTCTGCATTTCTAGCAAGGCAGGTCCAAGGTTAGTGCATTAGACCTGGTCAAAAATAGTAGTTCTCAATGAGGAATGATTTTTGTCCCCAAGGGATATATCTGGAAACATTTTTAATCGTCACCACTTGGGTGGTGAGATGTTACTACTGATATCTAGTGGGCCAGCGATGGTGGTAAATATCCTGTAATATACAAGACAGTCTCACACAACAAAGAATTCTCCAATCCAAAATGTCAATAGTGCCAAGTAGGGTCTATTTACATACCAATAACCTTAAGTTTTAAATTACATCTACATTTGTTCTATATCTCATCATTGATGAGTTAAGTTTCGAAAACTAAGAAACAGCTTTCTCTTAACACTGAAAACTCCATTTTAATAGTTTTATCCCAAGGACTGTTGTCTCTTATTCTGAGACCATGTATCTTTAATACAAAATGCATTTTTCTGAATGACTGCTGTGGTGAATAGCATTTGTTCCTCTAAAGTTGGAAATCGCATTTATGACAGAAGATTGAATGTTTTCTCCAAACTTTTTGATAAGTCACCTATTTTTTTTTCATTGATCTTGTTCAAATGAACCAAACACATTGAAGAGCTGTTTGTGCTCTTAATAAGATAGTGCTGTGATAACTGGAATTGACTTTAATACTTCAGTGGTCCAGTGCGATATTATAGGAGAGCATTATCTGGGTTCCTCAAGATTGCCACTCTCGTGAGACACCTCTGCCATGCACACTTGCCAATATCTGAGGCCTTGCTAAGTGAATTTTTACTGACTTATTAATGACTTGTTAAAAAGCATGATGGATGTTAGGAATAGGCTCTCATTAAAAGAAGTAGATACGTGGTTTGGCTAAAATATTTAAGACACTCTCCACCTTTGCATGAACAGTGTTAAGACAGTCAGGTATGTGGACAGTCAAGATATTTTCAGACATTTCCACCCTTGCACTAATAGGGTTTAGGTTCCGGAGAGGCCTTTTGCCTGCACTCTTAGGAAAGGCGCTTGATTCCTTAACCTCATTCCTGTAAAAGACCACTGGTGTGGGAAGATATGTGATTGTCTGATGCTGACAATAAGGATACCAGGATTGTGACTCTGTTGGATCATCTGCCCTGAATGAGCCTGTCATGCAAAGTGTTGCCTTAGCACCTAAAACATCAGAAAGCATAGACTTCATTGAGCTTAGAAAACAGGTTGAATAAAATTTGGGGGCATGCGGCAGAATCAATTCTTATTTAAGAAACATACACCTGTGTGAATTTGGACTGAAACGTCAACAAGAATATAGGAGTGTGGTTAACACTTACCCAACTCAAACCTCTGAAGTTACTTCATCTGCCAAAAAGATCAAATCTACAAGATCAAATCTGTCAATCTACAACTGTTAGGAATGTATATTAAAGCATTCCTTTTTGCATGAATTTATATAAGTAAAAATTAATTAAGTTATTCTAATACAGCAAGCCTCAGGCATAATTTTAAATTTTCTAGTAGCCCCATTAAATAAACTAAAAAGTGGATGGAATTTTATTTTCTTTCACCCAATATACTCAAAATACTATCATTTCAGGATGCAATCAATATTTTTAAAGTTATTAATGACATATTTTACACTCCTTTTCTCAGGCTAGGTCTCTGGAGCTTGGTGTGTGTTTTAAACTTATACCACATTGAAACTTGAACTCTCCGCGTTTCAATCACTCCCCAGGCATGTGTGGCTATTGGCTCCCGGGCTGGACAGTACAGCTCTATAGGATTAATTTTAAGGCACAGTTGAGCATCTCATTCTTCCTTAGTGTCTCCTTCAGGTTTCTGCTCTAGGGTGAATCCCCCAGTCTCTCTGTACTCTAATTTCCAGTTACCAAATCCTTTCCTCTGAAGATTGTGAAATCCCTTCACGGGTACCAGGGATGCCAATACTGGGTGATGAGGCAGCGAACCTTCAGATGGAAGGAAGGGAGGACTTCGAGGCCCAGAGCCAGCTCCTCACCCACGGCCCCTGGACTCTCTCCTGCCTGCCTTCTCCAAGGCTCTGCTCACTTCTCACCCTGGAGCTGGGCCTCCGCTGCCCACAGGGAGAAGCAAGAGCATGTGGAAAAACTGCACCCTTTGAAAGACCCACACATGGTCTGAAGATTTTTTGTTTTTTTCTTTAATCGGAAGTAAAAGAATGAACCAAAATTACAAAACAGGTCACATGTTTCCAGGTGCAGGGCTCTGAATTATCTGAATTAGTTAATGTGAAATCCAACTGTGGGTGTTTGACTTCTGAGCTCATTCTTTGGATTAATAAATTAATGAGTCACTGACTTTTGATGAGCTTTACTTTCAGGAGTTTACCACTCTGGAGGCTTAATGATAAGTCCTCAAGGACAGTTACACAGAGTTCAATGAAAACTCAACAGTAGTGTTTCCGCTTTCAGAAGATGCATGCTGCCCACCCCTGGGAGATGGGAACCTTACTGATGCCCATGTGCAAATATGGCATTAATTCTCCAGGGAAGGTGGGTGGGCCACTTGGAGTTCTTGATGTCTGGCTTCCTGAAGTACCCCAAATTATCACATAAGCCTGGTGAAGTCCCTTAGTGAGAGAAATGGTGGTGAAATGAAAGCCTGGGTGTCTTTCTGGTAATGGGGAAGGGCTGAGGAACCAGGAAGATACTGGCTATGGACCCCATAAATTATGGACCCCAAAGAAAACACAGCCAGGCCACAGGAAGGACAGAAACCAGGGCAGTCCCAGAAACCTAAGCAGCAGGAGTTAATGGCACTGCCCTTGGAATGACCCAGCTCCAAATGAATTCATCTCTAAGCCTCAGGAGTCATGTTTCTGAGAGGGCGTTGTGATGGCCACCATGGTCACAAGACCATCGACTTGACTGACGGTCCTACCGAGACCACACTAATGGAAAGGAAAATCAAAGTGTCTGGAGACATAGCAGTACTCCCATCAGGTACAGTGGTTCCTTGTGGAAGTGATTCTTAGCTCCGGGGATGGGATCCCCCTTAGGGGCATGGCTAAATTTGGGGCAGACGGAGTGTTGGGTGAAGAGTTGAGTCCTTCTGGACGTTATTCTACCCTGTCTCATCCCCTAGCGCCCCTCTTAAGACTGCTGAGGATGGGGGAAGGTGATTCTCAAACATCTTAATTTCTACCTAAAATTCATCCACAATTTATCCACAGTTACTAGAGCTGAAGAACTGGAAATAGGGTTTCAAGAACCCTTTTTAATTGCTTACAAAGAAATCAAACACTCAGAATTTTAGAAATAGAAGAGACCCTATTGGTCACTTGGTCTTCAAGGGTCTTTTTTAAGCCACACATGTCATCCTTCAAACAAAATATCTCCAGGAAGCCAATGTATAGAGGTAAAGCACAGATGCTCTTCTTGAAGGATATGATGAGGGGACAGGAACCCCATCCACCCAGCAACCCTTCTCCCTCAGAGCCCCTTCGAGCAACTCCAAGAAACCTGAGGAATCTGCCAAACACAGCTCAGAGACTAGGGGGAGCTGGGGCCAGATTAATCTTGTGGGTCATAAAGATAGTTAATGGAGGTTAACGGAAGACCATGGGACTAGACTCTTGGGCTTCTCTCTACTAGACAAGAGTTGAGCGCTGAGTCATGATCCTATTCTGCCGGGTGCCTGCCATTCTTCCCCCATCTCTTTCTTAGGATCATGACAGAACAACCACTCTTGTGTCCTATTAGCCAAGCCTTTAAAACTGCTCATAGAGATAACAAAAAGCCAGCCAATATTTGTCCTTAAAAGAGAGATTAACCAGATGCTTCTGCAAGCACATTCTCTTGCTTTGAAGACAATCATCTGATAAACTGCCCCGGAAAACTCCCAAAGGTGAGTATGTGCAACTGGAATGTGCAGTTGCTGATATGTTGAGGAGAATGCATTTGGAAGTGTTTTCTTTTGTTTGCACCAGAACTCGGAAATGTGTAGACGCTTGTGTTTTTATTATGCTTTGGATGCTGTCAGCTGCATTTTCAAAAGCTCCACCAGCAGAAACATCCAGATTTTTCTGATTTGAGACTCTGGTCAATAGCCTAATTTTAGGAAACATTCCAACCCTGATATTGTGTGTGTTTGAGATCTAGGTCGGTGGTTCTCAAAGTGTGGCCCCTGCACCATACCACCAGGGAAATAAATAAATAGCTGGCAGACCCCACGCCTACTGAATCAGAATTTCTGGGGTCAGGGCCCAGGAATCTGTGTTTTAACACGCACTCCAGGTGATGCTGATGCCCACTAAAGTTTCTGAGCCACTGATTGAGAGCACTCTTCAGAAATGGATTAGAGAAATAACTAGAATCCAATGTAGCCTTGAAAAATCAGCCTTGCCAACCCATTCACAGAGCTACTAAAATCCATTAAAAATCTCCCTGCTTGTATTTACACTCAGCCCCAAATTCAACCTCTAAGCAGCCCCACTAAAAAAACAAACAAAAAACCGATGCTAAAGAATGAGTATTCAAGTTCGTTAAGATTTCTAGTTAATTAATGCTCAATTTTTTTTAAAAAACTAAACACTTTGATCCTGGAATTCGAAATCCTTTCCAAAATTTTCCAGTGACTTTCTTTCTAGGTGCTCAGGCTGGCCTGGAAGAAGGTGCTGGACGTGTGGAACAACTCTGCACCCTCCCTCTTCCCACTGCCTCATTTCTCTCTACATTCTTCCTCGCTCTGGCTCTGCTCTTCTGTTCTCTGAGCCTCCCCAACCCCAGCCTCCTCCTAAACATTTCTCTCCCAGTTCCTTCTCTTGCTTTTCTCCAGAAGTTCATTCTAGCCTCAGAGGACTTCTTAGGCATCTGAAGGTTTGTAGCCCTGAAGGCGAAAGCTTCATGCCCACCCTTCCAATCCGCAAACTCCCCTGCCTCTCACTCTCTTCCAGGCACATTAAAGATATGTGAATTACATGGAAAAGCACCTGTGGCAACCATTAAATATTTCTTAAAATTGCTTTCAAGTGAAAGCATTTAATTAGAGTGAATATTTTTAAATTCTGGGAATTTCAAAGAAGAGAGCCTTAAAGTCTGTGCCTTACAGTTTTCTTAAGATAAGAAACATCAGACATTATTGGGAGATACATATAATGAGTCCTAGAGGTTACCAAACCCAAATGCTTAAAAGTCATCAGGAATTCTTACTACATCAAAAGTCTTAAAGTCTGAATAACTTTGGCCATAGTATATAGGTAGAATGTTGAGGAATTTATTTCATTTCAAAGTGCATAGCAAACAGTGGCTTGCTTTAGTTTGCTTGGCTGTTAAAAATACAGGAGCTCTTTTAAAGGGACATTTAATTACATGGGCAGTATTAATATATGGCAGTTTTGTGAAAACAATAGTAATCAGTCCTGTACCTACTGTGATATTTTCCAAGTAAGAGTCAAAGACTAGGTTAACAATTCCTGCTGTACCCCCTTTCCCATGGCCACACCCAGGGATGTGAGACCAAAGGAAATGGGCACTGAGACTGAGCTGACAGCAAAAACCTTGCTGATCTGACATATGTAAGCATTCAAAGATTTGTTGACCAAAATCATTGATATGACCAGCCAACAAGATGTGAATTCTACTCTTCCATTTTCACCTCCTTCTTCTCATCTGACCATCTCAGTGGACAGAAAACCTTAAGGTCCAGCCTTCATCTGGCTGACCCCTGGAGGGACTACCTTAGTTTGGGTTCCTCAGAAGCAGACCCGGAGGCAAGGACTGGGTACACATTGTTTATCTGAGAGGCGATTCTAGGGGCACTGGTAGGGGAGGCGGGAGTGATACAGGAAAAGAAACAAAGCCAGTAAAGATGTGTAATGAGCAGGCCAACACTCTGGACAACGTGAGCTCAGTCCTGCCGGGGACTCTCTGAGAGACTGAGGAACTCACTTCTGAACTGTTGTTATAAGGGATGGGCCAACTGAGGGACTGAGAGACTGAGGGACTCGTCTACCTTCTCCTATCCCTCAGTGGCCAAGGGTTGCTCCTGGGGTGCTAACACCCACTCTTCTAAACTATGCCTCCTGCAGATCAGGCATGTTTCCTAAGCCAGAGAGATAAAGGAAGGTGCCACTGTGCTCAGCATGTCTGCATGACCTTGTGGGGTGGCCCAAGGAAGATGGATGGGATACCAGCACTGAATGCAAAGGGGTCATCTTTACCCAGAGACTCTACTTTGTGTTTGTCTCCTGGGAGACAGAGATTTCCAACTATGACTGAGAAGAGAGAATGACTCATGGACACAAAAGACCCTACTTCTGCCTATACTTGCCATACAGATGGGCAGTGGGGCTCTGAAGTCATTTAACCTCACTGAGAGTGAGTTTCCTCACTGGTAAAGAGAGGGTGCTGGACTGGGTCATTTCTGGGGGTAAAACCAATAACATCAGGCTATTGTCAGGTTCCCACGAGCTGATGTAAGAACCTCTCCAACTTGCTGCATTTGCATGACATGTTGGTGATTTCTGCTATATCTAAGTGCTGCTTATACTATTATTAACCCCATATTTTCTTCAGATTGATTTGTTTATACTAACATGTATTTAAAAAGGAACCTTTTAATGTCATCTGCTGTAGAGAAAAAGTAATCATAAAAATAAATTTACCACTATTAAAAAGTTGTTCCTCCATACACCATCTAAGATCATCTCCCACTCCACCACGGTTAGGCACCCTAGTCTGGAGAAAATTAAGCTGCTGTCCATCATATGAAGTGCTTAATTATAACTGTGACAGGTAAGTCACAAACATTATTATGTCATTTAATTCTCACTAGGCACACAGACAAACATGGGGATGGTCGTGGGAACTATTATTGTTCTCATTTCACAGATTAAAAAGCTGAGGCTTTGAGAGATGAGGCAATTCACCCAAAGTCTCACAGATACTGAACAGTAATGTGAAGGATCCTATTAATAAGTTAAACACTCTTCTGGATGGCATAGCTCATTTGCAGGCAGAAGTGTCTTTCCAGGAAACAGCCACACTGATGCTCTGTGCTGACCCTTGCCATGTTCTCAGTTCCCCAGAATTTTCATAACATTCTCGCCAGGGTGATACTTCAATCATCTACACAATGTACATGAAGGTGTTACAGCCGTGTTCTCTGGGGGGTGAAATGATCGGATGCCTTTCCCTTATTTTTCATCATCTCTACTATATTATTTTTCTGCTGAGAATATGTGTTGCTTTTGGAATAAGAGAAAACAACAGAAGATTTGAGCTTGTTTTTACCAAAGGTAAAAGAAAGGACTACATTCTTTCTCCCTCTTTTTTGAGTCGTGCACATGATGGCACCTGGTGAGTGACAACCTTAGAGGTAAGTCCAGAGATAGCTCTGCTTGCAGTAAGGACAAATACAAACCAAAATGTGGTGGTGTTGGGGAGGGGCTGGACTGGCATCTAAGTGAAGGGTGTGGGGTACCTATGTCCCTGAAGGTGATGGTCTGTAAGCAAGATGGTAGCCCCATTTGGCAAACTGGGATCGCTACCAAAAACAAGAGTGGGATGAACTTCAAGTGTCAGCAGAACAGCTGGGTGATGTCAGATGCTAATAAGGGCCAAATCTAAGTTCAGACTTCCAAAAGGCTTGGGGCCACAGCAGTGATGAACACAAGGCCAATCACTGAGCCTTTGTGCTGAGGGCTCTCCTGAAGCACACTCTCACCGCCATCTTTGTGTTTATATATGCCAACTGCCCTGAGGCACCTAGTTTCTATCAAAGAACCTGCATAATTATTGACAGCACCTCCTTTCACACAGTGTCCTGGTTTGGAAAATATATTATATGCTCACACAGAGAAGGGCATGGAAGTATCAGGCAGTAGATAACACAAAGAAAAATTCAGTTACCTCATATTTTAGTTCTGCCTTTCCCATCAACCAGCAGAATAATCACAGACAACTGAGGTTGGACAAAGCCCCAGAAAGCAAGTATCCTGAGCTAACTCTGTCTGAAGTGGTTTCCTGGAGTTCCATGTGGAAAAGAATCTTAAGGCCACATCTGGGCACAATAGGGAAAGATGCCATGTTTTACCAGAAATTTTGATGAGGTTATGGGCAGAGGAAGGAAAGAGAGGAGAAAGGGAGCTATGTGCCCTAAGTAAGCGATCCTTCAACTAAACTTTAGATAGTCTCCATGGGTCCTTCTGCTCTGACATTTGAGCTCTGAAATGATCAGGAAATAATGCTTACAGCTATTTGTCCCTGGTTTGTCTAACCTCTGTGGTCTAGGATTATTCTGCTATTTAGTAGGCAGTTTCTCCTGACTAAAGCAGAAAATCCAAACCATCAGGATGGTGATGGAGGATCAGAAGAAGTAAGCTGCCCTTGAGAAGAACAACTCCACACAACCTCTGCAGAAGGGTCTCCAGCAAGAAGATAAGGATCCCTGGTGCCCCCCACGTGGCTACTTTGAGAGTGAGAAAATTGACAGGAAGTGGAAATTTCTTCCTCTGCTCCCCAAAGAGTTTTCCTGTGGAGGAATAATCTCAAGGCTCTTAGCCAACAGGACAGAGGTATCACTGCATCCAAATAAGCATGGCTCAAAGCAAGTGTCCTCGTAAGGCTGATATTTGGGACCAGGATGTCTGAATGGCAAAACAAAACCGGTCACTGTAATGCTGGTACATTTTGATAGCCCAGCACAAGCAATAAGCTTAATAGTCTAGGTTCTCTCTCAAGACCCTGTATTTTGTGATAGAGGAGTGTGTGTCTGGACATGTGAGTTCACACAAAGATTTAGCTGAAATTACAAAGTCAAGAAAGAGAGTGACAGCAAAAGAAAAAGGCGAATCCTGAAATAACACAAAGAAGAGGTGTGGAAAACACTCATCACAGTCATTTCGTTCAATCCTGTCATTAACCTGCTCAAACCTAAAGATGTGCTCGGCTCACCTTGTTAAGTCGCTCAAGCATCTCTTTTAGCAGCAGTTGACACTCACATTCGTTTTCATACCTGCAAATTGGACACATAAGCCAAAGTTGAGCAGCTTCCGTGATTTCACAAATGTTGATCACTCAATCAACATTAAATTTAACCTGAGATGAGTTCTATGCCTTCTCTTTAAGGAGCAGGTCCTAATTTTAAAGGAGGAGCTAATGCTGCATTTCTGAGCCCACTGCTTCCCAACCTCTTTAACATCATGGCACAGGTAGAAAGTGCTGACATGGGTACCACACATGGGGTAACTGCAAGCGGAAAATGGAAGAAAAGTCACCCGGCCTGGAGGCCCAGCCCCAACCCAAGCACCTTCCTTCCAGCCACACCAAGGATGAGGGAATCCCATCTCGGCACACCAGTAACTCAAGTCTGGGAAGCTGCCCTGCATAAGCTACAACAAACACCTTTACCCTGACTTCCTCTGGGTTTCCTATACTATTGTATTTATCGACAAAATTATCTGATTTCATGCCTCTCTTAGTTTGGAGTCCATGCTTATTTGGATGCAGTGATATTTATCGACAAGATTCTAGATTATGCCATTTCATCCTCACAAAACTCTGGGAAAAAAGCAGCTATTGTTACCACTGAAGGGATTCAGAACAGGCCTCCCCAAAATGTGCCACTCTGGCATATGAGTTGTTGAGGTAAAGGCAGTCAAGATTTTATGGGCTCAGGAGAAACTTTTACCTCTCCTTAAAGAATCTAAATAGATATCACCAGAAATAATGCTTTAGGGCAGGGCAAACTACTAGTTAGTGAGCATCTGCTCTTCTAATCACCCTGCAATGACCCTCTGAAGTCTCAAGCTGCCTTACCTCATCCTTAGCTCGGAATGTCATATATACCCCAATTTCCCTGTCTTTAAGTGTGTGAGATATGTGAGGTCTCTGACTCTCACGTATGTGGGGTTCCTATCCGTACACAGGTAATTAAATTTGGTTATTTTCTCTTGTTACTGTTTCACATAGATTTAATTATTAAACCCACCAAAAAAACTTAGTAGGGTAGAGGAAAATTTCTTCCTCCCCCATACCTCCATGAGAAAGATTAGAAAACTGAGGTTGAGAAACTGGCCCAACGTCTAAGGCAGATGTTGCCAGCATGTCACCCTCATCCTTGTGGCATCATCCCTGCACACCAAAGACCTGCTCTGAGCTGAGGGGCAGGGCAGGCTGGTTAGGCCAGAGAGTCATTTCTCCTGGCAGGAAGGTGAGCAGGTACATGGATACCCCAGCTTTCTTGCCCTCCACTGGGACAAGCGAGGTGTGTCCGCCACTCTGCAGGTTAGTCCCAGTTGCCACAGTGATAACAGTGCACTCAGCATGAACTGCCTTCCCTTCCTGTCTCACTTCCTCACTCTCCGACACGTGCTTCCTGAAGTCACCTCCCAAACAGCTACTTGCCTTCAAATCCCTCTCTCAGGCTCTACTTCTGAAGGACTCCAAACTAAGAGAGGCGTGAAATCAGATAAAAACATAGTTGCACAAGTTTTACATTTCACACCAGGATATCACATTTAGCAGTTTCTTTTGTGTGCGGCTCTAATGGAGCCAGAAATTTTTTTTAATGGTTAATTTTGAGAATAAAATTGTTAACAAAATCTAATTTTCTCATTGCTTTTTCCTGCTAGAAATATCTAAGAAAATCTGTAGCTTGAAAATAGGATCGATAACATATTAACATAATTTTCATACCACTTAATTATTAAATATAAAATATTAATAAGAATTCATAATACATTCATATACATATTAGTGAATATATAAGTGAATTCGTAAAGTGAAAATAACACTTTGGCTTCAATTATCTGATTATTTCACATAATTATTTTGGTTTTCTGCAATTTAACTGACTATACTCACTATTATATTTTTATAGTTTTGCTTTTAGCCTTATTTTATTTAGTGTTTGTTTGAAATGCGGAAGACCCGATTTTAAAATTATTCAACTATCCAAGTAGAAAATACGCCTAACAAGGTTGCATACAGCTACCCATTTCTGCATTATTTTCACCTGCTATGGTTAGTCATCAACTCCCCTCTGAAATGTGAAACCATACTTAGTATGTGTATACCCACGCACGTGGACAGGTATGATTTTTTATAATAATTTTCAAATCCCACTAACCTAGTCAGAATACCAAAACTTTTCCAAGGGGGCAATGGGAGGTATAAATCAATAGGAATTATTAAATAAATCACAGAGCCTGAAGAGACTGCTCCATGATGGACATATAACTCAGAATCAAGTGAAATCAGGAAAAAAATATGGCCACTTTTTCAATGAGGGCCACTCTTTCAATGAGGGCATTTGCCCAGCTAAATCACAGTTGATTGTGGCCTGATGACCAGGTGAAGGCTATTTAGGGATCTAGGGGATCCTGCTTTCCCATGGAGCTGGGTGTCTGTGCCAGCACACACTTCCCTCTGTTTTAGAGAACATTAGCTGTATTTGAATAAGGTCCTAGGTCCTATCACTGGGCCTCATTCCACAGGAACCCAAAAATGGCTTCTCGCCACAACACACAGTGTTCTAAAAAGAGTATGGGTCCAGGGCAAGAAAACCTGAGTTAAGTCCTGCCACCCAAAGGCCATCTGCAAGTCTGTTTTTCCATGAAGGAGTGAAACCAGAAACAGAAGGACCGATAGGAATGGAATCAATGATTATGATCTGATAAATGCTCTAGAAGACACAAGACACATATTGAAACAATTTCCAGGTGTTGGCTGTGATGCAGTGAAGACAATTAGACTTAGCATGCCCAACACTTCCATCCAGTCCCTGTGTAGCAATTCACTAGCTTAATGTACTTGCACCAAATCTCCACAATTCCAGGCCTCAGTTTCCTCATATGTTAAATAGGTACCGGCACTACCATCAATAACAGGATGAGGCTGTGAGGATTAAATGACATCAATCTATCTCAAAAATCTCGTACTGAGCAAAAGAAGCCAGAGACATAAGACACTAGTCATATTCCATTTTTGTGAAATTCTAAAACAGTCAAAATTAATCTATTGTGGTAGAAATGAGACCAATGGGTGCCTTTGTTTTGTTCTGTTTTTTCGTTTTGTGGGAGGTGGTAACTAAAGATTGACTAAGGATAGAAGGGAACTTTCTAGGGTACAGGATATATCTTGTTTGTTTTGGTAGTTACATGGGTACATACATTTGTCAAAACTCACTGAACTATGTACTTAAAATCTGTGCATGTTATTGTGTGTAAATTATACCTAAATTTTAAAATACATTAAAAGTAAAGTATACCATTTCATGTAAACCGTCAAGTGCCATCAAAATGGAAGCTAGTCTTATCTTTGGGAAATTCACATTCGTGCCTTTTGCACGGATGAAGTCATCTGTCGCTGGCGTAACAGAAACGTCCCTCCAACCCTAGGTGGCTGCCCGCTCCCAGATTCGCGCTGCGGGGGCCGCCCCCACCCTGCCTCAGTTTGCCGCCACGGTCGACGCTTACTTGCTCCTGAACTCGTCCAGCGCGCGCTGCGCCTCCGCGCCCTGGCGCTCCAGCCGAGCGCGCTCGGCTGCCAGGTCCCGGGCGCGCTGGCGGTTGCCCTCGACGTGGCGGGCGAGGGCGTCCTCCGGGCCAGCCAGCTCTCCCAGGCGCTGGAAGGCGTCCAGCTGCCGCCGGAGGACTGCGTGGCGCTGCTCAAGCGCGCGGGCCCGCTGGACATGGGCGGCTACGCGCTCGCCAAGGCCTTGCAGCGCCGCCAGGGTAGGCGCCGAAGCCCGGCCCTCGACCAGGCGGTCGGGCGCCTCCTCTGCGCGCTCGTACTGCTCCTTGCGGGTCTGGAAGACGTAGCTGCGCCGGTACATAGCTCCTCTGCGGGCGAGCGCACGCAAAGCCGGCTGCGGGGGGCCCCTTGCCCAGCCAGCAGCCGGCTAAATAAACATCGGAGGCCGCTGGCACGCTGCTGGGACGTTCCAGAACTGATCAGCTGTTGGGCTCAACACAGTGCTCAGCCTAGGGGAGAATAAAAGAGCAGCAGGCTTGCTTTTGTGAGCTGGATTAGTGGACCATGCAGCTCTGGAGGTTGGAAGGTTAAATTAAGCAGTGAGGTTTTTGTTTCGTGATAAAGTCTGTTGCTGTGTGATTGAACGGAGAATCAGGAGGCACAAGAGAAGCATGACATTCTTTTGACTGATTACACTGGAATTGTGAAGGAAGTCTAAGGGAGCGTGATAAAGTTGGACTAGCTCAAGAGCCCAAAGACCCTTATGTCTTTTCCCTCTTTCAGTCAAGATCTTAATTATATTTGTATTTAACAATACCGTGTTTTTTTTTCTGATTACTTAAGCACTTCTTTTTCATAATTACAGTATAACTTTTCATTTAGGAGCCCTCCTTATGGTAGGGGTTCTTAAGTATGGATGCAAAATAAAATGCCACATCTCAGTGAAGTGGAGGTTTGTTACAAATAGTAAGTTTTTACTGCTACTCGTGCATATTTGTGAAGCATCTACTCTTTGTACAAAAACTTAGGAAATATGCCCAGTTATCATTATTATAATGTCACCCTTGCTTTCTTGGATTCTGACATCCTTTCTGGATTGGAAGAAACAAATAGAGCTCCATCAAGATATTGGCATAATAGTTTCTCCGAACTAAAGAAAAAAAATCCTTACAGCCTAAGATTTAACAAGTTGCCAAACTCTCAATTAGAGAATATAAAAGAATTTTTTGGTCACCATGTTTCATTGGAAATAACAAAGCTAGGCTTTGACAGATTTAAAAGTGAATTGTAGAAGTTGAAAGAAATTAATAGCATTTGATGAGAATGTTCCTAAATATAAATATTTTGTCATATCTCCAATTTTAGAAATCATTATCAAAAGGCTCTTATTTTTTAAAAAAGATTAGTACCATATGTGGATCGTACAAAATTATACTATAAAGTCATGGTCAAGAAAATTACACAGATCTGTGTTGGTTTATTAGGGTTTACTGTTACTCCAAAAAGACTGTAAGATAATAGATTCAGTCTGGAATGAAGCTCTGTAAGGTCCCAAGTTGTGCTGGTGGTATGGTTATTGTTTCATTTTCTTTTCTTGACCATTTAAAAATAGATTTTATTATCAAATCAAGGAGAGCCACAGTGTATATATGTAGGAACACATAGACCATGCTGATGGTAAACTGGTTTCAGGTTTCTTAGAGAGCAAACCAACATAAAACAAGGATTATAAAATCATCCATTCCCTGTGACATTATATATCAGTCAGGTATTACTACAGAAAAAACTGAACCCAATACTAAGTGGCATATAAGAAGTATTTATCACTACACTCCCAGGTCTGCAGGTAAGTTGGACAGCTGTCCTTCAAGCTGCAAGACTTCTGATCAGCTGGAGCAGCTCTGCTCCAAATATGTCTCATCTTCCTAGAACTACCAGTGACAGAAGGACAGAAGGACATGCTCAGCCACACGAATTTGTTCTAAGCCTTTGTTTATATCATGTCTACTAACAACTCATTGGTCAAAGCAAATCACACAGCTACAGCCAAAGTCAAGAGGCGAGGAATAGGCATAGCCCACCTCGAGGCCATGGCAAGAGTGTGGTTATATAACTCTATCACACTGGAGTGAAGTTTGGGGACCAGCAAGTCAGTGTACCACACACAGCAATTCCATCTGAGAAAAATATATCCCAGAAACATAGCAAAGGAAAAATTATAATTTCAATTTAATCCAGTAGAACAAACAGAAAATATCTTTTCACAAAACATAATTTCATGGAGATAAATACTGAGCAAGGTCAAGTCCCAAACCTCAAAGTGCAAAAGGCAAATTTCTACCCAACTAATGAAGAAACAGGAAATTTAGGATAAGTTATAAAATAGAGATCTTAACAAAAAATTGTGGAGTATGAAAAAATTCACTGAGTAGTGCGTGGTACAGAAGTGGTACAGAAGTTAGAATTCTAGACATAACAGCATAAACGAGGTGAGAGAGCACCTAGTATGAGGTGCAGCAGAGTGAGCCATGTGCTCCCTGAACATGGGAGGCTGAGTTGAGGCAGGCATAGCAAGAAAGGGCCCCAAATAAAAAAGTATGAAGGGAAGGCTGGGCTTCCCATTAGTTGTAGAGGGTTGAATTCCCCCTAAACCCTACCAAAAATGGCAGCAACAAACTTTTTTAGATTAAAACTCCACAAAATGAGGAAGAAAAGATGTTAGGCAAAATGCTTTCTGGTGCTTGACATAACCAATGCCATCTTAAGAAGCAAGTTGCTTTCAGTGACCACCAGTTGACCCTGGGAGGGGTGGGTGCATATGACCTGAAAGGAATGTTCTTACGAAGAGAAACAGGCCCATTAAGTTGTTTACTGCTTTGGAATATACAGTTCTTAGCAAGCACTTGCCACATGGCTACGAGCCACCTGTGTTCCTGGAGGCTGCATATATCAAGCCTCATCCCCTTTCTGGTGCAGAGATCCACTGTCTTGACTCTGGATCTAAGACTCTGCTTAATAAACTCTGTCTAATTCTGTAGTTGTCAGCCTCTTTCTTTGGTCTCTTTCCGGTTGGTCCTTTTTTGGAGGTCAGTTTCAGTACACCTTAAGAAGTTTTCCTAACAAAAGATTGCACTGGACAAGGTACATCAACAAATTTGCGGAAGGCTGAGAAGAGATAAATTAGTGGCTACTGACAGCAGAGGGGAGAAAGCTGAAACCTAAGAGCCTGCAGAGAGGAATGGGAAAGGAAAACAAACTGATTCATGCAAGAGGATCTCAGAAAAAGCTTAGGAATTGGATGTATCAGATATGGCAGAAAGTGGGGGTAAAGAGCAGAGCTGAAAAACCAGAGGGTTGTCTGAGAGTCTAAATAAGAAGCAGTTTGAATTTCAAATCTCCTACCCCATTCTTGCATAACCAGGCAACTGACCCAACCCCTATCATGACAGGAGAGCTGGGTGTTATTTTCTGGTGAAACTGAACAGGAGAGGTCTTAAATTCAAGGTCACCAGGCACAGTCAAGGGCAGGATAAGGTCATATTGAAACAAAGGATATAAGGTTGGAGATGCATAGCAAAGGCTGAGCTGTACACTCTCCCATTTCCTATTTGCCATTTCTCTCCCAGGATGCTGGCATATATTTCCCAGGAGCAAGATTTGGGATTATCTTCTAGAGAAGCTGAGTAACTGCAGAGAAAAAGGTCTCAATTCAGACATTAATTTTGCAATGTTGATTGATTGGCTTTTGGTTCAAACATGGAATATGGTCATATGGTCCAAGATAATTCAAACCCAAGCCATTGATCATCAGACTAGACCCATCCTATAATAAAGTTTTACTTGTTACAGCATAGGACTTTTAAATCTCTCATTTTCACTTAGATTTTTGTTTTTAAAACTTAGTGTTTTCCTCAAAAAGTACAGATTTTAAAAGATTTGTATAACTTGCATTGTTCTATACCTGTACAGTGGTGCTATCATGCTATCCTGCCCTCATCTGTTGACGCTATTAAAATTGTAACTATTTATTAGAATTTTATTATAATTAATAGGGTTTTCATCACCTGTGAGAAAGAAACTAAGTCGATATAGTTAGCTCTTCTCTGTAGGACATTTAACTGGTTTGTAACTTTAGCAACTACTATTAATTTTTATTTTTTAACAGGCTATAAACCTGAAACCAGGGCTACCCCACAACTGGATTTCCTTTTTACTTGGTTATCTTAGTTTGGGTCCTTCTAAAGCCAACTTGTGATGAGTTAAAAGGCAAAGAGTTTGTTTGGGAGGTGATCCCAGGAAGCTCCTGTAGGAAAGTGGGAGGGAGAGGGGGGAAAGGTAAAGCAGGGTTTGTGATAACATGCATATTTCCATATTGGAGAAACACAGTTTAATCCTGCTGGAGACTCTGGGAGACAGCTTAGAACAGGCTATCCTCAGAGCTATCCCATCCACGGGAGAGTGAGTTGGGGATTCTCTACCACTCCATTGGTTGACAGCTAATCTCAGGGGCACTTCAGCCTGGGTGGGCAGAGTTGGCTCAGCAGCAACTCCGAATGGCCAGATGAAGCCCTGTGGGAAAGAGATACAGCTGCTGGTAGTGGGAAGAGGGGCCAGCAAGCATGGAAATGGTTGGAGCTCAGGAGTGTAGTCAGAGTGTCTGAAGCGACTCCTAGACTCCTATACCAGTTAAAGGACAATAGCAGTGCTCATTGCTCCTCCCAGTCCCTACATGGTTCCTGCATTTCCAGCACTCATTTTTTCCCCGGTTTCAACAGATAGAAACAGAAATATAAACAGGTACTGATCCATGCACTATGCACTTCTATAAGCTTCACAGAAGAAACAAAATATCCATATATGTTAACATTTTCCTTCTTGTTAAGATCAATAAAAAATAAATATCACCTACTATAATCATTCTGCTTTTACAAATATTTTAGAACACGTTGTGTAACTTGCCTTTTGATCAACATCATATAGTCTTTTATAGGCTTCACTTATTTTAATGTAAGCATTATCTTCATTCTAATTATTTTATATGTATATCATCCCAATGTGGTCAGCGGGAATCCCACTGACTGGCTCCTTTGTTCTTCTAGCAATGTCCCTAATGCTCTAGAAAGCATCCTTGCTTTCTAGAAATAAGATATTCAATATGCATCTGCTTTTTTCATGCCCCAACATGTGGAATTAACTTCCATCAAAGGAAGGCTTCTTTCTTTAGGTAAAGAACTGATTTTGAGGGCAATATCAAGACACTTGGGATACATATACAATTTAGTGGCAGATAAAAGTCCTGCTGCTCTTGCTGTGGCATTAGCCACTTTTAAAAGGAGTGGAGAGTAGGCCCTAAGATTTCTCATCACAAAGTAAAAGACAATTTTTTTATCAATATGAGTTGATGGATGTTAACTAAACTTATTGTGGTAATCATTTCATAATATATGTAAGTCAAATTATTATGCTGTTTACCTTAACCTGTACAGAGCTTTATGTCAGTTATATCTCAATAAAACTGTAGAATAAAATTAAAAGAATGGATCTAAGATATATCTAAATTTATACCAGTTATTGAAATTTACTAATTTACTAACTGTACTGTTCTTATAGTATGTGGATCCATTGGTCATTAATACTTTCTTCTAATCTAAATCTCTAGAGGAAGAAAAATGAGTTATGTGGGCAGAATAAGAGATGCTGTGTCCTTCTCAGACAAACCAAGACATGAACTGATGGAGTTTAACATGTATAAATGAGTATTGAAGTAGGTTATAGATTTCTCTTAGAAAGTTTGAGGAAATTAATGATAAGTGCCTGGACAAATAAGCAAACAAAAAAATAAGCCAATTAATAACTCCAGGAAAAACAAAAAAAAAAAATGAGGAGGAAATGTAATATAAGCAAAGTATCCTACTTGACTCAGTGGAAAAACCATACATATATAGTCTTGGTGATGAAACATTAATTATTGGTTTATCAAAAAATTGTGATATAAATAATTAGGACAATGAGGTGGTAGAGAAAGGGCTGTATGTGTAATAAGATTCATTCTTCATCTTTCATAGTAGAAAGATAATTTACAATGTCTGCAATGAATAAACCAAAAAATAATAGTACCGTTACAAAATGTAGATTATAGAGTATTTAGTATTTATTATAGAATTAAATACTAGGGTTAAAAGTGATTAGCTCTGGAGAGAGCAGAGGGATAGAGAAGAGCAGAGAGAAGAGGAACAGGACAGAAATCAACTTTTTTCTGTTATAAAATTAAACTTTATAGTATTATTTGACTTTTAAAACATTTATATACAATGCAATATTTATATCCTTACTGTTAAATTGAAACTTACTGTTACTGAAACTTACTGGATTTCGTTAACAAATGTCACCATAAAAAAAAGTTAAAAATAAATAAAAATAAAAAAATAAAGCAAAACAAAACGAAAAACATTTATATATTACACTGATAAAAAATTGAAATTAAAAACGTAAACAAGCAGGCTGGTGAATCAGATCATATAGACTCGTTTATACTGCAATAACAAACAATCCCCCAATATCAGGGGCTTAAAACAACAAAGGTTGATTTGTCATTCGCAGTACATACCCAGCTAAGGCTCACTGGGGTGTCTGTTCCATGTCATCCTAACTCCAGAATACAAAGCTATTGGAGCAGCCACCATCTTGAACACTGCTGGTCATCATAGGAAAAAAATTAGAGCATGTACTGGCTTATAAAGTTTCCATTCGATTACATAAAATTGACCTAAGCAAGTCACACAGCCCCACCTAACTTTAAGTACACTGGGAAATGCAATTCTGCCATATGCCTAGAAGGAGTAAGTGGGCGTACTTGTCAACAATCCTAATGATTACACTTGTGATGAAAGATTATTCAGTAGGAATAGAAATCATACACACAAGGAAGAAATTGTTGCTGAACAAATGTGTTAATAGAAGAGATGTGTAGAGATAGAATCCACAGGACTTGATGAATGATCAGATACAGAAGAGTTACACTAGATACAGTTGAATGGCCCTAATTCAGGTGACTGGGAAATAGTGGTGTGAAAGCCTTGAGGGATTGAGATTTATCATTTGTGTCGATTTAATCACATAAAATAAATATAAAAATAGAGGTATGAAAATATTTCAGATTAAGGGCTAAGGAAATCTATTTGTGCGAATCTTAGACTGGATCTATACTGGAGGAGAAAAAAATACTATATAAAGATCATTTACTAGATCATTGAAAAAGTAATGTGGACAGTAGATAAAGAATTGTATCAATGTTAAATTTGCTGAAGTTATGAATCTCAACACAGGTCAGAAGTAAAATAATATCTTTATTCTTAGAAAATACTCTGAATTATCTGGGAGTAAAACTCATGATGTAATTCAACATACTCAACTGATTCACATTATATATAAATATAAACATAAATAAAAAATGTATAGAGATGGAAATGGGCAAAGAATAGTAACAATAATAGGTAAATCTGGGTAAGTATGGAGTGTTTGGCAGCCTCTTCCCCTACCAGTCCCTCTTAGAAAGTTTGAAACATTTTCAAAAACATTTATGAAAAATATGATCATAATACTCCTTTGCAGATCAGCTTATCTAGCCAGGCATTTAATAAATATTACTTGCTTTGCTTTATAATACATACACACACACACACACACACACACACACACACACACACACATTATGATAAAAAAGAGAGGGAGAGGGACAGAGAGGAAAATGATTTAGCCAACTGTACAGTTAAAATAGGAGAAAAAGGTCCATAACCATTGAATAATTTTAATCATTATTAAGTGTGAAATATGTTGTGATATTTAAAAAATGTTTATAACAAACATAAAGGAGAGCAGAAAAACAAAATGCCAGATGTATGGTGATTACAGCCATATTAAAAAAAAACATATAATCAGAAATTAGTATAATATACCAGGTTTTATGTTCATTATATCTCTTTATTTCCATTTAAAGTTATTTAAATATATTACACTTTTGAAATGTTTTAATTAATATTTTTGTTCACTGAACAAATATTTTAAAAGCCTGAGTAAAATAGGCATAGATGGTCTGTCTTTTAGTCAATTTCCTACTCTAGAATTTTGAGGCTTTCTTTTCAGTTAAGATACATTTTACTGACACAAAGGGTAGTAGAGAGAATTCTATAGATAGTAGTTCTCACTGTCTACTAGTTGTGCAGCCTTTAACAATTCTATTAACCTGTTTTCTAAAACAATGGATTTGAGCTAAAGAATCTCTAAGATCTCTTCCTTGCTTGTTACAGGTTGAATCGTGTCCTCTAAAATTCATGTGTTCAAGTCCTAACCCCCAATACCCCAGAATATGACTTATTTGGAGATAAGGCCTTTAAAGGGGCAATTAAAGTAAAATTAGGTCATTAGGTTAGGCAACATAACAGAAGTCCTTAAAAGAAGAGATTAAGACACAAGCAAGTACAAAGGGAAGACCATGTGAAAACACGGGAAGAAGATTGCTATCTACAAGCCACAGAAAGAAGTCTCAGGAAAAAATCAACCCTGCCAACACATTAATATCAGACTTCTAGCCTCCAGAATTGTGAGAAAATAAATTTCGGACATTTAAGTCATCCAATTTGTGGTAATTTGGTATGGCAGCCCTAATAAACTAATATACTGCTCTAACATCTGATTCTGCATGATCTCCTTTAATAAGGCCATCCTTTTCCCAGAACATACAAATGTCTGCCACAAGAGGGCCACATTGACCCAAGAGTGAACATCCTTGTCTCCTGGCCCCCAAGAACGATTGCAAATAGCAGAGAGGGCAGATGGATGCACAGATGCACAGCTTGAAGGCTTTCCACCAAACTGGATCCACTTAAAAGGCAAAGTCAGCCTGGAAAGGCTTATTTCAAGTAAGGTGGCCAGCAACCCCGAAATGAAGGGGCATACATCTGGCTCCCCCAACCCATGCTCCCTTAGACTAGCCTCTCCAACAATCCCTAGGCGCTGAAGACACATTGCACAGCACGTTCAGCTGCCCTCTAAATGATGAGTCAGAAAGAAGAGTGACAACAGATGAAGAAACACAGTCAGAAGCAAGGCTCTCTCTCCAAGTGCACACACATAGTTCACTCTGAAGACTTTCTGGAAAGTGAAGCCCATAGATTCATTAAAGCAGGAGGGCACTAAGCACCCAACCTGTTCTTCTCATGGTCTAACACAGAAACTAATGCAAGTGCCAACAAACCCAATTTGTTTGACAACAGATGTGCTTCTAGTGGTCTTTGACTGATGAGACCAACAAAAGGCATAACAATTAAATGCAATGGATCTGGATAAGATTCTAGACCAGAAAAAAAAAAAAAAGCTATAAACATTATTGTGATGATGGATGAAATTTGAATATGGAATATGAATTAGATAACAATATTGTAAATGTTAAAATGCCTGATTTTGAAAATTGTACAATATCTTGTAAAAAATGACCTTGTCTTTGGGAAATACATACTAGTTTGAGATAATGAGGCACAATGTTCAGCTTACTCTCAATAGTTCAGAAAATAAATAATATATGTATATATACTACACATATACACACATATATAAGTACATAGAATAATAAAGTAAATAGAGCAAAATATGAATAATTGGTGGATTTGGGTAAAGGGTGTATGGGAGTTCCTTGTACTCTTCCTGAACAATTCTGTGAGTTTGAAATTATAAAAAAAGAAAAAGTTACCCACCCCACCAAAATCCCAAACACCTCTGGAAAAATTGTGCTGAGAATAGATATTCCTTAATAATAGCAAGAAAATGCAAAATACTCCTTTGATTCAACAGATGATAATCCTGAACAACAACCAGGATTTCACTGATGACATTGGTAGTTTAACACCACTAATGATGAAAATATTTTGAAAGGAACCTGAACTTGCCTTCCCTGAACACCAGACAATGGGGCACAGCCTTGGAATGTTGTGGAGACATTATCACACCTCTACTCATTCATCATCACTCTGATTATGCATGAAAATTGGCCATGCCCATCACCTCAGGGATGCTAAAATGAGTCACTATCCCAGCAGGCTCCACCCTCAGAGCTGAGTTCAGATAAGTTTCATTCACAGTTATAGTTTCTTATGGATTTAAATCTAGCCATGCTATTAATATTTTTGCTCCAAACTTCTCTTTACGATATCATTAAACAGACACACTAGCACTCTCAAGTTGGGTCAGCCTATATCTGAACCATAGCCCCTTTTCTTCTGGGACTAGATTGTCAAGTGGTTTGATGTATCATCCAGCCACGGTTGGCCAAATGGCATAACCACTTTACCCTGCTTCGTACCACATAGGAAGTGAACCCCAAAGAATTTGGCACACACATCCATGAAGGCATTTCTAGTAGAAATATACATTTATATATTCAAACATATATCTGGAATATCTGTATGGATATGGGATACTTTCCTATTGATATAAAAGAGGAACTAATCAAACTATTTCATGAGAGATGTTTTATCTTCCAAGAATTATCAGCTTCTCAGCTTTTACCTGAAATCAGGAGGGATGCTATCCCAAGCTATTTTATTAGCTATTTTCAGATTCTGTACACAGTTTAAAAGCGTAGTAAGGGATACCAACACTATACATTTTAATCCTTAACCTTCAACTCTTAGACCTAAACGCCACGTAAAGTTTTCTGATAAAATTTCTAACAAGAGCAAATTTGAAGAACATTACTATTGTTTGGCAGGTACGTGGGTCTACCCAAAATTCAAAAAACTACCTATTCAAACTTGCTGATTTGTTGGTTCATTTGGAAAAGGGTTAAAAGTAATGTGAATATTATCCCTCTACCGTCTGCTCACAATTGATGCCAATTGGCTCTCACTCTTTCATTTATTTAACATTTTTGTCACCTGGTGTTTCTTCTCACCCAGCAAACACCATCCTTTTCTTCATTTGCCTGTGTCCCTCAGTTTGGTTACCAACATCTTCCTTATTCTTTTGTACCTCTCACCCAACCGCTCATACATACTAACGTATGGAAATAGATGTCTAGAGAGGTCTTTAGTTCCACATACCCAAGACCCCTTGACTTAGCCAAGATACCCTCTGGAAAAGGCTCCACCTTTCCATTATCCTAGCAGCCCTGCCCATATGATTATTCTAACTAGGTTGCAAATCTTTGAAAGCAGAGCCAAGATTAATGCTATTCATTGCCCAATGGCCATCTTCCACCAGAGGATCACCCCAGAGATCCATCTTCCATTCTTCATTAGACTGCTTGAACCCTAAAAGGCTGTTCCTCCCAGATTGTACCATCTGCCTCCCCAGCTTCCTGTAGGGTTTGGCAAGTGGGAGTCACTGGCAGATCAGAGAGACTCCCTTCTTGATCACCTCTCCCTCTAGGCAGAATCACCCCTCCATGGCTCCCACTTCTTGCTCCCTTTGGCATAGAAGTAGTAAGAGTTTCCTGCCATTGTTACTTCCTGGTGCTTCGCCATGCTTTGTTGATTTTCTTAACCTTGCTCACAACTCTGAATTGTCCTTTCATTCAGTTCTCCTCCATTAAACCCTTTGTTTATGCCATTTATTTCTTGTTAGATACAGAAGAACACTGACATACAATATTTCATTTATCAACTAGTAAATCTTCAGACACAAAGTAAGCGCTTAATAAAATAAAGAACGAATGAATCTTAGATAGAAACTTGAAATGAATGATAGTTTTTGAATGTTGGGAGGTTCATCTTGAAACTTTTGAATGAGGAAACTAGATATAATTTGGCCAATGACGAACCATGATTTTTTTTATCAACAGCTGTACCAAAGGCCTGGCCTTCTCATCCCACATTTGCTGACAGGGCTGCTTCAAAGGGCATAGTCAAATTTCGTAACAGCCTTAAACTGAAATTTACTTTGCTCTCCACTGTGATGACTAGGTTTATATCGTCTTTCATCATAAGAAGAAATATATAGGGACAGAACAAAAATATATTCGTTTAAAAAGAAAATAGTGCACCAGTCATCAGAATGACTGTAGTTATAAGACACACTAAAAGGAAAAATTAGTTCCTTGAAAAAGAGCTTTTTATTTTCAGAAGATGAAAAGAAGAAATGTACTCAAGTGATATAGATAATGAAGATACTTCCCAGGCATCTTGGAAGGCTGTGACTTTTCAGATGTAAATGTAAAACAAAACCCATTACAAAGAGTGGCATACAGGTTCAATTCTGGCTGCTTATTTTGTTCTGTGGTCAACTGTTGCTGAACCTAGCAGTTTAAATTCAAGCCACGGAGCTGCGAGTGGCCCCTGTCTCTAAAATGCCTTTGGACTGCCCTCTGTGACTCTAGATGTATGACATAATATCTGCAAATACAATAATTAAGCAGTATATTGGGGACCAAATTCTCTCAGGGTACATTATTTTTTCAAGGTAACCTGAGTTTTGGGGTAACGCACACATTGGATCCAAAAGCCTCATTTGCAGAATTTGCTACATGATGTCCTAGTGACCTCAAAGATCAAGTCCAGGGTGTCAAGAGCCAACAAACCTGTGTTCTCAAGCCTGCACTTGGGGAATTATTTGGCTGAGTCAACTGAACTGCTGTTCTAGAGCTGCCTCTTAGGAGCTCATAAAAGCCAATTGTTAAATTTTCAGGAATTTCGGGAACTGGCTGACATCTCATTGGTAACTTGGGGTGGGAATATTTACAACACAGGAATTGACAAACACTATAAATGAAGACATTTTGCTCCTTTGCAAGTCAGTCATTCAACGTTTACTGACATCACATTACCTATGAAATAATATAGATTTCTCTCTCTCTGGCTGAAATGGCTAGATTTCTCTCTCTCTGGCTGAAATTGCTAGAGAAATACTTTTGGTGTCCTACCAAATCTCAGCAAGCTCAAAGAAGAGAACCGGTCTTCCCTAGTATATTATTTAAAATGGTACTCTAAATTTAAATGCTCAATTAAAAATATTAGACTAAAATTAGACTATATAGCCTGAGAAAATGGTTTGTTTTGATTTCAAGTTGGCTCAAGAAGTTTCTGAAAATTAATTTATAATGAATTGCCTTATTAAGTTAAAATGCCTTTCAAAAATTTATGGGGCCACCTCAAAAACTGGGGAAGTTAGCCAGCAAATTAAAGTCTATGTCTATAAAGAGAGAAAGAGATTTATCTCAAAAGTAATTTAGGCCCAGCTGGAGAAACTGGTCTCTATCTCAATGGAAAGGGAGATAGCAATCCCTAGCTAAATCTCAAGAATTTTTTTTTTTTTCCTGAAGTAATGGCTGGCCATTGGCTCTGTTGTTTTTGGCCAAGTCTTCTACCAAAACAAAAATTTTGCAACAGCAATGACCTAACTTGGGAAACAATTTTATAACATTTTTTAGGAACCATAAAATTTGTTTTACTCTTTCTGAAGCCCAGCAGTAGGACTAGGAAGAGAGTATAATATATTGCCTTGTAACAAAGAAAAAACTTGATAAAGTCAATAGCTGGAAGAATATCTCGGTTCAATGAAGGGTCATTCAGAGTCCATGAAATGTTGTCTTCCAAACCAGTGATGGACACGCCTCACATAACATCACAACCAGCTAAAATCCTGGATCCATTCAGGTTGTTATTAGGGCATAAATGGTGATCTTATTTACTATACAATAAATTGTAAACTAGACAGTTTTGACCCAAAAGAAAATAAAAAAGAACAAGAACAGTAGTTAGCTGCAAAAACAGACTTAATTTTAGAAGAGCCAGGAGAAAACTTCTCGATGTGGTTAGAAAAAAAAGAAGAGCTTCTTGCAGTGACTCAGGTTTCAGTTGGATGAGTGCAGACAGTCCAAGTTAGGCAACATTATTAGTGCTGATAGATTGCAAAAATAAATCTATCAGCTCATCCATCAGCAAAATGCCCTCACAAAGCCTATTAAATAGTACTAGTGAAGATATTTGAAGTAATCTGATACAGTGTCACAGGACATACCGTGATTAAAACCATGGACACTCGAGTTAGTGTAGATTTAAATCCTTCATGACCCATTAGCTTTGTGACCTCAGAAAAGGGATTTAATCTCTCTAAGCCTCACAAGCCTCATCAGTAAACTAGAGGTGATAGTTATGCCCAAAAGACTTCCTGTGAGGGTTAAATGATCTGCTTAGAATGGTGTGTGGCACATAATAAGTGTTTAATAAATATTAGCCATTATTTTTGCAGGTAGCCTGACTTATTTGTCTTAATTTGGAGCCCCTCAGAAGCAGACACTGAGACAAAAATTTGACAAGTAGTGTATTTGGGGGAGGATCCTGGAATAACAGGAGACAAATGAGAAAGTGAGGTCAGGAAGGAAATGCAACCAATCACTGGGGTGGTACTGGAGCTCACTGCCTCCGAGGACTCTACGATATCGAGCAGGATACACCTCAGAGATATCCCACTTAAGGGGTAAGGAAACTGGGTGCTTTTCCACCAACTCCCTGTCCATCTCTTTTTGGTTGAGAGCTACTCCCAAGGGCGTTAATACTCTAAAACATGGGACAGAAAATGGCAGGTAGTTCAGAGTAAGAGGCCCTAGGCATTAGAAATAAGTGCTCAGGGGACATAAAAGGGCTGGCACAGCTGCTAGAGCCCTGCATCATTTTTTTCTGATTATGAAATGAGTTCAAGTTCCTCTATATATTTGTTTTAATGAGTCAGCCCTCCAGTGACAATAATGCAACAAAATAAAATAAAAAACTGTGTTCATTGTATGCTAGTTTTAATGGATGTGCTAAGAAATAAATTATGAAACTTTAAAAAAATGTGTATATAAATTCCCATTAAATCAACATAGCATTGGGAATAATATATGGAATTTAACCCCTAATTCTGCTTTGAACCACTTATCTCTTCCTCAGTATCCATGGCCTGAAGCAAGGGATGTATCTAATGTTTTTCACCATGCTGTGGAATAGCTAAGCCTTCATAAAAATGGAAAACATCCATCTTTTTTTCAAAATCACCAAGCTTTTAGTAGCTGCAATAACTGGCTTCTCCAGTTACTGAAACCACTCAAGTTTTTAGAGAAAATAACATAATAAGACTTTCCCGTGCATCCAGAGGTTCAAATACTAAATAATAATTAACAACTACAAACTCCATTCCTAAATTGAGAAATATGTTACATAATCTGATCATTTGTGTCTTTGTTATGTGAAAAGAGGAAAGTTCATATATGTAGCCAACATTTCTAAAATAAATACTGTCATTTGCCACATAATGATGTTTCAGTCGACGATGGACCATATATATGACACTGGCCCTATAAAATTATAATGGAACTGAAAACTTACTGTTGTCTAATTACATCATAGCCATTAAAATGTTGTACCACAATGCATTATTCACTATTGTGAGATGCTGGTGTAAACAAACCTGCCAGTCATATAAAATTATAGCATATACAATTGTGTACAAGATATAACATTTGATAATGATAATAAATGTCTATGTTACTGGTTTACATATTTACTATATTAGACGTTTATAATAATTTTAGAGTGTACTCTTTCTACTTATAAAAAATATTTTCTGTAAAACAGTATGCCATGTCATGCTGGCACCAGCTCTGTACATCTCATTTTTACTGCATTTCTTGATTGCATCGTTTTCTTTTGTGCTTGATTTAATCTCGTGTTGTTTTATATGGTAATATGCTGTACAGACTTGTAGCCTAGGTGTGCAGTAGGCTATACCATCTAGGTTTGTGTAAGTACACTCTATGATGTCTACATGACAAAAATCACCTAACCATGAATTTTTTTCAAAATACATCTTTGTAGTTAAGTGACACGTGACAGTAACTGCCTCAGAGTAAAAGACCAATACATTTTCCTACACAAAATACAAACTTTTTGTTACCAAAAAAAAAAAAGAAAAAGAAAAAGAAAAAAGAAAACCTTAAACAATGTTAAAAGTTAATCAAAAATCTGGGGGAAAGTTTGCATATTAAATAAAAGACTAAGTACTATATAAAGATTACAAATCAGTAAGAAAACAACAAACACCCATTAGAAAAGTGAATAAAGCACAAAAGCAGTTGAGAATTTAATTTTAAAAGTCTGACCATTTGCGATCTTTTCAAATGAAAAAGAAAAATAGCCATATATAAGTGGCCCAAGTTTCTAAAGCAAATAATTACTTTAGAGTTTGCTATGAACTGTGCAAGTTTAAAGAAGGCACATGGTTAAAAAATATGAAAGAATGTCCAACCTCACTATTCATCAAAATACTATAAATATAAAATGAAAAGCTGGCACCTCCCAACAAGTTGGTGAAAATGAAAAAGATGATAAATACCTACCTAATGTTGATGTGAGTCTAGGGACCCAGACATCTGTACACTATTCCTAAAAATATATATTGATGTAATGTTTCTAGAAAGCAAACTAATAATATGTTTTATATTTCTTTAAATATCTCATGAACTTTGTCCTAGCAATTCTACTTGTAGGAATTTAGCCTAAGGAAATAACTGGACAAATGTCTGAACCTTCCATATTCCCAGTGGATACTGTATCAGTCAGAGTTTTCCAGAGAAACAGAACCAATACATGGGCGCACACACAGACATGCACGCATGCACGCATGCACACACACACACACAGGGATGGAGGTGGCTTGAAATCTATAGAACAGGCTAGCAGACTAGCAAATTCAGGTAAGAGTTGATGATGTAGTCTTGAGTTCAAAATTCACAGAGCAGGCCAGCATTGTGGCAGTTCAGACAGGATTTCTAATTTTACAGTCTGGAAGTGAATTCCTTATTCTCTAGGAACTCAGTTTTTGATGTTTAAGTCTTCAATCGATTGGATGAGGTCCATCCACATTGTGGAGCATAATCTGCTTTCTTCAAAGTCAACTGATTATAAATGTTAATTACATCTACAAAATACCTTTATACCAACATCTAGACTTGTGTTTGACCATGCTTTCGGTACCATAGCCTAGCCAAGTTGACATATAAAATTAACTGCCACAGATTGTCATGCCAGCTACTTCACAGAGAAAATAAGAGTCATTAAAATGATACTCTCTCAACTTCTGCCCACTGTGTTCTCAGTTCATCACCCCACCTCCCTTCCTGGGGACCACTCGTCAACATTTGAGTCTATTGTCCATATCTTCCTTCTTGAAGCACTCTTTCTTAGCTCCATGATTTCACTGGCTTCTGGAGTTTCTCCCATTTCTTACTCCTTCTCAGCACCTTAAAAGGATCCTCTTCAACTTTACATCTTTGAATTATTGACATTGCTGGGGGATTCTGTTCCAGTTCTTCTCTTTTCACCCTCAGAGTAATTCTTAACCTTTCTGGGCCATTGATTGGTATCATGTAGGATTGCATTCAGACGCACATAATAGGCACTCAACAACTATAGCTTAACCAAATAAGATGTATTCTTTGTCTTATAACATGGAGTCTAGAGGTAGGCAGTTCAGCACTGGTGGACCCTTGGAACCCAGATGTTTTCATTTTTCACATGCTGTCCTTGGTATGTGGCTTTGGTGCCTCTGCTCACAAAACGGTTGCTGCCCTCTAGGCACCATTTCTACACCTGCAGTGTCTTCCCATCAACTCTTTGGAATCTGATTCATTTATTTATTCAAAGAATATTTATTGTGAACCTACTATGTGTCAATACTCTTCTAGGCACTGGGAATACAGACGCAGGCGAGGGGTAAAAAAGATAGAATCCCTGTTCTTGTGGAACTTATATTCAAATGGGGAAAAGAGAAAGTAAATAATATAAATGAGTAAAATATATACTATGTTAGATGGTAATGAGTGAGGAGAAAAATAAAGCAGAGAAGGGAACTGGAAAGATAGTGGTGAGTATGGTGATTTTAGACAAGGTGGTCACAGATGACCTCACTGAGGTGATATCTGAGTGAGAATTGAGAGAAGTGATGGGCAAGCCATTTAGATACCTGAAGGAAGAACATTCCAAACACAAGGAAGAGTAAGTGTAATTGGACTATGCCTGGCTTATTTAAGGAAGAGTAAGGAGGCTGCCTCAGTGAGAGCAAAGAAAGTGAGTGTAGATGGGAGGGTGATAAGGGCACAAAAGGTAACAATGAACCTGATACTAGAAGGTTTCTACAAAACTTCAAAATGAGTAGGCTTTACTATGAGAGCGAAGGGAAGCCATTGAGAGTTTTGACAAAGAAGTGGCATAAACTGACTTACGATTTAATAGGATCACTTTGATGGCTGTATTTAGAATTAAGAAAGCAAAGAGGCCAGTTAAGAGGCTATTGTAATAATCCAGTTAAGATGTGATTGTGAGTTGGGCCAGGTTGAAGCAATGGAGGTGGTGAGAAGTGAGAATTCTGGATATATTTTGATGGTAAAGCCAACAGGATCTGCTGATGGGAGTATGAGAGAAAGAGAGAAGATCTTGGCCTAAGTAACTAAAAGAATCAAATTACCATTTACAAGATGGGAAGATTGTAGGTGAAGTGGATTTAAGGGAGAATCTCAGGAGTTCTGTTTTAATCATGGAAAACTGAGATATTGATCAAATATCCAAGGGCAAATGTTGAATAGATAGTTGCATCTAAAAGTCTGGAGCTCTCGGGAGAGGTTAAGGAAAGAGATTTAAATTTAGGAACCATCAGCAGAGAGCTGATAAATTTAAGTAATGAAACTGAATCAGAATACCAAGGAAATGAGGGTAGACAGAAAAGAGAAGAAGTCTAAAAACTGAGTATGGGCACTCTAGGGATTGGAGATCAGGAGCTATAGGGAAGAACCAGCAAAAGAGAATGAAAAAATAAATAAATAAATAACAGCCAGGCAGGTAGGTTGAAAATCAGGAGAGTATGGAATTGTGGAAGCCAAGTAAATAAAGTATTTCAAGAAGAAGAGATGTGATTCACTGTGTTGATTGAAATGAAGACTAAGAATCAACCATTGAACTTAGCAATATGAAGTTCCCTAGTCACCTTGGTAAGAGTAGTTTCAGGAAAGTGATGGGGATGCAACTAGGAGGATGCAGTGCTAAACTCAACAAGCAGAGCTGACACTTAGAAAATAAAGTTGTCACTGTAAACAAAGGTATCCCTCGAAAGAAAAATAATTACTTCAATCAACAACTTCTACAAATATTTAGTGTTTGCCTTCTATGTGCCAAGTGATTGTCTAGGAACTGGCAGTTCAGCAACAAAGAAAACAAAGTCTCTGCTCTTACGGAGCTAATATCTATTGTAAGCAAAGAGACAATAAACTAATTCAGTTGCTTAAAGTGTTTTGAAAAAAAATACAGATGGAAAAGGGGATAGATAGGGTGGGTGGGGCACTATTTTAGACAGTGTAATCATTATAGCCTCTCATAATTGAATAGAGATCTTATATCTGTTCGAATTGAGATCTTTGAAAAGACTGGCTTAAAACTTTTAAAAAATGCATATATATACATATATATATAATCGTGTTTTAGTTAGCTCAAGCTGCTATAACAAAATACCACAGACTGGGTGGCTTATAAACAACAGAAATTTATTTCTCACAGTTCTGGAGGCTGCAAGTCTATAATCAGGGTGCTAGCATAGTTGAGTTGCAGTGAGAACTCCCTTTCAGGTTGCAGATTGCCTACTTTTCATCGTATCCTCACATGGCAGAAAAAGGGCTAGAATGCTCTCTGCAGTCTTTTTTATAAAAACACTAATCTCATTCGTAAAGGCTCCACTCTCATGACCTAATTACCCCCCAAAGAACCAACCTTCTAATACCATCACATTGGAGGTTAGGATTTCAACATATATAAATTTGGGAGGACACAAACATTCAGTCCATAACAGATGAGACATCTAATCAAAACAAGAGGTGCCACAACTTAATTATAATTGGTATAAAAAGATAACAAAACTACAATTACTGGTGACATAGTTTCAGTATGAGGGAAAGAGCATATTATGTACAATATTATATACCCTCAAAATGAAAATTTACATAAAATGTGTAATTTTCTAGAAAAAAGACAAAGTATCAAAATTAGCTAAAGGAATAGAACACTTGAGAAGAACAACAGTCACAAAAATATAAAAATCAGTTTAAAGGTTTTTTTCAAATACTTTTTTATTTTTCAATTATGGTTGACATACAATATTATATTAGTTTCAGGCATAGAGCATAGTGATTAGACATTTATATAACTTACAAAGGGATTGCCCCATAAGTATAATATCCATTTGAGACCATAGTTAATAAAATATTGACTACATTCCTTATGCTATAGTTTACATCCCCATAACTATTTTGTAACTACCAATTGGTACTTTTTAATCCCTTCCCCTTTTTCACCTATTCTCCCTAATCCCCCTCCCATCTGGCAACCATTAAAATGTTATCTGTATCTATGGGTTTGTTTCTGTTTTGTTTGTTTTTTAGATTCCACATATAAGTGAAATCATACGGCATTTTTCTTTCTTTGTCTGACTTATTTCACTTAGCATAATACCCTCTAGGTCTATCCATTGTTTCAGATGGCAAAATTTCATTTTTTAATGGTTCAGTAATTTTTCATTGTATATATGTACCATTTCTTTATCCATTCATCTATTGAAGGACGCTTAAGTTGCTTCCATGTCTTGGCGATTGTAAATAATGCTGCAATGAACTTATGAATACATATGTCTTTTTGAATTAGTGTTTTCTGTTTCTTTGGCTAAATACCCAGAAGTGGAACTACTGGGTCCTTTTTTGTCTCTTGTCATGGCCTTTGTTTTAAAGACTATTTTGTCTGGTATTAAGTATTGCTACACCAGCACTTTTTTTCATTTCCATTTTCATGAAACATCTTTCTCCATCCCTTTATTTTCAGCCTGTGTTTGTCTTTCAATCTGAAGCAAGTCTCTTGTAGGCAGCATCTGTAAGGGTCTTGTTTTCTTACCCATTCAGCTACCCTATGTCTTTTGATTGGAGCATTTATCTATTTACATTTAAAGTAGTCGTTGATAAATAAATAATTGTTGCCATTTTATTACTCATATTTTTTTATCTTTTTTTCCCTTTATTCTTCTTAAAGACATCCTTTAAGATTTCTTGCAATACTGGTTTGGTGGTGATAAACTCCTTTAGTTTTTCTTATCTGGGAAGCTCTTTATCTGTCCTTCCATTCTAAATGATAGCTCTACAGAGTAACCTAGGTCTTTGCTTTTCATTACTTTGAATCCTTCATGCCAACTCCTTCTGACCTGCAGTTTCTGTGGAGAAATTAGCTGTCTTATGGGAACTCCCTTGTAGGTAACTACTGCTTTTTTCTTGCTGCTTTTAATATTCTCTCTTGGTCTTTAAATTTGACATTTTAATTATAATGTTTCTTGGTGTGGGTCTCTTTGGGTTCATCTTGTTTGCGACTCTGTGTTTCCTGGGCCTATATGTCTATTTCCTTCACCAGGGTAGAAAAGTTTTCAGTCATTATTTCTTGAAATAGGTTTTCAACTCATTGCTCTTTCTCTTCTCCTTCTGGTGTCCCTATGATGTGAATATTGGTACAGTTGGTGTTGTCCCAGAGGTCCCTTAAACTATCTTCATTTTTTTTGGATTATTTTTTTCTTGTTGCTGTTCTAATTGGGTGTTTTCTGCTGCCTTACTTTCCAAATTGCAGAGTCAATCCTCTGTTTCATCTAATCTGTTGATTAACAGTAGATTAGATGAAGGTATCAATACATAATATTAGATGAAGGTATTAACATAATATCTCTAATGTATTCTTCATTTCAGTTTTTATATTCTTCATTTCTGACTGGTCCTTGTTTATGTTTTCTATCTCCATTTTTATGTTTCCTATCTCTTTGTCAACATTCTCCCTGACATTATTGAGCATCATTATAATCAGTGTTTTGAACTCTGCATCTGGTAGATTGCTGGTCTCTATTTTAATTTTTTTCTGAAATTCTGTTCTGCTATTTTATTTTAGACATGTTTGTCTCCTCATTTTAGCCATCTCCTTGTGTTTGTTTCTATGTATTAAGTAGAGCTGCTATGTCTCCCAGTCTTAGTAGAGTGGCCTTATGTAGTAGGTGTCCTGTAGGGCCCAGTGGTATGGTCTCCCTGATCACCTGAGGTGCTCTAGGTGTGTCCCTTGTGTGGGTTGTGTGTGCCCTCCTATTGTCATTGAGCCTTGATTGCTGTTGGCACATCAGTTTGAGGGAATGACCCTCAGGCTGATTGGTTGTGAGGACTGGCCATCAATACAATAGAGAAGCTGTTTGTGAATGGGCTAAACTTATGGAGCAGGATTCACTTTATTGGGGCTCTCGTACCTGCCAAGTCTGTCCTTTAGGTGTGTCATTTGTGTAGTGGTTGGAGGGTGCCCTGGTGTGATCCGAAGCTGGCCACTGGGTGTGTTGATTATAGGCCTTCTTGGGAGGGGGCTCTGGTGCAGGCCAAGGTCAGCAACTGCTTATGCTCTGCTTAAGGCCACTTGGTATGAGTTACAAAGTGATCTGCAAATGGTTGCCATGTGACCTGGGCTTAGAGATGCCTGAGAGAAGCTAAGCTGTGAACTGAGGCCGGCTGCCACTAGTGCAAAGGCTTGAGGCTGCTTAGCAAAATATACAGGAGACATTGAGGCAAGATGCTGCTTGTTTGCAGTTTGTGAACCTTTGAGAAATTTTAGGAAAGTCCACAACATCAGCCAAGGCAGGCCAATTGTATGGAAAAGCCACTGGAAGTGGCTTGGATGGGCCCACAAGTTGAGTTGGGCAGGGTCTCAGGGAATCAATAGGGTGGGGTGAATGGTGTCTACTAGGTTGATGGAGACTCAGACATGGCACCTGCCCGTGTATGCAGGCCAGGTGGGGGTTAGACTCAACAAAGAAACGTCTTCTGCCAGCACATCTGTCTGAAAGAAAGCTGCTCCTTCAGCCCTTGCCCTGAAGGCAGACAATTCAGTTTCTCCCAGTATGTCCCTGGCGCTTTTTGAGCTGCTGCCCCAGCGCTGGAGCTCAGAGCAAGTGAGTCCATCGGCGAGTAAGTCTGTGTGCAGGCCCTAGAAGAGGAATGCCTGGGACTCCGGCTACCCTCTGTCTCACTCAGCCACAATCTCCACTGGTTTTCACAGTCAGAAGTTATGGAGATTTCTCTTCCCGGCACTGAAATCTGGGCTGGGGAGCCTGGTATGTGGCTGGGACACTTTGCTTCTCAGGGGGACCTCCACAGCCAAGACATCCCTCCTAATTTTTAACCCACTACAAGTGGGTGTGAGACCACTTGGCCGCTCCTACCAGTCTCCACGTGGCTAATTCTCTATATTCTGTTATAGGACTTCTGTTGAGCTAGAGTTCAGGCAATACTCAATGATGGTTGTTCTGTAGTTTAGTTGCAATTTTGATGTGGTTGTGAGAGGAAGTGAGCAGAGTGTTTAGCTACTCCGCCATCTTGACTAGAAGCTGAATCCAGTTTAACGTTTAACTTTAAGTTAGAGTTGTGTTTTAGATCAGATCTCATGACTTGCTGGTCTCTCAGAGCAATATTATCAAAGCTTTAAAAATTAGTTAAGTTCCACCTTATAAAACCTGTTCAGAGCAAAGGCAAAGAAGGAAATAGTCCCAACTTATTTTCTATCTTAGGACCAAAAGTGGCCCAGGATATTATAAACATAAAACATAGGTCTATGTCACTTCTGAAATAGATGTAAAGATCCTAAATGGCTAATAAACAAAATCTAACAGTGAGTCAGGTGAATAAATATTGTGGCTGAGTAGAATCTATCTCAGAATACAAGGATAGTTCAACATTAGAAAAATCCATTAATAGAATTACTACATTAACAGATTAAAGGGGAGGAAACTCCTATGATATCTCCAAAAATATTTAATAAAATTGAATACTCACTACTGATAAAAACTCTTAGCAAACTAAGACGAGAAATTTCTTTGAATTGTTAAAGGCAAAGAGTGTTAAGAATGTAAAGAGAATAAGAGATGGTGGAATATTAGAAGCTTCCCACTAAAGGAATTGCAAGGTTGCTTACTATCATTGTCACTATTTAGCACTATGCTTTCAAATCTAATCCATGCAATGGCAAGAATTAGAAGTTAGTTTTAAGAATTAGAAACAAGAAACAGAATTGTCATATGGTATTTATGTCTTATATTATTCTCAAAGCATTTTTAAAAATTAAGTAGAAAAGTACTAGAATTAGTGAGGGCTCAGTTAGGTAGTTAGCTGTAAGACTAGTATACAAAAATCAGTTGCTTATCTTTACCCCAACAATAATTAATTACAAAATAAAAATAATGAAAACCACAAAATATCTTTAAAAATAATCCAATTAAGTCACATATAGACTATATATGAAGAACAGTACAACATATAGACTGTACATGAAGAACATACATACACAATTGTAGAACCATGCCAAGTTCATAAATGAGAAGTATCTATACTATAAAGATACAGAGTCTCCACAAATTGATAATGAAAAACAATGCAATTCCAATCAAATGCCATCAGAACTTTTTATAAAACTTCACAAGCTGATTCTAAAATTCACATAGAAGAGAAAGCACATTAAGATAACTAAAGGTAATTTTTAAAAGAATATTAAGAGCTTATCAAATACTTAAAATATACTATGAATTTAGAGTAATTAAAAAGGTGGTATTTGTATAAGAATGAACAAATCAGTGGGGAAAAAGTAAACAATAGACCCATGTGAACCTATTTCCTCATGGGAATGGACTATATAGTAAAAACAATATTTCATCAATGGAAAAGGATAAACTAGTTGAACAAACAGTTCTGGGAAAAGTAGATATACATTTGGAAATAGTAAACTTAGATACATCACAACACATAAAACTAATTCCAAATGAAATCTTGGTGGTAGAGAAAGCCTTCTTAAGTAAAATTAAAAATGTTAATAATCGCCAAAAAAAAAGATTTACCTTATTAAGACATCGTCATTTAACATGTTTAACGTCATTAAAATATATGCTAAATGACACTATAAAAAAAGTTAAAAGATGAAGAACAAGATCTATTTTTTTTACATGAACAAAACATGTTCTGGATTAATAACCTGAACATAAACTACTAAAATCAGAGAGATAAAAGGAAAATTCAGCAACATATGAAAATGTATTTTACAGAAGAAAACCCAATAAACATATGAAAAGATGCTCAACATTTCTAGTAATCAGGAAATTGCAAATTCAAGCAATGAGACACATTTTTCATCCATCAAGTTGACAAAATTTACAAATATTGATATCCAAAGTTGATGAGGACATGGAGAGACACACACTGCTGGTAAGAGAATAGATAAAGCCTTTTGGAACAGCAATTTGTCTCAAGTTTTAAAAATTAAATGTGTATATATTCTTCAACATAGAAGTTACACTTTTTAGTTATCTATACTAGATCTGTACTTACCCATGTGCACAAAGAGGCATGTACAAGTATGTCAAATAAGTAGTCTTATTTGACTGTGGAAGTAACTTTAATCTCTCTCAGTAATGTAAATAAACAACTCTTGTGTTTTCATACAATGCAACACTATGCAATAGAGCCAAGAGGGATGGATCTAAAAGTACAGCCATAGAAATGTCCAAAATATACCACTGAGTGAAGAAAGCAAGGCGATGATGGACTATGATGCTATTTGATTTTTAAATATCACAGGAATATAAAATTGTATCTATCAGTCAATCAACTGTGTATGTGTGTAGTGTAAACATATAGAACAAACTCTGGAAAACCTTCCAAATCAGTGGTAGAATTTAATTTCGGTAAGGGGTAAAGAACACAGGAGAATGAAGGTGAAGTCTTCTGTATGGCTTTTTAATAAGGTATTCCCAGGTAATTTGTGTAATTAAAAAATTTTTAATCACCTTTTTTATTATTAGATAAAAAGGTGATGGGATAATGAAGTGGAAACACTTATTTTCTTTCTTATACACTTTCAGTTTTTTCTTTCCAATAAATCTGCATGTTTTAATAAACAGGAAAAAATGCAACAAAGGGATTTTCATTCTGTAATCACTTTTAATGCTCTTTGGCTCAACCAGCAAAATGACCCAAGGCCCATCTGTGTCATGGCTCAGGGCCCGGGGGCTCCCTCTCCCTTGGCAGCCAGTGAGGTGTTCTTGCAGGAGCCATCCGCACAACTGTTGCCTCTGTGGCTGCCAGCATCACCTTGGCTACCTGCAGAGATACTCCTGCACAGCCTCTTAGGGGGAAAGAGCTTTCTCCTCATCAGGCTGAAGTGCTTATTAACATGAGCAAAAAAGCAGAGAGGAAACAATACCTTCCAAAGAGAGCCAGACCTTCCAAAGAAGTCCTGTTTCCTCAGTACTACCCCTCAGGCTCCATGATTAATCTGGCTCTCAAAGTTTCTCTCTCTGGAGAAACTTGAGATTAAGTCTCTCAGCAGCTGGGTCAAAGGGCAGATGATTGTAGTGTCTTGTTGCACATCCCTTCCCACCGGCACGGGTGTTCCAGACTATGCCGGGCACCTCTTTTCCTCCAGCCTCATGGTGGATTCCCTACAAGAGCTTACAGGATGGCCTTAGCTGTTTCTCTGCCCTCCAACCTCCTCTACACGTTCTAGGGTCTTAGTCCTGGGTGGCTAAGTCTATCCCAACATGGCCTCCTCAATCTCCAGGGAAGTCCATATGCCCATGACTGGTTGTAGGAGGGTCATTGGCAAGACCTGGCTGACTTAAGGAAACCCCTTTTCAGATCTGATGCCTCCTCCCAGGTCCTGGCTTGGGACCCTCACATGTTTAACAGTCCCTTTAGCCATCGTATGTGAAACAAAATTGTGGCCTGGGTCTTTTCTCACTTTATTTCTTTATTAATCTTCCTCACCATGTATGTATCATTACTCTAGGCTGTAAAGTTTTTTGTGTATGTGTTGGGATAGCCAATTCTAAAGAATACTACTAGTAAGTAATGCTACTCTGTTAATAAACCTACAATATACAGGATAAACCAGCTGAATGGTAGATTCAAGTTACCCATTACTAGATTTTGGTATGTTGTTACACTAGCCTTTTCCTTGGGTATAAATATTAGCATATTATATTTTCTTTAGAAAATAAAATCAGCAGTTAAGGTAATGCTTTGTTTTATAGAAATAAAACTTCCACTCAGGAGGAGCCCAACCATTATTTATGGCTCATACTTTCTAAATTTTCTCTGAAACAAGCTGATATTCTGTATTCTTAACATCTCTCCAAAATGTCTAGTTTCTTCTACACAGAGATGTGGAGAGATTTTTACTCAGGAAGGAAAAATATTTCTTTTCTCATTTCTTCACCCTTATTTGTTTTTATGGTTGATAAAGAATCTTCATATTAGCCAAAAAGAGTCTGGTCTAAAAACCAAAAGCATTCGAAATGGCTTCCTGGCCAGGAAGGTACTATATGCATCACAGGAAAGTTTCTGGCCTCAGTTAAAACAAATGAAACCTTGGCCAGCCAGGAAGGGCAGCTCACAGAATCCAGACAATGCTTTCTGCTTTTTCTCTAAAAGTTTGGAAGTGGAGTCAAGGTTTATTTGTTGAATACATGCTCTTTGTTTCTTGTAACCATAGAGTCTGGTTTAGTTGAGTGTTTCTACTGCTGAGCCAATATTTATCATTTTAGAAATTTCCATGACTCATAAAATAAATCCACAACCCACTGTACCTTCTATGGGTATTTCTTTCCTGGAGTTGTTTAAAATAAAAGAGAAAAAAGGCTGAATCTGGAATCCCACATTCACATTTATCAAATCACATATATATTTTCTCCTATGTGAAAAACCTTCTCTACTTCATAGCTATTCAAAGTGTGCTGCCTGAAGCACCCTTCCACCTCAACAGCCCAGAACCCCTCCCCTCTCCAGAGGGCCAGGCCAGGGCTGCAAAGGAAGCTGTAGAGGTTTAAGGAAGTGACTCACTGGCTCAAGGGGTAGGAGGAAAGGTTTTCCACAGAAGCCAGAATATAAATGAGCAAGCGATTTCTCCCACTTTCAGCATGGAAAATCTTGTGAGGGTACCATCTCTTAATGACTGGGCCTGAATTTATTTAAAAAGTTTGCAAGATAAGACATGTTTGCCTCTCCTTTACATGTAAGAGTGTGTGTGATACTAATGTAATTTTCTTCCTATGTGCCAATCAGCTCCCTTTCCCCAACTGTGGATAGCTGAGAGAACCCCATTGGTCTACAACCTGGACAATTATAGCGACTTATTGATTTTGCTATAAAAACAGGCTCTGTGCCAAGAGTTCAAAGCCTAGGGTTTATAAATTGAAATTCAAGGGTCTGCCTAGTATTACAAGAATTGGATACTCCATAAATTGCTAATATTGTGCTAGATACTTAATAAATCTTCTGTATAATGTAGGCATCACATTTTAGAGCTAAAGGGGTAAACTCATCAATAGTTTGCAGGGGAGGATAAGGAGGACCGGAGAAGTATGTATACCTTGCAGGAGGTCACACAGCTAGTCAAGACTAGAACTTGTGACAATATTATCAAATACTCGTTGAAAGACTAGTGATAAAAAATATTAGAGTCTTAGTCATAAAAGCAAAAGTTGTACTAAAGGACACACGAATTTCATACCATAACCATTGTTCCTTGGCTGTGACCGGTGGAGCTGTCCTTGAACTTGCTCCAAGTTCTCTCATTGGACAGAGCTGGATTTCTTTGCCTGAACCATCATTTGACATCCCTCCTTTCACCCTCAAATTAAGGGAAAACTAGGAAGCAAGCCAGAGCAGCTTCCCAAAGGAAAAAAAAAAAAATTCACATGTATACCTATATAGGTATTATGGTCCACAGAGTGTAATTTTTTGGTAGGGACAGTTGGTGTTCTTTTCTTCCAAACATCAGTCTCTGAGTGAGCATTTTAGCCATCTTTTCTGTACTCATCATTAACCTAAGTGAAAAATCACATTGGCAACAAATACACTCTTCCTTCTTCTTCAGATGCCTCACTCATTAAGATCTACTAACATATTCCTGGTATGATCTACTCCACTAGTTAGGATCCTGAGAATTTCCAAAGGAACCTGGGCCGAGTTTATCTTGGAGCTGATCTGTTTTCACTCGTGATCTCCCTAAGTCATGGCCGGCCCATGACTTATTAATCTTGGTAGTCCTGGTAGCTAACATGGCTACAGCTGGCACACAGTAGAATCCCAGTAAACATCTGTCAAATGTAACTGAAAATATTTCAAAGTAGCATCTCATTGTGAATGCAAACAAGATCCTTGTTTTGCCTCCAAACACGAACTTTTTTCTTTTAACACTTATCTCCTCTTTTTCATACGAGAAATTCAGGTGATAACAGTAGATGATGGGGTAATTCAAACATCCTTTAAAAGGGCCAGGCTGTTCTGACTCCTACTCAGTTAGTGTGTATTAGTAAGAAATTCCTGCTTCTGTAGGTCAAAGATAGTTGAATATTGCCCATTTCCTAAGTTCAACCTAGTATAATTGAAATATAGATGTAATAATACACCACTTATATTGAGGCTATAATTGTTTCTTCATTAATCCACCTTGATCTCTTTAACACTGTCTCATGGTTTGATTACTGGTTACTTTCAGCCTCATCTGGGTCCACCCACCCTGGCCCTCCAGGATCTAGCTGTAGTCTTCCTTTGTTTTTGAACACACTCAGCTCATTCACTCGCTAGCAATGTTCCCCACTTCTATCTTCACATAGCTGGATCTTTCTTGGCATTTAAGTCTCAGCTTAAATTTCACCTCTTGGAAAAGACTTCTCTGAGCACTAGCTTAAATGTGCCCTCCCCACCCTGTTGCCCTCTGTCACATCACCCAGTTTTATTGTCAATAAAGCACCTATCACTACCCAGTACATTTTTGTTTAGTTATTTATTGTCTGCCTGTAGCTGACTGGAATTTGAGCTTCAGGACAGCAGGAAACTTTTCTGTCCTATTCATGCTCTGAACAGTTGGCACATTGTAGATACGATATAAATGTTGAAATAATGAATTCAGTAATTTTAAAAATGAAGCAGAACTAAAGTTTCAGTTATTATTTATTCAAACATTTTTTCCCCTCGGTTTACTAATTTTACTATCCTGAAATTCCTTTATACGGATACTGACCTTTTTCTCTCTATCCTTCATGCTTCTTAATTTTTTCTCCTCTTCTTTGCATCTGTTTATACTTTCCTGATACCTTCTGAGTTAATTCCTTGACCTCATCTTGTGACTCACATCGTTTTTTAGACACATCCAGTCTGTTTTCTAGCCCAACCACTGCATCTTTTAGTTCAAGAATATTTCATGCTCCTAATGTCTCCAATGTTTCCATAACTGCTTGTTCTTGTTTCTGGTTTCCCAGCATATTTCCTTATCTCTCTGAGACTATTTACTATGCTCACTTTAATTTCTTGTCCTGCCTCTTGAGCTTGAGTTTCTTCAGCTGGCTAGCTTTCTTTCAGAATGCTTGGATCCCTACTATGTCTCATTATCTTTACCTATGGACTCATACATATATCCTTAGGATTTTCATCTACCTGGGCTTGTACAGAATACCTGGGGGAAGGGTGAGAACTGGTGCCACTCCTAGAGTGTTTGGGGGGAGATAGCTGGGGATGCACAAAACTGAGAAACCTTTGATGTTGCAATCTGCGCTCAACTCCCCACACCTCAACCAGGAGGCCCTTTTGGATGACTTCCTAGCAACCCCTCTGCTCCAGAATATAATTATTTAGTCCTCAGGGGTAGGGGAGGTAAAAATGGGTTGAGGTAAACTTCCAGGCTTGGACAACCCACTTGTGTATACTAGTATCACCTCCCCATAACCCAGCAGGGCTCCCCAGCACTGCCTTGATTTTACCTGGCAGCCTCAGAGACAGGCGTTTTGCTAGTTCTCAGGTTTTCTTGCCCTATACTAGTCATGGGAGAGGCAGAGGTGTGCGGAGAATAATGGCATGGGAGTAGAGAAAAATGGGTTCCAACCAGAGAGCTTGCCACTATCAGCCCGTTACTGTTAATGACATGCCTTTCTTTTTCTCCATCTGCCATCTTCCTTCTGTCCTTACCCATCATGTAAAATAGTCTTATTTTTCCTAAAATTACATCTTTTGAGCTTTATAAGAAGTCTTATTTTTGTTAGAATTTGCTACAACATTTCTATTCACTTCATTCCTAGCCTTCATGATTTTGTTATGTGTGATCAACTCTCAGGCTTCTTTACAATCTGAAGGGTTTGAAGTCATTTAGTCTATCGTTATATGAAATACTTCACTCCTTTATTTGTCCCTTTCTGAATATTTCGTGGCTCCTTTTTCTTACTCCAGAAGTACAGTAACCCAAGAACAGTAGAGAGAATGTACCGTGCTTCTGAAAAATGGGAAAACAATATGACGGATTCCCAAGATATACTGCACAATGAGTGAATAAAAACAAGCTGCAGTCTCATAGGCATTGTGAAGGCCATTTGTATTTTTTAAATGCTCTATATTGTAAGGGCCTAGAAGGCTTCATGTCAGACTGATAACCACTCTGATCTTGGTGTGTGGATTGTCGGGGAGGTACAGTGGCACCGTTCATTTATCCCTACCCTGAGTTTCTTTTTTGGAACATGTCCCAAAAGCTTTCTTGAAATATCTAGTTTAATAGATGGGCATCGGGGTAGTCCATGAGCTCCTTAAAATTGTAGGTTAAGCTTTGTAAATAGTGGCAAATGTTTACTTTTCTAGAGAGAGGGTCTGTAATTTTCAGCAGAATCTCAGAGGAAACATTTGTTCCAAGAGGGGTTAATAGCCATTGGTCAAGATTGTTGTGCCACTTTCTACTCCACTTTCTCATAGGTTAACTCAAAAAGTACAATATTATCTGAAAAATATATACCATAGTTGTTTGATTTTTAATGTTATAAAAGTGATATATGACTTTACCCTACCATAAGGACTAACAGAGAAATCAATAGTGTTACAATGTGGTACTGCATCATCCCCATGAATATATTTAAATATATTTAGCCTTTTCTTAAAATAGATGCCTGGGCCCTACGGGCTGCCCAAATGTCCAGAATGTATTTTCTACAGCTTCCATTTGCTTTGTTTTGTATGAACCTTGTCTGTGGTGGTAAGGAAGCAATAAGAAATACTACAGTTCCCTTGTTCAGCATTACTCATGAGTGATGTGTCATGTGGCCTGATACTAAAGGTCAAGGGCTTGGGAGCAGATAGCTTATTCTGCTGGGCTCCTAAGGAACATTTCTTCACCTCACCTCATCTGTAGAATGGGACTAATAATAGTATCTACCTATGGCAGTCTCCAATGTCCATTTCCCCCTTCTTCCTTAGTAAAGGAACCCCAATTTCTTAGTTGAGCACACACTTGTGCTCAGAGAACAGACCACATAACTCAGCCTCCCTTACAGCGAGTCAACTAAGTTCTGCTCAATGAGATAAAAGTGGAAGCCCAGTCTGGTTCTTCTGGGACTTTAAAAAAAAAAAAGGGTAGACTTCTGGTTTCCAGTTCTGCACATAAGGAGCTAGGAAGCTGCCACTCAGTTCTTGACAAGTAACCATCTGAACAGTCAACTCCTCTTGGATTTGTAAGAGAAGGAAAGATACAGGGCAAACCACTGCCCCCAAAACTGGAGACAGACAGGCAAATACAGGGAGCTGTGGCTTACCAGAGCAGACTCATAAGTAGAAACCACTGTGGGAACCAGTGGTGAGGTAGGAAACCCTGAATTGTAACAACAAATTGCTGGAGGCTGTGTGGATAAGTCTGAGAATTAAAAACTCTAGGGAGACTAGGTCATAGGAGGGATCCCCACACTTCTGAGAGTTTTACCTCTAGAAGGTTCCCACACTAAATACTGAAGAAAAATCCCCTCTGGCTTCTGGCAGGGGGGAAAGGGAAAATAAACCATTTGAAATATGCTAGAGCAGGGGTCCCCAACTCTATGGCTGCGGATTGGTGCTAGTCTGTGGCCTGTTGGGAACCAGGCTGCACAGCAGGAAGTGAGCGGTAGATAAAAAAAGGGAAGCTTTATCTGTATTTGCAGCACTCCTCAGTGCTAGCATCACGACCTCAGCTCCACCTCAGATCATCAGGCATTAGATTATCACAGGAGCACCAGTCTCTGGTGCCAAAAAGGTTGAGGACCACTGTGCTAGAACACTCTGTTCTTCTTAAGGCCTGCCCTGGGGGGAAACTAGTTACCAGAGCTTAACCTGCTGGGGTATAAATCAGAGCCTAACCTAACTGGAAAGGGAAATATACAACTTTACCTCACTCTATCCATCCTGTCTCAGTTACGGGGGAAAAATAAAACTAAAAAACACTTGCAAAGTTCACAGTCCAGAGGCACAGACTCACTAAAAGACTGAGACCTATCATAGGACTATAGAATGCGCCCTCTCCTCCCATACCTCACCACCACATCACAAAAAGCCTATTTACTGCAGTTACTTTTAACCAATACATCATGTCCAGCTATTTAAAAAAAAAAAAAATTACAAGGTATACTAGAAGGCAAAAATCTCTGAAGTGAAAATGCCTTTGATGGGCTTACTAGTAGACTGGATACAGCTGAGGAAAAAATTAAATAAAAGGCTATATCAATAGAATCCTCAAAACCAAAAAGCAAAGAGAATAAAGACTAAACCCCTCCCTCCAAAAAAAACAGAACAGAATATCTAAGGACTGTAGGACAACTGCAAAAGGTATAACATACATGTAATGGGAATACCATAAGGAAAGGAAAGAGAAAGAAACAAAAGAAATATCTGACTGAGAATTTCTTCAAATTATTGTCAGACATCAAACCACGTATCCAGGAAGCTCAGAGAACACTAAGCAAGATGAATGTAAAAACAAAACAAAAACAAAACCCAACCAACCAAAACCTCAAAACAAAAACAAAACAAAACTACACTTAGGCAAAAAAAAAACTCGCCCTACCTATAGAAGACCAAAGCTAAGAATTATATCTCACTTTTCCTCAGAAACCATGCCAGCAAGAGAGTAGATGAAAATATTTAAAGTGTTGAGAGTAAAAACCCCACCAACCTCAAATTCTATACCCTGCAAAATCATCTTTTAAAAGCGAAGGAGAAATAAGGACTTTCTCAAACAAAAATTGAGAGAATTTGTTGCCAGTACATCTACTTTGCAAGAAATGTTTTAAAAAGTTCTTTAGCTAAAATAACACACATCAGTAAAATAATACACATCAGAACTCAGATCTACTACATAAAGAACATTGAAAAAAATAAGTGAAAGTAAAATATATTTTTCTTATTCTTATCTAACATATAATAGTTTATTCAAATGATAATGGCAACAATGTATATGACTACAATGCTTATGTATATATCTTGTGTGTATATATATGTAATGTATGCTTATAAGTGAAATGAATAACAGCAATGATACAAAGGACAAGAGGAAGGAATTAGTATTATTTTGTTATTATACTCACACTACCCTTGAAGTGGTATAGTGTTATTTGAAAGTGGACTTGGATTAGTTGTAAAGATATATTGCAAACTGTAGGTCAACCACTAAAAAAAGTAAGAGAAGTATTTATATGCTAGAAAAGGAGAGAAAATGGAATCATGTAAAACGCTCAATTAAAACATCAAAAGCAAAAAATGGATAACAAAAATTGGAATGAAGAACAAGGGCAACCAATAGAAAAGAGTAACTAATATTGTAGATATGAATCCAACTACATAATAATAATTTTGAGTATCAATGGTCTAAATGCCCCAAATAGACAGAGACTTCCAGAGTGAATCAAAAAACATGACCCAACTATATGTTATCTACATGAAACCCATTTTAAATAGACACATATAGATTAAAAGTAAGTGGATAGAGGCAAAATACCATGCTAACACTAATCAAAAGCAAGCAGGAGTAGTAGCTATATTAGTTTCAGGCAGAGCAGACTTCGAAGCGAGGAAAGTTATCAGGGAAAAAGAAGAGTATTGTATAATGATAAAGGGGTCAATTCTCCAAGAGGACACAACAATTCTTAAGGTGTATGCACCTAACAACAGTGTCAAACTATGTGAAGCAAAACTGAGAACTGCAAGCTGACTCCACTATCACGGCTGGAGACTTTAACGCTACTCAATCAGGAATGGACCGACCCAGCAGGCAGGAAATCAAGAAAATCAGAAAGTAAGCCACAAGACACCACACATCCAGCATAAAATCATTACAAAAAACACCAACAAAAGCAAAACATAACACAAAACACATACAGATTTCTCTATAAAGCCATAGACCAAATTGATAGCAGTGGTTACCTTTGAGGAAGAAAATGAGGCTATGGGTGTGGAGAGTAGAGGTGATCAAGGGGCTTTCCTTTATTGTACTATTTGAATCTTTTATAATGAGAATATATTCATGTCTTATTTATATGACTAAAATTATTTTTTTTTTGAAAGTGACTACAGACATAAACAAGGGTAGCAGATAGGGAACAGGTGAATTTGTGGGGAGGAACAGGTGAATTTGTGGGGAGGCACAGGAGAAACTAAAAAGCTTTTTCTATACTATATACTGACAGAGTTATGTTGCCTTGCAAAAAACCTTTTTCTAGTCTATTGGTTAACACACATCTCTCTTCAAGCGCCTCATTAATGTATAACTCATTCTTCCCTGCCACTCATATTAATAGTTTTTTTTTAAAAAGGCCTATATGTTCATAGATTGTTAAGTATGCAAAGACATATTGTTAAGCATGTTTTCTAAATGAGAAATGGAATACGCCCATTTCATATTTAAGGAGAGACCTTATGTTAAAACTTCTTCCCTCTGTGGGATGAGAAGGAATGTAAAGATCAAACTTATGTGTAAATGCAGAAGTTAAAGTTCAATGGGACCTTAAGAATAAAGGGGCTCATCTTTAGTTATAGTGAACTGATATAAAAGTTTGCCTGATGAATATCTTCAGATATTGGTTTACTTATTGAGAAAATATGTATTAAACACCTACTATATATATCAGGTGCATCCTAAACACCTCATCTTCAAGGAACCGGGTCTAATCTGGTGGTAGTGGTAATATAAACAAACAACTACAGAGCTATACTAACAGTAGGGAAAAACCATAAGATCTCGCTACTACTCAAAGTTGAGGACCCGCAGCATTTCAATCACTTGAGGACACCTGAGGCCCCAGGCCTAACCCTGTGAATCTCCATTTTAACAAGATCTTCAAGTGATCTGGGCAAGATTTGAGACGTGACGAACTGTTGGATTATAAAAGGCACACTATTGGTCCTTTGGGAAGCAGTTAGAGATCTTTAGACTAGATGGTTATAGGTACATTCCAGACTGAGAAACGAGCAGGCCGATGATTACAGCAGTTAGAGAGAGCAAGAAGAGTTCTGGAAGAAAACTAGGCCTTTTGGAAGATGTGGGAGACAGGGCAAAAAAGGTAGGCTGAGACCAGAGGCAAAAAGGCCAGACTGACCTGCTGAGAACTCTGGAGGAAGCTATAGAAAATTTTATGCAGCAATGTGCCAGGATCAGATTCTTATGTTTGGACATAACTCTGGTAGCAGAGTGGAGGATTAAACGCAGAACAGAGGCTGGAGCAGGAGGCAGACTGTGTCCTTAAATGAACATAATTCAATTTTGGACTAGAAAGGAAGTCTTGAGGACTTAAAGGGTGGTGGCAGGCACTTAGTCCCACGCAGAGACAGAGAGAAACAAAGGGTTCCAGCGGCAGGTGGATAGAGAGAGTTCTTTCTTCTCAAAGTTAGAAAGTACTCCAACTGCATTAGCATCACCAGGGAATTGTTAGAAATGAAAATTCTCGGCTCTTATCCTAGATACACTGTGTCTGAAACTCTAGGGTGTGGGGCACACAAATCTAATTTTGACCAAGTTCTCTACAAGCTGCGAACCACTGCTCTAGCCTGACAAAAATTTGGTAGCAGGTTGTAAAGGCTTAGAATTGCCACAACTTGCTCTTTCTTAAAAACAAAATAAAAAACACGACAAGAGTAATGAGAAATGAGTTTCTATGCTGAATGGTCAGAACAAAAGCCACATACAACCTAGATTTTTGGGTAGTGCCCACAAAATAAGCAAAGAACGCACTGACCATCCTGTCCAAAAGCCTCACATTTGGAGAATTTAAATAGTTTTGGTATAGGCCGTGATGTTCTCAGTAGCCTAAATTAAATAAAACTTAAAATTAAGTAATCATCTCCGTTGTAAATTCTTTCTGTTCCTTTTATTCCACATAAAAGCATCTTCAGGAAAAACGTTGGGATTCCTTCTGGCCCTGTGAAAACTGTTTCTGATGCAATCAACCATTATTTAAAAAAAAAAAAAAAAAAGCCCAAATTTAAACCCCAAAAAACGGAGCAGCGGGGCTGGCGCCATATTCCTAAATCAAGTCGGGCCCTTTCCCAGCCACACCCCTGCGGACTGCAGAGCCTCCTTCCTCGGGCTGTTCCCAAAGATAAATAAATCACTCCCTGTTTTTTCCAGACCTGAAATTAGCGGTGACTCAGAGCACTCGGGACGGCCACAGTCGCCTTGGGAAGGAGGAAAATGTGCAGATTTTTCCCCTTAGGCGAGGACCCGAAGTGCCTGGCTGGGCCAATCAGGGGAGGATGGCGGGAATCGCACCAAAGTAGGTAAAATATGCAGGATTCATCCCCCTCTGCGGCGGTCCGCGCCTAGGCGTCCGCCCTTCCTCCCTTCTCCCACTCTGCGGCTCCGCCCACTCTTTCCTTCCCTCCCATCTCTCCCCCCGAGGCCCCGCCCCAGAGGCTGCACACACCTGGCCAGGTGGCTACTTCCATGTAAGGGCAACGCCTTCGCAAGTGGGCGGAGCGCCACGTGGCCCCGCCCATGGGGGAAGAAGTGACGTCAACCTCGGGTCATCCTTTGCCGGCTCCTCAGCGGCAGGTGCTAACCCAAGCTCTGCCTCCTCATCCGTCACAGATGAGGGAGGACCCACCCCCACCTTCATTAGAGCCGAGCTGGTGAGTGGGACTCGGTACACCACTCTCCAGAAGGTGAGGAAGAGCCCCCCCACGCCTGCGGGGAGTCCGGAGGGCCGCCTGGGCGGGGCGTTACCAGGCCAGCCCGTTGCGCAGCAACGGCGAGCAGCGCGTGACGTGTGCAGCGGAGTTTGGGCCCCGCGCGCGCGCGCCCGCCCGCCCGCGTGCCCGCCCCCTGGTAGGCTCGCTCTCTGCGTCGCCTCCGCGCCTGGTGGTTCCGTCCCGCTGCGGTGAGGAGGCAGCTAGCTCAGAAGACTCGGAGCGGGCCGGTTCCCTCCCCCGCGTCCCTGCGACCGCCGCGGCGAAGATGGTGAGTGGCAGGGGGAACGAGGCGTGAGCTGCCGCCGCAGGGGTGGCGGGCTGAGGGGCGAGCGCTGCCTCCTCGCCCAGGGGACCCGGGCCGCGCTGCAGTCTCCCGGCAGTGGAGGCGTCTAGGGCGTCGCCGCCCGCGGACCTGCTGGACTCACGAGTCCCAGGGCGGCTCCCCGGCCGCTGCGTCGGTCGCAGCTGCTGCGAGGCCGCCGCCCCGGAGCGTGGTCTCCGCCATCCCTTCCGCCCCGGCCTCGGTACCACCAGTCAGCGGCGAACCCCTCCGCCCTGCTTCGTGATATCTGTCAGAGGAGGGTTCGCCAGCCCGGGCTGGGGGGCTTGGAATCCCGCGCGGGCCTCGTTGGGGCACACGTTTCCCTAAAGCCCGGCACAGAGGCATCAGATAGTGACTCGTGCAAGTTTCGGCCCGCGAGGTCTGTCCATCCGGATAAGGAAAATAAGGCCTTTATTGAACAACCCTGGAGTGCGGTGTGAACACTACGAGCATGACCCTGGCATGGTTAAGAATGGGTGGCCTCGCAGCCGCTTTGTTTGCGGTATCTGGCAATCAGCTTCCAGCAGCACTCTCATCGTGCTTGTCAAGCTTGGCAGTGTCTCTTTTAACCCTTGCCTGCCCGATCTCTCCGTGTATAGTTAGAAATTTTCTTTTACCTGTAAACAGTTTAGCTCTGTCAGATTTTAACATGGAAGGTGTGAGCATGATTCTGAGATACTCATCAAAGCAAATGAAAAAGCTTTTCAAAAGTCCATTAAATTATCGGAGTCTCTAAAAAGTAAACAGATGTTCACTGTATACTAGCTGATGGACACTACCTAATTTATATATATTTTTCTCTACACTGTAATTTCAGTTTGCTGTAAAACAGTTTTCTTAACAGGACGCTCAAGTAGAACATTTTGTCATTTTCTTTAGTTGGCACACTCTATTACCATTTTTGGTCAATGATTTGCAGGCAAGGGCTTACCAGACTTTGCTAGAAATATTACACTGTTATTGCATCTGTCTGCCTGGAAGCAGTTGGTACCAGCTTATTTCCATACAAAATGTTTTCTGAATAACAATTTTGGTTTTCTCAAGGTATTACAAACTTTCATGGCTATGCAGGCTGGCTCATTAGTGGAAAAAGATTAATCAATAGTTTCTTGATGACTGAGGAGGATATGTAATAGGAATTCGATATTGTTTAGTTTTGGTTTTTCTTTGGTTTAATTTTGTAGGCTATACAGGGTCAACATTTTAAGACTTTAACCTCTTTACAATTATAAATGTATACACTACTTTTACTAAAAGACTTTTAAATTAAGGGTTTTGAATTCTCATAAATTTAAGACCATCCTCTCTGATGAAAGTGTTTTGGAACCTGCTGTAGGGTCTTCTGACTTGACATTTCTACTTTTTTGAATTGCTAGATTGAAAACTTTATTTTCTGTTTGAAAATAGGCCCAAGCATTTTGCCTTTAGTTAAACTCTAGTTAAAGCTTAACTTTCATATTTCTGCACATTCAAATAAAATGAATCTTTTAAATGGTTTTTAGGGGAGGAGGAGAAATAAAAATCAATATGGGTGATTCTGAATACATTTCAAACCTGTTGGCCTTAGGGAGCTGAAGACCTTATAAGCCAGTCTCGTTTGGATGCTTGCAAAGCAATTTCAGACTGACCATTTTTAAAGCTACTCTTGTATTGAGCCTAACAAGCACAGAGCATTTCCCTTCAGTCCTGCTATTAGAGAATATTGTGAAGATGGAAAGTTCCTTTATTATCCCACATTTTAGCATTTTACCTCTGTGTTTGAAACTGTTTAGATCTGTTGGTTAGATGCTTGTTCAAATTTTTTTTTTTTTTAGGTTAAATTTCAACTGCTCCTAGTACTCACCAAGTCTTCTAGAAGCACTTTAGAATTAAGCGATTTGAAACCAACTCAGAAGATCACTTTGGGCACTTTAAGATGAGATTTCATGTTTTCAAAGTCTCACTTTACAGTGCCAATAAAAGAAAGATTAAAAAAAGAAAAGCCTATCCTTCACAGAACCATATCTGCACACACCAAACAAAACTTTGGTGTATGTGTGCTGGGTGTGCCAGGTTCCTCATACAGAGATTGTTTACTGACCCACCATCAAGTTCCTAGGGTTATCTGCTCAGTAGTTCTTCTGTTGGGTATAGATTGAGACATAACACACAAACTTGCCTAGCTCCTCTTGTAACTGATAGTATGTGCATTTGTGGTATAGCTGTATGGCTCTCTCCTAATTATGAGGGTGATGGTGCACCTAAAGCAAAATAAAGGTCTACGTGATAATCCAACCCTTAACTAATCAGAATTCTGCTCTAACAAACTGAGCTAATTGGCTTAGACTGAATTACAAATGTGTTCTACCACTTGATGATTAGCAAAAACACTTTTACTTATGAGAGCATAGTGGAATAGGTTGGGCATATGCTCATGTGCCTATATAACGTATCGGAAAACAGACTGAAGGATTGACTTATGACCTTTTCTGACTCCACATCAAGTTTTTAAATAATTTAAAAAATAATTTAAATATTTTAAGCAGAAAAGTACACAGAATAGCAGAAAAGTACACAGAATAACAGATTCCTTTGTACAAAAAAGTTTAACTTTATGCCATTCTTCAGGTTTTTATGTTACCATTACAGCTAAGTATGCATCTTCTTCCTTATCCCATTCCCTTCTCTCCCCAGAGATAACCAACCAACCACTCTTGTGTCAGAGACATATTGTATCAGCCAATTAAGGAAATTATTTTTTTTTCAAGGCTACTGCAATTGGAAGGACATCAATTAACGAGGAACATCCCCGCACCCCCACCCCCCAAAAAAAACGAAAAAAAAAACCCAAAGGACAGGGACCTAGGACAGGTAGACCAAAGAGCCTTAAGGAAGCATGGGGATGGGTCTTATAGTTGAAATGAGCAGGGGCAGAATCCTTGTGTTACTTGTTCCCTAGAACACAAAATGATGGGGGTGGATTTCTTAACCATCACTGCTTTCCAGGAGCACAGGGCACAGGGTTCAGGTACAGTTCAACATAGTCACCTGAAATTTATATGTTTCATTCTCATTGATATTTCTATACTTCGAGCTATACACATATGCATCTGCAGTAGTATAGTATATACTTTATTGTCTTGATGTGTTTTAAACTTTTATACAAATGTTATGCTTTGTGTATCCATTTGCAGCTTAAAAAGATTAAACTTAGTGAATTTTTTGGGAGGGCAGGGAGTGATTTTTTAGTTTTAGCTGTGGCTCTGATTCTTTAACTGTTGATACTTACTGGTTTATGACTATATAAGTTTATCCATTCCCTTATTGATGGACATTTGCCCAACTTTTTGCCCTTTATCTCTTTTTGTCTACTTAAGCTGTTTTGCAATAGATCTGTTCCATTTTTATATATTACTATATATTATTTCTCTGGCCTCAGTAAGTGTCTTCTTGGTGTGTATCTAGAAGCAGAAGCCCTGGTTTAGAAGCCATACACATGTATTTTTCATTCTACTAGTTGTGGTTCTAGTCTACATCCATTTCATCATCTGCATTTAGGAGCCTGTTTCTGCATTTCTTTTCACCACTTGGTATTATGAGACTTGAAACCTTTGCCAGTCTGATGGGTGTGAAACGATTTCTCATTCTTTTAATTTGCATTTCTCTGATTAGTAGTATCTTTTCATATGTTTATTGCAGCTTGTTTTTTACATGCGTGTGCATCCAGTGAACCTGGTATTGTATAAAAACTCATCGTGTCTTCATTCAAGCTTGTTCGTGGAGCCATCAAGTAAATCCAGCTTTAAAAGGAAACACGAATATGATTATCAATGCCAGAACTACATACTGAGGACTAATATTTCTCTCCACCTAGTTTCTTTGCAGGCCTCTCAAGCTAAGTAAAGAAAGTTCAATACTCTCTTAATTCTAGACACCTGCCATTGTCAAGCCCTGGTAGTGGTAGAATGCAGAGTGATCCAGGATGAAGTTCCATTTTTGTCAAGGGCCACAGAGGTTAACATCTAGCCAAAATGTTAAAAACAAACAGGGATATATGGGAACTCTCTGTACTTTCTGCTCAATTTTGCCGTGAACCTAAAGGTCTCTGAAAAAATAGTCTATTTAAAAAAAGGCAAAGTAAAACAAATAACCGGGACTGGTTTAAATCACAGTGGTATTTAACTTAGTATACAAGGAAGACTCCAGACATCTTTGTTTTTATGTTAAATAACTATATTTTCTTTCATTAATAATTAAGATACTTTGAGATGAGCACCCCATTTGAAATTTGAAAAAAATCTTGAAACTTTTGGAAAACTGGATTTAACATATATATGCATTGTTTTTATCTTCAGAGCAATTTTCTGATCTCTAACTAGGCCTAGAATCTTTACTATACAGGCATACCTTATTTTATTGCGCTTCACTTTATTGTGCTTCATAGATGTTGAGTTTTTACAAATTGAAGGTAAGACCCTCCATCAGCAAAAAGATTACAACTGATTTTATTGTGATACTTTATTGCAGTGGTCTGGAACCAAACCCACAATATCTCCAGGGTTTGCCTGTACTGTTTGCTATTTGCATACTTAAACCACAGAACATAATATGTGGAACATTGTTATTTAAGTATCTTGAGCTTCCTTCCCTTGTAGCATAATGTTCCTCTCTAGATTGTCCATGAAAGCCATACCCAAAGATTTACACCTGACACTTCCGAAATATTTGAAGCCCAACTTTTCTTTTGTCCCTGCTTTCTTGTGGTGATGTTAGAAGTGAGTTTTCACTTGGAATTGTTATGCTTCTGAAAGCTATCTCCTGTTCATTTTTCTTGAAATTTTACATTGGGAGAAATATAGAAAAATAAACATCAGATTAGTTCATATGAGTAATACTTCGACAAACTTGTTATTTACATTCATCATAGAATCTTCTGTACAAGGACCCCCATAGAATTGAGTAGTTTTTAGTCTAGAGTGATTCTTAACTCTTGAATATAAGTCTTTTAGTAGCTGATGTTGTAAGGCTTAATGTGATTTGCTTTGGTATGTTAAAATGTAAGAATCAATTTTTATGTAGATCTTTAAAAAGCAATTGATTTAAGTAAAAATGCAATTAAAATTCTTAAAATTCAGATTTTAACCTGTAGTCGAAATGTGAAAAGTCTGAGATTGTGGCTTTTTTTTTTTATCCTGGGAAGCTAGCATCAAAGAACTCAATTCTGTTGCAATAGGGCATAGGACAGACATTTGAAAGGTAGACTCTTCAGTGCATACTATAGCAGGAAACCTACATTTAAAATGAGGTTGTCATTGTGTTTGTGCTTTTGGATAACATCAAAAAGACTGTTTACTCCTTTCAGTATTTTTATATTACTTCATAGGGTGTTACTCCCGTTTACCTTATCACAGAAACGGAAGGTGAATTTCCTCCTATCTTGGCTTGCTTTCAGAAAATCGCTAACTTTAAATGTAATGAACATTTACTTTAAAATGGCTTCACATGGCACATTTTTGTTGTTGGTGGTAGTATTTTCATGTAGCAATAGAGCTAAAACTAAATTATAGGCAAAGACCAGTAAGACTCCTCCACCTTGCTAGGGAACAATCTTCTAAGTCAATTGTTGAAGCTCTGAAGTGCTGAGAAATTTTCAAATCATTGAAACTTTGTTTTAAGAATTTCGTAAGTAATCTTTAGACCAGTGTTGTCGAATAGAAATAAAATATAAATTACATACATACATTTAAATTTTCTAGTAGCCCTATTAAAAAGTAAGGAGAAAAGGTGAAATTTATATTTATCCCAATATATCTGAAATATGTCAACATTTAATTGATATAACAATTAATAAGACATTTTACATTCTTTTTTCATACCAGTTGTTTGAAATCCAATATATATTTTACACCTACAGCACACCTCAATTCAAATGCTCAATTAGAGCATTTGAAATATTCAAATGCTCAATTAGAGCATTAGAAATATTTAATATGTATTTAGATTTAAAATTTACAGTTGAAAGAGTCACATACCTAATTTGCTCCAAGCATACTTCTAAGTTTTCCAATAATGGAATTGATAATCAGTTTTAAAATTTAAGTTAATTTAAGTAAAATACAATTGAAAATGCAGTTCTTCAGTCACACTAGCCACATTTAATGGACTCACTAAACCACATTGGCGAGTGGCCACCTTAATGGACCAGCCTCAGACTTTGTGGATTGGCCTATTTGTAAGGGGAAGTTAGTATGGATACCAACACTTGTGTTAATTCTCTGCATTTCTGCACATGTCTAAGAAACAATGCTATGATCACGTATGAATCCCTTTTATGGCACTTAAGATGTTTTGTGGAACTAGACTATTAAGTTCCTTAGGATAGGGTTTGTATATTTTAATAGCAAGGTGTTTCTCTCATAGTAGGCCTACAACAGCTATTACTGAGTGAACATGAATAGGTGAATGAGAGGGCATTCTTAATTATGACAGGGATGGGTTCCCATGGAGATGGATTACCTCAATTTTCATACTTTCTATTTCTACATACTTCTTTTTTTTAATACAATGGACATTGAGTTTTAACTGCTAAACTAATTGAATACTAACCCCGCTTTACATTTTAATTTGAGTCTTACCGTGAAAATCCTTTGAGATAAGTACCTTTAAAGTAATTCTGGCATACAGAAACTCCTCAATAAATACAAGTTCCCTTAGAAATTAAACTAAATGGTATTTGATGCTCATTGAGGCATCCTGAACCATAGAAAAGCACTTGAAAGAAGTAATGCTATCTTAGATAACTTATAAGTATTTAGTATGTGTCAGGCATGTGTTACCTTCCAGTGAGGTAAGTATTGTTACCATTCTGTTAAACTGTACCGAGAAGTGGTTAAGAGCATGGGCTCATAGTTGGGCTGCCTCGGTTTTTTGAATCTTGGCTCTGCTACTTACTAGCTGTATGATCTTAGGTAAGTCATTGATTGTTCTTTGCCTCAATTTCATCATTTCTCCAAATGGGGAATGATAGTAGTACCTATCATCACAACAGTTTGGGTGATGCATATAATTAGTTTAAAGCAATGCCCAATACATAGTAAAGTGCTTATCAGTGTTGGCTAAAATAATAACATTAAACAACTTTGGGTCCTAATTAGATTATCAGTCTTTTTCTCTTTACATTCTGATTACACCAGTGCATGCTTCAGTAATTGTAGAAGAAAAAGGTGGGAAGAGTGCATTAGAACATGTTTCCAGTTGTTTTATTGTTTCTTTAAACTAATGTTATTTTTCTTGGAATCATATATATCTGATCAACTTTTTTATGATCAGCTTTTTAATTTGATTTTTCAAGTGATGATTCTTGATTAAAGTATTTCTATTAAAGAATTAAATAACTAGTTATATTTTTCCTGAAGTAGTTAATGGAGAATCAAATACAATTCTTCACTGCCTTCAAGGATTAAAATAGCAGTCATTTATTCAGTAAATAGTTGAGAAATTTTATATGCCAAGAACTGATCCAGGTACTAGGGATACAGTACTGAAAAACAAAGTCCTTTCCTTGTAGAAGTTACATTGTAATATGAGGAGAGAGAAAGAGGGGAAAATGACAACATCACGTCAGTCATGAGTGGTATGAAGAAAATAGGGTGATCAATAGGCAGTACTAGAAGAGTTGGCTGCTTTTAGGTAGATTGTTAAGGAAGGCCTATAAGGAGGTGACATTTAAGCTAAGATTTGCAGGGCAAGAGAGAGCAGGCCACATGAAAAACATTTCAGGCAAAAGGAACTCCATAAGTAGAAAGTCCTGTGAAGAGAATGAGCTTGACATTCTAGGGACAAAAAAGGCTTGTGTGGCTAGAGTTCATTGGAAAAGAGGAAGAGAAGTAGGCAAGAGCTAAATGTAGGAAGAGCACTTAGGCCAAGGTGAGAAATTTGAATTTTATTTTGATTACACCAGGAAACCTTTGGGTGTGTACTGGATGTGTGTAGGTGGGCGGCGGAGTATTGAGGTGTTAAGTAGTGGAATGGGATATGATTTATCTCTGTGGCTCATATGTGAAGATGTATTAATGGGGACAAAGACTTACTAAGAGACAATTGCTATTACTCAGGCAATCAATGGTGTGGTAGCTTGAATTAGGATTCTTAGTAGTGGGATAGTGAGAGTTAATTAGATTGGATATATAATTGACTCTTAAACAACATGGGGGTTAGGGGCACTGACCCTCACAGTCAAAAATCCATGTATAACTTTTGACTCTACCCAGAACTTACCTACCTTCATATCTGTGGAGAATTGGTTCCAGGATCCCCCTCGGATACCAAAATCTGTGGATACTCAAGTCTCCTATATAAAATGGTGTAGATCAATGCGTGCAGTCAGCCTTCTGCATTTGCAGACTTATAACCATGGATTGAAAACTAACTGCTTATAAGCGGACCTGCACAGTTCAAACTCATATTGTTCAAGAGTCAACTGTATATTTTGGGGCATAGAGCTGACAGGACTTACTGATATTTTAGATGTGTGGCATATGAAAAGAAAGACAACAAGGATAACTTAAGATACTTGAGCTACTAGGTAGTCGGTGGTGTCATTGTGCTAAAATAAAAGAGTTTGGCAGTAATTGAGATTCTTAGACTTTTGAGGAATAACAAATTGATCCAGAAGTATTCTAAATCTTTAAAATACCTTAATTTCATATCTGATTATAATTATGTTATATTATTGTAAAACATTAAGAAAATTTTAGTTGTAATGACAATTCCAACCAAAGTATTAACATTTGGCACATTTTCTTCCAGGCCGTTTAAAATATGTTCATTCTTTCAGTAAATGATTGTTAGATGTCTTTTAGTAACCAGGCACAGCAGGTCCTTATTCAGTGTTGTTTCCTTCATTGATGAGATGCCATAGGAACTTAACTTGTTTATATCAATTAGACTATAGTAAAATTGGTTTCCTTGTGTTTTGTTTTGCTTAGAGTCACAGGAACCTATTGACAATGTTAAGGGAGGACTGTACTGTTGTAGGCTCTGGAGATTAAACAGTATACAAAACAGAGTTTCTTTCCCTATGAAGTATACATTGTAATGAGGGAGACAGGTAAGAAATAAGTGAACAACTGAATAAGGTAATTGAAGATTGTAATAAGGACTATAATGAAAATGAGAGAAAGTGAATATCTGGACACTACTGATGCAGATTTTTTTCACACAGTTGAATAAGTTCATCTGTAACAATTTTATATTCTTTATTTCCCACATCCCAAAATGACAAGGGTGCCACGCTAAATAAGTGGGAGAAAGAATAGTGTCTTCAACAGATGGAGTTAGGATATGCAAAAGAATGAATTTGGATCCCTGTTTCATACTATATAGAAAATTCATCTCAAAACCTGTCATAGACATAAATATAAGAGCTAAAGCTATAAATCTCTGTGAACATAGGAAGTGTTTTGGGGGCAATTTTCTTGGCCATTCTAAACAATGACATTAACACCTTAAGTGACAAGAAAAATAGATAAATTGGATTTTATTAGAATTTAAAACTTCTGCATCGAAGAACACCATCAAGAAAGTGAAAAGAGAACCCACAGAATGAAAGAAAATCCTTGCAAATCATATTTCCAACAACGAACTTGTATTCAGAATATATAAAGGACTCATAGCTCAACAATAAAGACAACCTAATCATATGAGCAAAGGCTTTGAATAGACATTTCTTAAAGAAATACAGTGCTCAATAAGCATATGAAAGGTGCTCAAAATTGGCCATTAAGGAAATGCAAATCAAAACCACAATGAGATACTGCTTCATACACACTAGGATGGCAGTAATAAAAAAGACAAGAGTAACAAAATGTTGGCAAGGCTGTGGAAAAGTTGGAAGCCTCATATGTTGTTGGTGGGAATGTAAAATGGTGCAGCCACTTTGGAAAACCGTTTGGCTGTTCCTTAAGTTTAATTTGGGAGCTACCATATGACTCAGCCATTTTACTCTTAATTATATACCCAAACAAAATGAAAACGTCCACATAAAAAACTTGTACATGAATGTTCAGAGTAACATTATTCATAATAGACCAAAAGTGGAAAGAACCTAAATGCCCATCAATTGATGATCAGATAGGTAAAATGTCATATCTATACAATAGAATATTACTTGGCAATAAAAAGAAATGAAGCACTGAGTCATGCTACAACATGGATGAACTTTCAAAACATGCTAAGTGAAGGAAACCAATCAAAAAAAGACTACATATTGTGTGATTCATTTATATAAAATATCCAGGATAAACAGATCCATAGAGACAGGAAGTAAATTAGTGGTTGGCTAGGTCTTGGGTAGGTGAGAGTGGGAAAGAGGAGTGATTGCTCTTGAGTGCAGAGTTTTTTGGGGTGTTCAAACTGTTCTAAAATTAGATCTTGGTAATGGATGTACAATTTTGTGAATAAAACTTACTGAATTTACACTTAAATGTGTGAATTTTATGACATTAAATATATCTATAAAAATTACTTAAACTGTTAATGGTATCATGCTTGTGCAGTGATGATATTGTTATTTCTGTTAAATCCAGTATTATAAGTAATGCTTTGTCCTCTTTGTGTATAAATCTTTGCCTCCATTTGCATTATTCTTCACAATAGAGTCTTAGGTATGCAGTCACTGAATCAAAAAGTTTGTGTGTATGTGTATACGTTCCCGATTTTTAAAATATGCTTATGACAGGAAACATGGGACAGAAATCTAGAGAAAAAAAATCACTTATATTCCCACTGTCAGATAAAATTCCTTTCTCTATACTATTTTACATAGGTGAGATTATACACTATATGCAAAACTTCATATCCAGCTTCCTTTTTCACTTAAAACAAATCATAAGTATTTCCCCCATGTCATTTTTAAAAACTTTCCATAAATACGGTTTTAACAGATGCATCAGGAACTATCCTGTGGAAATACTATAATTTTCTTTGCAATTCTCCTGTTTTTATTTATTTGGGTTGTCTGATTTTTAGTATTATGAAGATTATTTCCCTAGAATAAATTCCTTGAAGTGAGATTATTGGGGTAAATGGTCAGAGGATTTGGATTATTTTAAGGCTCTTACTCTAAATGGTTAAATTGCTTTCTGAAAGGCATGAATGAGTAATATGGTGCCTATGGTGGCAAGATGAATCTGGAAAAGTAAATTGGTTTGGATAATAAAGGGCCTTTTATGTTCTGTTAATGAATATAGACTTTATCTTATGGGTGCTTGGGAATTAGTGAAGGTTTTTAATCTTGGGAGTGTTATGAGATTTTAAGTAAAGTAGATGAGAAGAAATAGATTTGAAACCCATATTTAAGGAGGAATTGGTAGAGCTTAGAAACTCAGTGTGACCATGGAACAGAGGTAGGTCAGTTAACGAACAACATCAAAACTGTCCTATCTCAGATTCATTGACACGCTAGCTGAGAGAGAAGCCAAATTGTTAAACCAAGGAGAAATCTTTTACCTTTAGCTTATTGTGTTTTCAGAATGGTCTTTCTCAAAGGGGAGTAGAATATTTTTTTTTATATTGTTGCTTTTGAAATAAAGACTAGAAGTATAATGTTTTCATCCAGGATAGTTTACGTAAAGTAAAATTCACCACTTTTTAAAATTTAAATTATTGAGGTAACATTGGTTAATAAAATTAAGTTTCAGGTGTACTATTCTGTAATGCATCTGTATATTGCATTGTGTGCTCACCATCCAGAGTCTAGTCTCCTTCTCTCACTATGTATTTGGCTTCCTTTACCCTCTTCATCTTCCCTCCACTCCCCTCCTCCTCTGGTAAATACTAAACTAATGTCTGTGTCTATGAGTTTGTTAGTTTGTTTTGTTTGTTAATTTGTTGCTTTTTGTTTTATATCCCACAAATGAGTGAATCATATGGTTCTGTCCTTTTTTGTCTGACTAAATTCATTTAGCATAATGCTCTCAAGCTCTGTCCACATTGTTACAAATGGTAATATTCCATTTTTCATGATTCTTTCACATATATGTACCACATCTTCTTTATCCAGTCATCCTTTGAGGACACTTAGGTTGTTTCCATGTCTTGGCTAATGAAAATTCACCATTTTTAGTGCAAGTTCTGCAGGTTTTGGCAAATATATACAATTGTGCAACTACCACCACAATCAAAATATAGAATAGTTCTTTCACACCAAAAATTTCCCATGCTAATTCTTCCTCCCACTCCCAACAGTTATTTGGTTTTTGTCCCTATAATTTTACCTTTGCAAGAATGCCATGTAAATGGAATCATCCTATCATACACTTCTGGCTTCTTTTCACTTAGCATAAGGCATTAGTACATCAGCAGTTCTTTTTTATGGTGAGCAGTATTCCATTCCTTGGTTGTAAATTCTTGTAAAAAGAATTTACAAGAAATTCTTTTGTAAATTTTTTGTCCTAAAGGATGAGACAGAATATTGTAGAGTTCTTTTTCTTTGTGCTAATATTGATAAATGCTTGGAACAGTCATTTTTTCTACATTGGATAAAACTGCTAATAGATATATCGTATTAAATAATGCTCTTTTTGTTTTTTCAACTGCAGAATCAAATGGTTATTTAACAAGGGTGTATCAGATTGCAGAAATTTTGAAATGTGTCAATGTGTTTTATGGGATCTTGATTACTTAACGGTCATCCTCTTTGATATTGATTACTATATATATTAATGTCTTTTATCTAGCATTTATCCTGAAATTAAGTGATGCTTAAATATCAGATAATAAAATGTATGTATTTGTGACAACACAGAATATGAAGTAGAGAACGTGTATTAACTAAGTAAACATTTATTATGCAGCTTCACAATTCCGGGTAGATGAGGATTGTGTATGTATATTGGGTAGAAGGGATTGATAAAGATACTAACAGTTAAGGCAGTATCTAATTGTGATTTTTGATTTGCAGTTTGCCAATGATTTCTGATGTTGAGCACCTTTTCATGTACCTGTATGTCATCTTTGGAAAATGTCTTTTCAGATCCTCTACTCATTTTTAAATTTGATTATTTGGGTTTTTTGCTATTCAGTTATATGAATTCTCTGTATATTTTAGATCTTAACTCCTTATCAGATACATGATTTGCAAGTATTTTCTCCCCTTTGGTGGGTTGCCTTTTGATTTTCTTCATGGTTCCTTTGTTTTGCAAAAGCTTTTTGGCTTGATGTAGTCCCAATTGTTTATTTTTTTACTTTTGTTCCCTTTGCTTTTGGTGTCAAACCTCAGAAATCATTGATGAGAGTTATATTAAGGAGTTTACAGCCTGTGTTTTCTTTTAGGAGTTTTATGGTTTCGTGTCTTAACATTCAAGTGTCAATCCATTTTGAGTTAATTTCTTTGTATGGTGTAAGCTGATGATCTAGTTTCGGTTTTTTGCATTGGCTGTCAACTTTTCTCAGCACCACTTATTGAAGAGACTATCCTTTTCTCATTGTATATTCTTGGCTTCATTGATGTAAATCAGTTGACTATATATGTGTTAGAATGGATCTTATCAAAAAGACAAGAAATAACATGTTGGGGAGGATGTGGAGAAAAGGGAACCCTGTGCACTGTTAGTGGGAATGTAAACTGGTGCGGCCACTGTGGAAAACAGTATGGAGTTTCCTCAAAAAATTAAAAATAGAACTACAATATGATCCAGTAACTCTGCTTCTGGTTATTTATCAAAAGGAAACGAAAACACTTGACAAATACTGTATTATCTCACTTATACGTGGAATCGAAAATAAAACAAAATGCCAAAAATTCCCCCTGAACTTACAGATAGAATAGATTGGTGGTTGTCAGAGGCAGGGAGGGGGTGGAGGGGGGGCAGAATGTTAAAGGTGGTTAAAAAGTACAAACTTCAGTTATAAAATAAATGAGTCATGGGGATGTAATGTACAGCATGGTGACTGTAGTTAATAGTACTGTATTGTATATTTGAAAGTTGCTAAGGGTAAATCTGAAAAGTTCTCATCATAAGAAAAAAATTGTAACTGTGTGGTGATGTATGGTAACTAGACTTATTTTGGTGATCATTTTGCAATATATGAAAATAAGGAATCATTATACACCTGAAATGAATCGTTATACACCTGAAATGAATATGTTATATTGTCAATTACAGCTAAAAGTCTTCTTTTTATCAAGAGGACATTCATGTTTCCATGATGTGACTGATAGTCAGGGAGTTGGTAGCTTAAAAATCAAATAGTGCAAAAATTTTCCATCTTTACAAGTTTTTTATTGTCAGTTATGAGGAGTCTAACAAAGTAGAAACATTAGAAATTTATACAATCACTGTTTCAGAGAACCGAAGTTATTTATCATCAGGAAAAAGAAAATAGATATCATCAGAACCAAAGTATTCCAAGGTAGATCAATAAAAATTGCTTAGAAGTTTTTTTTTTCCTAAAAGCCCTAAAGTTTTGAGATGGAAGATTTTCCTTGGTATAAACTGAATAATTGTACCATAAAGAGTGGGGAAAAAATATCTTGAAGGCCATAGTACATTTCATAAAAATTTTAAGGGATAATCAGTTTTTCAAACCTAATATAGTAGATGATAATTCCCAGGTAGAATAGGGTTGAAAAAAAATACTTAGAGTTAATTGTTGCACTTAAGGACCACAGTCTAATGAGAGAATCAGACAACCCACAGATAGTTAATTACAGTGATAGATAATACTGTGATAGAAATAATTGTAGTCTCTTTTAGTACATATAAAGATTAGAGGTGGTATTGAGGGACCAAGTAAGAGTTGCCTTTCTAGAGGAGGTGATATGTGAACTGAGCCCTGAAGGACTTAACCAGGTCAAGAGGAGGAAGGTATAGCGTCACAAGAGAACATAGTATATTCAGGGAACCACAGAGAATTGTATGTGACTGGAATTAAAGGGTACGTGTCAAGGAGAAGCGGGAAAAGAAGCTGGAGAGATAGGGCATAAAGGGCTTGCATGGCATGGATTTTATCCTGAAGGAAACTGGAAACTCTTGAAAGAAAACAGTAAAACCATAGGACTATTTGCCAATATGCTTACTAGGCTTAGGTTTTGGGTTTTTTTTTCTTCCCATTTTTCTGTCTTGTGTTTTTGTGGGGAGGAGAAGTGGGAAGCATTTTCTCTGTCAGGCTTTTACAGCTCCTTGTTTTTCCTCCTGTTCCTGTCCTCCTTTTCTGACTTCCTGCCTTCCAATTGGAGTGGGAAACCTGTTATCAAACCTAGTTAGAATTGTCTGTAAAATAAGATTGCATACAATCTGAATGAGATTGATTATTTTTAGCAGCTGGGCTTTATTTTATCAGTCCACTTTGGCTGTTGAGATGATTTTTCTGTAAGGTTTGTTTTTTCCTCTTTTGGTGGGAGTATGGGTGGTATATCATAGAGTTTAGGTTATTGAGTGAATCTTTTCCCATGAAGCACAGTGTAACCATAAAATCGTCTTAGTGGAACTCTTTAAAGTTAATTCACAGCTAGTAGAATTGCTATTTGGTCTGCATAGGTTATCTATTAAAGGACACTGTGCTTTGCTATGAGGGTGAAGGACTTATATAATTAGAAATTGGTTGTAAATTTAACACCGTTTTAGTCTTTCTGGTTTGGGGGAATGTATTAAGGCAGAGAGTTAACTTGGAATATTTTCTGAATCACTGATAGTCTATCTGGTGACTCTCTGCAAATTACATAATGACACTCCTGGGTGATGTGGTCTCAGGAGACAAGCAGATGGTACTCCTTAGAACAGTTGAGGCTCTGCAGGCATATCTCTTGGCTAATGGAACATGAACTTGAATTTAGCTGTCTTGGACCCTTGGCCAGGCACCCTTAAGTAAGATACAGTCTATAAAATTGTACCCAGCAGCCTCTGGACATTTTGAATTTTTCAAAGATTGAGGATTTGCTGTGTGCTTGCTTGACTGACATATACTGGGCAGGGACAAATTTTAGGACAGAACCTATTAGCTCACCTCATAGCCACCAGTTTTCATCATCTTGAATTCTGATTTATGGCTGTAGGTGGTGATTGTGCCTAGGATAATGGAAAGAGGTAGTAGTGTAACTGAGTCTTAACTGTTAAAGAGGACTGTTACCCTTTTCATCTTGCATGTCTTTGCTGGTCAACCATTTAATAGTCATGGGAATGTCAGTATGGTTTTTAAATTGGTAGTTTTGGTCATCAGAGAACAGATAGAAATTACTGTTTCACATAGAAGTTTTAAGCTGTCTGGATTTCTTTTATCCATAGCCTCCTATTACCCAAAGGCTTCATTAAAAATTGGCCATATTGGTAACTAGTAGGAGTTGAAAAAGCTCTAAACTGATTTTCTGGTTAATAACAATATGAGTGTTCATTTACTGAATGGTGCCATTGCCAGGCGCTGTTTTTAGATGGTTTACATGTGTTGTGTTGTAATATCAATCCTCTTAAGTTAAGATTATCATAATTCACATTTTACAAATGATGAAACTGAGGTTAGAGAAGTTAGCTAACTTACTCAAGTTAAAAGATTTGAATAAATCTCACCCAACCTTATGGTGTGCCTTCTTCTTTGGTTAAAAAGGTCTTCTAAGGTTAAATGTTCCAAATTCTGTTTGTAAGAACACAACAATTAAAAAATTTTCAATATCTGACTTTATCAACTTATTAAAAACCATATTCCCCAATTAATTATAAAATGTATCTGCAGTAGCCCTGTGTGTTATTTATTGCTATTAAATCTTGTATTTTAATTATTTCAGTTCTTCCTCAGTATCCAAGGTTTTTTTCCACAGGAGTAAAAGAACTTTTTGTCATACCATCTGTAAGAATTAAAATCTTTGCTTAAGGTCAAATCTTGTCTAAAGTTTTATGACCTATTCTTGATTCAGTTTGACTCTTCCAAATTAACACTCGGGATATTTCTAAACAAACAAACAAACAAAAAAAAATCTGTCTGAATTTCTCCCCAAAATTGCTTATTTGCACCAAAAATAACAGACCATAATTGTTATAGTAAACTAGAATTGAAGTCCATGCCCTTGGAGGCATTTCATTATCTGTCACAGCATAGTATAATAATTGAGGTTCCTGATTACACAAACAAGTCATCCATAAATATAAATAATGCACTGTTTTTCCAAGGCAGAAAACTATATAATATATTTTATAAATTTGTTTACTCAAAACAATGCTATTTTAGCATTGAGAGTTAATTTATGTGTTATTTTATGCTAAATTATTTTAAATAAGATAAAATTTAAAATTTAATTCCTTAATTGCATTAGCCACATGTTATGTGCTCAATAACCATGTATGGTAGTGGCTCCCATATTGGACAGTAAGATATAGAACATTTGCATCATCACAGGAAGTTCTTTTGGATCCCATGGCTCTCTGGAACAGTGGGACTAAGCATTTAGTAATTCAAGGTCAGTCTTCCTGGTGTTGGTGGTGGAGAAAGTGTCTTAGCTATTTTCCTGTTTCCAGTGTGATGACTAAGCCAGGAAGATCTACTATTTACCCTCTCCAGAGAATAAACTCCAGAATTCCAGGGTTATGGAGGTGGTGGCAGGTGAAGTTCCGGAGGGAGTCTAGGGACCTAAGTGCTTCTCAAACTAATTTTACTCATTCTTCCTTATGTGAACTTCCATTTTTCTTCTGTTCCCCTTGTCCCTGTGGGTTTAGGTTCTTTTTCTTTTTTAAAATCCCTTTTAGTGGAGTTCTGGGAGGGAGATAAATTAGATGTATGTATTCAGCCCGTTTTAACACAAAATCTGCGGAGCCCTTAAGACTCTATGTAGAAATGTACCGGAAGCACTGCGACTTATTTTATTTGTTGTCTCAACATATTGCTCAGAGGCATCAACCAAAAACCCAGATATCTTCTAGTCAGTTTTTTGTTTCTTTTGGTCCTTTTGCAAGTTATGGTGTAAATAAAGGAGAATTGTGAACCCATTTTTAAACTCCCCAACTCCTTCGATTATAACTCTTTAGTTATGCTGCGTGAGTTGGAATGTTGGGAATGGAACTAATGTCTGTTTTCTGCCAGGTGTCTGTAAATTTGAAATTGTATTTTTCTGCCATGCAATGTTGTACTGTCAGATATTTTAGACATTCTTAGTTTAGAAACGTAATTTTGTTTAAATTAATTTTCTGAGGTGGGAAAATAGCTTTCATTCTTGTTTTCTCCACTGAGAATTGAGTAAATTATAGATGGCATTAATATGGAACCAAAGTCAGGTGTCCTACTTGAGTTAGTAGCATGAAAAGAGACCACTTTGCTGATCTTTTGATTTAAGATGGACTGCTGTAAGTTATTATTACATAGTGTTTGAAATGGTTCAGGTGTTTACAGAAACTGAATCAGAAAAACTTGGTGTTCCTTTCAGAGATCACAACCTTTATGCTAGAATTGAGAAAATGGATGTTTTAACTGTGTTCTGTCATTCACAACTTTAAAATACCCAGTGTTACATATTCTCTATAGCATTTACTTCACTTTCTGTGAAAAGTAACTTTTTTTAAAGAAGAGTACACTGAATGAATCTTGGGTATAAAGGCAGTGCCTCAGATGTATTCATTTAATCTCTGAATCATTGTTTTACAAAAGTTCTGCCAGAGGAGACTCAGACAGGTTTGAGATCCATTATGCTTCATGAACAAGTTAAAAACTGGTAGTGAAGTAAGATAAAATACAGTGAAGTAATCATTTAACAGCAGCTATTTTGACATTGGGGAGGAGTTCTAAGAGCAACTGTTATTCTCCAGTGGTCACTGGTACAGAACACAGAGAAACTGAAGTTGTGGATAACATATCTTTTTAAGGTAATCACAAAGCTCTTGTAATAGCAATCTATTTTTACTCTCAAAATTTTCCTTCCTAGCTGTGCAGCAAATTTTGGTGCTATGTTCAGAGTATCCTTTAATGGTCTTTTTGTTTAAACTTTGTAGTTGAATATGAATTATTTTTAAAAAATTAAAATCAAAACTGAATTTGATTTTGCTTTTAAAACAAACTTTAGATTTCTCAACCACTTCAGTAGTTGATATCTTAGTAATCTAACATTTTAGAGAAATGCTGAAAAATGAGACTGATGGGTGAGGACCTCTTCTATTAGGTAAAAGCACAGTGTAAAGTAAAATGATTCTGTATATTGCTATCATAGCTGTTTTTGTTTTAAGATTCACCATAATGTCTCTTTGTTATAACATCCACTGAAATTACTACTTTCACAGGAATTCTTAATCATTATCACAGATGAACTGTGTTTCAATATAACGGGCTTCTTTTTTAATGCTATATATTTTATTTGTGACATCATTTTGAGAAAGGACTCATAGGCTTCATCCAGCAATCTGAGATACAAAAAATACTTTGACTTTGGGCCTGTTTTTGTAAAATACTGTTATTACTACTGCTTCATCATAATAGTTAAACCTGTAGGCAAAGAAGTAAATTAGCATTGAGCTAAGATTTTATTATTTTTCATGAAATTTTAGAACACATTTTAGTGATCTTTACCTGGAGATTATTGGAAGTGCAAAATCTTAGACTCCAGATATCCTGAATCAGAATCTGCAAAATCTGCATTTTAACAACATCCCCAGGTGATTCCTGTGCACTTTAAAGTTTCATAACTGGTCCTGTGCTCTACCCTAAATACATTAGTTAAAGGAAGTAGTTTACTTTGGAGATGTTAATGACATGCCTAACATCTAGTTAGTGGAGAAGCATGGATGAATTGCTTGCTTTCATAATTCTGGTGCTTTAATTTCAAGTTATCTTCTTTTGGCTTCCAAGATGTTAATAAACTATAAACTGTAGTTTCTTAAGGGTTATTTTATCTTTTCTCCACCTCACTAATCTTTACTCCAGCTTTCCAGTTCATGTAGAATCAAAGGCAAAGAGCTACCAGCTTATTGAGAGGAGCTCTGCTGGTGCTAGTTTAGATGTCAGGAAGGGAGGAGCCCTGTGACAGTGTTGGGTTAGCCTGTAGGAGCAGCACTCTGTGCTTTCTCAGTCTGCCCTCACTGTTTTAGTTTTACTTTATAAAAATCATTGTCAAGAATCTAGGGACCAGTTGTTTAATCTTCTATATCAGTGCTGTTTCAAGGGTATACTAAGTAAATCAAGGTATAACAAATTTAAGCATATTTATTCATTACAGTCGAATCTAATATACACTTTACCTGGTGGATTTTTTTTATTTTCATGGGCAAAATTTATTATTTTAATGTTTCTAGTCATAGAGAACCATACTTCTCTAACATCAATGACTCTAAAGCCACCACAATGGAAAGATGTGAGAAAATGAACATTTGGAGGTGTTAATCAGCCTCTTGATCACTAGACTGAACATTTTTTTCTGACTCCTTCCCTCTCCCAACCAGTGGTTGTCAAGCACAAGTGTTTGTACCTACGCACTGTCAGTGCCAGCCTTCTTCCTTGTACTGCTCCCACTACCCTAGTGAAGGCCTTGGTCACCTCTTGCCTTGCTTACTGAATAAGCCTTTTAACTGGTCATCTTCTTAAAATAAAAAATCCAGTGTCTCCAAACTGCTCAGCCTGCCACTCATGGTGTCTTCCACCTGAACCCAGTCCACATCTCAATTACCTCCTGCCTTATCCTCCTGTTACGTTGTATGTGCCAGGTTTTTTGTCAGGAACTATCTTTTCATCCTTTTAGTCGTCTTATCTTGGAATGCTTTAAGTCAGTTTACATCTGAAACCCTTCTTGTGTCTCCCTCCTGCCTAACTTAATCTCCACCTGCTTTAAACTCCTTTTCATTGGAGTTTCTCGAGAATTAATAAATTTTTACCTAGTAATGAAGATTTGTATATGCTGTATTTATCTTCTCCATTTATCAAATAAACTTCCTTGGGAGTGTAATTCATCTTTGATTTCCTCAGAGGAACACAGTAGTGAACAGGTCTATCTTAAGGAATGTACAGTCTTAAGAAACTTACAGCCTATTTGGAGAGTCAGTCATTAAATAACCTTAGAGAACATTGAAACTTTGGTTAAGGACTGTGGAGTAGAGAGACATGATTTCATGGGAGCATGAAATAGTAGTTTTGACCCAGAAACTTATTTGCAAAGTAAGAATTGATCTGAGATTTGAAGAGTGAATTGAGCAGTAAAGGGTTGGGAAGTGCTTATCCTGGCAGAGTGTACAGTGTGTGCAAAGGCCCTGAGGTGAGAAGGAGGAAGGCAAATACAGGCCTGGGTGGTGAGTCTGCAGAGCATGTGAGGTATAAGATATGACTGGAGAGGTGGATAGGGCCAGATAATGCATGCTAAAGAATTATTACCCTCTTTTTATCCTCAGATCAATGGAAAACCATCAAAGTGTTTTAAGAATGGAGATCTGATTTGTGTTTCAGAGCTCTGGCTGCAATGTAGACAATGAATTGGGAAGAGCGAAGGGGATCAGCAGTGGGCATGGGCAGTCTCTTGTATTTGAACAACTGCGGTAACAAATTAAACCCAAATCTCAGTGGCTTATCACAGTAAAGATTTATCTCTATCTTGTAGAGTCCAGCAGAATTGGGCAGCCCTCTTCTATCTTGAAGTATGTCTGCCAAGGTCATCTTGTCAGAAGATGGAGCTAGATGACACTTTTCAAAATCAACATGTCAAACTGTACTCATCACCCGCTTCTGTTTATACACACCAGTCTTTCTAGTCACCAGTCTGGAGAATCCTGGGTCGTCTTTGATGCCAGTTCTTTTATGTTTCACACAGCTACATTGGTTCTACTTTGAAACGTCCTTGGATTTGTTTTTTGTTTGCAACTCCACTGCTGTACTTCAGAGCTTTTTCTGCTGGATATTTGTAATTGCCTCAGAAGTGGCCTTCCTGTTTCCATAGTCTTTGCCAGTTTCTTCTCCACAGTCCATTGTCAATTTCCTCAAACAGAAGTGTCTCTCCATCAGAGAACTCCACAGACCTCATTTCTTATGGAAGAAGCCCAAACTCCTCCTTACTGAGGCACCTAAGGTGCCTGTAAATTACAACTAGATTTGGCTGAAATTAGTTGCATTATAATTGCAAAATACACATATCCCTTCCGTTTTCAATTACTGATACATGATTAATTTGATTGATTTCCAAGTCAGTTTAAAGTTTTTGAGATATTTCACTTAGATAATGACAGATACATTCAAACATTGATGGGTGGGTCCGGCAAGTTTGACTTACAAATCAATTTATGGACTTGGAAGTTAGAGGAATTGGGGTCTGTTTCTAGTTATTCACTATTTTGTTACTTTCAACATTTCATCTCTGTTCAAAAAAGCAAAATAAAGATTCTTGAATTGATGAACATAGATGAACTGTGAAGATCAGAACAATACTACTCCTAAAGCAGTAAAAGAAGGGTTAAGAAAAGTGCTTTTTAAAAGTAGAAAAGTAATAAGATTGTATAGTTTTTGAGGCTATTTTCATCTTATTTTTCTGTATCTACCACTTTGTTAGAGTGAAATGTTCATTTAAAGGAAAATGTGGATTAGATTAGATGGGATTGAAGTGGATTATGATTAGATGTGGATTAGATTAGATAGGATTGAAATGTATTGGAGCTCCTTTAATAAAAATGATTAAATGTCCTAGTTACCTTAATGTTAAATAAATGCTGGGATCTTAGTGTATTTTAACCCCCAGAATTCTTACGTACATTTTTAAGTAACAGCTTTATTGAGATACAATTCATACCATAAAGTACAATTCACTAGTTTTCAGTATATTTATGGATTGTGCATCCATTACTACTGTCAAATTCTAAAACATCACTCCAAAAAGAAACCTCATACCCCTTTGCCCCTGGAAATCACTAACCTTCTTCCTGTCTGTGGATTTGCCTATTTTGAACATTTCATAGAAATAGAATCATGAAATGTGGCCTTTTATGTCTGGCTTCTTTCTCTTAGCATAGTTTTTCAAGTTTATCTGTGTTGTAGCATGTATCAGTACCTCATTTTTTTTATAGCTTAATAGTCCATTGTATGGATATAACACATTTCATTCATTCATTCATCAGTTGATAGACATTTGGGTTCTTTCTAATTTTGGCTATTCAGAATATTAGAATAATGCTGCTTACATCAGAATAATGCTGCTTACAAACATTCGTGTATAAGTTTTTATATGGACATATGTTTTCATTTCTCTTGTGTATATTACCTAGGAGAGTCGCATTGCTAGTTGTTAACAGCATGTTTAACTTTTTGAGGACTTGCCAGACTGTTGTTTCCTGAAGCAGCAACAACACTTAATTCTAACAGCAGTGTATTAGGGTTCCAGTTTCTCAACAGCCTCGCCAACATTTGTTGCTGTTGTCTTTTTTGTCACAGCTATCCTAAGTGGGTGTGAAAGTAGGTTCACGTTGTGGTTTTGAGATGCAGTGCCTTAAATGACCAATGATGTGAGCATTTTCCCCAAGTGCTTATTGACTATTTTTATATTTTCTTTGAAGAAATGTCTATATCTGTTCAAATCCTTTACGCATTTTTAAATTGGGTTGTCTTTTTTATTGTTGAGTTACAAGGGTTCTTTATGTGTTCCAGATACAAGTTCCTTATTAGATAGATGATTTGCAAATATTTTATCCCAGTATATGGGTCATCTTTTCATCTTACGTTTTTTTTATTTCTTAATTAAATTACTTGACATTAATTTTGGGTATCACTAATATTTTTGCATTGCTTAGTTTTTCAGTTCTATTAAGTTAAATTCTTGGCTTTAGAAAAGCTAACATGCAAACTAAAGTAGTTAATGAAGCATACAAAAATTTCGGATATAGTAAAGTTAATGTAAGCACATTCCATAAAGAAGATGAAAAGGTCAAAAACTGGTTTTAGAGCTTTTGCTATCAAGATCTTGTATAACTGAAAGAGAGAGAAAGAGAAAAAAAGAAAAGAAAGACAGAAGAAAGAAAGAAAGGATCTTGTGTAACTGCTTCCTCATCTCAGAGTAGCAAATATAACATGGTAAAGGTTTATTTTTATGGTCAGTATAATCCGCAAATTAAGCTATCCTCTTTGTGACAGTAGTAAACATTTTTGTATTCTTTTTTTAAATCGAGATATAATTGACACATAAAACATTGTATAAGTTTAAGGTACACAAGGTGTTGATTTGTTGCATTTATATTTTGCAATATGATTACCATCATTGTAGTAGCTAACATCTCTATCACATAATTATTTCTTTTTTAGGGTGGGAGCAATTAAGATCTAGTCTCTTAGCAGTCTTACATTTATTGTAATATTAATTTAAAACCTGGAGATTTTGTAAGTGGAATTTTAAAGGCATGTGACTAATGTTACTGAATATTGATCACAATTTTGAAATATGAGTAGAACAAAGACCTTTTAATTCTTTTTTTGTTAGCGAAAGATACACCATAGGAATGGAATCTTTCCAACCCAGCAACTCTGACCATCTGTTATGCATTATGAAAATAATTTGGGGTGTTATTAATACCCAGACTGGGGAGATGACTCCACCCCCGTCAGGGCTCCAGGCAACCTCTATAGGAAGAAAATAACCCAGCATCCAGGAAGTACCATTTTTTAGCTTTTAAGGTAGGAAAGGCTGCTAGTTGGCTCTTCCTGTACTCCCACATAATAGTGATGAATAGATTTTATATGTAGTCTTGTAAAACATTTCAATGACTGATTGCAGCTCAGATTTTCCAGTTTCCCAATTGGATGATAAAGTATACCTTAAAAATTTTAAGTGTATGTCAGTCTGTAACCAGAAGTTACATAGTGTTTTATATTTGGCATGATAAAAATTATAAGCCTCTTTCTGATTTTATCATTACAGGCCTCAGGAGTGCAAGTTGCTGATGAAGTATGTCGCATTTTTTATGACATGAAAGTTCGGAAGTGTTCCACACCAGAAGAAATCAAGAAAAGAAAGAAGGCCGTCATTTTTTGTCTCAGTGCAGACAAAAAGTGCATCATTGTAGAAGAAGGCAAAGAGATCTTGGTTGGAGATGTTGGTGTAACTATAACCGACCCTTTCAAGCATTTTGTGGGAATGCTTCCTGAGAAAGATTGTCGCTATGCTTTGTATGATGCAAGCTTTGAAACCAAGGAATCTAGAAAAGAGGAGTTGATGTTTTTTTTGTGGTAAGCATCAATAGAAATATTGAGCCTCTGTAAACTCGGAGTTAATCTTGTTGGTTTAGCACTTGGATAACCAGTTCCTGGGGCCAAACTAATTTTCAGTCGAGCTACTTGCTGTCATTGTCATTTAATTTTTATACACAAAGTTTCATAAGATAAGGTCTTAGCTAGATTGATGTTCTTGGGACCAAAACTAAATTTTAACTACTCTTTGTTTACTTGAAAGAAGATGACTTTCAGTTGTTGATTTTTTTTTGGTAGTAGAAGGGACAGGTAAATAGATTACTGTGCATCCTCTGAACTCACTCCTTATAAGCTAAAATTTCTCTAAAAATTCTTATAGAATACTGAAAAAGTGTATCTCACCAAAATCCTCTAACATGCAATGCCAGTAACCAGCCTCCCACTTTTTTAAACACTGATGCTTTATTTGTGCCTCTGTAGTTTGCTGCTTTTGAAGTTGGTACTGTCATTGCCTCCAGCTGTAATTTGCTCTAATGTTCACACTGTCCATTAGGGTAGCCATTAGCCACTGTGGCTTTTTAAATAAAAAAATTAAAATTAAACTTAAAATTTATTTTCTTAGTTGAATTGCCACATTTCAAATGCTCAGCCACGTGTGACTAGTGATCGCGTTATTAGGTAGCACAGCTACAGGACATTTCCATCATTACACAAAGCTCTATTAGACAGCATTGCTCTAAATAGTGAAAGTGTTACAAAGTGATTTACATGACCTTTTTCTTGAAAGGCTGTTTAAATTAGTCTGATCTTTTCAAGTAAGTTAATATTTGAGATTAAGCTTGAGTTAAAAGTCACACCTATATCTATCATTTAATTGTATTATACTACATTCCTTGATATGGAATTCTTACAGAGAATATTTCTAGCTTCCAAGGGGAGGGGGGAGTAGTAACAGCCTCTGATTTGGAGGGAGTAAGGGTCTTGATACTTTGGCCTGAGCCAAGGCAATAAGGCAAAGCAGGGCTTAGCTCTTAGCTGTGTGCCACCAATAGCTTGGGATATGGCGTTAGAAAGTCAAAAGAATTCTGGTTTAAAGGAATGTAACTCTAGATCATACCTCAGTTCCATTTCAGAAAGCCTTTATTGCACTTGACTAAACCAAGATGATGTGAGAAATATAAATATGAGATCTCAGTGCATGCATTAGGGCAGCTTACTATAAGCCTGGCAGGCAGGCAGTCTCAGTCTCTCTCAGTCTGTCTGTCTGTCTGTCTCTTTCTCCCCTCCTCTCCCTCTCCCCTCTCCCCTCCTCTCTCTCTCCTCTCTCTCTCTCCTCTCTCTCTCTCTCTCTCTCTCTCTCTCTCTCCTCTCTCTCTCTCTCTCCTCTCTCTCTCCTCCTCTTCCTCTTCTCTCCTCTCTCTCTCTCTCCCCTCTCTCCCTCCTCCTCTCCCCTCTCTCTCTCTCTCCCTCCTCCCCTCTCTCTTTTCCACTGATTCCCTGATTTGAAAAGGTACATTCATTAAATTTATTTCTACTACATGCCAGGTATTGTGTTAGAGCGGGGGAAAACAGCTGTGAATAAAACAAGTAAAAGTCCCTACCCCTTGAGAATTTATAGCTGAGTGGCTGATGTGGCAGCTAAATAAAGGTTTTGGCTTTTAAATTGGTGAATATTTCCTTCATTTGCACTATTTTCTCCTGGTTTTATTTTTTTTCCCTACTAGAAAATGATAATCCTTATTTAAAAACATTTGAAAAATAAAGAAAAGGAAATTTTATGTTAGTGCAGTGTTTTACTTTCTACTATTGCTTTTTTAAAGAAAGAGAAAACCTTCTGGAGTTTTCTGTAACAGGCTCTGTTTAGGGCCCAGGGAGCGGTTCTAATAGCGTTTTAAAAATCTGGTTAGAGTAAAATCAGAGCAGCTTAAGTAAGCTTTTTCCTGTTAGTGACCTATTTTGCATAAGAAAAGTAGCCACTTAACTTTGCAGCTCTAGCATCTGCCAGACCTGAGGTATTGTTATAGCTTTGCCTCCCTCCTTGGACCTTAGAGTTGGGAAGAATAAGCATCTAAGAGACTTAGAGACTGCCCTTTTCCTGGTTGCCAAGAATAGAATCTCTACCCTCTGTGGGAGTAGACAAGGTGAGGTCCATGCCAGCCCATGGTGTTAATGACTGTGGAACATCCTGGAAAAATGGTAGTGAATGGAATCGTAAGATGCTTAAAAATATGTACACTCCAGTTACCCTTTGGTATCTTGGTAGTGTGGAGCAGAGGTGGGCCTGAGGTTTGGTTGGTTTAGTAGGAAATGAGGCATTTATAGATAAGCAGTTTGAATAGGATAGGGTTTTTCTGTTCATTATTAATACTTAGTTATTTTTCAATATTGCTGGTGAAGAAAGTGGTGAAGCTTATGCTGTGCTTCCAGTATTCATCCAAGAAGGGAGCAGCACTAAAAATTTTGTTAAATACAGCCAATAGTAATATTGACAATTAAGACATAATTATCGCTGAATTGTCATTAAGCTTAAAAAAAAACCCTTCTGACATGTTTTATTATGTTAGAGCAAGATGGAAAACAAGTACTCATGTGGTCAGAATTTGCTATTAGAATAGACAGATGGAGTGGGGAGGAGTAAGAGGAGAACTTTTTACTTTATTTGTGATTTTTTTAAAGAAAACAGTCTGAAGCAAAAATGCTAAAATTGTTAGCATTAATTCAGGGTGGCAGATATTGATTTACAGATTATTCTTTGTATTTTTCTGCAGTTAGAAACTTTTTTCCAACCATAAAATGTTTTTTTTTAAACCATCTTTAAAGATGGTTATTATTAGCCTGAACTCAAGTCTTTATTGATAACATTTTTTAAAAAAATTATTTTAAAGAAAAGGGGTAATACAGTGAATTTTCCAGTGTTTGGTTCTTTTATTCTAGCCCCATTAATCTGATTTTTATTCAGTGGTTCTCTAATTTTTTTCCACTTGGTCAGCCTGAGCCATTCTGTTTGCCCATTCATAAGTTACTTTCCAAGGGGTGGGGACATAGAAAAATTGTATTATTACAAAAACTTGTAGGTGTTTCTGAGGACCCTCCCCCATCACTGATGCAGATGTTTAACATGATGTAAATTGTACTTTCTCCAAACCAGTTTTTTTGTGTTTTCATTTTTGGCTTCTCCTTATCCAGGGCACCAGAGCTAGCACCTCTGAAAAGTAAAATGATCTATGCGAGCTCCAAGGATGCAATCAAAAAGAAATTTCAAGGTATGGTCTAGATTTACTTCTAAATATTTAGTCTGGTGAGCCCCTGAAATGGGGGTTACATCTTTTCTTAGAAGCTCCTTATTTTTGTGGGGAGAGCCTTGGCCACAAAGAAGGGAAGCACTGCCTGTTGAGGAAAAAAACAGGTTAAACCCAGTTTTCAGTGTGTCCTGCCTTGTGCTGATCACATGGCCCGTATTAATAACCTTATTCTCTTCACATTGTGTGTGTAGCATTCATTCAGGCTGGTTTTAAACCAGTTTAAGATGCTGCCAAGTTTCTCACCTAGCAGGTGGAGGCTAATTGGCTTAACAGTTATACTAAATGATAAATTTTCTTTTGCCTTTGAATGTAGTTGACAAAATTGAAAAAGGAAATGTGCATAAATGGGGAAGGATACTTTTATCTCTAGCTTTACTTTGGAATGGTATGATTTTAGGTAATTGACTCATCTGTGTCCAAAGGAAAGTGCCTTCACTCCTTAAGTTGGCCTGTTATGTTTGACTTGCCCACTGGGTGATGGCGATCCTGATGAGATGACCTGACCATACTGTTTCCAGCCAGGAGGAAATGTTGGTTTGCTAGAAAGAGCATGGGTCAAGTCAAAGGCCTGCACTGAGGGCTCAGCTTATCATCTTAACTGCTGTCTGACCTTGACCGGAAACGCTTAATGTCTTTGGGTCTTGATTCTCTGAGCTATAGAATGGGGAGATTGTCTAGATTGTGTGAGCTGAGTCTCAGAGATTGCCCTACCTCCTTCCTGCCAGGGCTAGCTCCAAATAGCTGGGCCAGCCAAAGTCAAAAGGGTTTGGCCCAATGTATTCGTTTAACTGTGACTGATTTTTACATTCTTATAGTTGAAGAGGTCTGCCCTAGATTGTTTACTTAGGAAAATAAAATTGCTTCCTTTCCTGAAACATCCTGCTGCATAGTTCAGGCCTTGTCAGGGTTCTACATGTGTTTGGGTTGATGCTGTGCCATCCCCTAGAAGTGTGTTCATCGGTGGTTAACTGTTTTAATATGACTCCTTAGCTTCAACACTTCCACAACACAATCAAAAAGATTCGGGGTGGCTTCTTCATCCTTATTCTGCAATGTCTTTCAATAAAGGGAATTACTAAGTGCACTTGATCTAGTTATATTAGACAGCTACCTTGTTGCCTTTTTTTTCTAGTGAAACCATCGCTGGCTTTCTCGTTAGTCCTAAGTGGTCCAAAAGCTGACCTGTTATGCTTTTAGCTTAAGAAATGGTCTTAAAATTATGGAAAATCAGAAACAATGTAAACCTATTTAACAGGTAGCTATTTACAGAGGAGCTACTATATATAATTCCATAATTGAGCTCATTCTGCTTGTGTGGTGATATAATTTTTCTGAGAAGGCAATCAGTAACACATTTTACATGGTGTTCTCATAGCTTTCTTAAATGTATAATACCACTGGAGAGTTGTTTGTAGAACAAAAGAGATATTTGTAAATATTATTCCTCTTCAATATAGTTGACTAAATTGGCTGCAATCAAAACATCAAATTCATGTTTTTACTTATAGTTTAAAAATCAAGAAAAAATATTACTGGACTTTTTAATTTTTTCTTGAAGTACATCATATCTATAGAAAAGCAGACATCATAAATTATTGTAGGGGTGGTTCCATAGAGTAGTGGTTAGCATGTCTGCTTTACCTGCAGAAGGTCCTGGGTTCGAGCCCCAGCAGAGCCACGGCCCATACCCCAGCTGTGCCAGGTCCTGGGTGCGCCAGGCCCTGGGTTTGCGCAACAAGCATGTGGGAGACGACACCCTGCCTTCAGAGATCCAGTTTTTAAGGGGAGACAGCAACATCCGTAGGTCGGGGGTAGAAGAGGTGGGGCTTATGAATGAATGAATGAATAAGTAAAATAAATAATTGTAGGACTCAATGAATTTTCACCTGCTGAACATAATGGTTTTCTTGATTTAATGACCAGTACCCTAGAAGTCTCACTCATGCCCCTTCCAGTCACACCACTTCCTTTTACTCCTTTACAGGATAACCAGTACCCTGGCTTCTAACAGCATAAAATAGCTTTGGCTGATTTTGTGTTATACAAATGGAATCATCCAGAATTTACACTTTCATATCTGGCTTCTTTCAGTCAACATCTTTTTTAGTCATTGATTTTGATGCATGTAGTTACAGATTATTTATTCTCTTACTGTGTAGTATTTCATTGTGTATACTACAGCTTTCCTATCCATATTAGAACTGGTCCTTTAAAGCAGCTTGATATTTTAGAGAAATAAGTAAACTACTGCCATAATTCTAAATAGAATTATTGTTTTTCCCTTCTAGGCATAAAGCATGAATGTCAAGCAAATGGGCCAGAAGACCTCAATCGGGCTTGTATTGCTGAAAAGCTAGGTGGATCCTTAATTGTAGCTTTTGAAGGATGCCCTGTGTAGATCATTATTCAGTGCCACAAATCAAAAGCTTCCATGTTTAATGTTACCCTCTTGCTATATAAGTAAAGCAAATATGTCTAGGCCAGGGTCTCACTGAGGGGAAGCTGTTTTGTCATCTGTTAGAGTGAACTAAATATTCTATAAACATGTGCAGACAGCCCTAAATAAATCTAAAATCTAAATTTTATTGGTATGAAATTAAATTCTTATTGGCCAAATGCCTGTTTTGATGAGTTGGCTTGTAAAGATTTTTGCTAAGCTCATGAATTTTAATAATGCAGTTCACAAAACAGTACAAGGTCATATGAAGAGAATGTTAACCTCGGCAATTACTTTCTTTAGCTTAAAGAATTGGTTGTAATCTGGTTATAATTTTGGCCCCAATTCTTTATTCTCTCTTGAGCTAAATTGAATGGAAAATAATTCTCACAACATGTAATAACACTAATATACTAACTCTAATAAGATTAAATCAAGAAGTCTTTTAATTCTACCAGATGTATAATGGAGACTGTCTCAGAATCATGTACACTTAATAATCAGCACTGATCTTGCAAAAGCACTCTTTCAAGCACATAGCTGGAATACAGGAACCAACTCCATGCACCTGGGGTGAACTCTCCACTTACTAGATGAGAAACTGTTCTGAGAGTGACCTAGCATCTTGAGAACCATGGTGTGTGCTCAGGAGAATGTGCAGTACCTTGTAACAACTAATTATAATGCAAATTAGGGCTCCATTGTAACACTTTTGTTCATGAAAATGATGAAGCAGTATACTGATAAGCTGGGACACCTGGAATATCCGTGTCTCTTTCAGAATTTTGTTGCTTCTGGTACATAAGGTGTGGAAAAACATTGTTTACTCTGGGGCCTGAAAGAATGTCTTAATTTCTTAGAGCAGTGTCAACTAGGTGAAATGGGGAGGCATGACACATGACGACACTCACAGGAAAGCCACCACCTGAAGACACTTGGAAGTGATTGTCTTTAACATCACAGGCATAACATTTTGAATATAGGTGCACAAACAGTTGAAGTTAGAAGTAGCTGTATTGGCTTTATATAATAAAGGAAGCATTTTTAACTTATCTCTCGTGATTATTCACATGTGAATTGGGGATAAAGGAGTTTGTCTTTGGGGGCAAGTCATGGGGGTTTGGGGATTTTGGACAATTAGAGTTAAGATCACAGATCCCGCTTATTAAATGAGAAACTTAGTATAAAAGTTGGGGATCTTATTCCAAATATTTATCCAAATACCAGGCTTTTATCACCTCTGATATATTTGGGAGGCAAAAAAAGACTTTAAGCAAAATACTTCTTTCAAAATTGTCTAGAAAATAGTGCTGACTACTGTTCTGCTGATAAGCTGCTTGTCATTCTTTAATCCTGAATTTCTTGTTTTGCTATTTGTAGTGCTTTTAGTGATTCTGTATATTAACATGCCTCCCAAGAAGCACTGGCATGCCCAATGCTGCCCTACTCAAGAAATCAGCCTTGTAGATACAGCCAGGTATTTTGGTCAAGGAGTTTTAGAAGGAGAAAGTCTTTTCTGTGGGTTCAGCTTGTGCTATGTGGTATGACTTGTTTAACCACCACTCCGTGCTGGTGTGTGTGTGTGTGTGTGTGTGGGGAGGTGTGGGTTGGATTTCAAACAGTATACAGGGATGTAATATAATGTAAACATCTCCCAATACTTGACTCTTATTCCCGAAATTGGAAGATGTTAATTGTTACGCATCTCTCTACCTAGGGGAATTTTTTAGTCTTATTGGATTCCTGAAGTTGGGGCCCAAGAATCCTGCCAACAAGCATTCCAGGTAATTCTGATGCAGAATAGTGTTTGGGACCTCAGATGACATTAGTGAGGAATAAAACTGCAGGTATACTCTGCTTTCAGCAAACACATTTACAATTTTACAAGCGTTAACACATTACAAAAACACATTTGTGGAAAGCTGACTTAGGGTTCATCTACTGAGTAGTCTTTCACGCTGAGCAAGCAAATAAAGCCACTGCTAACAGAAATTCAGAACTCGACTGTGAAGTTTCTTATTTCAGAGAATATTAATCTGAGAAAACAACACAGAGACTCGAGTAATAGGATTAGACTTAGTTGAGTGGTTTCCTTTTTGCAGAGCTGCCCAGAGTACTGGCTGGTCCACACACACGGAGTGCAGCTTCTGTTTCTTGATTGGTTTGTTGTTTTTTGGACTATCAGAGACTGGATATGCCCAGGGACACATCGCTTTCTCATGATTTGGGGGCATTGCTTAAATATGGAATAGTTTCCAGACTGAGCTTCAGCTGAGGCTACAGCTGGAATAAAGACCATTAATTGCATTGAGCCTGGGAGAAGGAAGTTCCAGGAGCCAGGTTTTTGTTGGAAGGAAGTTGGAGTTGTATATAAAACTCAAGCTATGTTTAATTGGCCAGGGCTGTCCTTGGGCTCTGCCCAGTCTCAGCATAGAGGAGAGGGGAGGGGACTGGACTTAGCCAGTCTGCAGCCAGCCCAAGGGGTTAAATAACTTGCCTAAGGTCACGCAACTCAGGAACAGCAGAACCGGGACAACTCGGGTCTCCTGTTTTCTGGTCCTAAGCTCTTCCCTTTCCACCCATCGCAGGTTCTTCATTTCTAAAACCTGGAATTCTAAGGTTAGATCTTATTCAGTGTCAGGAATGAGACTTGAACAGAGAAGAGAAGGAAAACAGTTTTTTTTTGGCTTTGAATCCTGTTAGACCCAAACCTGAAGGCCTAGAGAGAGAGCATTTGTGGAGGGTGTCTAATGGTTTCTAAAATCTTCAGAACTCTCCTAGCTCTGTTGGTGGTGGTCTGAGCTGCACCCAAACTGTGGCCTCTGTGAAGCCAGGCCTTGGGAGAGCAGGCCAGCCAGTGCTTTTTAGTTGACAGGTGCTCCAACCCAGCCTGGGTGATTCCTGCCTCCCCATAGAACTTCATTCCAAGTGACTACAAAAGCCAGTGCTCCAGTACTGTAAGGGTACCACTTTACGTGCAGGCCAGAGCACTGAGTGGCCAGGCCAATGAGCTAGGCTCCTGGCAGCTGTTCACGTTGAGGGACATGAGGGGGCCTGTCAGCCTCTAGTGCTGGAATCTGCAGAGAGGGTGGCTGCCTCCCATACCTTACTGAACAGCTCTTTTCCTCCTTCCCCAGCCTGATGAGGGAGCTTTGCTCAGAAAGAGCCCTGGCCACAAGGCCAGGCTGAGGCCTGGCAGGCTGCCTGGCAAACTCGGGCTCCCTCTGCTGGCCTGAGAGTTTCCACTGCTGAGCTGGTGGGGAGGCCTGATGACGGGCCCTCAGCTTGAGCTGCAAGTGGTCACCAATGCAGCATTTTCCTGAGCCCCATTGGGCCCCACACCCTGCACTTTGTCTTACTTCCTCCCCACAGGTAGATACTGGGTCCCCACCAGGTGGTCTGAGGGAATAGGGCTATTGCCAGAACCCAGGGAGCAGCAATGCCCTGTAGAACCCAAAGGCAGCCATTTCGTACCTCCAGGTGTGCCTTTCTTTCCCTGAGGTTCTTCCATTCCTGTGCCTTCAGAGGGCATCTACCCAGCCTAAGGGTTCTCAATTCTGCAGTCAGTGAGGTAGGGTAGGGAACTTATTGGAAATATAGGCTCCCAGACCCATGGTGGTAATTCTGATGCAGGCATAGGTCTGGCCTGTTTCCCATCAGGAAACACTAAGGCCCCAAACCACTGACACTGCATGTGGCCACTGTGTGTGGGAGGATGGGTTGTGCCCCGACAGGGCCAGTCCTCTAGCTCTAAGCCTCTGCTCCCAAGGTAAAGGCCACCCAGAAGGTGCAGTGCAGAGCCACAAGTTTGTGGGGCTCAGTGGCCACTCCTCATGGGATCTGACCACTCCAGAGTTAAACTCTCCCTCAAAATGACCCCCCAGGCTGCCTATTGCAGTGCTAAGCAATAGAGGTAAGCTATCTTCTCTTCATGGGGATTCTCTGCAAAAAAAAAAAAAAGGAGAGGTTCACCTCCCACAGGGACTGATATTCATGTGAGAACCAAGTAGAGGGCTGGGCACGTAGCCAGAGACAGGTGTTATCAGTCATTTCCTCCTGCTCAGTCTCCTGGCCAGGAACTATTGACATCCACTTTAGCCCCTTCCAAAGAGTTCTAGAACACATACGATTGTCTTGTCGCTTAAAAACCTCAGTGTCTCCTACAGCCTTACTTGTCCAGACCCCTTATCCTTTGTAACCTGGCTCCACAATGCCTTTACAGTCTTCCTTTCTGTCCCCTCAGCCTCGACCCTTCTTCCCTTCCCTCAACAAATGCCTCCTGTTCTGATGTATGCTGGCTCCAGCTTAAGCTCATTTCTCTGGGGAGCCTTCTCAGATTTTCCAGCACCCTGATCTCAATATAGTCACAACACACAAGTGCCACACAGCATGATGAGGTGGCCCATAGACTAGATGCCGAGACCAGGACTTGGTCATGCAGGTTGAGGTCAGCACACTGGCCAGCCCCTTGCAGATGTTCGATGTGTAGGGGCTGAAGTCAGCCAAAGCAGGGTTCCCTAACCCCCAAGCCACGGACTGGTAGTGGTCTGTGGCCTGTTAGGAACTGAGCCACACAGCAGAAGGTGAACGGCACGTCGGCGAGCAAAACTTCATCTGTATTTGCAACTGCTCCCCACCACTAGCATCACCACCTCAGCTCTACCTCAGATCATCAGGCATTAGATTCTCATAGCACTGGTCTGCGGTGCCAAAAAGATTGGGGACCACTGAGCTAAAGGACACACATGTATAATAAAATACTTCCCAAGGTCTTGAGGTTCCCATGACAACCATATCAGAGAGGAGTCAAACCTACCTAAAAGGTGCCTGCGATACAGAGACGTCCCAAGGCAGGTGGTAGAGACTCTAGCTCTTGGGCTGCCTTTCTGAGGGAGCACCACTCTCTTCTCCGGCTGGTCCTGCGGTCGATGCTAGGCCTTTCTCCAGCCAAGTTCAGGCAATCAGAATCCCAAGGATTCTGAGGCTTGGGAGGGAGATGTCAGTGGGATAGTGTTTGCTCCAGGCAGCCCCTTGATGGAACTGATTGATGTCTGCCCCCAAGACCTTGGGCTGCTTAGCTTTACCTTCCATTCCTGGAATGTTTCAACCTCTCCTCACTCGGCCTCTAAATCCATTTTTAATGTAAGCTCCAGATTCCTATTTCTTACAAAGTCCCTGACACACCTCTTGGCCCAACAGTCTCTTGGCTCATGCTCTCTTAAGCCACCAAGGACAGTGGGTCTGAGGATCAAAAGAAGTCTCAGCTGGCTGCTCCAGCCCTGGACTGCCCCTCCTGAGGCATGGATATTTTTTTCAAGCCCAAGCCAAGACAGAGACCCCTTATTCACTCATGGAGCTCATTTCACACAGCAGCATAGGCCACCCACAGCTCTGCTCAAGGTAACCTCAGAGGCTCAAGGGTGGGGACTGTAATCAGTGCATCTGGCCACCAGGCATCCCTGATCATTCCGCCTGGTGGGCACTGCGGTCTAAGTGGCACGATGGGGAAAAGCGCTGGGACCGGGATGCAACGAGTTTCGCCCCCATTCTAGGCAGAACTGTTGGTTCCCTGACTTTGAGAAACCAAAAACCACACTTGCTCTCTCCTAAGGGAGCCAGCCCCAATTCGTTCCTCATTCCAGGCACAGCTGCCAGTGGAGGAGCCCCAGCAGAAGAGTACACGAGACTACAGTGCCGGGCGACAATGTTGGTTTTAATGGCATTAACATCCAGGAGGTCACACATCAGTTCTAGTTGGCGACTTCTTCCAGGGGTGAGGGGCTGATGCCTTGCTGTGCTGGGCTGGGCTGGGCCCCTCCAGTCTGTGCCACAGCCTGAAACTCACCCTGGTCCACCCGCCTCCCAACTCCCACACCACTGAAAGACAAAACAATTGCACTGATTGACATATAGAGAGCTAGAGGGTCCCGGCCTCCTCAACACACATCCCAGGGTCTGACACACAGTTGATAAGGGCTTTGGCGTCTGCTCGGTGGTGGTCCAGGGCTGGTCCCGGGGAGTAGTGTTTATCGAAATGTGACAGAGGTTCTTTTACAAACGGGGTGTCTGGAAGATTTGTGTGGTTCTAAGAGATTCTCGTCTCTAAGGGCTTCTCTCAGAGCCACTGGAGTTGGGCCTGGATAACGAACGCTGTGTTGGTTTGTTTATTTATAAGGAATGTATAAGGCATTTTGGTAAATTGAATAGTAACTTCTTTTTCCAGAGGCGACTCAGACAGAGGTGCCCTCCTTTGCGCCACTACCGTCCTCCTGTGAAGGGCAGAGAGAGGGAGAGGCTGGGGCCAAGGAACCAAAGAGAGCACTCACCCCAACCTCTAGGGATCACCAGTATCCCCTGGATTAACACTCCACACCACTCCAAGCCCTTCAGAGAACACCCAGCATGTCTGGAGAACCAGAGCTGACTCCTAGGGCTGGAGGAGACACCTGAGGGTTGGCAGGAGATGAGCCCCGAGTTTGAGTGAGGACCCTAGTCCCACAGGCTGCAGAGTGAGAACTTGGGCTGGTAGCGGGGGTGGGGGGTGGGGGGCTGGTCAGAGACATGTTTCTCACTAAGGGGAGCCATAGAAGGGTGAGTGCTACATGTCCTGATGCTGCCTTCAGAAGTCTGTCCCCAACACCTCCTGTCCCAAGTCTGTGTCTCCTATTTGTCCTGCTTCCCAGGAGTCCTGGGGTTCCCAGCACTATGCCCAGCCCTCCCCAGCAAACTCTGGAGTGAGCCAGTGGCCCTGTGGCCACGATACTCACTGTGTTGTGTAGCTGCTCTTGCAACTTCTTTACTGTGTCTTTCTCTTTTGCCAGCTGCTCCTGGGTCGTCTTCAAAAGCTCCTGTAATTTGGTGGCAGCACGTCCCAAGTCACTCGTTAACTTCTTTTCTTTTTCTAGTCTCTCCTGTGGGTCAGAGGGTTGAAGGGGATCAGCTTTCATGTGTCACACATCAGAAAGGCTACCTGGCCATGCCCATGAGGCCCAATGCCCCAGGAACTGGGAGCCCTCTGAGGGCGGGAGAATGCTGTCTCCTGGTCACCCAGAGATAAGGAGTGATGGCTGGGAGCAAAGAGCCCATGTTAGAGCCACTCAACACACATGGTGGCTGCTGAGCACTTGCAGTATGGCCACCGTGATTGAGGAATTAAACTTCGTTTTATTCAATTTAAATTTAAATAGCCACATTGATTAGTGGCTGCCGTGTATGACACTAGAAGTTTAAGGACTGCCCTCACAACCCTTCACCAAGTAGTCTGGACCCTGCTCAAGGGGCTGCAAGATGGCTCCTTTCCCACTCCTGTCTCAGATGGTGACAACAGGAAGTGAGCGCCGAGAGCTGGCCCTGCTCAAGCTTTGGAGCAGAGCCCACCCTTCTACCTTCAGCTGCGTGGCCACCTCTGCTTCTGCAGACTCAAGGGGGCTGGTATGAAGCTTCTCCAGCTCTTCCTGTAGCCGACACGCTGTGTTCTGAGCCTTGGCAGAGAAGGGGCAGCGGGGTCAAGGCATGGGTTCTGACCCCACCAACCCAACTTGCCCGCTTGGGGATGGGAAAGCACCCAGCATGAAGGGACAACATTTCAACACTATAGACAGGAGGCAGGTGACCTACTGTACAACACCACTACCTTGGGAGACACCCTCCAGACCCACACCCACCAGCCTGGGCCACATTCCCCACCATCCCTGACACAGCCAATGGTTCAGGGTCTCCTGGGTAGGGTCTGACCTCCTCAAATTCAGCCATGAGCTTCTGCCGCTGTGTTTGCTCATCCTCCAGGATGGCTTCTGTCCGCTCCAACTGTGTTTTCAGCTGCATGGGAATATCACAAACATACTTTGAGAACCTGGTGAAGGACCCTCTTAGGAGCCCAGGGCTCCTAAACAGGCTGGGACCAGCGGGGCTCCATCTTCTAGCTGCTTCTAGTGCTCCCGCCTTTCCCTGCCTCTGACCAGCTGGAGTGGCCTCTGCCTGCCAGCTAACATTTGCAAAGTTCCCCCTTTGGGGAGATGGTGCCTCAGCCTCTGGGCATAAAAGTTTGTGTGGCTGAAGGAGATGCTGCTGGGACTTCTGACCTCAGGCACCTTTAATGAGACCCACAAGACAAGGATGCCTCAGAGCCATCCCACAGTGGCATCCCCACCCAACAACAACCTCACTGCTGTCCTGGTGTCAGGCCTCTGCCTCCTAGTGATGACTCCCAGAGGCAGTTACTTGGGTCAAAAGTCTAGAGAGCAAGCACCCTGCTAGTGACATCCCAGCAAGGGCCACAGTGTAAGATCAGATCCCTAACTGCAGACCTGGCTACCCCGCCTCCCTCTTCCAGTCTCTTCCCTACTTGTTAGGATGGAGCCTCTTAATAACTCCCCACCTGGCTACCTTCCATGCCCTTTCCTCTCCTCTGTGGCTTCCTCAGAACCTAGGTGACCCCCACCTGGGAATCTGGATAGAGTGGGGTGGAGAGAGAAAGAAGTAGATGCTGCAAGTAGCAGGTGTTTAGCCAGGACAGAGGCTTGCCATCTCTGTGCTCTGATTAGGGTGGAGGTGGGTGGAGAGGGTGGTTAGTGACAGACATCTGAGGACTGGCTCACCGCCCTAACCTCGATAGGGTCCTGCTCTGTTGGGGGGCCATCTGAGGGAGCAGCTGGAGACCCAGCTACATCACCATCCTCTACGTGGCTCTTCATCTCACTCAACTGTTGCCTGACCTGAAATAGGGAGGAGTGGGTTTGTGCAAACACTCAGCTGGAAGCATGCCCACCTTGCACACACCATACAGACCTCCTTGGGAGGACCCAGATGCTCTCAATAACCAAAGCCCTTACAGGGGACCTGGTTTGGTAACTGATCTGTATTGGAGTCCCCACACAGATTCACTGGGGCAGTAGGGCCAATGCCACGACCCCTAACCTAGGCCAACAAAGGGCCTGGGCTGGCCTGACCCATGTGCTCTGCCCTAAGCTCAGCCTGCATGCAGCTCTCCCCAGGAGCAAGGTGACCCCTGATGGACACAGCACATACAAAGCTAAGGAACCCAAAAGGGAATAAGAGGCAGCCAACAGGCTCAGCACAGACAACACTGACTATGTCCTGGATTCCTTCTTCTAGACACAGTCCACTGTTCAGAGCCCTTTATTGGGTACAGGAAGATTATGAGTGATACTGTTGCCTAATAAGGTCCTCCCACCCTGAACTCCATTGCTGGGAGCAGATGGCACATCCAGTGGTCCCCAAGCCTCCAGACTATTGAGCCTCAATCTGGTCAGCCATTAAGCTCAGGTAAAGGTTCCAGTCAGGACCCATGGCATGAGCTCCCCAGGGGATGTGGGTAATCTCAGGCCCTATCCAAAAGATGCTACTCCAAGGGGAACCCCGAGAGTGAGGGGCCCACTCTCTTGCTTCCTTCTCTCCTGACAACCGCTAAAGGCAAAAACCAAACTGTGCAGGCCAGTGATAAAGATACTCAGAGGAGTTTTCTTCACATGTGCCCCATGCCTGGGGCAGTGCCTCTGGGGCCTGTCACCCAGACCTGGCTTTGGTGGGTAGTAGCCCCCTGGCTCAGATGGTGACTCTGTCTGGACAGCATCTATCCTCTGGTGTCATGGTTCCAGGAGCGCATGCACCATGCAGGGGGCTGCTCGAGGCTCAGTGATGCTGCTGTGGGAATGGCAGCCCACGCACCAGACCTTCATTCAGTCTCCTCACAGAAAACCGGTCACATCCACTTTTACTGAAAATCTCCCAATTTCTAAATGTTAACAACTGATTCAAGATTTAAAAAAAAAAGACTGTGCAGATTAAACACAACACATCTGTGGCCTTACGGGCTGCTATTTGCATCCCCAGCCTGGAGGTGGTATAGGGACCAGTGGGTCCCCGCTTGTCAGCTAGGCTGACCCTGCCAAGGAGCGGAGACTGTAAGCAGACACCAAGGCTGAAAACCGGAAAGACCCAGAGGCCACCTGCACAGTAGGGAGCTTTGCAAGTCTACTACTGCTAGGCGTATAGCAGGTCTCCCTCCCCACCTGTGGTTGAACCAAACTAGTCTCAGCCACCAATACAGAGAGAAAAGGCCCAAGTCCCACACAGAGCAAGGCTCGTGCTAGCAGCCATGGGGTAGAGAGCAGTGAGGCCCAGAAAGGCCCCAGGTGACACTGGGCTCACAGGGATCAGACCACCCTGAGCTCCCAGCACTGTGGCCAGGCACCAGTTTGTACTAGGGAAGATGGATGGTAGGGCCTGAGTGCATTGGTCCTGGCAGCCATGGGCCCAGCTTGGAGTTTTGAGCAAACGTGTAAGGAGCCCCTTCAGCACAGACTGATCAAAGCCTGGTCCAAATACCAAATCGGTGCACATGCCCTGTCACAATTGCATTACGCTTTGACAGGGATATAAAAGAACATTGGAAATTTCTCCTCTCTCTCACACACACACACACACACACACACACACACACACACACACACACACCCCCACACACCCACACCCATGTCACAAGCCACTGCCCCACCCCAGGTTCACTCACCAAGGCGAGCTCATTGCTCTGTTTTTGGGCTTCGCTTTTGGCTGCATCCAGCTGAGATTGAGATTCTAATAAAAGTTGCTTCAACTTGGGGAGAAAACAGACCCAGGTGATAGGGGAAAAGGAGAGAAAAGAGAAAACCAGCTCCTGTGAGTTAGCACCTAAACACACAATCTAATACATCCGTGTAACCCAACCCCTTGAGAAAACTGCAAGGCAGAGCAGGCATGGACTCCCGGGCCTCTGGTAGCTCCTGTCTTTTTTGATGACTTAGGAAGGCTGACATTCACTGCACCTCATCTGGGTCCTTTACAAATGTTTCTAGATTATCTCGCAAAATAAGGCCAAAAGTTTGAGATCAAACCAGAATTGGCAGTGCCAGGTTTGTGCTTTCTGCTTCCGAAGTAAGAACACAGGATCAGATTCAAATTCATTCCCCACAGAAACGGTGTCACTAAGCCAGATGGAGAATTCTCTTGCTGTGAGGGTGATGTGACTTCACCCCTGCCCTGTCAGCCAGGCTGCCTTTTTGAAATCTGCCCGTGACACCTCCTCAGGATGGCCGGCCTAAGACCTAGAGTAAAGCCTGAGAACTGGGACTTTGAGCTCAAGTTAACCACAGCTGCTGAGGAACAATTCTGGGCAGGCTGAGACCCCATTGGGAGACTCACCCCTGCTACCTCCTTGGCGTAGCTCTGGCACTCAGCACTGGCGGCAGCCATGTGCTTCTCCAGCTCTGCTTCCAGATGTGAGGTGTATTCTTTCACCTGGACATGCACATGCACAAGCACATGTCAGACGCCTCAAGTTGGCCAGCAGGGAACAGGGCGATGGGGCAACAAGTGTGGCCAACTTTGGGAGACCTCCACGGCCCTATCAGCTATGGTGCCAACAAAGGCCAGGCAGAAATGAGCCCATGGCAACAGAACCCCTCACTGAAAATGGTACCCAAGCTCCAGCACTCCTGGGTCCTGACGTGTTCTCAGACCTCAGGAGCCAGGGAAAGGAGAGCTTTTAGATTTACTTGCTAGGTGGATACCAGGGGCACTTTCTCTAAGGCCCAGGCTGACTGTGTGACTGCAGAGGGCAGCAAGGCCACCTCACACAGCTCCCATGGTTCAAAAGGTCACTGCAGAAGCCACTGTTTAACAGGGCATTCTATACAGGACCCACACTGTCCCAGGCTACTCATGTTGCAAATGGCTCTCAAGGAAAAATAGGAATGACAAGGTCCTCCAGGTTTTCTTAAGACATGTGGTCCACAAGGGAAAATAACGAACACGGCTTCTGTAATAATGTCTCTCTGTAATAAGGAAAGTAGTTGTCTGAGCATAGCCCCCACACATACCTGATCTGAACTTTCAAGTTCTCCTTTTAGCTTCTCTATAATCTCTTCGAGATGTTTCACTGTGACCCGTGACTACAAAGTAAAGAGAAGGCCTCAAGTCAAATATGAGCCCCATCTCTCAGGAAGTTCCATGGTACCCACCCACTCCAGGCATGACACAATAGCCTCTTTCTGGAGATGAATGGGGCAGGGGGTCTCCTTGAGATTGAGGAGTCAGCTGTCATTCTGTAATCACCATATAAATATGACATCACCAAAACCCAGCAATGTGACTATCTCCCAAATGATCCCCCCTGGATTTCCCAGCTGTCTGTCTTAAGTTACGTTTGAATTCCGAGGGAAGGTGGACACCCTGGAGCGATGCTTGTATCGCTGGACCCTGGGGAAGGTCAGAGGGCCCAGGCTGTACCTTTTTGAGCTCCTCTTCCGTGGCGCTGACTTTGGCCTTCCACACCTGCTCCTCCTCCTCCACACTCTTCTGCAAGTCTCTGAGCATGCCCTCCTGGGGAATGGGCACTGAGGCAGGGCCCTCTCCGTGGAGGACCCACCCCACATAAACATACAATTGCGTCTTCTTGTCCCCTCGGCCCCCCTGTGATGACTGCCTGGCTGATTTTGTCAGTGTCACATGGGGAGCAAGGTGGACCATGGTCCTGGAGTGGGGCCCTCTGGCCAGTGTGTGAACGAAGGCTGCAGGCCACACAAGAGAATGAGGGCCGTGACCCAAATGAAGTCATAGGGACTCTCATCTCTGCTGAGTTTTCCTCTAATGCCCAACTCACTGGCCCAGAACAAGGGGCACAGGATGGGGTCAGAGTGGGAAGGCTGGACCCAGCATTACTTTTGGGGTCACAGAGAACACAGCTTCAAGCCTGCTGTCAGCCAAATGCTCATGCCTTTCTTTCCTTCCCCAGACTATTCCTTGTTATGACCAAGTCTCTCCATCTCCCTGAGAGTAGCCCCAAACTTTCAACTCAGCCCTCTCCTCAGCTTAGAAGCAACAAAGATCTGAGCCCCTTACTCTGCCCTTTTACCATTCAACCAACAAAATGAGGCCCAGAGAGGGACACAGATTTGCCCAGGGTACCAAAGAACCAGTGTTTGAACCCAGAGCTCTTTACATAGGGCACAGTGGGCTCTTCTACACCACTATCTGCCTCTTGCCCTGCAGGCCCTGAAAGCTCGTTTTCCCAACAGCGCCCTACAAGATGCCCAGCCAAAAGCCTAGCTGGAGACTGCGGTCCTCATGTCTTACCGTCTCTGCCAGGATGGTGCGGTACTGGTCACACTCTGCCTGCAGGGTGCCCTGGGTCTCCTCGGCTTCCCTCAGCTTGGAGGCCAGGTCCTGAGGGCACAGGGCAGAATAAAGATCTGCTTAGCCAAGCACAGGGTTTCTCCGGCTGAAACAACTCTGGACACCTCTTCCTGGGGACCAGAGAGCAAGTGACAGCCCTGTGAGAGCGAGTGCATGCCATGCTTACCAAGGAGGGCTCCGCGTTTATTGGCAGCTGTTTTAGCAGTTCTGAGCCTTTCTCTTTGAGTTCCTGGAGCCACTCAGCATAATTCTGCAACAAAAATGTGTAAATGGGTCCAGTGACATTCTGGGTGAGCAGTAGGGTCCCAGAGAGCAACCTTCCCTACCTTGTGGGCAATGTCAGAGAGTGCAGGGAGCAGAGCCAGCAGGGCCTCCTTGGTCTGTGCCTCAGTCAGGCTGAGCTGCTTCTCTGATTCCTCCTATGGGGATAAGACGGTATTCAGACGTGATGGTTTAAGGCAACCCCCAGGGAGTGTCCCTGGAAATGCTAGGGTATTCACCCCCAGGAAGGGAGAAGGACAAGAATCAAAGAAGATAGGTGGCTCTGTGGGGCTGACTGGGAAGGGGTTGGGGGGCGGGTGGGTGTTTAGCCTCAGTAGCCAGTTCTGACCACCCCTGTAGCCACGAGTTAGGAGCTACTGCTGGCTGGGAGTGACCGGACCCAGCAACCTTGGAGGGAGGGAGAAAGGGAAGACCAGTCCTCTCACAATGAAAAGCAGAAACCAACCCAGCGGGGATAAAAATTTGGTCGGGGTCACATCTCTCCCAAAGTGTGACTCCATGCTGTGGCTATGCGTTCTGGGCCAGCACCCCCATCCATCCTCCTTGAGGCTCCCACTCAAAGCATGAAGAAGGAATGGAAGAAGGCCCAAAGGAGCTATAAAGTCAAATCTAGGACAGAAGCGTCTGCTGGGGACAGATCACATCCCTTCTCCACGCCTGGGGGGTGGCTGGGGTGGCTGCAGATTTCTAGCTAAAAGGTCTTTCTTTCCCTAATAGCCTGTTCTCTGCAGGGTGAGCCTATTGCCAGCCCCCCATAATCTCAGCACAGCCTGAGCCCCAGCTTGAGCCCCAAGGGCAGCATGAGGAACTCCAACTGAATAAGAGCCAACATGCAATGTTCTAGAACACACATATGGACAGCTGACAAATGGATGCCCTGCCTGAACACAGAACCCACATGGTCTGGACTTGGGTCTCAGAAAAGGATCCTTCTTGGCTCACCTACTGATTCACAGACAATGCCAATGGCCTGCCAAGGACCTCCTAACCTGTGACCACCATTCAGGCCCCCAGTTGTGGGAGTTCGAGGCCAGAACCAGAGGACCTGGAGGCCACCTCCTGTCTTTATCTGGCTGCATGACCACAAGCAAGTCAGATGACATCTCTGGTCACAGATTTTGCATTTGTGACAGAAAGACTCCAAGGTCACTCTGGGGAGTCTAAGTATAGCTGCCACAACTAGACAGAGGCCAGCCCTCCACCTCCCACCTTGTCTTGGGGCCCTCTCTCTCATACAACCTTCGGGCTTCCTGGGAGGCTCATGAAAGTCACTGCAAAGCTCTCAATAACAGGACAGACATTTCTTCTGCATCAGTGAAGCTGGGGTGATGGGGGCAGGGGGGCGCCACCTGGGGCCTTTCATCAGAGATAGAAATGTGTGGTGAGATGGAATGGGTGAGGCCTCTACTTGCTGCTGCTGTAGGCCACATGCCCCAGCCACGGCCTGAGCACTAGCTTCTGGCCCAGGGCTCCAGAGGTGACGTGAGGAACCCAGACACTGAGATGCCTACATTCTCCTCAACTTGGGCTGCATGGAGCATGGGACCAATGTGGACTTCAGGACCAGAGTGTGCTAAAGATGTCCTTCCCTTCTGTGACTTACTGTAAAGATCAAACATAGAACTTACTTGGCCAGGATTTCAGAGGGCCTGAGAAACCAGAAGGATCAGACAAAATGTCAGAGTTTTGAAGACAGCCTAATGTCAAGCTCACTAACAGGTGGAGCAGCCAGGTGGGCTCAGAGCCCGCACAGCCTCTATCTCTGTCCCCTGATGGCAAAGGGCCCAGCTGAGTAAAAGCAACCAAGGGTACATTTTCCCTCTTTGTCTTAGGGAGAAATGAAGGGAGGGGAGAGAAAGAGAAAAAGGGAAGGAGGGAGATGCAGGAGTTGAGGCACTCTGTATGCCAGGCTCTTGGAGGGGCCCTGGTGTGGATTTCTGAGAAACTCCAGGGCCAAGGCTGCTCTGCAGGCAGTTAGTGCATTTTATGGTTTGCTAAACTACACAGGTGCTGCTGATCGAGTCTTGACTAGCAGGTGAGTCAGAAGACCGGATTCTGACCTTGGCCTGGGTCAGGGAGTGCAGCTTCTCCTCGAAGGCTCTCTCAGCCGAGGCCATTGCCTCCATCGCCTTCCAGTTCTTCTCTCGGAGATCCTGGGGGAAGATGTGGAAAAGGTCAGAAGCCAGGTGAAGTAGCTGCTGACACATTTCCCATGAGTTGCCAGTCTCAGCAGGGCAGAACCTCCTCAATCCCAGTATAGACTCCACAGGGGGCCTACAAAGGGACAAAATGCCTTTTCTCTTGGCCCACGTCCACTGGGCCTCTCTTGGGTAGCACTAACACAAGGCCGAGGTGTCACAGCCTGCTATGGGGTGGCCATGGTATGAGGTGGTGAGGAGGCTAAGCATCTTTTCAGGGAGATGCTGGAAGAAAGGAGGGTCAGTCTGGCTCCTATCACCAAAATGCAAGCAATGACTCCTTGGCTGACTCTGTACAGCTGGGGCTGCCCCTGGGGAGAGCAGATGGGTCGCCCAAAAGCCCAAGCTCTGTGAGGGGTAATGGGCAGGCAGCCCAGTGGGGAAGACACAGCCGAGGCTCCTTTGTACCCCCCGCAGAGGAGGCACTTCCACATCCCCTTTTCCTGAAGCTAGCCTCCTCAGTCCAAGGTGATTACATGACCCTGGCCAGGCTAATCAGCACATTCTGTCCCCATCATGAGGGCCTGGGGGAACGTGACCAAGGCTGTTCCAATGGGAGTCTGCCCTGGGACTTTGGATGGACCTGAGAGGCAGAGAGGCTCCCCAAGCCCCCCAAAGAAGGTAGGCTTTCAGCAGTGAGTAGCACAATGGGACGTAAAGGGGTAGATGGGCCCCTTCCTGACTAGTCCAGGGTTGGCCTCACTGCCCCTTTAGTCCCCGGTATGTACACAGACACATGTCCGATACTCACGTTGTTCTTCACTTTCTGTTGTTCGACTGCCTCCTTGAGCTCAGTCGCCTCCTTTTCTAGACACCACACCTGGGACTCTAGCTCCTTGAGGCTGAAGGGAGACAGCGGGATCACTGCCAGGCTCTGAGGGCCCGCAGCCCCCACAGTCCTATCTTGGGAGGTCCCCTTTCTCTACCTAGGCTCCCATCCTAGCCAGAAGCAACCCCACTCTGCCAACAACCTCGCAGGGCACAAACTTTCGGAGAAGCCCAAGCAGCCACCCTGACCTCTCTTCCTACTCATCCTGAGTGCTCAAGAACCAGTATGCAAACCCCAGAGGCTACCAGAGTCCCACCTGGTGACAATGTCCATTGACACTGCAGAGGTCAAATCAGCCACAGTGACCAGTGCAGGGACTGGCCCTGACAGTCATATTTTCAGAAAGCTTTTTGCTCTAGTGAAGAGCCCACTGCCTACACAGTTTCTGCTCAACCTGGTCCTGCTCTGTTGCCATAGAACATGTCGACTGGCATTCAAAAGACACGGGCTAGGCCTTCTCAGAGGACACCTGAGCTAGAGACTCACAGTGCTGTCACCTGCATACCTATTGAGACTCCAGGCGCCACTACTCTCAGTTCACTGTGTACAGTGGGACCATACTCTGTCCAAAGCCTAATTCTGCTGAGACCCAAAGTCTCTTCCCTCAGTTCTGTGCCTGGGCTCTGAGAAAGCAGCCCCAAAATGACCCCGAGATGCCACAGGGTTGGCAAGATGTTGGTCCCATCTTTTCACACCCCTCTTCAGATTAAAGGGCCCAGTGGGCTTTGCCCACTCTCATTATCCAGAAAGCGAAAGAGCTAGAACTGTACTTGCTATTCTGAGGAACAAGCTTCAGATAGACATTTTGACATGTCACCTTCTGCATTAAGATGTAGAATTAGGACTAGGAAGGCCCCAGGGACATGGAAAATCTAAAGTCCAGAAATGATCATGCTGACTTGAATCAGCACAGGAGTCACTTGGAAAGTGGGAAAGAAGCCCTGCTTGGAGGACAGGGGGGCCGCCACTGTCACCAGATGGGGACATATATATCTATATTTCTTATTGTGGGCCATGGTCAAAACCTTTTTGAAAACCAGGAATATGACAACCTGGCCTAGATATAACTTTCAAATAAACTGTCTGAGAAGGAGGAAAAAAAAAACAATTTCCAGCAAACACATCTGCATGACACAAAAAATTGGAATCAACCCTATTTGTACCATGAATCAAGTACCATAGTAATTCGCTGTGGGGCCCAATAATCTGACCTTAAAAAACAGAAGAGCAAAAACTTAAACAAACACAACCTCTCTACCCCAACAAATATCACAGGAAACAAAGTTTGCCCAAGCTTTCTAGAAAAAAAGCATACTGGGAAAGAAAGATGGAAAGGGTTTGATTCTGGCTTCCACAAGGCATTTTGGGCCCTCTGGGTAGCTGGCTTCTTTCCAAAGCCTCCAAACCATGGAGTCTGAGGCCAGGGAACATGGGGAAGATGACTCACTGGTGGCAGCAACCAGAACAAGGAAAACTTGTTGGCTGATAGCCAGGGGCACGTCTGACCATCTGCATAGGGATACCCTCCATGGTTTGCCCCCCACGTGGCTGCCCTGTGGAACCCCAGCCACTCGGCCACCTCCCAAGCCCATGGGCAACTGCTTAGGGATGCACACCCCAGAGGTGACAGTCCCAAGGACTCCAGGCCTCCCAACTTTGGCCATCACACCCAGGTGTCAGCTCCAGCCTTAGCACCAGCATAGCCTACTGCTGGGCTGCCAACACAGAGGTAAAATAAAGCCTGCCAGCAGTGAAGTTACCTTGCAAACAAACCTGCAACTTGGTCAGCTCTGAACTGCACCAACATCCCAAATCTGCAAAAAGCCTGGGCCATCTCCCAGGTTCTCCATTCTGGGTATAACCATTTTTCCTATTTGATATATGAACTCAGTCCCTAAAATCTCTCATCTGCAGATATAGAGAGAACTCCCAACCCTTCCCCATCAAGACATGGATTGATGGGTGGAAGCAGAAGGTCCGAGCCCCCTGCTGAGGCACCTGCTACTCTCCACACAGATGAGTCTTGCTCTGTAAGAGGAGGCAAGGAACTATTTGCAAGGCTGCTTTCTTTCCAGCCCAGGCATATCCCCTGTCCTCAAAGCCACTGGTGGGACAGGGGAAAGGCAGAGGCCTCTGAAAGGGTTCTTCCCAGGGGAGCTATGTGCCCCACTGAAAGCCTTGGCTCCCAGGTCCTGGGCCACCTTGTGCTGAGGCTAGAGACCTCCATCTCGACTTACCAGGCCTGCTGCTGGTCGGCCTCCACTCGGCTGGCCTGAAATGAGAAACAGAAAGAAAGTTCCTTAGTCACCATGTGACTCACCTCACTTGGCAACTAGTCAGGGTGGGGTCCATTTGTTCTCATCCTTCTACACAGGGGGGTCAGGACTCGATGGCATTCTCCCTCACCTCCCATCAGCCCTGGGGAGGAGGTGCCGGCTGACCTGTGTGTCCTGGGCATCCCGGGCCTGGCCTGCCTCCAGCAGGGCCTCAATGGACTGGATTCTCTCTGTGAGCTTTGAGTTTTCTGTCCTGGACTCCTTGAGCTGCCCATGGAGAACACTCAGCTCCTCGCACTTGCTCTTCACCTCTGCCTCACAGGACTGTAATTTGCTGTGCAGCTCTGTGCCGGGACAAGCAAAGCAAGAGTGGGTGAGGGGCAGGAAATACCCAGGATGGACACTCCACCAGCCCCTCAGCACATGGGCACCAAGGACACCCTCCCCTGCCTCCCCTGTGTGCTTGAGAGTTTAAGACATACTTCTGACTGCTGGGGTGCCTTATTAGCTACTGGAGAAAGTCACACTCTGGCTTTGTTCTCGAGGACTCATTAGGGTAGAATGAAACACTCTCAAATCACTCATAGGAAAATGACAGGAATCTAAAATGGATGTCACTGTAGTTTCTAAAAGTTTGTTCTCTAGGAGACTGCTCACATTAGCTGAGACCAAGGGCAGGGGCCTTCTATGGGTATCCTCCCTCAATGACCTCAGATAAGTCCCATGCTGTAAATGTTATCCATGTGTCTGTGACTCTGCAAAGTCCCGAAGCCCGGGTCTCACCTCCAAATCCAGGCTCAGCTGCCTGCCACTTCCAAATGAAGCTCTGCTTAGGCAACTGGAACCTAGCACTCCTAACCTCCCCATAATGGCTGCTCTGCTTTTCTGTACCCTCACTGCACACTCATCGAGGCCAATGGATTCTACATCCATGGTCTGCCAAGTCCATGCCTCCAACTCACCAGTACCTCTGTGGCTGTCTGGGCGCAGGCCTGTTGTCTTTTGGCCTGAATGAGTGCCGTAGCCTCATCCCTGGTCCCTTGGGCCACTCCTCCCTCTGGTCCATACCCTACCCAGTGCCAGAGCATCCAAAAGTACAAATGGGATCATGTCATCCCCTGCCCTAAATGCTCTGAGCATTCTCATCACTGAATGTGATGAGACTCTTCATAGGGAGGGTCATCTGGGCCCTGCCCATCTGGCCCCACGCTGGTCACTTGTCTTCTTGCTTCAGTCACACTCACTGAACTTCTGTTTCTTGTACAGGCCAAGTTCAAGTTCATTCCCATTTGCAGGAATCCTGTGCTATCCATTTCTGTCCCTTCCTGGACTCTGTGAGCTTGGCCCCTTCCCATCATACAGACCTCAGCTTAAACATCTCCTCCATCTGCTCAATCTAAAGCCACACTTGGCCCATTAGAGCTGGGATCAGCAAACCAAGTCCATGGGCTACCCTTGTTTTTGTAAATAAAGCTTTACTAGAACACAGCCAGGCCTGTCTGTTTATTTATTGTCTGGGGCTTCTTCTAAACTATGGCAGCAGATCTGAGCAGTTGTGACAGATATCATCTGGCCTACAAAGCCAAAAATATTTACTACCTGGCTCTTAACAGAAATAGCTCGCTGACTCTACCCTAGGTCACATTGGCTATTTGAAGCCCACAGAGCACAAGGCTCCGTGACCTTGTTGATGTGTGTCTCTCTACCTACCTATGCCTGTCTCTCCTGCTAGAATGATGCCCTGATGCCTACTGCTTCACTCTTGGCCCCACCCTGGTGCCCACAACTGCGCTCATCCCATGGATGTCGCTCAGGAAATACTGGTAAGCAAGTGACCACTGAGCTGTAACTGATGTCATCTGTTTTCTTTCTCTAGAGGCCCTGGGTGCCCTAGACTTCACCATCCTCTCTTGATTGTGAAAGGTGACCTGTGAACATTGGGGGACCACAGGTCCACCTTCCAAACCTGGCCTCTTGGGCTAACTAAGCAAGGAGACAGAAAGGTCCAGAAGTCAGCCGAGAAGGTGAGCAATGAACTCAGGAGTGCCTCAGCTCGCCCACAGCCATGGCTCCAGGTGGGGCTCCATGACAAACAAGGCTGGAGGTGGCAGCACATTCAGCTCACCACCCACTCCCCAGCCCAGCCTTCAAAGGCTCTATCCCCCACACCCAACCCGCATAAGCTCTACCCCAACCCAGTCCTCACAGGCTCTGCCAGGGTGCCCAGCTCTCTCATGGGGGTGAGCCTCACCCCTGTACTTCTATTCTGTCCCCTGACAGGGCACAATCTCTGCCTCACAGACTTTCTGAGGAACCAAGTCCAGGATCTCATGCTGCCCTCCCTGGCCAATAGGACTGGCCCATTCTATGGGTCTGGCCCCAGCAAAGACTTCACCACCCAGCCCAGAGGCTCTGAGCCAAGCCTCTGCCCTCACCAGCCAGCTGCTGCTGCTGCTCCTGGGCCTTTTCAGCATCTGCCCTCAGGCTGGCATGGCTGGTTTGTGAGCGGCAAAGCTCCCGGCTGACCTCGTCCAGGCGTTTCTGCAAGGCCTCCTCACTCTCCTTGTGAGACACCTGGGGAGCAGGCAGAGGGAAAAGGGCCATAAGGATGCTGGAGGGAGGCCAGGCCCTCAACTAGCTCTGAAGTCACATAGGACACCCTGCTATCCACCCCGATGACATCTATAAAACCTGCCTGGATTTCTAAAGTCAGTTCATCCACTGAAAAAAGCCCAGAGTCCATGCTTGCCCTAACCCTCGAAAAGCTAGCTCAGGATGAAGGGGTCATACAAAAAAAGCGCCCCATTTTCACTTAAACCTCCAGTCTAACTTGGAAATTTCCTGAATAGGCCCTTGTACAGTTTACATTTATTGAGCTCTTTTTCCATGTAAGGTACTATTCTAGGCACTGTGTTATGTATCAGTGTGGTTAATCCCCAGCCACCCCAAGAGGCAGGTACTACAGTCACACTCATGTTATAGATGGGGAAACCGAGGCTCTGAAATCCTGCAGTAGACACCAAGGCTTCACTGTCAACACCAAATCCTGGCCTGTGGTCACCACCGTGGTCAGCCATTCCCAAAATCTTTGGGATCAAAGGAGATAGAACGGACTCCTCTGTGTGGCCCCAGGCTGAGGACAAGTAGCCTGAGGACTGATAGGGCAGGAAATGCTCAGAGTCTGGGGCTTACTGATGAGAGCCAAGCCTTGGCCATAGGCTGCGTCTTTAGAAATGATACATAATGGCAACACCCTGGGCACTAGAGTGGTGGTTCTAGCCCAAGAAGCACCAGAACCATCTGGGAGCCTTTAAAATATAATCGTGGCCAGGCCCACCCCAGTGGTTCTGATTTCATTAGTCTGGGAGAGCCCACTTTACATGAAAATCAGTAAACACCATATTATCCATCTCGATTCCACCTAAATAACCCAAACTGTTTATTTGTCCATGTTCCTTTAGTCTCATACAAACATTATTCTTACAATTTTGTGTTTGTCTCTTCCACAAGACAGCTCCATTACCCTATGTGCTGTAGCCTAGCTTCAGTGACTGAGCAGAAAAAGGACCCGAAGTCCTTTGGGATGCTAGGATTTCCTCATTATCCAGGAAAGTTAAATGCAAAGCAGGCATGATATCAAGACTCCCCACATCCAGTCACCCTGCCCCAAAACAGGCGAGCTGGAGGATCTAGAAGTCATCAGGCCAACAGGCAGCAAGGCACCTAGGCTGAGAAACCACATTGGATGTTGCCCAGTGCACTTTGGGGACAGGAAACAATCTTCCTTCCTCAGGAGAAAGGGCATCCTCCTGGGAAAACAAGAGCTTCCAGGTCACATCCAGTGAGAAGGAAAAGTGCCAACCTGGCCTGGAAGCCAGAGGCTGCTAACATTAGCTTAGCTGGCTACGGCTAGAGCTATGGAACCAGAGGTGATGGCGAGTGTGGGAGCACAAACACAGCATGGGGCTAGACCCGGGGGTTCAGATCCTCCCTCTGTGTGAACTTGGGGTAGTTGCTTAACTTCTCCACACCTCAAATTTCCTTATGGGTAAATTACAGATAGTAAGAGAACCTACTTCATTAGGGTCACAATGAGAATTAGCTGAGTTAATGCTTATAAAGTGCTTAGAACAATGCTTAGCACATAGAAACCAGCTACTCCATGCTAATTAGCAATCACGATTATTCACAAAGCCAAGGTTGAGGGTTCCAGCGCAGGCCCTGCCTGAGTCTCCAGCTGTCATAGTAATGGCTGGGAAGGCATGACTCAGTGTGGCCTGGCAAGCCCTGGCCTGTCCCTGCTACACAGACAGTCTTGGTGAGCGGGGTGAACAGGGCACTGAGATGGCCACCACCATGACTCACCTGCAGCTGCAGGATCTGCTTCTCAAAGGCGGCTGCTTTGGCTTCCAGAGCCTTCCGCTGCTGCTCCTCCTGCCGTGTGGCCTCTGACTTCTCCACTAGCTCCTTGCTGACCTTGCTGAGTTCCTGTCGGAGCTTGGCCAGCTCCGCATTCTGCCTGCAAGATAGTCACCAGCCCCCAAGTGACAGAGGGAAGAGGGCTTGAGTCAGCTGTTGCCAACCCCAAAAGCTGCCCCCAGGTGAATGGGACCATGATCTGAGCTTTCCCTCCAGGCCACATGCTCTTTCTTAAGTAGTTACCCAAGTCTTGCAGTCATTACCAAAGCCCCTCTTGCATTATCAGCTGGGTAGAGTTTTATCAGCATGGTGTATGGACCAGAAAGAGCAAAGTGTGCACTAAAATATCCTACTGGTGCCCCTTCCAGAAACAGCTGGAAATTCGGACAGAAAAAAAGGCAAGACACTCTTCTCATTGCTAACCAGGGTCCAAACAAGCCCTCAAATGTGGACTGCTTCTCCTTGTCCCCCCACAGGGCCAGGGGCAGCAGCCCACTGGAGTCCATGTGCCCTGCTTCACCCAAAGAGGGAGGCTGAGGCACTTAACATAATGGACCCTTCAGCACTGCACACTCAACACTTCAACACTGAAGCTGGGTTTCAGGACCACTGAGAAGTTCAGGAGGGTGAGAAAGAGACTTGATTGACAGGAAAAGAGGGGCCGCTCAATGCCCGCCTTTTCCAGTGTGAAGAGGTAATCAACATGCCAACCTCCTTCACTAGCACAAAAGACACTTCTTCAAGGCAGGGCCAATGATCCAGCCAAGGGACAGCACCAGACAAGATGAATGACATAGACAAGACTGTCTACAACCCTGGGAGGCAGGAAACCTGGCCAAGACCAGTTCTGTCTGCTGCTGGGGGATTGAGTGGGAGGTTCTCACCTCTGAACTTGAGTTTCTTCATCTGCACCAGGGAGGCCACCCTGAAGCCCTCTACGGGGCCGTCACCTCATACTTTACAGTACCAAGATTTAAGATTGGAGTGCTCACGGGAAAGGTGAGACTCCAGCACCCGGAGATGGAGACAGACTGGGTGGGCAGCCTCTGGGAACTGGTTTATACCTCTGGGAGGGGCCCAAGAACACCCATCTCGTATGTGCAAAGCTTCCGCAGATTGATACAGTCAGCGTCTGCCACCTTGGGGTGACAGGTCTCCATGCTTTGGAGCTTTCCCAAGGATAGAGGCCGCAGCAAATTCTACATGACAGGGGAAGCCAGAATGTTCCTCCACCCTTGTGTTCACCTTTTGCTTGTGGCTGCTGAGAGGAAACTGCAGCCACAAACCTCCAATCTGCCGATGGGCCAGGAATGAGATGAAGACGTGCACATAGGGGATCTCTACAGAGAAGGGACTGACTGGCCTAAGGAAGGTGGCCTTCAGATCTTAGTCCGTGCCAGGGAAGCCACCAGCAAAAACAGATGTGTGGGCACCAACTTCCCTCCCTGGTCTAGCTCCTGGGCCAACATTCTCCCTCCCTGACTTCCAACTAAATGACTGAGGGTATTGGTGCTCTCTGGCTTAATCAGTTCTCTTATTGACAAGAGTCAAGGTGCTTTGGGGATAAATGCAATATTCCTTCAGGACGCTTCAGGCCAAGAGAAGCCAAAGAAATGTGAATTAAAATGAAATGCAGGGAGGCTTCCTCCAGGCCAGCCTGTTGAAACTGTAATGCTCAAATCAAGGAACTAGAAGAAGGCCAAGGTGTACTTAACATGGTGAGATTTGTGCTGCCCTCTGGGGTCTGCCCACTCAATTTCCTAGCACTTCAGCTCCTGAGAGGCAATGCTGAGTCAAGAACTCTGCTAAGTGGGCTAAGCAAGTGTGCTTATTGCTAGTGCATCAAAAGCAAATGTCCCTCTAGCACAGGGGACCATCCCCAGTGGAGAGTCAAGGCACTCAGGCCCACAGCAGGTCCCTACACCACATCAAACTCTGATCTTGGACAATCCACTTGTACTTGAAGTCCTGGACCACAATTAGTTTTTAAAAGCCTCATACCAGGTTTTTGTGAAGACAGACATGGAAAAAGTATCTGCTCGTCTAGGAAAGCAGATGCCAGCAGCAGCCAGGATCTGATGGGCATGGGCATGGGCAAATTGGAGCTCACTTGTTCACCCAGCAGCCTGACCACAGGAGAGGACACTGGCCATGCTTCAGAACCACACAAGAGATTGAGGGTCAGGATGGAGCCCCGAATGGGGAGGTACAGAAGCACGCAGCAAGCCCCAGGTCCAGTAAGAAACTAGAATGCTTCCATACTAGAAAGCATTCCAACTAGAATGCTTTCTCTCAAGCAGCCTTGAGAGAAGATCGGGGACCATCCCTGGCTCCAGAGCCCCCTAGGATGTGCCACTGCAGAGTGTGACTGGGAGCACTGAGCTTACTTGCTCTCCACCTGGCTCGTAGCTTGGTTCAAAGCGTCCCTCAGGATGGAGTTCTCCTGCTGTAGACGGGCCAGCTGTGTGTTGGGGCCATTCTCCAGCTGCTCCTGAAGACTCCGGATCTGAAATCAGAGTGCTGTCTGACCTTACAGAGTTGACTTCTGGAGCACAGTTAGTGAGGTCACAGCCCACATACAAAACCCCTGAGAGCTATACTTCTCCACACGAGGTTGGAAAGACTCCTAAGAACAAGAGGTCTAAAAACTGCACAGCTCCAGCATCAGGAGCTTGGGGCCAAGAGTGAATCCCAGCCATGAGCCTATTCTCTCTCCTCTGCTTCCCAGCTTACAGCCAAGTGCTCAGCCTAGAGCCCCAGAAATGTTCCGAGCACTCTGCCTCTGATGTTACTGAGTTGACTATTCTGAGACAAAGGACACGGCCATAGCCAAGGCCTACAATAACCCTGAGGAAGCCTTGGTTCCTGCCCTCTGGTCTCCCATGGCCCAAATGAGCAGAGTGCAGGTTTGAGAAGATGAGGCCTAGTGCTCTAACTATGTGAGCCAAGCTGGACACGCCCTCTGCTGGCCTTACTCCAGAGCTGGAGTAAGGTCTTTTGCTTATGGGGTCCTCCCAACCTGAAATGGAGAAGGCAGAGCTAGCATTACTCTAGGGTCACATAGAGGCTGAGAACTTGACCTGCAGGCACCCAGAAGACCAGACACAGGGCTGGCCACTTGGGACCAGACTGTTTTCAAAAGGTGCTCTTTAAAAGTTATTTTACATCTTCCTGGTTAGTAACATTAAACACACACTGTGGGCTGGCTGCTATTATCTGGCCAGATGAAACAGCTGCTTCCTCTAAAAATGAACCAGTTTCTGCAGAAGCCCCTACTCCTATCCCCCCTCATACATCTTCAATTGCCTTCTGGGGACTGCTCCAACCCTTCCTCGCCCCCCAATTGTGCCCCTGAAACTGCTGCCCACCTTGCCCTGCAGCTGTTGCACCTCCTTCACATGCTCCCGGTAGCTGGCCTGCATTCGGGCCTGCATAGCCGTGATCTCCTGCTCCCGGGCCACCAGCTGCTTTTTCACCTTGGCTTCCCCAGCTGCTGCCTTGGCCTTTTCTGTTGCCAATTCCTGGGAGAAAGCAGAGGGCATAAGTCCGGTTAGGCAGGCAGGGCAAGAGCTTATCAGGTGGACCCAAGATCATCAGAACCCAGAGCACTGGCTGGGGCTGGGAGGACCTTGAGAGCAGAGCAACGAGAACCCTCCTTCCTAAGTTTTCAGACAGCCCCACACTAGTCACAGCAGACAGCAAGCAAGACATGAAAAGTCCCTGGAAAACCCTGCTGCTGGCCTGACCGGCGGAGGGCTGGATGTCAGGCCTTGGCTACAACAGATGCAGTGGACACAGGCAGGTGCCAAGTAAACATGGCATGCTGTCCCTGGGCTCTCCAGGGACACTGGCTCAGCCCTGCTGAGATTATAACACCCAACTTGGCTCGGTCCCTCACATCCAGGCCCCAGAATACCCACTTCTACTTGAACGCCTTTGTCAGGACTGACAAGGCTGTGAGCCTTGATTGCTGGGGTGGGGACATGGAAAGCTACCTGTCCCACTGCAGCTATGGGGTCAGCCCCACTCCTGGAGGACATAGGTCTCCGTGGGCAGCCATTCAGTCCTCTCAGCCCAGGGAATGTCTGCTCTGGGCAGTGTCGAATGCCACAATGAACATAGGATGTTGGGCCTGGGGACCTGGAGCCTCAGGCAGGGGCAGAGCACAGGATAAGAAGGGTTGCCTGAGGGTGAGGGGCTGGCTGGGATCTGTGTCATTCCAGAAGGAATGGCAGTGGATGAAAGCCTCAGGGAAGCATGGGGTGACGGTATTAGGATGGGTTGATGCAATGGGCCCCTGGGGAGAGGGTATTCCTTGTCCAGAAGGCCTCTAGCCAGAATGGCAACCACTTGGTGTGGGTTCAGCTGATCTAGGTGACTGGGGTGCAAGTGTCCCACAAAATTCAAGGCCCTACCTCTTCCCCGTCATGGGTAGTGAACCAGAAAAGTGAGAAATCCTCTCCCTCTCAAAGCCAGGACTGCCAGGGAGACCCATTCCAAAGGGCCAGTGTCCCTCCTGCCTGAGATGAGAGAGAATTGGAGGCTAGGGGAGGGGCTCAGTGAACTGGGGTGGCCGCTGGGTGCCAGAGCTGTTCTGTGCACATGGCATTCCCTGGGACCACCTGGGACCCAATGGCCCCTCTTTACAAAGACAATCCTCCTGTCTCCACCCAGGGTAAGAGCCCACAGGACCATGAGGTCCAGCCTCAGGAATGCTTCATTGATTATCTATAAAAATGGGAGGGGAGGATGATGTTGTGTGCCCACTGTGAGACAAGCAGCTTTCTCCTTTAATTCTCTCAGTAAGATGAGGATCTTGAACCCCAGATTGAAGCTGAGGTCACAGAACCCTGGGGAGCAAATGGTGTCCCAGGTTGAGGAGCAGCTATAAGTGTCAGAAGTGGACTAGAACCTGGGACTGTGTGAGGCCACAAGAGTCCCAGAAAGTGGGAAGAATGACAAGGCTGGTCCAGCAACCTCTAAAGAAGCAAGACAGGGCAACTTAGCAGGGATTCAAAGATCCACCAGGCTTCCTCTAACGTGCGAGACCCGCCAGCCCCACCAGTAAAACTCCACACACCAGCAACGCAGGGAGACCCCTTCTCTTTGCTGGGTTTCCCAGACAAGGGCCCTTAAAGTATAGGATCCAGGCTCGGAGAAGAAACCAAAGCTCAGAAAGACCCTAGAATGTCCACGGCCACAATAGCAGCAGGTGATACAGCTACATGTGGGCCATCCTCCACCTACCTCTGTTGGCCACACTGCACAGACACTCAGAGGCTGGCACTGAGCATCTTTTTGGGGACAGCTTTACCCACCTTGAGCAGGCCTTGTGCAGTTCTGGGCATCCACCCAGGGTCAGGGTGTAAAGATCCCAACCTCCTGGGGACAGGGTCCCAAGGCTATCAGAATTCAATGGGATTTCCCTTCCTTTTGCCTCTGGGCTTTCTTAAAGGGCAGAGAAAAGCCAACTTTTCCTAAGGGCATTTGCCTAGCCCAACTTGGGTTCTTTTTATAATAAGAGCTCAGAATCCCAGGATTCCTCTTGCCTGTCAAATTGTTAATTCATTTGCAAGGGTCAGATTTTATTGAGAGGCATGCCTGGTGGTGGTGGGGATTGGAGCCCAGTTTTCTTTGGACTGAGGGAGGAGGTTTGACACAATAGCAAGCACTGCTGGCTCAGAAATGGCATCCTGCTCTGTAGACCGAGAATGGGTTCTACTTGGTGTAAGCTTCTAAAGCCTGCTGAGGAATGGACAGGAGGAGGCAGGTCCCATCAAAACGGCCTGCCACTAGGAATAGCTCCCACCCCACCCCTGGGAGCACATCCATCCTGAGGGTGCCTGACTGCACTGAAGTCAGAGCGCAATCTCCCAGGCTGAGTGAGCACAGTGTGGAGTATAGTCCAGAGCTTTGCCTCAAGACAAGAGGCCCCATGACAGGGCACCTGGTGCCTGAGAACATAACAGCTAGAAAAATGGTTTTCTAGAAGGGCTGCACCAGAGCCATGCATGGGTCCTCAAACCCACGCACAGGGCCACGAAGACCCTCAGAAGGCTGAGACAGAGGTCCTGGGGGTATGCAAGATTGTTTACTCCTGTAGCTGGTATCTGGAATGGTTCTTGAGCCCAACTGTGCTGGGACTTCACCATTTGTGAGGCATGAATCCATCACAGAGAACAACAATTCACACATTCTCTGGATCATTCCTTCAGACACAGACCACGAGAAAGAGAATTCACCAAAACACTCTTTTGCAACTATAAAAACTTCTCTACAAGGAAAAAAAAAAAAAAAATGTGGAGGGAACAAGATCCTAGCCCTCTTACCAGCTCCTTTGGCGAATTAAGTTAAGAGGAACTTCCACATTCTCAACAATTTAGTTTCTCATATGACTTTCCTTAACGGTGCCGGGCTAGGAAACGTGACAAGAGTAGTCAATACATCAGCTTTGCTCAAAACTCTCAACAGAGAAATGCAGGGCCCCGATGTCCATGGGTTCCAGGAGCACAGGGAGGAAAGATGGCAATGCTTAAATCATCAGAGGCATCCTCTTAGCTGTGTGTGTGCTGGCCCTGGGCTTCAGCAACCACTTGCTGACAGGTGGCCTGCTAGGCTGAGTCGAGCAAGGTTGCCTGAGTAACTGGCGACAAATATGACAGCGCATAACTGCAATGATGACCTCTGTGCTGGGACAAGAAAACGGGGACTCCAGAAGGCTTCCCCAGAGAGGGAGAGCAAATTGAGTCTTCTAGGGAAAAAATGTCCAGTTAACTCAGCAGCGAAAGGCATTTGAAGCTAACAGAAGAGCAAGAATGGCCCAGAAGAGGCAATGAAGGTGCAGTACATCAGGGAACAGATGTGGGTGGGAGACCATAGGTGGTGCTCAGGGTGCAGACTTCGGTGTAAAGATTAGGAGCCACTGGCAGACTTAAAGAGAGCTTTGCAGGACAAGAGTAGCATTTGAGAGCCCTCCTTGGGCTGCAGAGGGGAGGATGTGGTCAGAAGAGGGAGGGCCCTAGAGGGTAAGATGAGTAATAAGAACCGAAGGCCGCACCCCTGCATATCTCACAGACTTCTGCAGCTAGAAGCCAGGAAATGTTCTATCAGGGGAGGGTTGGAAATGCATCTAGACCTGGGGAGGGTGCCAGTGGATTAGCTGCCATTGCGGTTTTGGAAATCTTGTATAGTGGCCACCACTGAGAGAGAGCAGTAAGTGTCTAGGACAAGAGGCAATGTCTAAGGGGCCTCTTTCTACAGGATGTACTCCCCGCTTACACCTGCTGCCCTGCTCATGGTGGCCAGAGACTCCAGCAATGGGGAAGAGACAGGCCAACATCACTATCAGAGGTTGTACCTATTCAACAATCACATCTGAGCCCAACCTAAATTCAAGGGGCAAGCACAAGGAACTAGCCAGGCAACCACGCAGCCAGTCAGCCATGGAACATTCACTCCTATTTCCTCTGACGGGAGATTCTGGGGGTCAACAAATTTTCACAGGCATTTCTGTTTGTCCAGAAAGACAGTATGGAAGAATGGCACCCCAAAACCACAGATTCTTAACCAGTGCTGTGCTGGTTGGCTGGCTCTCAGGGGGGAGGGCTCTAATTGGCAGTGTCAGTCCATTTCCGTGGTGTAAGGGCTCCCGGCCTATGGCACACTATTAGCTGAGGCAGGAAGAGACGTGTGCAATCACCTCTCAGGAGCAGGGCGAGTAGCTCCAGCTACCCTGCATTTAACCAGCAACCCAAAATGAGCTCACGTGAAGGCTATGTATGGACAGTCTTGAGAGAGATGATGAGTCCCTCTGTCCCCACCCCCGGCAGAAGCTCTAGGGAAGGCAAAAGAGACCTGCCTTTTTCTTTTCTTCTGCACAGAGCATTAGCCAAGAGTAACTAGCCAAAAGCTCATCTGCTCTGGTAGATGAACTTTCCCATTTAGTTTGGAGCTGCATCCCTCTAACTCAGGACAGAAACTCAGGCTGCTTCATTTCTTCTCAAATGAGCAGATGGAGGTACCCAGAGGAAGGGCTACAGCCCAGGCAGTGTGGGGCAATCCAAGGCCCAGGCCATTCTCCTGTACCTGCTGTACCAATGGAGGAAGCAGGTAAGCAGGGAGAGAGTGAGAACGATGCTCAGCATTTTGCTGGGAAAATTCAACCCATGGAGTTTCTCCTCAGGAGAGGCAAGGAGAAGTAAAGAGAGTTCTGGCAGGGGTAGAGCAGCTCCTTGTGCATGTGTTCTGACTCATCCAACTGTGGTTCAGTGAGTACAAATGTTATACTAGAAGCCATCAGCTGACACAAGGAACCAGGCTTTTCCTAAAGGATCACTCGACAAACATCAGAAAAGAAAAGCAGCCCTTACACTTCCCTCCACATGAATTTTTGCTCCAATTCTCAAGCAAACGGTCATGGATCAGCTCTGCCTACCCTCCTTTCATGGTGTATACCCTAAAACGATGGCCCATCACTGTGGCACTGACCAGTGAAGTTCTGGTCCATCCCCATCATATCCTGATGGTCCTAACCCCTACTTAATATCCATGCATTCTTAGTCCTAAGAAGGGAGCCAACACCCCACAGAGCTCCAGAAGATCTGCACAGGCTGGCCACAGGTGTCACAGTCACAGCGTGCATTGGTGAGTGACAGTGACATTAGGCAGGCCTGAGCGAGGAGTCATGGTAGGGAGGCCGACCCCAAGATCCAGGAACAGCACTGGCCACAGCCCAGGGCTTCTCAAGACAGGATGTGTACTCTCATACCTTATTGAGCTCCCTCAGTTTGCTCTTGGCAACAGCTGCATCTTCTTGCTCTGTGGCCAGTAGCTTTTCCTTTTCTTCCAGCTGGCGTTTCAGAATTGCCACAGGGTCACCCTTCTGAGTGGCCTAGAAATGCCCACAGAGCCATGTTAACAGAGGAGAAAGATACTTGGTTTGTCCCCCAATCCAGCAATCAGAACCACAAGAACAACAGTTGCCTTATGAAGTGGGAGCAGGTGCTTTAAGACAAGCAGGTTCAATCCTGACTCCATATACTTCGGAGGAAAGGCACCCCTGCCTCAGCTGTCCCGTCTATAAGGCCTCCAGGGCCTATGGACACAGAAACTGTTTGGCAAAAGTGATGGCTCCCTGGGATAGTTGTTAGGAGCATGGTGTTTCCCACTTAACTCGGGTCGATGGTGGCCAAGGCCTATTCCTGATCCACTGAGGGGCAGTTTTCCATTGTTTCTGGCTCAGTGCCCACCCCTTAGACACTGTGTATAGCCTATAGGTTTCTGGCTGAAGCGGGGAGGTTGTGGGAAGGGCAACACTGGGGATAGGTGCCTGAGGTGAGTCTGGGGCTCTCTCCTTGAAAGAGGAGTGGTCATTTTGACCTCCTCCAGCTACTCACACCCAGGAGTCCTCCCTCCACCCGCCATGCTCATTGAGCTCCCTGTGACTGCATGGGCCAGTAAGGGCAGTCACACTGGCATGGCTCTCACAATACCCCTCAATATCTCTAACCTCTAAGTTGCCACAAAATTCTCCAGCAAAACTACCTATAATTCCAACTCTGATTAAGGAATAAACAAACATGTGCTATGCAGCACTTCCTTCATGCAGCTCATTCACCAAAGTACCAGAGGGTGGGTGCCAGCCCCTGAACTGGCCCCTGATAGCAGGAGGGAAGTTGGAGAGAGCCGTTTCTGGGCCCATCACAGGGTTTCCTTACTCACAGTGTGTTCCTACACACCCTCCTTCTTGCACAAAACTGTTAGGCCCCAGCTCCTACGTTCCACCCACAGCTCTGCCCTGCTGCTTAACATCCATCGTGATTCAGTAGCCCAGACAGGAATGGGCTGTGGCAGAAGCCAAAGCATTTGCAGGGTGATTCATGCAACCTCTGCTTGGGAAAGGACAGAGGGTTCTGCTGAGAAAGGTAAGCGGAGGCTGCTGCATGAACACTCTGCAGCTTGGTAAGCTGAGTGTGGCCAGCCTGACAGGCATCGCCCAGGGGAGGCTGGGACCCCAGGACTAGGTAACCACCACAACTTACCAGCCCCTGAGAGGGAGGGGAAGGGCAAGACCACTTGGGGCCAGCTGTAGTAGCCACTGAATGTGGCCAGGAAGGGCACCCACCTTATGCCAGGTGTCCTGAATGATACCAGCCTTCTCAGACAGGATCTCAATGAGCCGCTGGGCCTCACCCTCACTAAACACCATGCTTCCAACCGTGGAGACCAGCGTCTTGTAAGGGAGGTAGAGAGGGCTGTCCGAGTCCGTGGGCCCTGTGCAGAGAGAAGGTAGGAGCAGGAACTTACACTCAGACACCAGCAACCAAGCTCGTCACACCCTGAAGCAGCAGGGGGCAGTCAGAGCGCAGGACTCTGTCCAGCTGTCTGGGGTATGCTCCTCAACTTACATTGGGTTTACATCCCAACAAACTCATCGTAAGTTGAAAATATTGTTAAGTCGAAAATGCATTTAATACACCTAACCTACTGAACATCATAGCTTAGCCTAACCTACTTTAAACGTGCTTAGAACACTTACATTAGCCTACAATTTGGCAAAGTCATCGAATACAAAGCCTATTTTATAAAAAAATATTGAGTATTCCATGCAATTTATTATTCATATCGCTTTTGCCTTGTCATAAATTAGAAAGACTATAGGTGGAACCATGGTCAGTCCGGGACAGCCAGTACAGACCAAACTGCGGGTCCTGCACAACTCTCCTGACTGCTCAAAGATAGCCAAAGGAAAGCTCCCCAAGCAAAGAAAGGTAGAGTTTTCCTGGGTTGGGGGAGATGTCTCCTCCTTTTTATCATCAAAATGAGCAGAATTAAGGAAGGCATATTTTTCCCAAAGGTGTTTTCCTTCCTTCTTTTTCTAGCAATTTGACCCCCGTGCTGTGATCAAGCTCTATGGTCCTGCGTGTCCTGACTGACCAGCAAACCTGCCATTCCCCACAAACATAGATGGCCACAGCCACACCCCATGGTCATGGGAGAAGCACGGAAAGCAAAAGTGTTTCCAGGACTGCCTCTGTGGCTCCAGGAAAAAGAAGGCTGCTTCCCATACACCCAGATTCAAACAGTATTTCTATCTCTCCCTGGGTGAAGTTTAGGCAAGTGTTAGGAGAAGGAAATTTGGGTTGGGTTCTTCCAGAATGGGCCTACCCACTCCTCAGTCCATTCATGACCTCTGGAAGACAGGGCCACTTTCCAATAACCAAATGTCACTTCTGAAACACTCCTGATACCACCCCCAACCAACAACAACAACAAAAAGAACTTTTGCTCCCATCACAGGCTCTCAAGGCAAGAAAGAGTGAATGGAGATGCCCCATCTAGCAGGAGCCTTGCTTGAAATGCCTGGGAAATTCCTTAGATTGAGACCCAAATCTGCCCCACAGCTGAATGACAGGGCCAAAAATGAGCCGTAATCAAGAAAACAGGCCAGCCTGCAGCAGCCCCTCCAGCTAAGCTCACTTCACTGAGGACAATAAATGGGAAAGGTTTCCATAGCAACCCTAAATTCTCTGGCTTGTCACAGTATTTTCCCACACTAGTCACAATATTTTCATCACAAGTCAAAGCACTTAGCATGATACCTTAATAAGGGGAATGTCGGACTTGGGTTGCTATGAGCACCTTTATTTTAGAACTTCTTACCTCAGTGAAGCTTGAAATTAAAAATAACCATGTTGACACTAAAGGCCTAAGCTAACGGGGTGTCACAAAAATGAGTATGGGGTGGGGAGGAGGGAGCATTTCCCCTATAGCCTTCTGTATTTTCATTGAAATATACATATATAATATGAAATAATTTTAATGGTAAACTAATATACACTAGAAAAAATTCTGAGTGCAGTTAAGCCAAATGAAAATAAAAACCATTCTCTAGTTCACTACTGGAGAAAACCCCACTATAGCATCTTGGTATACAGGCTTCCTGCTTTCCTCCCTCGGCCTGTTTTCCAGAAAAGGGAGGCCCACTCATTTCAAAGACACTGCTAGAATAAGAAAGGCCAGGACAGCCTCTCTGAAGGTGATCACTGCACAGACATTTTTCTGTCCTGACTCAAAAAGGTCTACACCTGCACTGTCTGGTACACTGGCCACCAGCCATGTGGGGCTACTAGGAACTTGAAATGTGGCTGGTGTGAATGGAGGTATTCTACGAGTGGGAGTATAACCCCGGATTTCAAAGACTTCATATAAAAAAAAAAATGTAAACTATGTCAAAATTTTTTATATTGATTGTATGTTGAAATGATAATATTTTGGGTAAATTGGGTGAAATAAAATATATTATTAAAATTAACTGCATTTGCTTCTTGTTTGTGTGCCTTTTTAAATGCGGGTACTAGGAAGGTTTAAATTCCATACGTGATGCACTTATGCGGTTCACAATACATTTTTATTGGACAGAACAGTCTGCTCTTTTCCAGCCTTGGGGATCCCCAAAGCATTCCCTCATTCCCTGCTGAAGTCCTGGCAGCTCATGTCCCTGCAGAGCCTCAGAGTCACCAGGGGCTCAGGCCTCTCTTGAAGGATCTCCTTGAAGACCATCTTTCTAGGACCCCATGACCCCTACTGCACCGCCACTGAGGGCCTCCTCCTGAAGCCAATGCTTCTTCCCACCTGCTTGTCCTTGGGCAAGTGGCTTCACCTCCCTTTACCTCTGTTTCTTCATCTGTGAAATCGTCCTTCTCTCACAACCTTGCTGCCATGTGCTTTAACAATGCCTGGCACAGGGTAAAGCACTGCAGAATCCATCCACAGGGCCACCTTCAAGCCCCAGTCACAAGAGAATCACAGACCCTGACCCCTCTCCAGAGAGCACATCCAGGGAGGAGCGTGGGGTGGCTGAAGCAACTCTGCCCTTTCTCCTACTCCCACCAATGGAATGGACAGAGTACCACAGCCCGTGGACCCTCTGGCTCCTGCCTCATACCACCATCCTCACTCATGAGGTTAAAGGGGTATCACGTACAGGCAAACAAGGAGCCCTCTGCCTCCCTGGGCTCTCGGCCAAGAAGCAGCTCCCAGATAATGTGCATTACACCTCAAATTCCACTTCACTCCCTTTTGCAACCACACTGGGAGGCTTAATCACCTAAAATTAAACTTGTCTTGCAAAAAAAAGGCACTTAGGCGTCCCTTTCTCTCTGTCAACTGCGGTCCTTCAGGGAGAATTTTCTTTCCAACTGCTTAATTACCAAGATCCCCAAGGCCAGGTCCCAGCCATAGGGGACTCATTGGGCTCCAGAGCCTAGCACTGTTTCAGCATTAGCCCCTCTAGCGGCGAGTTCCTAGAAAGAACACTTCTGCCCTGCTAATACCCAGCTTACTCAACTGACAGGAAGGATGTCGGTATCGGTCAGTATCAGTACAGTACACTCCAGGAACTGCCTCCTGAGCTGGACAACCCAGATCAATGAGAGGGGATTATCACCATCGCCCTTCGATGAGCCATCAAAAGGCTCCAGCTCAACTCCAGCTCTTGTTCCAGGCACCTGGCAGCCCCTCCCAGGACAGGCAGGTCAAGGGGGTCTCTAGACACAAAGCGTGGACCTACTGTGTACCTGGCAGTCTGCAAAAGGCTGGGCCTAGACAGGTAAGTTATAGGCAGAAGTGTCAGCTAACACAGGTAGAGGAGACTCAGAACATGCAGCAATCATGCAGGAGAGCCACACAAAGGGAATCCAGAGACTGTGCACTTCACTGTGGAAGCAACTATGGCAGCAACACCAGGAAGGCTTTTAAATAAGGGATGCTTGAGCCAAACACTACTGGGTAAAAAAGAAGGCGAGGGCTAAGACTTCAAGAAGAACAGACAGGCAAAGGACAGGCACCAGAGGCTTGCAAGATGCCTCACTAGTCAGAGCGAGGGAAGTGAAACCAAAGTAGATCCAAGTCTTCAAAGGTCCCAGGAATCCAAATTTTATTCCTTAGGCAAAGGACAAGCCCTAGAAGGGAGCAAGGTTTGCATATGGGAAAAATTACTTCAAGAAACCCAGGGGGACATGGCTGGAGACAGGTAAATCAGGAAAGAGTCCAGGGCCAGGGGCCAGGCCTGAGAGTATTTAGGAAGCTGAGCTGGTGGGACAGAGGCCCAGGTGTCAACCCAGGGCCTCTGACAGTGGAAGATGCCATGGGGTGTGCAGCCTTGGGGGCTGGGGGAGAACACCAATGGCAAAGACACTCATTTTCTCAGGAAATGTTCAGACCAGTCTGAAGGCCTCAGATACACAGATGCAGATACATAGACTATTACCTCTGCACCTTGCACGAGGGCCACCCCAATATATAAGTCAGGGGACCCTGCATAGGTCCCCCAACAGAAAGCCAGACCCCAACCTCAAGGTGCCAGGTTCGACATCCCAGTCATGTGAGCCAAACTCCAAAGGCCCCAGGGCCCCAGGAAGTGTTCCCCTGTGCCTCCATAAAGTCCAGCACTACACGAGCAATCATTTCTTTGAGACAGAAGACAAGCTCCTAGCTCCTACTGACCCCAAGTCCAGAGGGCATCACCCTGAATCAGAGAAGCTAGCAGGCACACCCGTCTCCAGAAATGAGGAACTCAAGCCAGCATTACTACTGGCCTCCTCACTAGCTGCATGCTTGTGACAGTGGCCATGAAGGATCCTCGTGGGCTTGTGGGAAAGCGGCCCTCATGGGGACCTTGATGAAAGATCCACCAAATTCGTCAATGGTGGCAGCTGCAGCCCCTGGCATCCTCATTGTTGCTCATCTGTACCACAGCAGAGGTGGGCCCTGGGCAGCAGGTACACGGCAGACTCTAAGACCAGCTCAGCCATGGAGCCCAGCACTGCTCAGGAGCTAGTCTGCCCTCAGGACCAGATGCAGGCCCTGGAAGAGCAGTTGCACTTGACTTAACCATCATGGACACTAACTTCTGGCAGTTTAAGCACACTGGAATGAAGTACAAATAATGTCAAGAGCAACCCTATTTAGGGCCTTTGAATCAGGCCTTTTCCTTTGGTTGGAAAATAATCTGTTAACTGGTTATGCTCTTAATAATGACTAATGGAATTTTTTTTAACCCTTTTCCCATTAGGGAAAAAAAAGTGCAGTTCACTGCCCACGTTTATTTAACATCACACATAGGAATGCTCCATTTTCTAGGATTTGATATTTTCAGCAATCGAAAATTACTATATTTTGTAAATGGAACTACCACTACTAAAAACAGAGTGCTATAAATAGAATGATGTCATTTGTTTCTAAAGACTATCAACATACTAAAGTGATGCAAAAATAATAATAAAAGCGAGATAGTTCATGGCGAATTTTAGGGGTAAAGTTAGGACTGCAATCCATGAGTTATCTCAGGGTAAATGCTGTAGCTGCAAGTATCGCCAATGAGTATTCTTGGGGCAAATGGGAAATGGGTTAAAATCCTATAGCTTGCATGACTTTATTTTTCTCATGATGTTTTTGTTTTTCTGGTAAACTTCAAAAAAAAATCATTTTTATATCTGAAAAAAAAATAACACATCACAGTATTTTTCAAATAAAGACAAACCCTGGAGGACCTCTGGGCAAGATACTTCCTTTGGTTTCCTCAGGCATTCAGGCTAGTCCAAGGAGAGCAGGCCTGAAATGACAAGATTTTACTTAATGCACTGCAAAAAAAGACAAGTGTTGTACAATTGTGAGCTTCCTAACCACAGCTACCAGGGCAGTAACTGGAGTTCCAGTACTGCTGTTTTAAGATGACTAAATGGAGAGTTCTGGAAGAACATCACCTGTAGCTTCTCTAAGACATGGCGGTGCCACACTGATAGTTGGCTTGCTTCCCTAGGGTATATTTTTGTTCTTAAAAAAAAAAAAAAAAGTTGGGTTTGAAGAACTGACACAGAAAGTAAAGAAAAGCTCAAAAGCCCCAGAGATTTCTTCAGAGCTTCAAACCCTGAAAAACTGAGATAAGTTCAAAAGAAAGAGTATCACACTTACTCTCAATACACAACTCTCTGTATCTTAGCCCTAAGTGGGGGGCCTCAAAAAGAGACCCAAGCTGGAAGCTCTGCTCCCTGCCCTGCCATCTGCTGGCCTCATGATTTCTGGGAAGTCCCAAAACAGCTGAGCTTTGGTTTCCTCTTTTTAAAAATAGGTAAAAATAAAAATCCACTTTAGAGAATGTTAGGAGGATAAATACACGGAGAAGAGCTTCATAAACCACACACCTAACCAAACATTTGGTTGAGGAAAGCAATGATGTAACATTCCTCATTACGATACAGCACCAGGACACAGACACAGCAAGCCCACAGCACAAAGGACATCGTGAGAGTGGGAGGAGGATGTAATAGGAAGGTGGAAGGAGTGGTTTTATTATCAAGTCACAAAGTTGAATATGAAATCTCTGCTAAAGTGTAGACACCTTGGGTCAAGTTTTCCCGGTAGATCTAAAAATTTTTCCCATGTCTTCTGACCTCTGGTAACCCCTGCCCCATTCATTAGGTTATAGAACACGATCCTATTTGCATTTCTACCTGTTCTGGCAGAGGTAAAAAAGCAGCTTGGCAAGGCCTCATGTAACAAGGAGCTGCCAGAACCCCCAGGGATGCTGCCAGGTTCACAGATGTAGGACCCACCTTAAACTTTCCTTCTTAGCTTAGCTTGTGACCATTTACTGGGTGCCCAGGGCTGGGACAGGCCTGAGAAAAATTGGCCACCTTCTTCCCTCAACCTGGCTCCTCTAAAAGAGCAAGGACTTCTTTCTGCTGCTCAGAGGACACTCAAAGGAACTCTGATCAGCACTGGACTGCCTCACAGTGCCCGAAAGGCCAGGAATTCCGCTTGGTATATTGAGGGCCTGTTTATTTGACTCAGACAAATAATGGGGTTTTGTTTCTTTTTTATTTAAAAAATGATACATAAAAACTGGAAAATGCAAAAGAGCAAAAAAACAATTTAAGATTTGCCCATAGTCCTGTCCCCAAAGATGGCCTCTTTCTCTCATATGGGTTGTGTGTGTGTCTGACTATGTGGTCATCATGGGGTTGTAAACACCAGTGTCTTCAGGAGGGTGGCTGGGCTCTCCTGGGCTCTGTCGCAATGGCCTTCTGGGCCGAGTAAATGGCCTAACTCTGCAGATAGGAAGAGAGTTGGGCATAAAGCCAGTCCACGATTCAAGACAGGAGAGCCATGCCCAGGGCACCCACCCAGCCTGGCCTTGCTCAGCTGCTACGCTGGGCAAATCAAGTTCCAGCAGAAGCCCAGTGCTCTAGAGCTCATCTGAATGTGGAGTTTCCAGAATGTGCATCTTGTACTTCCCAAGTCTAAGTCTCTGGTTTATCTGGGGCTCAGATCCACCTGCACTAATATGGACTTACTTCCAAGTCCTAGAACAAATGACTCTTCTGAAATGTACCACTGAGCCACCCGTTAGCACACGCTAGGCGCAAGGGAGGCAGGGCAGCATAATTAAGCAGGCAAAGACTAAGTCTGAGGACAAAAACAGATGTTTAAAAAACCACCACTACCACATATACACATACTTCCTGTGAAAGAAACATGACTTTCCTAATAAGCACTGTGCACAAGTGCTGAGGTAACTATCAGAGAACGAACCAGCGGAGGCCTGTACGGCACTGCAAATGTTCCTAAGCTTTATTTCTAGAAAACTACTTCTCTCCGGTTCTGTGAATTCCCTCTTCTCCAAACACTGAGACAAGAATCTGTGCTCTTTGTTTCATAAGCAAGTACTTTCTCCTTGTTCCACACCTGGGTTTATGATGCTCCCCTGAAATTATTATCATTTCCACAGCACCATATGATTGGTAAAGTCAGATGGAGGGTGCTGGGAACTCATGTGGTCTCTCTTACTCCACGACATACGCAAAGCATGGAATGTTTTTGGAGTGATGTACTGTCTTCCTAAATTAAAGATGTACCTACCTTTTGACTTAACAATCACATATCTAGGAATTGACACATAGGAATTTAAAGATACACAACAATACATATGCATCACTGCAGTGTTAATTTTAACAGCAAAAAAAGTGCACACTACTTAATGTCACTTAAATAAATTACGATACATTCATGCTACGAAATATGACATAGCTGAAAGTAGCAGCCTTATAGGAGCAATATGGAAAGATGTCACCCGTACACTCGTAAATGAAGAAAGCCAGTTCCAAAGCTGTGTGCACTGCAGGCCCTATGTGTGCATCTGGTGTGATGAGCAGAGCATCGTGGGGCTCCTCCTGGGAAGTAATGGAATGGAATGGAAAGGAAGACTTTCAATTTTCATCTTCCATGCTTCTACACTGCTTGAATTTTATTTACTGGAAGCACATATTTATACAAAAACAAGTTTTTAAAAAGCAAGGATTAGGAAGCCAGGTGTTCACTATCAAATCTGGCCACAGAAAAGAGGTAAAAAGCTGTCACATGGCCCTGATTTGCTCTTATAGGAAAATCAGATCAGAAGTTCTGGAATAATTCTAAGTCAGGCCTGCAGAAATGTGTCCTGTGCCTGCCTCCATACCTGCTATGTTTCCCCATGGGGTACCTGTCAGCAAAGGCCCTGCTGGACTGACCTAGGGAATGACTAAGGAAGCAATCCTGTCTCTGGTAGACCCTAGCCCAGGGTGGGTTTTGCCACTGATTTGTTATGTGTCATGGCCAGCCACAGCCTCCATGGACTCATTTGTCACATCTTACTGTGATATGGAGGACAATGGGGAGCTCACCCTCACCCCACTCAAGATGCAAGCAGACTGGAAAAAATGGGGAGGAATTGTGTGGTACCAAAAGAAGGGTGCAAAAACATGTTAGTTTCCACAGGGCCACTTGCAAGGTGACCCAAGAGGCCACCTCCCCAATGTCTTCTATTTAGAGCAGAACTGGTCCAACAGAACTTACTATGCTAATGGAGATGTCGTTCTTCATTTGCACATATGACTAATGAATGGAATGTGGCTAGTGCAACTGAATCTTTCATTCTATTGATTTTTGATTGATCTGAATATTAACTTATATGGCCCCATGTGACTAGCAGCTCCCATAACTGGACGGCACAGCCCTAGACTCTAGCTCTCTGGGGCCCAAGGTCAAAAGTTCATGGCCCTGGAGCCCTCTGCACCCAAGTCAAGGTGTCCTTGATTCAGAGGAGGAAGTCCCTTCCTGGCCTGCTCCCCACCAGCGATCTGGAACCTAATCCCTAAGCATCTCCCCATGGTCATCAGGCCAGCAAAGCTATTCACATCTGCAGGTTCCCAAGTTTCTGGATGCCAGGGCCAGCCTAGCCATAGTTGTGCCCACAGTTCCCTTGAGTTGGGCCTACATAGCCATGGAGAAACAGGGAGTAGACAGGCCCTAGGCAGGCAAGGAGGTCAGGGTCAGGCAACTGAGGCTGACCATAGCCTCACGGGACACAAGGTGTAACTGTGTGGAAAGAACGTGGCCTGCTCTTACTTGGAAACACAGTCACAGCCACAGATGTTAAATATGAGTCAGATTAATTCTAGAACACTAACCTCCACACGGAAGATGTAAACGCAAGAGAACTGTGAGCCCCACTCCATCAGCCACTGGGAAAACCCATGATTTCATGAATTTCATGGAATTGTGGGGTGGAGAGTGGCCTTCATCCACCTCAGAGGGCCCTGAAGATGGCTTTACACACTAACCCCAGGAAAACTGGGCTGAGATTACACAGTGGAAATTCAGGAAAATAAAAAAACAAAGTACAAGAAAATCTTTCTCCCATGATTTCAGACTCTCTGACGTCCTGAGGAATAAAAAAATTCACCTTCCAGGTGTTTTATGCAGCCACACGTAGTACCCTTGTGGCTGTTTTCATTTGGTCCTGTCTGAACATCCCACGTGGCTATTTGTGTTGCCAAGAGCTCCATATTGGCTTTTGTGATTTTCTCATTGCAACCTCAGACTGACAACCTCCTTCTGTCTGGGTTGATCAATATTAATTTCAGCTGTCTTTTATTTTATATTTTCTAGGGTTTGATTTCTTTTTAAATTAAATCTAATTCATCCAAACCTTAAATTTTTAGAGGGGTGTAACAGACTCTTCCAAATCTTGAACATGCTGCCCAAGATTTGCCTGAACATTTTTCTTCCCTTCTGAAATGACGCTCCCTTCCCTCATTGAAGTTCTTAGGGATGATGCAGTCTACTTCATTCTATTCCCTGACCTGGCTGGCCCTGGGCCAGTACCCTACTTGTAATTACTACAGTTTGGGAACATGGGAATATGTTCACACATCAGACAGAATTGGCCTTTCAAAAGCTACTTAAAACTCTAATACTCTGTTTTACCCTTCAGATGAGACTTTTAGGATAGTTTTGTCACATTAAGAGGGGAAAATCTCACTGACATTTTGGCTGGAAGTATTAAAAACCACTAAGTGAACTTGGGAATAACTATCACTTTATAGTATTTAATCTTTCTTATCCTGGACCATGATATTTCTCTCCTCTGTTCAAATTTTCTTTAACACCACCTCAGCTGAGCTGCTGTATGGGTTCACACAGGCATAGAGCTAGGTCTTTCTTCTAACAAGGTGTCTCTACTACCTGCAAATAAGGACCATTTTGCCTTCTTTTATATATTACCATCACACTGCTACTTTATGCCTTATCTCAGACATCTAAAGCCATTACATGGTAATAATGGCCAGAGGACACGGGAAGCTCTATTTTGAACACACCTGACATAGGAGAGCCAGAAAACAGGCCAGTTCTCAGTCCCTGTTCTCAAGTCTCAGATGCTCTTATCCCTGGGTCAAGCAGAACATCACCTTAAAGACAAGGTAGTGTGCCCTTGATCCAGCCAGTGAAGGTAGGGCTGAGGCTAAGTGGCTGGGTTTTCAAAGGGTGTGAGAGGTTGAACTGACTTGTGGGATCAGGTGGCTGGTCCCTGACCCACAGCAGGAGGCTCGAAACTGCTCAGAGGATGGGTCCCCTCACATGGGACAAGGTGTTGCCTAAGCAAATGTCCTCCGCCCCCCCCACCCTCCCCCCACAAGGAAGATGGGAGAAAAGGAAACCTGAGAAAAGGTAATGGAGCTTCACTAAGGATCAAGAGAGGGAAACCCAGCTAAAAATGCAGGGCCCTGTGCTATCCAACACAGGTCCAAACATTTCAGACCCTGTAAGATGCCTCACCAAGACAAATGCAATCCCTTTTCCAAATCAACTAACAGCTAGTCAAAGACTTACACACACAGGCACGCACAGAACTATTCTATCAATGAGTGATGAATATGAAATAGAAACTCACTGGTGCAATTTCTATAGTAAAATGCACTAAAAAGATAAGGGGGAATTAACGTTCTACTATATATATATTGCTCCATTAAGTAACTGGGGGAAGTAGTGGATGAATGCCATCATTTCCTGAAAACATCCTACCATTATTCACTCAACAAACATACAGAAACAAATAAAGCTTTGCTAAAGTACCTGGTAGGGTAAGAAATAGAATAGGCTCACAGAATGCAGTCAGACATTTAAAAAAGATCTGCTGTATCATAACTCAGGTTCAATCATATGACTTGCTCTGGCCTAGAGAATGCTGGTTTGAAATGTGCCCTTTTATAGCTCTGCCATAACCATGAGAAGGACTTCTGCCCTCAGTCACCAAAGCCTCAACCTGGGCCTCAGAATGAACACATGTGGAAGAGACCTACACTCAACCTGCAGCAAGGAGCCAAAACAAGTTAAACTGCATCATGAAACAGAGCTACTCAGCTGAGACAGCTTAGATCAACCTCCAGTCAATTCAACAGAAGCATGAGCAAGAATAAATGCTTGTGAAAGCTACTGAAATCTGGAATGTTTGTTATGCAGCCTTGGCATTAGCTGACTGATACAGATGGCTTCCCCAAAGGGAATCCATAAGTCTTTTAAAGAAAGCTTTTCTTTCCAAGTTCATAAAGAAATCAAAGCTACTTACCAGGCTCACCTTTCTTCTTTGAACCAGACTTCTTCTTTGAAGGAGCCTCTTGCTTTGGTGCTTCCTGGCTCTGGACCATATCTGCATTTTTGCCCTGGATAGGAGCTGACTCTGCCTTTTTACCCTGATTGGCAGACGCATCCACCTTTTTGCCCTGGTTGGGGGACCCTTCTGACCTTTTGCCCTGACTTGGGGTTCCTTCTGCCTTTTTACCTTGATTGGGAGGCCCCTCTGCTTTTTTCCCCTGGTTTACAATGCCTTCTGCCTTTGTACCTTGATTAGCAACTGAATCTGCCTTTTTGCCCTGATTCTGGGCTCCTCCTGCCCCCCCTTTGGTTTGAGCCCCTCAGCCTTTTTTGCCCCTGGTTTTGGGCCCCCTCCTGCCTTTGCCTGGTTCTAGGCGGCCTCCGCCTTTTTTGCCTGGTTGGGGCCCCCTCCACCTTTTACCCTGGTTGGGGGCCCCTCTGCCTTTTACTCTGGTTGGGGTCCTTCTGCCTTTTGCCTGGTTCTGGGCCCCTCTGCCTTTTTGCCCTGGTTGGAGTTCCTTCACCTTTCTGCTCTGATTCTTTTCCACTTCTACCTTGCTCAGTTGGGGCTCCCCTCTGCTTTGCCCTGGTCCCCTCACCTGCCTGGTTGGGGCTCCCTCAAACACACCTGATTCTGGGCCTCTTTTTTTGCCCTAGTTTGGGGCCCTTAAAGTACTTTGCCCTGGTTAGGGGTTCATGCTGTACCTTTTGCCCTGGTTAGGGGCCCCTTCTGCCTTTTGCCCTGTTGGGCATCCCTTCTTCTGCCTTTTGCCTTGGTTGGGACCTTCTGCCTTTTTTTACTGTGGTTTGGAGCCCCCCTCTGATTTTGCTCTGTTCTGAACCCCTTCTACCTTTTTTGCCCTAGTTTAAGTTCCTTCATCTTTTTGCCCTATTTGGAGGACCCTCTACCTTTTGCCCTTGGTTGGAGCCCCCCCCTCGACAACTTTCTGCTCTGATTCTGGGCACTCTCTGCTTTTTGCCCTGGTTGGGGGTTCATCTGCCTTTTTTGCCCTGGTTCAGGGTTCCCTCGCCTTTACGCCCTGGTTGGGGTTTCCCTCTGCCTTTTGCCTGGTTGGGGTTCCATCTGCCTTTTGCCTAGTTGGGGTTCCTTCTCCCTTTTTGCCCTGGTTCTGGGCCCCCTCAGCCTTTTTGCCCTGGTTCTGGGCCCCCTCTGCCTTTTTGCCCTGCACAGTGCCAGAGGCTGGGGTACTGGCCTTGGCACCCACTGGGGGCACAACCACCATAGGCACCTCCTTGGGAGCGGCTTCCAAGATGGCAGCTTTTGAGGCAAGGACCTGGATGGAATTTACTATAGAACTGACTGCTGGTTCCACCTTTGCTACTTTTTTCTCCTTCTTCTTTTTGTCTTTAGGAAAGGAGGCCAGCTTCTCTTGGGGCATGGCTGATAGCGTGGCTATAGGGGCAACGATCATCGGATGCTGAACTGGGGTTGGAACCACAGCCACTGCAGGTGCCCGCACTGGGTCTTTGAGGAGGATGGTCATGTTGGGGGCTGGCTCATGGTCAGGTATCTTCCCATTGGGTTTCTCTTCCTTTTTCTTGGTCTTTCCTTTCTTTTCTACTGTTTTCTCCTTCTTTTTCTTCTCCACTTTCTGGTGGTGAGTTTTCGCCATCTCCTTGCGCTGGTTGGCTAGAGCTTCTTCATATGATGTCTCCTTCATGGAGAAGGTTGACACTAGGAAGATGCCAATGGCGGAAACCACCATGAATCCACCAAAGACCACAACCCCCAAGGTTTGAGTATCGTAAATGTCCATCCTGGCTTGCTTTCCTTTTACCTGCCAAACACATACACATATATTACTTTTTGCAGAAATTGAGGCATTGACAGTTTCCACCCCACCGCCACTACCAAACTTAAGGTTTCACTAAATCTTCAGACTGAAAGTCAAAGCAGAAACAAATCCAGGCAATCTCTGATGTCATACATTCTTACCTGCCCCTCCTCAGAAGTGAACAAGTTTTACACAAGATATGAGCAATCCCTTTAAGTGCCGGCAGATATGAAGCAATAGAGAGATGGCAGAGTGCAGGTCTATAATTAGGAAACGCGATGCCCTGGAGACTCAGAAGCCTCAATCACAATTCAAGATATTCGCCCACCACAGGGGTTAAAGATTCACATGAGCACAAGCACAGGCCAGGTGTGCAACAATGGGGAGTAGTGAGGACTGTGGCAAAAATGCCCCACCAAATTAGGGAGCAAGTGTCACCCAGCCAAAGCTGACTGTAGAAATGTGAGTGCTGTGCCGAGAGATCTTTTGCTTGTTCACATTAGGCCAGAAATCTCTTTTTCTCAAAGTGAAATTGACAGATTTTAAAAAATACCATGTGAGCCATACCAAATACTTCCGGCTTTCAGCTTCATGGATTCTGACCAGCAGGCCCCTGGCATGCCATCTCTACTCTGTCACCTCCCTTTTCCATAGCACTGATAAACACAACTACTCAAGGTCAGATGTGAAAATCTTTGAATTACAATCCTGAAAAGTGATTAAGAATTTTCTGAGAAAAAAATAGCCTTTTGCCTGTAACAGCTGCTGAAGAGTTATGGAACCTGCAATTCACGCATTAAGAAACAGGAAGTATCAGTCTTGGGAAGCCCACCAAATAAGACTTCAGGTTTGGAATTTCACATCAGGAGGCTGCAAAGAGAGAGGAAGGACAGTGTCATCGGGCTCAATCTTTGCCTTGGGGAGGGGGCTCTTTCCCTGGCAATACGCTCCAAACCAAGAGGATGATCCATCCTTCTCAATGCCCACAGACCAAAGTCCAAAGAGTCAGAGGAGGCCTGGTTCCCACCTTCCTGGCTGACAGTGCAGGCTAGGTTCAATTTCAGTGAAGAACTCCAAGAGGTTTATTTATTTGGATATACTCAACTTTAGTCAACTAATTTTGATGTTATTATCACATTCCCAGTCCCCTAAACTGGAGAGTGAGAAACAGAGCCTAGCCCTCTATAGAGGATCAGCAATGGAATTCGTGAACAGAATGCGAGCCTAAGAAGGGTAGGTAAGGGAAAGTGGAGAGGGGGAGGAGGGAGAGAAGCGGGAGAGGTGAAGCTTCCTCCCCAGCATAACACCCCCAAATCTCTAGATGCTATGGTAGGCCGGGTGCAGGCTTGTCAGTGGCTTAGAAGTTGAGATTTCTCTTCCACTGAGAGAGGGAGAGGGAAATAGAGTAGGATTTCTAAACAATCATGAAATCTAAATTTTGACCTTAGGGCACTCTTAAGAAGGAATGGAGAAGAAAGATTGTTTTAAATCTCTCAGCATTATTTTCTAAGAAAAATCACTGCCATCGCAGAATAGACACAGAGTTTCACTTTCTAATAAAACCCCTGTAGGTAGAGGTTTAATGTGCTCCTGACAAACACTTCACAGCCCCTGCTTTCCACAGTGGTAACTCCACCAGCCGCAGCTGTGATACTTATTCCTCCCTGGGTCTGTAGGACCAAGTCAAACTCTTCATTCCAGTCGGAACCTCTGCAAATGAAGTCCAAGGTAGCCTCATGCAGCCTTCAATCTGGGTAAGTGGATTCTGACCTCTGGCCATAAGCTCTCACAGCGTGATCCATGGTATATCCTCACATATGACAATCAAGAGAGGCTGTACCAAATTAGTTCTTCTAGAAACACACACACAAGCTAAGTATTGAAAATAAAACTGTGCCCTGCTTAGCCCTAGAGCGAGTGAGAGGGCAGGAACAATAAGCCTTGGAACTTCTATGGTCAACCTCCATTTCTTGGTGGGCATCCACCAACTGAAACTCCAGGTTCTCACAAAAGACCTCTCAGAATTTTGCCAATGTGGACATGCTCAGCTACAAAAACCATGTTCCTATCATTATATTCAGTCTATTCAGATGACAAAATTCCTCAGAAACACTCTCTCCTTTCTCCAGAGGCAGTGAAACGCCAGGGGCCTGGGTCACCCTGGCCGTGACTCTGTGAGCCCCAAGTGGCTTCCCAACAACTCTGTAGTTGAGTGGTCTCCCGTGGAGCTGAAGGGTCACCTCCTACAAAGCAGGGTCTGCCCCCAGTGAGTGCTGTGGGGCTTGTACAGCCTCGTGGTTTAGTCAGAAAAGCCAAGGTTGAAATAATTAGCCTTGACTCTTACTCAAGTTAGGCAAACATGGGACTCAAAAATATATTCTCTGCTGGGAGCACAGAATCGAGAAAGGCTAGCTTGAGAGAATAGTTTCCTCTGCAGCATACACAAGGTCTTTGATAGCTATACAACTGTGTCTTCTGAACTTACACAAAAAGGACTGCTCTAAGAAATTACATCCCTACCACTAAGTCCTGGGTTAGAAATGCTTTAAGAAGTCTTTCACAGAAGAATAAAAAGCCCTCATCTTAAGGAGTAATACACTGAAACATTTAAGGCTAAGGCTGTTGCACAACAAACAGCAAATGATTAATATCAAAAAAGGAATCTAAGTGAAAGCCAGCCTTCTTGCTGTTCTGTAGGGTCAGCTTAGGTGGCAACATCATGGGAGATTCCTGACTCACAGAAATGATAAAGCTGGTGATGCCTCACAATGTACTCGAGATCAGCATTTGGGGTGCTTTACATCTGAATTCCCCACTGTTATAAAAGGACCCAAACTAGGAATCACCCCCAGGGTTTCCCACAGGCCATGCCCAGGTTGGAAAGGTATGTGCCACCCACATCCTGTACTACGTTCTATCAATTCTTGAAACTTCTATGAAATATTTCCTTTTATTTACTATTGCTAGTATGCTTAGACTGTAAAGTAGAAAGGTGAAGGCCCTGCGATAGAAGGAAGCAGGTCACCCAGAGGCTTGGGGACCACTCGCTCCCAGGCACAGCTGGCTCAAACTTACTGGCCCACCTTGAAAGTCCTAGGGAGTAAGGATTCAGGTAACAAAAGTGGAAAACTCAAATTCTTTAGACAGAACACACCTGCTAACTCACATAGCCTAACCAGTCTAGTCCAGTTTGGCCATTTCAGTCCAATTTGGCAATTGGATTTAGACAGGCTTTGTGAAAGAGCTTTCAACAGCACCCTTGGGGTTGGGTCTCATCACTAACTAGCCGCTCCACTGTGGGCTATGTGTGGCTGTGGGGCAAGAGTGTGCTGCGGGATGGGGAGGGTATCTAAGAGAAAAAAGTCCCTAGATCGATTTCCTGGGCACAAGATAACCTACCAGGAAGATACAAAACTAAAACAGAATGACAATGAAATAGAGACTCTAGTAAATACAGTTGTATCAGAATTACTGTCTCCTAATTTTTTTAAATACTAGGAAATATTTCAAATATACAAAAAAGATTAAGAAAAATATCCTGACCACTTATTTACCTACAACTCTATCATCTTTGATAAAGATTTATCATATGCAAACATTTTACTATATTTACTTCAGATATTTTAAAAACTTATCTATCCTTCCAGAAAACCAGCACCCAGATATGTGTCACTTAGCATCTCCGTATGTGTTTATGCTTGTATTACAAATATCTGTCTCCACAAACAAAGTAGAATGTGGCTCTGAGTGCTGGTGAGGGCTATATAAATGACACCACTGCAGGTACCACTGGGCAACATTTTTTAAGATTGAACTTAAACTATAGTGTGACATGTCTCCCAGGTTTCTTCTGCCCATGTACAGATTTCTCTACGATACATCTAGAACTGGACCTGCTGGGTCACAGGGTGGTCGCAGATATGCCAGATGCTGGCAAACTGCTCCACAAAGGGGCAATGCCTCCAAGGCCCCCCACCTTCCACATCTCTGCCAACATTTCCTACTGTAGTCAAACCTGAAACATGGTTCCAATCACATGGATATGACATTGCATCACCCATGTTTACTAGCCCTTCAGATTTCTTTACTGTGTTACTATTCGTATCTTTTGCCCATTTTTCTATTGTTTTTTTTTCCTGTTTGTAGGTATCCTCTACATATTTTTTGATATTAATCATTTGTTGTTTTAGACTTGTGTCGAAGTCTGTGGTTTCTCTTTCAACAAATTTATAGTGTTTTTTGATGTCAACTATTAATTATACTATTAATGTAGTCTAATTTACTAATATTTGCCTTTATAGTTTGTCATTCTTGTTTCACAGTTACTACTCCAAAGTCATAAAGAGATCCTCTCTTTTTTTTTTAAAGGAAAAAAGTGTCTCTATCCTTTAAATTTAAATAATTACTCACTTATGTTGGATGTAGGCAATACATTCCCTATGGGTCAAAACTCAAAAGGAAAACAATGATTCATATAGAATGAAAAATCTCCCTTACACCCCTGATCTCCAGCCACCCAGGTTCCAACCATTGAGATGAAAGACAACCATTGTGACAGAAATCATTTTACTGTTTACAAGTTACTTTATTCTACAAACCTCAGTAATGCTTTTTGTAGATAGTTTTTCAATCCCCCAGAATTCACTTTGGCATATGACAGGCAATAGTGATATAACTTTTCCCCATCATTATAATTACCCAGCACCATTTCCTGACTGCTGTCTCTCTCTCCATTCACCACATGCTCCCCGACTTACAGACCACCTGTGTCCCATTAAGTCTGAAATATGCCTAAATCTGTTACTGGACTCCATACTTCTACCAGTGTATTTATTTATCTATGCCCTGAATTACCACCCCATTTTTTGCCCATGTATCCCCTCCAAGAATTCTACTGAGATTTTTATTTGAATCACACTGAATTAACAGATGAACATAGGGAGAACTGACATTGAACACTATGGGAGTGTCTCACCAATAAATATAGTGTGGTATAGCTCTACAATCATTTAAATGTTCTTTTAAATTTGTGGATAGCTTTGTATGTTCTTCCCTATAAAAGTCTTACCCACCTTTTTGTTAAGAGTATTGCTATTTTAAAATGTACTGGAAAAAGATATCTTTTGTAAATTACTTTTCTATTTCTAGCTATAGAAAACCAGCAAAGTTATTCCTTTTGCATGTGTCTTTTACCCAAATATTATACTAAACTCTTGTCAAATCTAAGAGTTTGTAGATTATCTTGGATTTATTTTGTAAAAAAAAAAAATCACCTATGAAAAAGACAGTATAGTTTCTTGCTTTCTAAGCCAAATTCTCTCTGCTCTCTTGTCATGCAGAACTCTGAAGCAATGTGGAACAGGGCGAGAGAGGGGACTTCCTGGTCTCATCCCTAAGTCACTACTTGTAACATTTCACTATTAGATGCTGTGTTGACCATAGGTTTTTGGGAGAAGTATTTTCTCAGATTAAGCTATCTTATATTACTGGTTACCTTTTCTTTTTACCTTTTCTACCAATTGGGTACTGAAATTTAGCAAATGTTTTTTCTTTATCACTTGACATTTTCTTTAATCTGAAATGGGTTGAATTACAGTAATATCTATTCTAATGTTAACTCACACATGGTTCTTATGATATTATCCTTTCTTGATGGTAGGTTTTTTCTTTTTAATATATCACTAGATTTGGTTTGTTCACATTTTTATGTGAGATTTGCATGTGTGCTATTAAGTGAAAAAGTTGAAAGTCATTCTCAAACTGCTCTTATGTGGTCTTGTTAGCAAGGATACTCGAGTCTCAAAAAATGAGCTAAGGATCATCCCGTTCCCCTTGCTGATAGGTTTGGAAGAACTTGCCTGTAAAACTGTCAGGATCTAGTGTTTTGAGATCTGTTCCTGGAGAAAGGAGGAGGTAGAGAGCTGATTTTTTAACTGCTAATTCCCCCAGTTTTGAGATATAATTGACATACAGCACTGTAATAAGCTTAAGGTATACGGCCTAATGACTTTGACTTAGATCATGAAATGATTACCACAATAAGTTGTTAATATCCATCATTGCATATAGATACAAAACCAAAACAAAAAACATACACAAAATAATTTTTATGATGAGAACTCTTAAGATTTACTGTTAACAACTTTCCTATACATCACACAGCAGTGTTAGCTGTAGTCATCACAGTGTATTATCACGTCCCTAGTACGTACTTATCTTATACCTGAAAGTTTGTACCGTTTCACCACCTTCTTCCAACCATCCATACTGTTGCTAAGAGCAAGAGTTTGCCCTTTTTATAGCTGAATAATATTTCACTACACATACACCTCTTCTTTATCCATATATCCACTAATGGACACAGGTTGTTTCCAGGTCTTGGCTATTGTAAATTGCTGATTCAATTTCAATGATTCTAGAACCAGCTTTTGGTTTGTGATCCAATCTATGTAATTAATTCTCATTATTCCTTCCTCCAACTTCTATTGGTTTATTTTATTCTATCTTCTTGACATAAAGGCTGCAATGCACAGTATTTTCATTATTGTTCAGTTTTAAGTATTTTCTAATTTCCACACAATCTCTTAGACTCATGAGGTGGCAGTGCCCTTAACTTTCCTGACATGTGGGTGATTTGAATTATATTTGATAATTTTTCATTTAATTGCACCGTCATCATAGAATCTGTTCTGTGTGATGAAAAACAAAGCTTCCAGACTTTTAATCATAATCTAGAAAAATTATTTTTTATGTGACCCAAGATGGATGGGGACACACATACACACATATTTGTATGTATGTATGTATATACACATGTAAATAACAAAACTTTCATAAAACAATAATTCAATATTAGTACATGGAATGCACTGGTATTTTCTATGTCATCAAAAAATTTTTAAAGATTTTTTTCACAACCAACTAAATTGACTTTGAGGCTCATAATAGTTTGAAAAACTGGTTTAGATTATAACATTTGATAAATTTTAATAGATTATGGTCAATTTTTATAAATACATGTGTAATCTATGGAATGAAGGGTTCTACATGTATCCTTAGTTTGAGCTTAATAATTTTCTACAGAACTATACTAGTTTTTTGCCTGCTTAACCTAATAGCTATTGAGAGCTTTAAAATTTTCCTACCATGATCAAGTACTTACCAATTTCTCTTGGAAATCTGTCAACTTATGCTTTATTTGGAGGCCATCTCATTAGGTAAACATGAGATCAGAATTGTTATGCCTTCCTGATAAAGTACCTGCTATTTTCCCTCCTATTTTGTAGTAACCTTCTTTATCCCTAACAATTATTTTTTTCATTAAAGTCTAGTATGTCTGATTATTTAAAAAGTTATACCAACTTTTGGGGGGTTAATCTGGCCTAGAATCATTTGCTATTCTTTACTTTCAAACCTTTCTGTGTTTGTATATTTCAAGTAGAGCTCTTAAAATATCAAATAGCTGGATTTTATTTTAAGATCAGTGTGGCAATTTGTTTTTTCAACTGGTAGATTAACCTGTGTTATAATTTCCTATATAACTGGACTAATTTATACCCTTTTTTTGTGATTCCTATTTATAATACTTTTTCTTTGTAGTCTCCCCTTTTTGCATTCTGCTGGACTATTTAAAGTTTTATCCCCTTTTCCTCTATGGTGCTTGTAAGTTCTACATTCTCTCTCTCTCTTTTTTTTTTTTAGTGAGTACTAGAATTATAATTAAAATGAATTTTACCCTTACATTTCCTAACATATGTATTTGACCTCATTTCATCAATGACTCTTGCCCAACAGAATTACAGGCCTGAAGTTTGGTGCCCTTCTATCTGAGATGAGCACCTTTTCTGCCTCAGTGCATCCCACCCTTCTTCTCTATCACACATACCTGGACTTATTGTTGTTTTGTTGCAGAGAGCTTATATTTAAATTACCCAAATGTTTACCAATTTATTTGCTCATCACTGCTTCTTACATTTTACTGCCTTAATTTTGGGTCTTCCCAAAGTATATACTTAATTAGTTCTTTCAGCAAGGATCTCTTCTTGATAAATTCTCAGTACTTACAGACCTGAGGAAATTGAATGGATTATCTAGGTATAGAATTCCTTGCTGACAGTTATTTTCTCTCACTGCTCTGATATTATTTTGTCTGCTGGCTTTTTTGTGGGGATGGGAGGTTAGTTACTACTGAGAAACATGTTGTCAGTCAGTTTGTCACTGCTTCATAATACCTTTTTAAAAATCTCTCATTACTAATAATATCCATGTTTGGGTTCTAAGGATTCGACAAAACAGTTTTTGGTATGTATTTATTTTCATTTATCTTATTCAGGCTTATTGTACTTTCTGAGTTTGAGAAGTTGTGTTTTTCATCAATTCTGGAAAACCCTTGGCCACTTGGATCTTAAACTCCTTGTCTCTTGTTTCTTTGTGGTAGACCGCAATCTCTCTGTGGTACCATTGAGGGAATCTCCTCAGACATATGTTCCACTTCACCAACTTTCTCTTCAGCTGAATCTAACCAGCTCTATAACCAGTCCTTTAACATATTCTTTTGTTTTGTTTTTTTCCAAGTCAGCCTGGTTCTTTTCCTAGGATTATTTTTCCCCATTGATATTTTTCATTACCTATGTTTTATGCCTTTAATAGCTATTTTGTACCATATCTTTGGTGGGCTGAGTCATGGGGTTGTCTCTACAGAGTGGTTTTATCCTTCCTTCACCTAGGCCCTCAGAGAAATCTGTAGCCAAGGACAAATTTTTTACAAGAATGGGCATCCTGTTACAAATTTTCAGGAGACTGCTTCCCCTGCCTGAGGATAAAACAGATAAGCTCCCCATGTCACCATCCCTTGTCACTAGTTTGTCCTTTCATTGAGGGTGTGGACCTTCAAGGGTGAAAGTTTTACTTGGGTGTTTGAAGGGAGGCTCAAGTCCTACTCCCCACCTTAGACAAACCCCTGTCCTCACATGGACATTAAAGCTAAAGGCCAAAGACCCAGAAGACTGGCTGACAAAGCCCCACTCACACCCCAGGGTAAGTTTACTCTTGGGTCCCAGTTATTCGCCCCACTCTTGCTTTATGGCCTCTGGCAATCTCTTTTCACTACCTTGTAAGCTTGGCTCTGCTTTTTAAAGCATCTTACTCACTTTACCCAACACTTAGAAATGTTTAGAGAGTATTCCAATGATCTTATCTAAAATTTTAAGTATAAGCTGATTATTTTCTTCTACACAGAGAAACTAAGAGAAATGCTGTTAACTAAAAGTTGTATTCTAAAATAATTTATTTCATGCTTTAAGAGAATGGAAATAATTGACTTCCTACTAGAAACAAGGCTACTCATTTTAAAGAAAGATTGAAACACCAAAAATAGAAATGTATTCTATTACTTATTCACTGGCCATTTTAGATTCAATTTCTATGCCTAAGGAAAAAAAATAAAGAATAAAAAAATAAAGAACATGTTTTTGTTCTTTTCAAAATACCAGTCTTTGGAAAAGTAAGTACTTAAACAGAACTAAATCTTCTGAGCTTACAGAAGCCTAGAGGCTTCACCTCAATTATGAAGATAACATACCTACAAGGTAGCAATCAAGAATCGTGACTTCTCAAAATGGACATAACAGTTAAGATGTGCTAGCCCACAACAGAATTCTTCCTACAGTAGACATTAGCTTTCCAAAAAGCAAAGATCGTCTCTTCCCCACTGTATCCAAGCAAAGCTCAGCACGTCAACTGAATGAAGACTCTATTAACTATGACATCAAGATACAAGTGGCTCGCTTATGTGGTTATATGGTTATAAGGACCACATCTAAACAAAAACGCAGGCATCCTCATAGAAGAAAACAATACACTGTAGAGCCTTAACATGCTTTTGGAAAGAGTTCTTTCTTGGTTTACCATGATTTTTACACTATTGCCAATGGTGTCTTTAAAAGTATCATTTTTTGTTTGTTGCTGGTATACAGAAATGTAATTGATTTTTTTCCCTAGCAACCTTACCTAATTCTAGTAACATATCTGTAGATTAAAAAATTTTTTCTACATATATAAGCATATTGCCTATGAATCAGTTTTTGTTTCTTTCTTCCCAATCTTCCTATCTTCTGCTTCGCTTTTCCTGAATTTCTGCACAAGATAGGACCTCCCACACAGTGCTAAAGAGAAGGAATGACAGCAGGCATCCTGTTTTTCCTAATCTCAAAGGGAAAGATTTAGGTGTCTTGCTATTTAGTGTAATGTTTGCTGTAGGCTTTTTGTAGATACCCTTTTTATTAGGTTCTTGGTTCTTTTCTTGGCTTGGTGTTGATAAGTTTTTCCTAGAAATTTGTTTATGGTATCAAAACTTGTGAAATTATTGCCACATTGAGATGTAAAAAGTCTTCTACGTATGATGTGTGGTACAGCACCCTCTCCTCTGGATCCTTCAGATATTTTTAATGAATACCCATGACAATGATTTGATTTTTACTTAGCACAAGTTGTTCATAATAGTCACTTATTTTTTTAATGTTGACCACATCTGTAGAAGTCTCCTTTTACATTCTTGATATTATTCGTGGCTTTTTCTTGGTCAATTTTGCTTGATATTTGTCAACATTATTCATCTCTTCTAAGAATGAAGTTTTGGCTTTGTTGAACTTTACTGTATATGTTTCCTGTTTCATTAATTTCTCCTCATTGTTACTTCCTTCTGATTGGTTTATTTTACCTTCTGTAACTTCTGGAGACAAATGCTTACTTAGCTCATTTATTTTCATCTTTTTTTCATTTTTAATGTATATATTTAAAGTTATAAATTCCCCATTAATAAAACTTCAGCTACATCTTACAAGTTCTGATATGTATGTTCATTATCATTCATTTCAAAAATTTCTATTTTCCCATTTTTTTTGGCCTACAAATACTAGAAGCATATTTTTTTAAATTTTCAAATACAGAGATTTTTCTATTTATCTTTTTTATTCATATTTCTAGTTTAAGTGAACTGTGGTCAGACTACCTGCTGTATATAATTTTAATCCTTTGACATCTGTTGAGACTTTAAGGCCCTGGATATGGCCAATCTTTGAAAATTTAAGTCAAATATGTATTAGCTGGCTGTACAATTTTGTTTATACATAGTCATAGATAACAACAACATTCCAGATTTTGTTCAAAGTTCTAATCTTTACTGATTTTTGTCTGCTTAGCTGTCAATTACTGAGAGGGTGTGCTAAAATTCTCTACTATGATTATAGATTTGACCATTTCTTATAGTTCTGTCAATTTCTGTTTTTATATCTTTTGATTATGTTAATATGATACAAAGTTAAAAATGTCTTATCTTTAAGCTGCACTGAACTTTAATCATTATAAAGTGACCTTAATTTTTTTTTAAATCTGGTATGACCTGTATATGTTTTAACTAGAGTAGTAAATTTACATTTAATATGAATGCTGACTTGAGTTTAAATATATAATTTTATATTGTGTTATTTCTCTACCTGTCCTGGGTTCTTTTTGTCTCGTTTCTTATCTCTTTCTGCATTGTTTTTAAATCATTCCATTTTCCCCCCTCTACTATAACAATACACTGCTTCTATTCTTTGGTAATAACCTTTAAAAAATAACATTCGGGGTTCACAAGGTTAAAACTTCACCGGTCTGCACTAATTCCATTACCCTTTTAATTTAATGTTATTGTTTTCATGTATTTAACCCTATCCTTTTTTTCAGCCCCCTCCCCACTGCCAACATTATTAGTCTTTTATTAGTCTTTTACATTTGTTTAGAGTTACCCAAATATTTACCACCTTTACTCTTCATTGCTTGTATATCTCACTCTTTCCACTTGACATTACTTTCCTTCCAAGAACAGCCTTGAGAATTTCCTTTAATGAAGAACTACGTTGGTTTTTCTCTTAAAAGTTACCTTCATTTCACCTTCACTCTTGATTTTCTCCTTTGGTTGCTATATCACTACAATGTCTATATGTGAGTTGTTTTTTTTGTTTGTTTGTTTGTTTGTTTTTAACCATGTGGAAGATGGATATCTCATTTATTCCACAAAATTCTCAGTCATTATTTCATCATAAACTGACTCTGTCCATAATCTCTATCCTCTCCTGGAACTCTAATTGGATATACCTCTCAGTCTATCCTCTCTGATTCTTAATAGGTTTTACAAATTATTCATCTATTTGGTTCTATAAATGAAATCTGTGTATTTTCTTCTGCTCTATCTTCCAGTTTATTTATTCTCTTCAATCTGTTGGATTTGAAATTACAATTATTGAGTTGCTCATGTCAAGAAGTTGTACCTGATCCTTTTTTCAAACTTTCTAGGTCATCTGACACTTTCCTTTCCTTGTAGGTATTTTCAATCTTGTCTTTACTATTAATTTAATAGTAAAAAGTGTTGTTTAAAATCAATGTCAACCGCTCCACTGTCTTGTGTTTTCACAGATCTCTTTCTATCAATCCTCATTCACAGTACTCTGCATTCTTGTGCTTAGTTATTCTTAACTAGGGACTGCTTGTTTTCTTTAAAAATTATTCCTGGGGATTCATTGAGCCCAGGATAAAGATGCAGTCCTTCAAAGATCTGCTTGCTTGTGAACTGACCCATGAGTGCTATCCATACAGGCTGACTCCAAAATAAAGAACTTTTAAAATCAGCTTGAGAATTTCCTACCACAAAAGGTCATGGGATCTGCAGGAGGGGCAACACTTGAGTTTAACTTCACAGGACTTATTTCTGACTCACCTTCACCCTGAAGGTGTGGGAGCGGTCTGTGATTCCAGCCCTATCCTAAAAAGGAAGGTCTTCCGTCATACTGCCCCTTATGTCCAAAGATGCCGCTAAAACTGAGTGTGCCAGTTTGCCAAATGCCCTTGGGGTTGTGCTTCTAGTACAGGATTACTTCTTTCAGTGATATTTTGGCCTCCTCATAACCTTTCTCAAGATCTTCCAAACCTTTCAATTCTTTCAAAAGGCATTTTTATCTGGTATGTAGCACATGCCTCACGCCTCCCCACCCCAGTTAGCCCACCTAGTCCACCCTATCACCTGAAACAGTGCCTCTTCCTTCTCTAAACTATTGACACTACTGCCACTCCTACTCAAAGCCAAATCTCACCCAACCAAGCTCTTAAAGGGATCACCTCTGCTAGGTAACAGGAGGGCTGGCAGTGCTAGGAAGACTTCCAAACCCAAACCTGGATGTACAGTAATCCAGGAGAAGGAGAGCGGTGTCTGTCCTAGCACCACCAACCCTGGGCTCTGTACAAGGATTCCAGGAGGTGGGCAGATTTTCAGATTAGAAATGTGGGGGTCAAGGCTGAATGACTTTCGGTATCCAAATGTTGGCTCCTTTGTTTTTAAGATATCCACTTAATACTCCAACACTCATTACATTAACTTGGAAGGGGAAAGGGATCTGAAGAACTCAATCTCCAGAAAAGCTCTGCTGAACTCCTCTTCCCTTCATTTACTACTGCAAGAGGAGCTGCCTTTCCATTCAGATTTGTGATTCAGAGACAGCATATGCTCATCAGCAATAAAATCTGACCCTCTTTCACAAGCCCTCTGCAAAAGCCCATCTTTGATTAAGGAATTCTGCAGCCAAACCTTCCCGCCTCTTTGACAAAGAGAAATGCAGCACGAGAGTTATTTCTTATTAACAGCAATGGTAACCTAAACTTCATTTTGGTTCCTTTTTAAAGTCAGCCATTGTACCGTATATTCCACATTCTCTTATACTGCTGGTGGAAGCATAAATTAGTACCAGCACTTTGGGTAATAAATCTGGCACTCTCTTCTAAAACTGAGCATATGTCTCATTGTGGCCCAGAGATCCTACTCTCAGGAAGAGACCCAACGGGAATGTGGTACCTGAATCAGGGGTAAGACTTTGTATTTTATAATATAATATAATTTATATTATAATTTAAGCCCTGAAGACAAAAAAAAAGGAGCCATATACTAAACCTGACAAGATTAAGGAAGGCCCTCATGGTGGACCCTACAAACTCAGAGACTGAAAATAATCACTAGGATGGTCTGAACATAAAAATTCCTAACTGAAAGTGGGTCATGGTTGGTAGTCACATTCTGCGCCTGTAGCTTTCTTGACAAAGGTCAATCTTTACCTTAAGTGAGCCTGTCTATTGTCTTTTGCATCTAAGATAACATACTTTTGGAATGTCAGAGTAATCCCTTTTTCCCAGACCCCTCAGGGCACAACCCACTGCACCAGAGCAGGAGAACACAGAACCCCTCATGGTTATCTTGTACCCTTGCATACTAACTCTATGTGCCACAAATGTTAATGATTCACTGTCCTGTACCCACTAATGTAAAAGAAGTATTTGTCTCTCTGTTTTACTTTTTATCCAATCCCAGAGATTCTCCCCACCTGCTCTGCTTTCTCCCGACCCCTTACTCTACCACCAACGAGTTCATGTAACCCTTCTTATGTCTCCTCCTTTGATTTTAATGTATAAAATAAGCTGTGAAAGTGCCATTCTCTGGAAAATTTTCTTAATCCATTGGGATTTTGCTTCCTGGCAACTGTCAGTTTGGCTCAAATAAACTCATTAAAATTCTCGACAGGTTTGGACGTTTCTTAACATTGACAGCCCCAGAAACTATTCAAGCAAGTACTCATCCACAGTGAAATGGATAAACTGTGATATATTCATATGATGGGAGTACTATACAACAAAGACAGCATGGATGAACCTCACACAAAACCAATGAAAGACCCAAAAAAGCCTATGCCATATGATTTCATTTACAACAAGTTCAAACACAGGCTGAACAAATCTGTCTGCTACAAATCAGGAGAACAGATACCCTGGGGGATGGACAGCAACTGGAAGGGGCACAAAAGGAGCAGGGGAAGGGACGGGCGAGACAGATAATCTGTTTCTTGATCAGCTAGTTAAACAAAGTGTTTAGTCTGTAAAAGTTTACTGATCTACAGACTCACGATAGCAAATTTTTCTGTATATGCACTTTAGTAAAGAGTTAAAAAAAATCTATGCCAACTTTGGTAGAAAAATGTATCATGTGGATCTTGACGAAAGGGCATCTTTAATGACTGGAGAATCTGTTGCAGCACTTTCACTCCTGCCACTTTCCAGCCCTCGCATGTGCACACACAATGTTGCTCCCTAGCAAAGGGAGGGGGTAGCTGGGACCGAGGTCAAGGCAGACAGTCACCTCTTGCCTTAACTGTCTCATAGACCCTTGCTGTCCATGGCCATGCCCACTGTAACATCCTCCTTACTGACTCTTAAAAATCAAACTGTTCAGAATAAAGCTCAGGCTCTTCCAACTTAAGAGGGAAGTGACTTAACAAGAGTGGTTGGGCTTCGGAGTCATGACTTAAGTTGAACTTTTAAACATCCTTGACACATCACTAATAAGACTTTTCATTAAAGGTGTCGATGATTCATTTATTCTTCAGTGCTGGCCCCTTTCCTTCCCTCCATCCCTGCGACTACTACCAAATTCTGAAAACTACAATTTTTCTTTCCAATAACCACAAATTTCTAGAACTCGCAAAGAAATGAAAATGTATTAAACAGAAATAAAATTAAATCTAATTCCTATTCGGGTGAGTCTTAATTGAAAAGAAAATAGTTTTTGATGCAGTCGAGTTGTACATTTCAACAACTGAATGAGAAGTTCCAGAAAAACATACCACCTGGGCTTAGGGCCAGAATGAGGGTGTTACATATAAAATGAGTAGGCCAGATCCTCTGGTCAGAAACAGCTAGAAATCTAGGATGTGCTGTTCATTTCTTTGCCAAAAAGCAAAAGTAAGAAGAGAGAAGACATTTGCCAAAAAGCAAAAGTAGGAAGAGAGAAGGATTGGGGGGCCTAGGCCTGGAATGGCCTCTTACCAACCAGACCACCTGCTCCAACAATTTTTCTCCACCTCCCCTGGCTTCCATGAGCAAGTCCTCTCAGAGAAAAGAAAACCACCATATGGGAGGCAGGAGGTTAATTTTATCAACTCCTCTTACTCCTCAGTCTGACTAAGAGAACAGAGAATGAAATCCCAGCTACAAGAATTTTCCCTCCCACCACTAAGGAGCACTCTTGCCACTATACACAAAATTCACCTCTTTTCAGAGCAAGCCGGCTCACTGTTGAAACCAAAAATAACCTTTTGATTTCTGGAGAGTGTGTCATCACTGATATGCTCTGCAAGCTCCACTTAATGCTCATCAGCTACCCAGGGAAACAAAGGACACAAGCTGCCAATTCTTCTAGAACCAGTGCGAGTGCCTGGGAAGAGCCCAGTCTGGAGAGGGATCCTGGTACGGATGATGGACTCCAGAGAAACAGGTAACAGTGAGGTCAATGTAACCAGCCTGGAGAAAGCAAATGCCCAAGTCTCCCCCTAAGGGTCACTTCAACTCCCTGGCAGAGCAGAACCATCTACATTTGACAGTGCCCCTCCACAAGTGTAACCATCAATATCCCAACTGGAGCCAGGCTGGAAGGAATCCAAAAATCACCTGGCTTTGGAATATATTTTTTATGTTTATATTTGATGCTCTAGGAATCCAGACTACTTCAAGCTAAACAGTAATATAATCATAAAACATAAGTACTAGAAAATCATCTCTCTATTAGCTCAGCAAGGATGGGCACCTACTGTGTGCCAGTCGCTATTTTAAGGCATTAGGGATACTTTAGAGAAACAAAAGAAGACATATCCCTGCACAGGTAGAGCTTATGCTCCAGAGACAGAGATGACAAAATAAGTCACATATGCAGTAATGTCAGGTGGTGATAATGAAGAGAAAGCCATGCAGAGAAGTGGGACAGGGAGTGGGAGAGGGGGTGGGGAAATGTCAGGGGCTGTCACTTTAAATAGAGTGGTCAGGGAGGTAACAAACCTAAAGGTGGGGGGAGCAAGCCATGTAGCCATCTGGGAAAAAGCTCCCTACAAACAGCAACAGCATGTGCAAAGGCCCTGAGGCAGAACCATGCCTGAGAAACAGAGAAGAAGCCAGTGTGACTGGAATGGAGGAAAAGGACAAAGCAGGAGTGAGGCCAAAGTGAAAGTGGGACCCTTGGAGGCCAATGTAGGGACTCTGGCCAAGGAGAATCTTGAACAGAGAAGTGACATGATCTGCTCTTAAACTAGAAGGCAGGGGGTGAGAGCAAAAGCAGGGAGACTACTTCACAGCTAGTGAAATAACCTAGGCAAGATGAGAGGGATTTGGACCAAGGCGGTAGCAGTGGAAGTGGAAATGGTTGGATTCTGGCCCTAATTTGAAGGTAGAGCTGACAGGATTTGCTATTTGTACGGAATACAAGCATGAGAAAGCAAGGAGTTAAGACAAATCAAGGTTGTGGCCTGAAAGATGGAGCCATCTGGCCTAGCTTCATTTTACACGAGGAGGAAACTGAAGTCCAGGGAGGAGAAAAGTCATGTCCAGGGTCACGCCACTTATCTCTGGGACTGGAACCCCCAACCAGTGCTTCTCTCACTGCCCCAAGCTGCAGCTCAGCAAGAGACACCAATGACCACTCAGGTTACACTCAGATGCCCTCCAACTCCTCTCTGCTCTCTGATGTTGGAGTAGACAATGACTTCTCAGGAACCACCAATACCAATACACATCATGTAAATCAGGGTACGATGCTGATGAATGAGAGCACAGGCCCTGCCCAGAGTGGACGACCATGGACCATGTTTGCCATGCAAGAAGGTAGATCTAGTGTGGCCAGAAATTCCCATTTTTCCCAAGAAAACCCCCAAAATCTAGATTTTAATAAAAATATTCTCCATTTTAAAAGGTGTCTTGTTTAATAACATGAAGTTGGCCAGGCAAATCCCAAGTGAAGGCCAAATTCAGTCCATGCAGAGTACCAGTCTAGAATCAGTCTCAAAATAGCCTAAAACAGATTATGTTTGCTCATACCTCGACCAGGCTTAGGGTATGGAATTAAAGCTTTGGCTTAAAATGGTCTTTTATTCCAGCTTTTGAAACAGCAGACGATATTCATCATCACTATAAATAGCTGGTAACTCCCAACACAATCTTAGTGGACCTCTTCTCTGACCAAGGAGAAAGTAAACAGCTGCCTATCATTCTATGTTACTCTATGTAGAGTACTAAGACCAGTCCACTAGTACAGTTAAGAATTCAGAAATTCTTCCCAACTACCATCCAATAAGCCTTTCAAAGTTATAACGAGTACAACAGAGCCTTGCAAATAGTCACTGACCCAGGAAATAACTTATGCCAGCCAAGTATGAAAACGCCAGTAATACTGGAACATGTAAGGTTTGGAGACTAGCAGCTTTTCCAGTCTTAACAAAATAACTAAATACAGAAATCACAAAACTTTATAAATTAAAGTTATATCCCATTGCTAGACAGGTGGGACATGCAGGTCACTTACGCACTTAAAGGAAACACACTAGATGCATCTGTTTTTTAGATCTGGGAGTCATGTTGCCTATTTCAGGAGACTCATCAGAATTTGTCTAGCTAAGAAAACAGTCTCCTAGGAAGTACCTAAGTTAATTTTCTATAACACTAAGTGGCCCTCCTGCCCAGACTCTCTCACTTAGAAGTACATATTTACTTTCCCTACAAGCTATATGCTTTTTGCCCAATAACTACTTTTCATGTTTGGTTTGGCCATTTTGATGTTGTTGGTATTAGGTAAGAATCACTACAGGGCAGGGCCATTATCTATGCTGCTACCCATCCACCCTCCTTTTATTTTTTTCTTGGTTGTGCAATTTACAATGCACCCAAAGAATTGGGAATGCTTTCTAAAGATGTTATCTCATTAGGTTGAAGCGCATGAATTGCCACTAGTCAACTGTTTTTGACATATAGAATGGACAATTTCATATGGTTCAACATAATAATATTTCTAATTGTTCAAGGGGAACAGAACCCTGAATGTTTAAAGAGTACCAGCTACATCTAGACTAGTACTATCCAAAAGAAAGACCATCCTGCGATGATGGAAAAGATCTAAATCTCCACTGACCAACACATGGCTACTGAGCACTTGAAATGTGGCTAGTATGACTAAGAAACTGAATTTTAAATTTTATTTAACTTTGTTTTAAGCTTAAATAGCTCTTTGTGCCTACCGTATTAGACAACTCAGTTTTCTAGACAAGGTCTCACACCTTTGTACTTATGTTTGAAAGCCCAGCACACAGGAGATGCTTCAGAAATAAATGAAAAGTACCTTCTTGCACTGCCACATTTGCAACTGACTCCCCGCCTTCCTTCCAATGCAGCTTTTAATTTAGATCTAATTCCATGTCCTCCCTTGGGTAGTTAATGTCCCAGCAAGTGTGGAATTATACTGTCCTGTAAGTGAATATTCAGAAGGCTATGCCCGTATCACCCACCAGCTAGGCAATAAGAACTGGCCTAACAACCATCTGACCTGCTGGGCCTCTATGTTCTCATCCACAGAATGAAGACAACCATATCTTCTCTATAGAAAGGCCTAGATGTATGTCAAAGTTGTGGAATCTGATTCTAAACAGTAAACTCTACAAATAAAGTTGGGCTCAGCTTAATTTGCCCAATGAGACACAAGACAACTAATGAGACTATGTTAACAGGTATGGCCATCTACCTCATTTAGCCAACTTTTATAATGTTATGGGCCAGGCCTTAACCATTGCAGGTCCAGGGTGTACAGATGGATAGCACAGTCTCTACCTTTGTAATTCTGAATGATCATTTTTTTTTCTCCCAAAACAAGATTTTAGCCAAGCAAAATCTGGTGTCTAACAAGAAATGTTGCCTCTCTGCCTATGTGTCATTCACCTATTAGTTGAAGTTCCCAGAGATAAAAGAACAGGAAGAGTCTGGGTTGCTGACATTTTTAAAAGGTGTCCCTGCTACATAATAATATTCAATATTCCAATTAAATCACTTGCATTCAACCACTTAAACAGAATTTGGTGCTGTATAGTTATTGTAGCCTGTTGACTTAGGGCTCATTTCAGAAAGAGCAAAACTGTTCAAATATGACTCAATGATTTGGGATTTATTTAAAACTTTCCCGTCATCAAAAAATTTTCATGCACCAAGATACCACTCTAGCTTCTTAAGCTCTTTATAGATGTTTAGAAGCTGATTCCTAACTATGAAAGAAAAGAATTCTGTTACAACATAATGTATCTACAGTTCTATCCACTGGACACCCTGTATTTCCAAATCCAAAAACACCTTTTCTGTTCCCCAGTCTCAACAGGCCCAGAAGCCTTACATGCCGGGTTCTCTCCCACTGCTCTATGCAAAGGAAAACCTACTAGGAGTTCTCTCCCCACTTTCCCTATTTTACTTAGAGAAGGAAGTGGCATCTCCAGGACCTCAGAACCGGAAGCTGCTTTCTGAAAAGGAAACAGGTTGGCAGCCTATAGTGGGGTTGACCTTTTGGAAAGTTCATAAAAGAACTGAGATCGTCACCACAGTAAGCAGCATGCTGCAGGATCACCAAGACTTCCCTAATATCAGATTAACGGGAAGTTAAGACGACCAAAGAAGGAAAGTGTAAAGCAGGAGGCAGGGTCAGTGAAGAATATATGCTCCCCAAATGTGCAGGGCTGGTGTAAAATATGCAGTTGTCCATCCTGGGAGTGCTCAACAAAAGACCTAGATCTCCAGGACATCAGCAGTGGTGTTCTTGAAGAGATCTCTGGCCTAGGATGTGAGGGCCTACTGGGCCTACTTCCTTCAAACTTGAGAAAGTGCCACCCAGGCACCCTCATCCTGAAGGTTCCAGCACACTAGGCAAACAGCGATGTGGGAGGCTCCCAAGAGCCTTCAAAGTTTCATTTCCTTGGTGCTTCCTAGTCTCTACTGACCTCCGACCTCCTGGAGTTATTGACAAATTGCCTTCTGTTTGCACAAGGTCCCAGTTTTATCCAGCACTTGCCGGGGAGGCTGCCCAGCCCCTAATCGTGAGTGGGTGGTATTATCTCCAGGCTACAGAGAAGGAAACCCAGGTTCAGAGAAGTTAAGGGACCTGAGTGTAGAGACTGTAAGCATGGTGGCTTAGGGGTGGTATCCAGCCCTACATCTGCAGCATGCAGATGGAGCCAGACCGACTCCAGCTCCCTCTCGTGCCCCGCACGCCCCTAAAAACTCATTCCAACAATCAACAGCCAACACTTGTTGACAGCTCCCTACGTGTGCTGCGTCTTCACAGATTTTCTCTTAAACAGGAACATCAGCAGCCCTGTTTTTCACTTGGGAAGTGGACATCCGGAGTGAAACAACTAGGTCGAGGTCATCCTTAGTGGCGCCGGGATTTCAGAAACCCCCTCCCTTAACCAATACACCATACCGAGCTACCATTTAATGAGGGGTCCTTGAAGTTTCCCGGACGCCCTACTGGAAGCGCGGACCGCAGCCTGCCACCCCCCCACCCCCTCGCCCCAGGGAGCGGCCCGCGAACCCGGCGGGCCCAGGCGGGCGCCAGGCCGGGTGCCAGCGCTATTGGCCAACTGGGCTGGAGGTGCCCGCTTCCGTCCGGACCAGGCACCGCAGGTCCATTCATTGTTGCACGGAAGGGACGGGACGGGCAGAGCCCGGAGTGTCCTGGTCCTCCCGGCCCGGCGCCCTCGCGCTGGTCTGCGCGCGGCTGGGCCAGAGAAACGGTGACCCCGGCCCCGCCGCCAGGGGGAGCAGAGAGCCGCCTCCAGCACTCCGGGAAGTTGCCACCGCGGCCGCCCGAGCGTCCGGACCCCGGACGGCCCCACACGGCGTCTCCCGCAGCCCCACGTCCCAGGCCCTTCCCGTCCAAGGCCAGTCGGCCCCCAGAAGCGCCTCCAGACCGCAGTCCGCAGGCGGGCGCGCTCGGCCCGCGGGTCCCCCATTCAATCCCGCCCTCCTCCCCCCGGCTTCCACTGCCTTCCGCCCGTCCCCCCACCTCCTCCAGCTCGGACTCCAGCCCGGCAACGTCATCCGGCCGCTTCCCGAAACTTAACCCCTTCCTCAGCCAGCTGTGCGCTGCCCTGCCCCGCCACCAACTTTCTTCGCACAACTTCGGAGCGCGCGGCCGGCCCGACAGCCAGGCAGGGAGGGAGAGAGCGCCACGTCGCGCCGCGGGGCCGCCGGAGGTCCTCCCGACGGCAAGAAGCGTGGGGTCCATACCGCGGAGCGCGCTCGGCTGACGCCCCTGCACGGGGTTCGGCCCGGCACACGCCACCGGGGCCCGACCCGAACCCGAAGGCTTAGCGGCTGCGGGGACGGCGGGCGACGCTGCCGGGGGAGGGGCTGCCAAGGAGACGTGTCACTCGCGGCGCGGCCAGCTCTGGCCCCGACGGCCCGGCCCGCGCGCCGTTGCTGCGGCCGCCTCCGCCACCCCTGCAGGGCCCGGCCAAGTTTCTTACCTGCAGCTGGAGAAGCGGGAGGGAGAGCGAGAGAGCAGGAGCCGCTGTCGCCGCCGCGGAACCGGGAGAAAGGAGCCGCTGAGCCTCCTCCGAGAAGCCGCTCCCGAGCAGCTGCAGGCGCCGCGACCCCGACGCCACCCGCCCCGTCCGCCGTCCGCTCCGGCCGCTCGCTGGCTGCGTGCGCGCGTGTGGAGTCGTGGCACTTTCTGCCTCGGAGCTGGCGAACGGCCCCCTCCGCTGGGATCGCCGCCTCCTGCCTTCCCCACCCGGGCCAGCCATTCATCCATCTGCCTCTTCCCATTGGTCTGTGCCCCGCCATTCCGCCAGCCGCTAGCCAGTCAGAGTGCGGGCAGCCAAGCCACGGCAGCGACCATTGGACAGAGTAGGAGGGTCTCCGCCTCGGCCAATGAGAAAGGGGAGGCGCTGTGGGGGGGAGCCGGGGGGCGGGTCAGGGGCGGGGCCGCGCGGCGCGGCGCTAGGGCTTGCGCGGGGGCGGGGCAGGGCCGGAACGCCCCGCTAGACTGGAGAGAGAGCGCTGGCCGGCTCCGCCCATTCCCGGCCTGCGGCGTTGCTTCCAGTGACTAGTTGATTTGGGGCAAGCTCTGCTGGGCTGACAGCGGAACGTTCGAATCCCGGCGGCGCCGGGCCTGCGCACCTGAACGCTGCCGGGCTGAGGTAGTGGTAGGTGTTACCCTGAGAAGGGCTGCGCAACCCGTTAACAGCCGGGAGAAATGCTTCATTTAAATCCATCTAGCCTCACAGCTGCACCCTCTGCGGCTCCGGGTGTGAGGACAGGGTCCACCGGGGGTCAGTGGGGGTCAGTACAGGGAGGGCAATACCCCATCTGTCAAAGACACTGCAATCAGCACTAGAAAGAATTTTCTTGAGTAAATGGAGGAAGTAGGGTGGAAAGGCCAAAAGATGCTCAAGGAATGAAGGGTGGACGTCATTGCACCCGTTTTTAGGGAGGGTACAACTGAGGCATTGTCTGAGTAACTCATCCATACCACAGCTGTCAGAACAATAATTTCAAGCAGTCTTAAGACTTTTACTCCATACAGTGAGGAAGGTGAGAGAGTCTCACCCAAAAAAACTCACCCCATTTCCCCCCCAAAAATTAAGCAATTGATACTTCTCCATTACATGATATTACCCCCCCTCAACATAAGCCAACACTCTTCATAACCAAATAAGTCTCTCATTATAACTTTAAGCCTGGTTTTTAACCATTATATCAGTGTCTCTTAAAGCTAACTCTTTAAACTTCAGCCAAAGCCAGCTTCTTTGAAATTAGGTTTCTGAGAGTCCAAAAGGGCTGCCACAGCCTGATCTGCCCACACAACTTCCATGGCCTTTATGGCTGCAGAATCCTGCTCCTAATATCCATTTCTTGGACAATTTCATATACCTCCCAGACTTTGTCACTGGTAGTGTACTAGTTGTTGTTAGAAGATGTGAAAAATACAAGCTGTCGTGAGGGAATAAAGAGGGGCTGGGTTGAAATGGAACCATTCCTATTTTTAATCTCAGCAGTTCCTTCAAATATTAATGATTAATCAACTGGAATTAACCCGGATTAGCTTTCAACACTATCTTTTTCCAGTGGTGAACTCTGGCATGAAATAAAAGTCAAGAATCCCAGCTTCAGGCTGGTGTATGCTACTATCTAGTTCTGACCATGGATAAACCAATTAACCTCTCTGAATATGGGTATACTCTAGGACAATCACTGCCCCCTATGGGTTTTAGAGAGGAAATGCCTGCCTGTCTGCCTGCCTTTCTTCCTTCTTTGCGTTTACCGAGTGCCTATAGGCAAGCAGCCTAGAGTGATATGCTGACCCAGTAAAGATCCAACTTCCCTCAAGGGCCTTTCTGTGAGCAGAGACCACCTTTATCTTATTCACTATTTAGGTTTTCCCAAAAAGAGATCCTGACAGGAGGGTTTGGGTTCAAGTGACTAATTTAAGGGATGATCACAGAAAACAATGGTAGAGAAGTGGGGTGGGAAGGAGCTGATAAAGAACACAGTGATAGGCCCTTGAGCTTTTTGAGCCCCTCTTCTCTTGCTCACACCTGCTGCCACATCTGGAAGCATACCATTGTTTTACTTCCTCTTCTAATAAAGCTATTCTTTTCTGCTGTAAAAACACACAAACGAACAAAAGAACAGTTATCAAGCAAATGACTTCTGTGGGCAACCTGGGCTCAGTGTCACTGGGCATTAAGAAACCGTATGGTACACACCCCAGAAATATCCTACCTTAGGGGTGAGGAAATGAGTTATTTACCTACCCATTCCCAGTCCTTATTGGTTGAGAGCTTCTTCGGGGGGGACTTTAATTTGCCCCCATGCCCTGTCAGCCAGAGAAAGGCTTCTAGCAGAGCAAAGCAAAGCAGCTGCTTGCAGCAAGAATCCCTTGGCAGAAGGTGAGTGCCTAGAGAGCCAGGGTATGGGGAGTGGGTCGCAATAGTGTCTTCCACCCAACTGTGACCCAGAGCCTGACCCTGCATCTTCACACAGTAGAGGCTCAGAAAATACATTTTCCATAAATATTGTTAAATAAATAATAAGATTACAAACTTCCTAGGAGTAAGGAATGTTTACAAAAAAGGGGCTCTCTATTCCCTCCCATAATTTAACTTTGGTTCGGCCCCAACACAACATATATTCCAGTACGGAAAGGCGGGCTAGCCTGAGCCTTCACTTTTCCTCCCTCCCTGCTGCTTGTCCTTCCTCCACAGTCTCCATCAGTGCCAGGACAGTTCCTGTCCCACCCCCCGACCTAGCTACTGCTGTGCCCATGGACCCTCATCCTTGGCCCTGCTCAGTCTCATTAGTGTGTTTCAGCCTTGCTCTCTTCCAAGGTGTATCTGGGAAAAACCAGAACCACCCTAGGACTAGATGGACAGGGGTTCCTGTCGGGGGAGTGAGGGGTTTTCCTCAGGCTCAGAGCCCCTGGCCCTGTTAAATCTTCTACCACAGGCCTATATCACGCAGCCTCCCATTGCAGGAGAGAGAGCCCATCGCAAAGTCTGGTCTCTAGGTCCTGTAAGCTCAGTGCTAGGTACCAGGCTAGAGCCTGGGAAACAGATGTCTGCCATCCCCCTAGATAACAGTCCAGTGAGGGACTGTCACGTGTAAACAGGTCAGAAGGATGGGGGTGATGCGGGAGGGGCATTAACCCAGACTGAGGACAGCAGAGGGGGTGACAGCAAAAGCTTGAAAGAGAGGTGGGAGTTAGCCTCTCTAGAGGTCAAGAAGTGGGTGAAGGACCCAGCTAGTCAGAGAACAGCCTGGGGTAAATGCCTGGTGATTACAGCATGATGCACGAGGGGCAACTATGAGTTGTGTTTTGCCAAAGCCTTAAGAGTGAAGGAGAGGATAAGAAAAGATGAGTCTCAAAAGGTGATCATAACAGCATGAGGGTACTCTTTTGGGGTGATGTAAATGTCCCATATCTTGGTGATACTGATGGTTATATGATCAAATGATACACGCTTGAAAAGGATGAATTTAGTTTGTAAGCAAATTATACTTCAATCAACCTGACTCAAAAAAAAGAACATACTGAGTTTTAAAAACAAAGCATCTTATTAGGAAAAACTAAGCATACAAGAATAATTTCCTACTATGGTTCATTAACTCATGACAGTGCTTTGCTTTTTATTACTAAATTGCAAATAATTTTTTAAAAGACTAGAGAGAAAGATGAGACTATATTATATCTTTCAGTGTAAAAAGAGGTTTTGCTTTATCAATAGCTCTGAAAGGATGATAAATGACAAACAGAGTAAAGTATCCTGTGGAAAAAAGCCATCATAATATTATATAACATTTTTAGGTCTTGTCATGTGCCAGGCACTATTCAAGATGCCCTACAAATAGGTAAAATTATTTAACCCACAGGTCAACCCAATAAAGGAGATATAGTTGTTATCTTCGTTTTAGAAATGAGGAAACTGAGGCACAGAGAGATTGAGTAGCCTGCCCTTGTTACAGGGCTAGTCAGTGGAGGAGGGTTTGGCCCAAGGTCCATGCACATAACCACTACATTTGGTGCCAGACTCTGAGTGTGCTGTACCTGTGTGTGGGATGAGGGGGTGGGAGGCAGTGAATCTTTGGTGGTGGTGACTCAGGGAAGGTTTTGTGATCAATGACAGCCAAGATCTCTTCCTTGGCCCTCTCTTTTGGGTCATTGTGATGCTCAGCTAGGTTGAGGATTCACTGCATTGAAAGACTTTGTAATAGCTCAGGCGATGAAGGCTAGAAGTGGTAGAGATGGGATTTGCAAGGGTCCTTCATTAGGGTTGTTTAAGAGGTGAAGTAGGTGAGTCTTGGCAACCATGAGGTGTGAGAAGCAGGGATGAGCCAACTTTGAGCCCCTGTTCCTGGCCTTAGTGACGAGGAGTATAGTGGCGTCGCTGCAGGAGCCGGACACAAAGGTGAATGAACAGGTGGAAGACAGGAATTGGGGAGGATGTTGCATATTGTTTTGACATGTTGAATTTGAGGAGCTTGAAGGAAATCCAGGTGGAAATATTGTTTCTCTGGGTCTGAAGCTCAGAGTTTGAGGCTGGTGTGAATGATACAGGTTGGAAACCTAAGCACATAAGTGGAGATTCAAACTTCAAAAACAGAAATGATCATACACAACATATAGAGCTAGGAGCTGCATATGGATGAAGACAGGAGAAAGTCAATGCTTAAGTCCTGGATGGAAAAAGGAAAACCCACAAAAGAGTCTGTAACAGTCAGCTTTTGCTGTGTAACAAACCACTCCAAAACTCAGTGGCTTAAAACAATAACAATTTATATTAGAGCTCATACATCTGTACATCAGCTGAGGCTTGGCTGATCTTGGCTGGGCCATGCTTGGGTCTTTGGATGGGTAAGGGGTTCACCTCTACTCTGGGCTTAACTGGGACATCTTAGAATCTGTGTTCCATTTGGTTCACATCCTTCTCCTGGAAATCAGCAAGCTAGAGGGGGCATTCACTTCTTATAGTGATGGTTGAAGAAAAAAAAAAAATGAGCAAAAGAAAATGAGCAGAAATATACAAGGTTACTTGAAGGCTTAGAACGGTGTCACTTCTACTTCATTCTGTTGGCCAAAACATGTCAATGGACAAGCCTAGATTCGAGGGGAGGGAAAATATGGACAGGGATGAAGAAATGGCAACACTGATGCACCTGACCACTGAGTTCAAGAAAGAGAGATGGAAAAGATAAATCAGGAGAGGATGGGTTCATGAAAGGGGGAGAGTTTCAAGAAGTGGATAATGATAAGCATTGTTAAAAGCCTGGAAATTCAGCAAGGTAAAGACTAGAGTGTGTGTGAAACAGGGCAACTCAGGAGTTACCGGGGACCTTGAAGACAGTTTTCGATGAGAGGGTAGGTGATAAGGTGGTCACCAAATTGTGGAAGGCTGAGAAATGAATGGGTGGGGAAAAGGTAGAAGCAAAGTGCATTCATTCATCCAAGAAGTGACTCCAACTCAGTACCTACCACATGTCAGTCACTGTTCTAGGTGATAGGAGACAGCCATGAACAAAGTAAAAGGTTTCCTTTCATGGAACTCACATTCTAGTGGAGAGAAAAAGACAGTAACAAGTCAACAAATAAGCAAGATAAATTAAAATGATGCAAAGGGCTACAGCAAAAAAAGAACAGGCTTATGTGATGGAAAGGGGCAGAGATTTGGGGATGAGGAGTGCAGTGGATGTAAAGATGATTAGTGAATGCCTCTCTGGGGAAGTGATGGTTGAGCTGACACTTAAATGATGAGAAGAAGTTGATCTAGTCTCAGAAAGAAGGAGGAATAAATGAAAAAATCCTGTGTTGGGGAGGAGCTTAGCAGCGGTTTCAGGGAACAGAAAGAGGGCTGTGTGGCTGGAGCTCAAGAAGGAAGGGAGAGAAAGGCAAAAGACTCATGAGGCAGGAAAGAACTAGATATGAGAGAGGGCCTTGGGATGTATTGGAAAGCCAATGGGGGCAGGGAGCTTTAAGCAGAAGAGTAATACAATCTGATCCACGTTTTATTTTATTGTTAAAATATAGTTAATATACAATATTAGTTTTAGGTGTACAACATAGTTATGCAATATTTATATTCTAAATGAAGTGATCACCACTATGTCTCATAACCATCTGACACTGTACAAGGTTATGATATTTTTACTATATTCCATATGCTATACATTACATTCCCATGACTTATTGATTTTATAACTAGAAATTTGTACCTATTACTCCCTTTTACCTTTCTTTCTTCCCCATCCCCTTCCTCTCTGGCAACCATTGGTTTTCTCTATATGTCTATGAGTCTGTTTTTGTTTTGTTTTGTTTGTTTATTTTGTTTTTTAGATTCCACATATAAGTGAAATCATATGAAAACACTAATTTTGAAAGATATATGCACCCCTACATTCATTGCAGTATTGTTTACAATAGCTAAGATATGGAAGGAACCTAGGTGTCCATACATAGATGAAGGGATAAAGAAGATGTGGTATGTGTATACAATGAAATATTACTCAACCATAAAATGAAATCTTGCCATTTGCAACAACATGGATGGACCTAGAGGGTATTATGCTAAGAGAAATGTCAGACAGAGAAGAACAGATATCATATGATCTGTATTTTAAAAGATTATGTAAGCATTGATGTACAGTCAAGATGATATAATGGAGGCTCCCAGGCCCAGTTAGTAGGTTTTTGCAAGATTCCAGGTGAGATATGTTGATGTGCTGGTAAATATTTAACAATTGGCTATCGGAGGTGATGGTTTAGGGGTAATTTTTAATTTGTAGCATTTGCCATTTTCTGTGGTGTGATTATAGCTAATTTCAAGCTACTGGAAGAAGCTTGAAAGAAAGGCTGGAAGAAATTTGCAGGAACATACCATTATATACCATATAGATAATCTCATAAATATTCTCAAGGGCATATATAATAGTAAAATGTAGTTAAATAATTAGAGAGTGGTAGATTGAGTATTTATTATTCTTATTTTTAATACAATCTATTTCATTGTAAGTTTATATCATTAAATTTCTAATAATGGCTATTTTTCATGAACTGTTTGAAAAATTCCTAAAAATGTAATAATTAGCTCTTATGAGCTGGCTGGCTCCTCCACACCACTGAATATAATTGTCATCTGGACCAAAATGGAGGGTATAATGGTATAATTATGCTCCCCAAACACCTAGCCTAAAGCCTTGATTTTGGTAAAAACTCACCTTATGATGGATCTCCCTAGAGGATGATCTTGAGAAAAAGACTTGAGTGAAACTAGTTTATTTGGAAGCTGATTCCAGGAATCCCCAGAAAGGAGGTGGATACGTGAGACAAGGAAGGGAAGACAGCCAATGAACAGTGCATCCATCATCAAGTTTCTGCTGTGGGCGGCTGAACCCTAATCCACTGTGGAACTCTGGAAGATGTTGAGTATTCCTCAGTTACCCAAACTGAGAAGTGAGGGTGCTAGAGTACTTATTCACCAATTCTTATCCATTACTGGTTGAATTCTGCTCCTGGCATTTGCAGCCTATGCCCCAAAGAAATGCCTGAGGAAGAAGGTTGCTGATGTTTGCAATTAGAAGTTGTCGATATGCACAGGAATAGCAGAGAGGATGTGAACAGGGCACCAACAGTGTTCTCTAAAACTCATAAATATTTCTTGAATGAATAAATGTAAGGCCCTTTGAGTTCTCAGACATTTAGGCTTTAAAAGTTTTAAAACAAAATGCAGATCCTTCCACTCTACGGCCAGCACGTTTATTGTCTACTTTTGCAAAAGCTAGAGCAGAGAACCTGTGATATCCCAAACAATTTAAATTCCACAGTAGTGTTACTAAAAATCAGAGTAATATTGTTATATACTTAAAGAAAAATCTCTATAGATAGGTCATAGTAACTGTCAAAAGAAAAATAAAACACACAAAAGAAAGAGACGGTAAGTATGAACCCATATTACCAATTTTTATGGTTGCTAGTAGTAGTAAAAGAAAACTTGGATAAGAATAATTGGTTTGCTGTGTGGGTGATGTTGGAAAGTGAGCTTAGACATAGAAGTCTTTGCAAAAATGAGGATTGATCCTGTGGCTTGCTATGAGCCCCCAAGAAAACAAGGGGAAAAAGCAGATGAATGATATTTGGCACTTTCATGTTTCTCAAGTGCTTTGCAAATGATCATTACTAGAACCATGAGAGGAAAGTATAATTATCATTACCCTCAGTTTATAGGTGAGGCAGTTGACATTAAGAAAAGTGCAGTATCTTGTTCAGGATTTCATACTACAAATACCAAAGTTAAATAAGCCTCGGAGACTTTAAAAATAGCATCTTTCCATAATTCATCTCTCTGCTTTCTTTATGGAAAAGTCAATGGGGAAATGAGCAGATATAACAGACCCTACATGAGTTAATGAAATGTTTCTCTTTTCCACTGATTTTTCAGGACTCCATGGGTCTGCCCTTCAACCTACTCCTTGGATAACAGTGAGCACTTGGTAAGATGTCAGAATGTTTTAACTGAACTGTGGATACTGTCCAGTTGTGCTGCCCAGGCATGTTGTCCTAGGAATTCTGGAATCATACCCCCTCTGTCTCAGATGGGAAGTATAGGTCTTGAGAAACACTTCATGGCCCTTGATGTCAGCCTGGCCAGTATATGCCTCACACTGAACATCTCGGAACAAAATCAGAGGACCACAGAGTTAGAAGGTACAGTGGGGCTTCAGCTTTTCAGTCCCTGAGCAGAAAGCATCCTTAACTAGCCTAGCTAGTTAGACATCTCGTCTCTTCTCTAAGATTACCAGTGATGAAGAACTCGGGACTCCAGAACTTTGTGCCCTATCCCTGGTTTTTTTACTTTATTCATTCATTCAATAAATATTTGTGGAGCACTGATACATGCTAGGGTTTATGCTAGGTGCTAAGAATTCAATAGAGAACAAGAAAAATAGGACCCTATGTTCAGTGAGTTCATAGACAAGTAGAGATGGGAGCAAGCAATTAATAATTCATTAGACTAATGTTCAACTTGTGGTAAGTGCCCCAAAGTAAATAGAGTGAAATGGTACACAGGAACTATGAAAGACCTAACTATTTTTTTTTTCCTCTTTCTCTTTCCAGTCCATCCTGCTCACTTTTAGCAAACTTAACATTCTAAAACCACCATTTCCATCTTGTCTTTCCTCCCCTTTAGGAGCCTAAAATGGTTTCTAACATGTCAAATCTTAATATCTCTGCCTGACTTTTGTGGAATCCCATAGCCTTGTGCCCCTACAATCACCAAGCTCCATCTATTTCCATCTGTGCCCACTCCATGCCTCTGCCCAAAGCATACCCTCCCCAACTGTGAGCCATCCTCTCCTACTCCATCTTTAAAGGCTGCCTTTGGTCATTCATTCTGGAATCAGGCACCAAGTTTGCCATGTACCTTGTTGATGAGGGTGCCAAGTTGGATTAAACTTGGGTTTTCTCTGCCCTTGAAGAGCCCACAGAAATGCTTCTTCCACAGTGTCTCTGAATACATTTTTCCCCCATCACCTTATCCATTTAGGGGCTGCCCCAACACAACTGAGCACCACTGTTTCCTAGTAGATTCTATGTACAGGAAATATAACTCTTCAACAGTGATAAAACTTATAAAAAGCCTGAGTCCTACATTTTTCCTTCTGAATTCCCTATGCTTTCCCATTCTACAATGAGCTGCTTTTAGCTTCAAGAAGTCCTTTCTTAGGGCTATCTTAAATCACTCCTACCTCACCATGTGCTCTCCTAAGTGTTCACGGAGTGTGTCAGTTGATTAGTAAGTGCCTGGCACTTAAAAATTATTATTCTAGCCCATCCTCTGGGTTTTTCTCTCCAGATTTAAAAACTGCAGCTCCTTAAACCTTTCTTCCATGTCTTTTCCTCAACTGCTTAATCATTGTGTGGCTCTTTTCAAACTCTCTTAATCAGCTTTTAAAAAAAATCATTAGTGAGAGTTTGGGAGAAGGTCTTTAAACCAGAAGCAAAAAAGAAAGTATAATAAAATACAGAAAGAGCTACTAGGGCGATTGAGTTCAACTCTCTGCCTTTGGCCTGGCAGGCCCTACAACCAGCTAATAGATCAAGCAGACTTTCTCAGCTCATACTACCCTCTTATCTCTGATCCTATTGTGTGTTGCAGAAAAATTAGATTTCAAGAGATGAGAACTTAGCCTGTAGTCACACTGACACTTTTTTGAGACTACTGATGGTCAATGTGCTCAGAAAAATCTGGAGAGAATTTAGTTAGCCAGTTTAATTTAGGCAACTTTCATTCCTTCTACTAATGTCATTTCATTGTGAGTCCACAGACTCTCAGAGTTCTAGGTGATATCTGAGGAGTGTGTATGCACATGCATGTGTGTGCATATGCTAGAGAGAAATAGAGAGAGAGGTGAACTCAGACTAATTCACACTAAAGTTTTACAAATTTGCCATGTAATTCCTCTTAAACATTTTTACCAAACTACTTCAAATGGTAGGGGAAAGTGAAGGTGCATTCTGAGAATGGAGGTCTCTGGTCTCTAAACCATCTGTATGAGGAAGGCGCTAAGGTTTAAATTAAAGATCCATGTGATTTTTGCATTCTCCAAAATACATCCACAAAGGCAGATTTTCTAAAACTGGAAACCATTTCATTGTTCTTTTTATGACATAAGAATAATGTATGTGAATACATAAAACAGATAACACAGGAAAAAGTACTAAGAAAAATGTAGAAAATCACCTGAAGTCCCAACCTTCCCATGTGACATTTTTCACTTTTGCCCTTCTACACTATTTTCTTTTAATAAATACACATTGTTTTGACATAGAATGAAATGTTAAATTATTTACCACTGTGTATTTCCAGTTTGAAAAGCAAGGCCTCAGGTGTATCTCCAGGAATCATGCACATTTCAGAGAAGGAAGGAAGCGAGAGGGCAAAAGAACTTTCTGGGAATGTACTGAGTGGTCACTTTAGGGGGACGGGGGCTGGGCATATTCCTGCCTCTGCTCACCCCTGGCCCTCAGCCCGGGGAGAGTGGGCAATCATCAGTGTGGACGACAACCAGGGGCCTCACAAGCCTGTGAGCACTTTGCAGTGTGATGTGATTTCCCTGAATGACCCACCTACAGACCTACATTAATCTTCCTTGCAGGGAGGCCTCACTCTCCTTTAGCAGAACACTAAACACACCAATTCCCAAAGAAGTGTTTTCTTTCTTTCAGGCAGGAAAATTAATGAGCTCCATCTTTGGCATGGATTAGAAAATTCCACTGTGGTGCTGGCAGGGCTTCCATGGCACCAGAACTTTAAAGAAACCCTACATTGAGAGCTGTGAGGAACAAAGGTAAGGCTGATTGGCCTGATTTTCATGCTCTCAGTTGGGAAAAGAAAGGAGGAAAAGAGATAGGAACAAAGCACCTGGCTGGGAGAGGTGTGTCCAGTCTGAGGGAGGTATTTTCTTGAGCCCTTCTCAGAACCCTCCTCCTTCTCTGTGGACAGCACAATGCCCTCCTTATTCCCCGTGTCCTCACCACACGGTGGCTGACTTGAAGCCTTACTCGGCACAGCATCAGTGGCAAATGTTTGGACCCGTGGCTGCCAGGCATGTCTTAAGCAAATTCCTTCAGCCACTGGGGTGGGTTCCCACTCTCAAAAGAGGTGGGTACAAGCTGTATTTGCCTCACAGTCTCTCAGTTTTGGAAAACAGTTGGCAGACTGAACTGAATAAATACAGTGTGTCTCCTAGTTATCAATACATATTTGTTCATTCATTCAATAAGTGATTTTTGAGCACCTAGTATGCTCCAGGGACTAGAGATACAGCAGTGAACACAACAGACATATACTTTCTACACAAGGACATTTGGTATGGGAGATGAACAGTCAGCATTAAACAAACAAAACAATTTCAGGTACTAATAACACAGAGTGATGAGACAGAAAATGATAGTGAAGAGGAAGCTATTTTAGGATGTTTAAGTAAAGCCTTAAGTGACACTGGGACCAAAATCTGAATCACCTGAAGGAACCAGTTGAGGGAATATGTGGGCACAATAGTCTTCTAGTCAGAGGGAATAACAGGTGCAAAGGCCCTGAGTCAGGAACATGTTTGACAATTTTAGGGAACTGAGTGAAAGCTAGTGAGGAAGTAAGGGATAAAGAAAGGCAGGGACCAGATTTATTATGAAAAACATCACCACCGACATTGCAGAGTGTATTATAGTTTCCAGAAGGCTTCAAGCACACAAGTCAATTGTCCCAACAACCCTATTATATAAATAAGGAGACAGGCTTAAGAGGTAACTTCCTCAAGGTCACAAAACTAAGAAGTGGTAGGACAGGGACTCTGACCAAGGACTGCGTTTGTACAACTCTAGAGGATGCTATCCATGCCTCAGGGGAGCCATTTGTGTCATCGCCTGGAGTTTGTGTAGTGCACAGCCTATGTCGCTGTATATAGTGACCCTATGCCACCTTGGGTCTATTCTCTCCAAACTTCTGTGCCTTTTCTGTGCTAGTGGCTGTTGGAAATACAAAGAATAAAGATATTATTTCAGCCCCTGGTGAGCACATGATGTGGTTAAAGAGAAACAATATATGAAAAGATGGCAGATGATAAAAGACAGTATTGGTTTCCGGCAAAGACATAATGGATGACTTAATAGGGATGCGAGATTTGAACCTGGCTTGGAGATTTAGATTGGTAGATGTAAAGGAAAAAAAAAATCCGTAAGACTTTATCACACACACACACACACAAACCTGGTGTGTTGTAGACCACCATAAATGCTTGCCTCCAGCAGATGTGATTTTTTAAAAAATGAATATTTAATACTCTATTGTATAAAAAATAGAACTATAGAGGTAAAATTTTGGCAAATCTAAGAAGAGAAAAAAAACATCTGTAATCTCATTCATGAAGCACAACCACTTTTTGCAAATTAGTATATTTCCTTCTGGATTTTTCCCCTGAACAAGTAATATGTGTGTGTGCATTTTTATGTGTATGTATGTGAATGTATATATACGTAATATATGTCATATATATACACACCACAAATACACACACTCACATACACTTATTTCTGTAGCCTCAGAGTAGTTTTGCCTCTTTAAGAACTTCACATAAATGCAATCAAGTGTGTACTTTGTCTCTGGCCTCTGTTGCTCAGAGTGTTTTTGAGCTTTATCGTGTTATCATGGATGAACCAGTAGTTTGTTCCTTTTCATTGCTGATAAATATTCCATTATAAAAATATATAAGAATTCATTTATTCATCCACTTGTTACTGAACATTACATTTGGGTTGTTTCTAGTTTGGAGAATAAAGCATTCTTGTACAATTGCTGGAGATGTTTTCATTTCTCTTAGGTTAGCACCCAGGAGTGGAATAGCTGGGTCATAGAGTAGATCTGTATGTTTAACTTTATAGAAAACTATCAGACAATTTTCCAAAGTGGCTGTACCATTTCTCAGGGTATGGGAATTCAGTTTACTCCACATCCTCACCAACACACGGTACTGTTGTTCTTTTTTATTTTAGCCATTCTTGTGAGTGTGTGGTGGTTTTAATTTGCATTTCCCTTATCATTAATGATGTTGAGCATTTTTCACAGACAAGTGTTTCCATAGTTGTAATTATTTATATTCTCTGCTTTTTATATTTACCTTTAATCTTACCATTCTTCTCTGTTACCCTGTAGTCTTCATGACTATTATATTACTGGCTCCTAGTATTCCAACAAGGAATTCTCTACAACTTATTTAATCATTCCTCTGTTAGATATTTAAATTCTTTCTAATTTCCCACAATTCTAAATAACACTGAATTTAACACATAAGTGCATGGATTTCAAATATTTACTTAGAAATATCATTTATAAACAATATTTTAGATTATTTTCTTTAATCACAGATGTAAAATGATTAGGTCAAAAGCATTTTTCCGGCTTTGGGAGTATAAAATATGAGGTGGACATTAAGACCTCTATCTTCAAAGACACAAGCTTTTACATCTCTTAGCTCTGTGCTGAGGTCTCAGAATCGGGCCCCTTTATATATGTAATCCTTTTGTTTAGAGGCAAAGCTAAGAGCTGTTTTGTAGCCAATTATCTTTTGAGTCCTGAGTAATGCTGAAAAGGTTAATTCTGTTATTGACACAATGCTCCAGTACAATAAGCTCTGTTTTCCTTCTAACCAAGTTACTTGATTTGAGGGGTATTTTGATGCCATGTACAGTGTTGTCATTTGGATTGTATGTTTATATGAAGGAACTCTAGGAGGACGGCTGATGATGATGGGGAGGCATACGTGGGAGGAGTTGGGTGGACAATAGTCCATTTGAAAGCAATGGAGGAAATGGATTAACCCTACCATACTGCAGGTGTAAGGCTGAGCACAGCCATGGTATGGGGCTGGGCAACTAGAAAATCATATTAATCCTATCAGACCAGCAGAGAGCCCTTATCAACACCTCTCCAAGCATCCTACAGCACCCCCCAGACCTAACAAGAGTCATTTTTATTTGGTGCCAGGTCCATATTCCTATCACAAGAGGAATTGCCCAGGGAGGTAGCAAGCAGGAGAAATTTCCATAGCAAATCAGTGCCTTGCTTGTACCACATTCATGCCTCCCTGTGTGGAAGAAGAGACCTTTGGGCCAGGTTGCCAGGCCCCTTTTCTCCGCTGGCCTCCCCCTGAGAGTATCAGCCGAGCTCCTGCATTTCCTCAAGGTGCCTTTGATGACACTCCAAAGGGCAACCAGTAGAACACTTCCATCTTCCCTGAGCCTCGACATTATCCGGAAGGTCACCGAAATTCCTAGTGTACAGTCATGTTTATATGTCTTTCTCCCTTGAAATGTGAACTCATCGAGGAAAAAATAATTCTTTATTCATGATATCTTAATTTGGGTTCTTCCAGAAATGGACCCTAAAATGAGATTCAAATGCAAGTCATTTATTTAGGGAGTGATCCCAGGAAACCTCGGTAGGAGAAGGGAGCCAAGAGAGGGAGGGCAGCAAAGTAGTGTATGTTATCAAGCCGGTTACCACAGTGGGCAGCTAAGGCTTAGTCATGTAGAGATCTCTGGGAGATGGTATAGGGCACACCTCTAAGTTACCACACTGAGTAGAAGAGAGCTAGGTTATTTATCCATCAACTACTAATAATCATCGGTTAAGGATGTTCCTAGGGAGACTTTGCTTCCTGGCCTTGCATCTGCACTGCCTTCAGGTAGGGTGGGATCCAGCAGCTGGAGACAGTCTCCAAGCAAAGAGACACAGGTGCCAGCAGCGGGAAGTCAGGCCACCTTTGTGCACTGAAGTGGTGAAGTGATAACATTAGCTATGTCTCCCCAGTACAGCTCAGCACTGGCACTGAGCAGATCCTCAATAAAGCAGATTGGTTGTACGCAGAGGGCTCAGCTAGCTTTAGCCCCAAAGCTATAGCTCCTATTTGTTCTCCAGTGACTCTTGAGTACTGCTATCAGCCAGCAGCACCATTTCAGGATCAAACCCAGGAGCCCAGCGCCCCTTACATTTTTGAGCAATGGTTCTCAAAGTGTGCCCCCTGAACTAGCAGCAGCATCATTACCTGGGAACTTAGAAGAAATGCACACTCTTGGGACCTACCCCAGACCTACTGAATCAGGAAATCTGGGGGTAAGGCTCAGGAATCTGTATTTTAACAAGCCCTCTAGGTGATTTGAATGCACCCTAAAGTTTGAAAACCACTATTTTAGACTCTGAAATTCAGGACAGTCTCCACGGCAAGCCCATTTGCTCTCTGGTTAGAATGCTTCCCAATCCCAACCTGAAGCGCCAGAGGAAAAGGGGAATGGAGCCTTTAGAAACCTTTTAGACTTTGGCCCTTTTTGTGAGTTTTTCTTTTCTTTTCGGGCTTATTAAATATAAGTCATACCTAATTATCAACAACTTCCAATGGAAAGCAGCACAGGCATGTATGTATACTATGGAAGATAACCTGAAAGACATCTGTGTCTTTGGATTTGACTAAAGAGACAGAGGGTGGGGGAGATTTCCTTTCCTGTTTGTTTTCCTGAGCTAATATTTAAATTCTTTTTTGTTGCCCTCTGAACACACCAGGTGAGCAATAGGGGAAAAATCAGGGGTCTGTCCTAGACTTTTGAATTAATCATAAAAAAAAAAAATGTGCAAAGGGAATTGTTAAGGGTTGGGGTTAACCCCTCGGTCAATTTGTGTAAAAAAACCGTGTGAAAGATTAGCTTAGTTTAATGCATTGACCCAGGCCAGGCAAGGGTAGGAACACGTGGCATTGGGGTGCTTTCTCCTAGGCTGACAGTCTCTAACAGGATAGACACTCCTTATTGTTTCTCCAGCTGTGCCAGCCCAGAACTGCACCCAGATGTGTTCATTTGTTCAGGAGGGGATCCCCGTCCCCTGACACCAGCGGTGACAGTAGGCCTGGTGGGGGCCACCCCAGTTGTGTGACATCACAATGTAGTCTATTCAGGATCTTGGGGCTGACTTGCCCCTGGGCCCAGGATATAAGCTTACCCTCCAAGGGCTGGCCTACACTTACAGGGCCACAACAACCGAGACTAGCAGACCTGTGGCACCAGCCTACCAGGCACTCTTGGTGAGTATTCAGACTTCCCAAGACCCGTGGAAAGAAATACAGCCAGTCGTGGGTTGGCCTAGCACTTTGGGGTCTCGTATTCACAACATCATTATACATTCTGGGGCCAGGAATATGCTGGGATAAGCCCAGAGCCCTTCCTGGGAAAGGTGACTCACCTGATGCAGGCACCTCTTTTCCAACCTGTTTCTGCAGAGCTACTGGCTATAGGAAGTGATATTCTAATCACTTCCAAGGCCCAGATTCCCACCTGCTCCAGCTCCTTGGACAAAGGTCAACTGATAGAGGCTTGGGGCAAGGAGACCAGGCTCTCAGATGGGAAATCCACTGGAGCATCACTCCAGGTCCCAGCTGAGGTCACATCAGCCCAATGAAGCTCCTTTCAGCAGTGTGAGCCAGTGTAGCTTTGTAGTGGTGCAAGAAATGCAGAAACCACCTCCCCTCCAAAAATGTACATGGCAGCCCTTCCTCTCTGTATACTTTGTTCTCTCTGGCTGTTTTAAAATCCAAATCCCCATGGTCCCCCAGTGTATCAAATCTCTTCCTTCTTTTTAGGGATAGTAAGGGAGATTTAAGACCATGCTGGGAAGAGGGTAAATGGATTAGAACACTGAAGAGTAGGCAGAATGGAAGTAGGCAGAAGGGTGGGGGATGGGGTAGGGCAGAAAGCCATCTCTCTGACAGAACCTGGGTCTTCCTAGCTGGGCCACCAGCAGTTGGTTGAGGGTGGTCTGAGGGCCACAGGCCTCTACAGCCAATAGCGGAGACCGAGGTCAATGTACCGAGAGGTAGAGCCAGACTTCCCTGTTATTGTATACTCCCACAGCCTGTTTATACGCCAGCTTCTTGCATTTAGGTGAGCCATTAGCCATCTGTGAGAACCGACAGTTCTGCGCAGTCATAGCACACCTTGCACATAGGGATGGTTTTTCTGGGGCCCCATAATTTTGAGCAACTCCTGGCTTTATCTGAGTGTTTAAGGCAGGAGGCAAGGTGAGTGGTAGGAGAAATCTACCCTGAGGCTGTGCTATCCTCTTTGGTCTTATTGATGGCTGACTGACTTCTACTTCATACATGAGAGTTTCCCAAGCCTACTGAGAACATGTTAGCTCCATTCCAGGCCCCACTAGAACAAAAGAACAGTCTAGGGACCTGAGTTAGAGGGGCCCGTGATCCTCCTCCTGTGCCAGCCCTTGTCTGGAGAGGATGGAGGGAATAAACACCTGTCAGGCACCTACTATGTGTCAGTCCAGCCACCTATGTTATTGCTCTTAATTCTTATCACCAGGAAGGAGAAACAGGTATCTCGTGTTCATTGATAGGTATAGAAACAGAAATGTGTTCTGTGCTGGGTGCCATGTTTTAAGAGGAATGTTAACCTAGAATTTATATACACTCCACATAGATATGAGTGCCCCCAATGTTAGAGCACTTTGAAAACAGACGGGGCTGCTTTGTGAGGCAGTGAGATTGTGCCTGTGGGAGGGTTCAGGCAAGCCAGGTGACTTTCATCAACAGGGCCGGAACAAGATTCTTGTGATCAATTGAGAGGTGGACCAAAAAATCTTTCAAAGTCCTTACAAATCCCAGATTGCAGGATCGAGGTCTCGATACTTTGCTAATTCTCCATGTTTAAACCTAAGTGAGTCAGGCCCTCCAGGGTGTCTGCAAACTTTGTTAGGAGAAGAGAGCTGGAAGAAACTGTAGATCAGCTCTGTGGACCTGTTGGGCCCGAGGTCAGAACCAAGAGGCCAGGCTGGTTATGGGAGCGGTCCAAGGCCCCAGAGCCAATTCGCAGAATGAATATTTGTTGAATGAATGAACGAAGGAGTGACAGCCAAGGATTGGAACCAGCCTGAATGCTAATCAAACATCCATTAACCCACCTCTCTTCCTCTTCCAAGACTCTTTCCTATCAAGATTATGATTTGGCCAACATTTACTGAGCACCTACTGAATGCCAAGTGTGTTCACAGAGATTATTTCATGTAATCAGCCCCAACCCATCAGGTTGGTGTCATTGTCCCCATTTCTCAGATGAGCATGGGTAAGTAACTGCCCCAGAGGTTAGGGAACTTGTGGAGATGTCACAAACACTAAATAACAATGCAGGTCTTGCTTACTCCAAAGAGCATTCATCTCCACCGTGGCCTCCCAGCTTGTACAAGAGAGCAATTTGCTATTTATCTTTCCTAAAGACTAACTGCTGGTGACCCACCTGGTTCCTCAGAGGCTATTATTTTGCCCCTCCTCGGCTTTGTCCTGGCTGATGTCAGGCTCCCCGTGGACCTGCCTGGTTCATTGCCCATGCCTCTCACCCTAACGGGACAAGATGGAATGACTGTCTCCACAACAACAGATGTTATGCTCCAAGGAAGAAAATATGCTAATGGAAATCAACTTTGGCTAATTGTAGCAATTTCCCTTCTGTGTGTGGCCCTGAAATAGTAGCCACACTCTGTTCTTTTTTCACATCAGGGAGCCCCAAATTGGCAGTGTAAATGAGGTTGCAAAGAAGTCAGTTAAACAGGCTTCTTTGCTGCCAGTTACCATGGATGAGGCCTTGAACATGCCCTCTGAGTAAAACCGTGGTTCAGCTGTTCATGGACTTGGCATCTCCCTGTGGATAATTTGGAACACTGCTGGGCTGGAAGACCCTCATTTAAATCTGGGGAAAACTAGAACTTCAAGGGTTTTAATGAAAAAGTATTAGGGCCAAGAGTATATGATTTGACCTTGAACCCTGGCTTACTTCTTATTTGTTCCACAGCCAACACTGGTCAATAGAACTTTCTGCACTGAGGGTAATGTTCTCATCTATACTGTCCCATATGGTAGCCATGAACTACATGTGGCTCTTGAGCACTTGAAATCTGGCTAATAAGGCTGAGGAACTGAATTTTCAATTATACTTCATTTTAATGTAAGTTTACTTCATTTTAATGTTAAGTTTGAGTTTAATGTAAAATAGGTCTGTGTAGCTAATGGTCGCTAAACTGGATGGTTCAGTTGTAGCCCTGCTGACTTTTGTGATTTCATCCCTTGACCTCACCCTCAAACCCCCAGCTTTCCCGCTTCTCTCTACAGGGCTTTGGTGCTTGCTGTTCCCTCTGCTGGCATCATCTTTTTCTCTGATATTTTTACAGTTTGCCTCTGTTCAACATCAGAGCCCCAGATCGAGTGTGTCCCTTTGGAGAGAACCTCCCTGTGTTGTCTAATACCATCACTGTCCCCATCCCCACTCCAAATTGCTGTTTATATCTCTGAAGTTGCGTGTCTTAGTTTGCCTGCTATCACAAAGTACCATCAACTGGGTGGCTTATAAACAACAGAAATTTATTTCTCACAGTTCTGGAGGCTGCAAGTTTGAGATCAGGGGGTCAGCATGGTCAGGTTTTGGTAAGGATCCACTTCCAAGATGCAGACAGTCATTTTCTTATCATATCCTCACATGGAGGAGTGAGAGAGAGGAGATGGGTGGGGAGAGAACACAAGCGAGCTGGGAAGCACGAGAGCTCTCTGGAGTCCCTTTTATAAGGGCATTGATCCTATTCATGAGGATTCCACTCTAGTCACCTCCCAAATGCCCCACCTCCTATACCATCACATTGAAAGTTAGGATTTCAACATATAAATTTGAGGGGGACACAAACATTCAGGACATTGCATCGTTTTTGTATTTTCCTGTTTACTGCTGTCTCCCTGGATAAGAACTTCCAGTCCACAAGAGCAGGGGCTCTGTCTATCCTTGCCACCACTCCACCCCTGGCCTGGAATAGTGCCTGGAACAGTACCTGGTAGGTGGAAAGTGCTCAGCACAGTGTCCAAAGTGAATGAATACCCTGTAGATGGCCTGATTCCATTCCTCAGCCTCCTCCTTTCATGAGGAGGAAAGACAGTCAATACCTCAATAATCTTTTGCTGTATAACAAAATAGCCCCCCAAAACTTAGTGCCTTAAACATCACTGATTAATTAGGTCTCCTGATTCTATAGGTCAGAAATTTGGGCAGGGCTCAGCTCCACAGGACTTCAATGAAGGTCACTTAGTCATTGCATTCAGCTGAAGACTGGGGTAGACTAGATGGCCTGAGAAAGCCTCCTTCAGTAAGATGGAACCCACAGATCCTTCACGCAGTCTCAGGGTAGTTGAACTTTTTATATGACAGCTGGCTTCTGAGAGGGGAGACAGAGCTGTCAGGCCTCTTGAAGCTAGGCACAGCACTGGCACCACCACTTACACATTCTGTTGGTCCAAGCAAATCACAAGAGGCAGACAAAAAGGGAGTAGAAATTGTCCATCCCCTTATAGGTGGGGCAGTGGTGCATACAGAGAGGAAGGAACTGGTGGTGGCCACCTTTGCTCACCACCATAACCGTATAGTGGTGCTTTTCAGACTGGAATGTCCACACAAACTGCCTGGGATCTTGTTACAGTGCAAATCCTGATTCAGTAGATCTTGGGTGTGGCCTGAGATTTTGCATGTCTAATAAACTCCCAGGGGATGCCCAGACTGTGGATCCACAACCACACTCAGAATAGCAAGGCTGGATTAGGGTATGTGGTCAGAGCTGAACCTGTGTTTAGGTTGGCCTAACAGTGCCCCAAATATCACCATGGGTACATCACTTCACTGGGTTAAGCATTGCTCAGTCTTATTGAGATCCATGTAATCAATCCCTTCTCCTGGCCTGTGGGCTTTGGCCCACACCATGCCATAGGAAGCCATCTACTCCATCTCCCGAAATTCTTCCTATGTACTTTTTACCAAGCTCTACAGCCTCTTCCTTCTCCAATTGAACATTTGGTGCTCCCCATCCCCCTTGTAAAATTGATGGGGTGGTGATTAGAAACCAAGCAGAATTAGAAATCAAACTCAAACTAGTTTAAAAGAAAAGGACCGATGAGCCGTGGCTTCAGGACTGGCTGGATTCAGGCCCTCAGTGATGTTGTCAAGAAGCTATTTGTCACCAACTTCAACTATGCTTTCCTCCAGGATATCTCTGGGATGCTCTCCCCAAGAAGAAGAAGAGATGAACCCCTGCTTTGCAACCACAGCAAAATAAGGGACAATTCCTTTCCTAATTTTTCCAGCAAAAGTGCCCAATTTCTCTCTGCTTGGCTCAGCTGGAGCCACATGCCCACAGAGAACTGTGGGCCAGGAGGACATGTTACCTCATTGGCCAAGCCTGGGTCTTGTGTACACCCTTGGAGCCAGGTGGAGAGGCCAGCCCCACCCAAGCCACAGGGAATAAGAGCAGGAAAGCTGTGACTCTCTATGGAAAACTGGAAAGGAGAGAGAGCTAATTGGAAGCCGAGAAATCACCTCAGCTGGCCACAACAACAGATGTTTTGTGATGGCTGGGGTAGCCTTATCAATCCTAGGAGGCCCATAGCCAGGCCTCCTGTCCCCCAGCACAGATTCAGAGGTGCCTTTGAGCTAAAAAGAATCTTAGTACTAGAAGAGACTTGAAAATTAGCCAAGGCTTGTTCCACTGAACACTGGCCCAAGGGTTGTAACCTATGTTACTTGAAAGGCTGCGTAGTCCAGGAAACTCAGAAGACAGTGGGTTAGGCCAAGTCAATAGTTCCCTCTCTGTGCACACCTTGTCAGGGCCTTGAATAAGTCCCCAAACACTGTGAATCTCCAAGACTTGGGGGAAGATTAGAGGCTATTGTTCTGTTGACCACACTTTGGGTAATTATTAACCTAACTCCATCTCACTGAAAAAAGAAAAGTGAATTAGGCAAGGTCATGCAACTAGTTAGTATCCAGCTTATCTCCAACTGCTGTGACAGCAGTTGGCATAGAAGCATCAATTTGTACCTTAGAACAGCTCTGTCCCCAGCGCTGGTTGTTTCCCTTCCTTCTAGAGGATATTTATTCTCCTTTCTCACACATCCCCACCAACAGCTCTTAGGCTTCCATGGCACAGCCTCTGTGAGTGTTACAGGCCCCACCCAGAGTGCTGGCCCCTGTGTGGGACATGTCCCTCGCTGCTGCAGACCTGAGGGGAACTATTGAAACTAGAAAACTATGAAGGTTTGGACTTAGGAGCACACAGCCACCTGATCTGCAAGATGACAACACTGATGAGGTAGACGAGGCTCAAAGCTTGGCCAAGCGTGGACAGTCAGCAGCAGCTGGGGCGCTGAGAGTGCCAGGAAAGCCAACTAGAGGGGAAATCTTGTTCCTGGAGCCAAGAGTGCTCTTTAAATCCAGGCAGAGATTGTGTATCAGGGCTGTGGCTTGCTGATGCCAGGTAAAGTTATAACGACATTGTTTTTGAGGACCTTTCTGGTCGGAGCACTTCACATACACTCCTAAGCCACTTAATGACCCACATTTATAAAGAAGAGAAAGTGAACATTGGTTAGTTGGCAGAACTCACAAATATTAGCTCAACATGAAAGATACAAACTCTTCTCCTTGCCAAGTGCACAATCTTTGATGTGTTATTAAACTCTGTAAGCCTCAGTTTCTTCATCTGTTAAATGGGACTAAAATGAGTTCCTGCCTCGTAGCTTTGTTGTGAGGATTAAATACGCTAACATCTGTGAAATAGCAACATGCCTAGCCCATCCATAGTAAAAACTCTTTACCAGGTGGCTAGAATGGAGAGGTGGGATGAAGTTTGGGTTCCCAGATAGTAAGGGTCAAAGCCAAGATCAAACAGGTCCAGCCAATCCCCTGTCTTGGCTCCTTTCTACCCCTGCACTGTCACTCAGAAGCAGCATTCATGAGCAGAGAGTGCACAGAGAGTTGCAAATGTCTTTTCCAAGTCTTCCTCTGTATAAGAGGAGGGGTGGCATATGTGTCTCTTAGGTCACTTCTAGGTGACTCTATCCAAAGGCTAGACAGAGAAGTAGATGTTGTGAGCAGGTTGGGTGGGCATACCTGACTTCTCAAAGCAGAGTCAGTGCCAAGCATGACATGGGTGGGCATCACTCAAGGCCACCCAGAGGGAAGAGACTGCAGACCATACTCTGGCATTTTCAGCCAGGTTTACATGCATTGGAAGTCACGTCTTCAGCAGCAGATGCTTTTTTTTTTTTTAATTGAGATATAACTGACATAACATTAGTTTCAGGTATACAACATGATGATTTGATATTTGTATATATTGTGAAATTATCACCATAAGCCTAGTTAGCATCCATCACCACATAGTTACAAATACTTTATTCTTGTGACAAGAAGTTTTAAGATCTACTCTCTTAGCAACTTTCAAATATGCAACATATATTATTAACTATAGTCAACATGCTGTATGTTATACCACCAGGACTTATTTTATAACTGGAAGTTTGTATCTCTTGACCACCTTCACCCATTTTGCCCACCTCCCACCCTCCCACCTCCCTACCCCCCGCCTCTAGGAACCACCAATCTGTTCTCTGTATGTATGAGCTAGGTTTGTTTTTTGTTTTTATTTTTTAATATTTTAGATTCCACACATAAGTGAGATTGTATGTTATTTGCCTTTCTCTGTCTGACTTATTTCACTTAGCATAATACCCTCTAGGTCCATCCACATTGTTGCAAATGGCAAAATTTCATTCTTTTTATGGCTTAGTAATATTCCATGTGTGTGTGTGTGTGTGTGTGTGTGTGTGTGTGTGTGTGTGTGTATACATATATATATCATTTTCTTTAACCATTCATCAATATTTCTTTATCCATATGTGTATATATATATATATATATATATATATATATATATATAGAGAGAGAGAGATAAATATATCTATATATATATCTATAGATATATATCACATTTTCTTTATCCATTCATCCATCGATGGACATTTAGGTTGCTTCCATGTCTTCACTATTGTGAATAATGCTGCAATGAACATGGGGATGCATATATCTTTTTGTGTTGGTGTTTTCATTTCCTTTGAATAAATACCTAGAAGTGGAATTGCTGGATCATATGGTAGTTCTATTTTTAATTTTTAGAGGAAACTTCATACTGTTTTCTATAGTTGCTGCACCAATTTACATTCCCACCAACAGTGCACAAGAGCTCCCTTTTCTCCACATCCTCACCAACACTTTTTATTTGTCTTTTTGATAACAGCCATTCTAACAGGTGTGAGGTGATATGTCATTGTGCTTTTGATTTGCATTTCCTGATGATTAGTGATATTGAGCATCAGTGGATGCTTTTGAGATGAAAATCCCAGTGAGGATTTAAGGAAAGATGCTGGGAGTAGGATCTGGCCACTAAGTGGGAAGATGGAAGTAGAGACAAGAATGGTGACTAACCTGTTTGTAGATATCCCTGGGAAGGTCAGTACATGTCCCCAGGAAACCACATCCGAGGTTGAAAATGAGAACCACTCAACCCAAGATTAAGGTTTCATAAGAGTTGAAACTTGACAACAAAGTTTCCTAACCTGGGGCCCTTGGTCCACAGCCCCCTGAAATTTGAAGTCAAATTTTATTTACATGAGTAAGTTGGGGATTTTTCTGAAAGGAAAACCTATGTAGGAGAAGCTAACTGGTGGTATGGCTTTGCTTTTGGGGGTTCACGTGTAACAGATATTTGAAATATTGCCTAATATTTTAAAATTGGGAACTTGCACATAAAAATTGAAATTTGGGGCTTCTCTTGAAATAACTTGCAAAATTTGCCCACTTGGGACACGCATTCCTGAGAAGAGGATAACTCTTTTAGCTGGGGTGTGGGACCCTAGGCAGCCACAGTCCATACCTTTATGAAACCTTCCTGATGAATGCCAAAGGTCAGTCCTTGTTTATCATTACCCTTGCACTCTCTTTTCTCATTGATTTATTTTTTTCACTTGCCTAGGCCCTGGGGTTTTTGCACTTGTAACCCCTAATCTGAACTTTTAATGGGGTGTCTGGTTTCAAGAGGGTGATTGATTTCAAAAGGCTATTGAGACCAAGATCCCTTCCATTTTACATTCTGCCCTGATAATCCAGTGTTGAGATAGACCTTTAGTAGAAACAGAACATCACCCTGCCCAGGCCAGGGAGCCCAGAACCTTTTCCCCCTAAGGAATATGGTTATGCTTTGTTTCCATGAGTATGTTAAATAAATGGGTAGGTTTATATCTTGATGGCTATAAAACACAAAAATGCCTCTAGAAATTACTGAAATTCCTCCATATAGTCCCTGCAAGAGTCCTGTTTGCAAAACAAATAGTTCATTATCTGCTCAGATGAGAATGCAGTCAATGAAATCAATGGCAATCTTTGGGAAATCCTTTCTTTATGGCCCTGAGAACTTGGCTTTTGAGTGGAGACTAATCAGAAACATAAGAATACAACTCTTGCTGAGATCTTTCTAAAGTCAGGCCAACAAAGCTATGATATTTTTGAGTCTTAAGTAGGTCTTTGCATTTGGGAAGACGGCGCATGTCACTTAGAGACAATCTCTGAACCAAGACTTACAGGTGCATTGACACATATCCTCACAACTGTGCAGAACTGGAGGAGTCCTTAAAAGGTACTGGAACTGCTGTGCAGGAAAGGTGCACAAAATGAGAGCTGAAAGGATTAAGGAAAGTTGAGCCTTGTACGAAGCACTCTGTTTGCCAAAGAACAAGTAGAAGACCCGTAGCATGTGGGCCTTACACGTCTCAGAATGGATTGATTCAGTGCAATGCATAAAACACTGCCCAGTTGCACAGTTCCACCTCTACAACAAGATGTCCCCTTACTGGCTGGCAGCCAACTGCTGTGGCCCCAGTTTGTATCTGCACTCAAGTCTAGGAATTCAGTCCAGAACTGGAAGGAGAGAAAACAATTGCCCAGAACCCAAGAATCCAACGGAAGCCTATGTTGATGACCCAGTGCTTGAAACACAGATCAGTCGGAGGTACACTTGGGTTTGAGGAGTGGCAATCCCCCAGGTCAGTTAATGTATCTTTAAAATGAGGATAATCATAGAACCTACTTCCTCACAGGGTGGACAGATTAAATGAGATAACATGAGAAACACTTCGCACAGTGCCTTAGAAACCCTGGATAAGTACAAACTGCTCTCTTAGGCTGGGTTTCCCAGTCATTGACTTTGAGAATCTAATTTAAGTGCAAGTACATATGCTCTTGTACCCTTAATGGGGTTATATCCCAATAAACTCATCGTAAATTGAAAAGATTGTAATTCAGTACACCTAATTACTGAACATTATAGCTTAGCCTAGCCTACCTTAAAAGTGCTCAGAACAACTTAGCCTATAGTTGGGCAAAATCATCAAACACAATTAATACACTATAGAGTATCAGTTGATTACTCTTGTGGTCTCATGGCTCACTGTCACTGCCCAGTGTCATACCATGTATTGCTAGCTAGGAAAAAGATCAAAATTTAAAATCCAGAGTGTGGTTTCTACTAAATGCATATCACTTTCATTCCATCGTAAAGTCAAAAAAATCATTAGCCGAATCATCATAAGTTGGGGACCAACTGTAGTTAATTTGGGAGGGGATCCAGGTGACAGGAGTAGGGGTGTGAGGAAGTGAGACTGGGAAGGGAGGCAGCCACCGTGCTCATGCGCAGGTTACCACTAAGGGCAATCAAGGCTCCATCCCTCTCTGGACATCTGGGAGGCTACATGGGACAGGTCTTAGAGTCATCCCACCTGACGGATGAAGGAACTCTGTATTTATCCACCTGCACTTTATCCACAGGTGCTTGCAGTGAGGACTGTGAGCCTCGAGGGGATGTGGGCAGGCAGGGCAGCATCTGCTCCAATAGTTCTTGTTCTGATTGTGATCCTGGAGAGGAAAGAGCGTGGGCTTTGGAGCCACCCAGACCTCACTTTACATCCCAATACTGTCTTTTACTAGATATGTGATCTTCTTTGCTCCTCTGGGCCTCAGTTACCCTATTTCTCAAAATAGGAATAATTCTCTGGTGTTGTCAAGTTTATTTTGAGGATTAAGTGTGGCAATGGCCATAAAGAGGCAAGCACGTAGTAGGTGCTCAACAAATGTGAGCCTTTGGTTCTTTGGTTCTGTTTCTCCTCCTTGCCTGCCATCCTTATTCTTTTCCTAGTACCAGGATGAGCCTCAGCTGGCACCAGACGTTGTTTCCAGATGAGCAAGGACACGCTGACATCCAAACTAGTGTTTGCCTCCAGGGTGATTTCTGAGTGACATGTTGTCCTACTGCAATGATCTCCCTAGCTCTGTATTATCATGTTGTTTCTCCTTTAACTTTGAACCTTATGAATCTGTGGCTTTCATAAAATCCAGAGTGGGAGACATAAGTGGCTAGCCTGAAAGGGGCCAAGCCTGGTGTGAAATCCCAACAGGAAGAATTTCTGACCCCTGCTGCTCACCCAGCAACCCAGCGTCAGAGTGTGGGCAGATCTTGGGACTTCTTGCTAGGTCAGACGGTATGAGAGACGGCTGCCAGAAAAAATTCAGGATGCCCAGTTAAATGAATTTCTATTAGTATAAGTATATTTTGTGAAATACTTGGTTATTATAAATATGTCTAATAATAACTTCTTTAGTATATCTTGTGAAATACTTGGATACGTATACTAAAAAGTTATTTATTGTTTATCTGAAATTCAAACTGAACTGAGCATCTTGTATTTTTATTTTCTATGTCTGGCCATACCAGTCTGGGGGAACAAACCCCCATGGGAGGTTCAAGTTAGAGACCAGACCAGCAACTACTCAGTCAGCCCTACAGGCAAAGGAGAGCAGAGAAAGGCTACCTGCTCCCAGATTGCTTTACTTCAGGGCCCATAAACCCCTCATTAGAGCTGCTTTTACCTTAAGACATGGCTAACTATACAGTGGAGTTAGTCACAAATTCATTCACATTCCACTTAGATGTAAAAGAAAATATACTTGTTTATTCTTAGGCACCACCACTCAATGGGAGACAGAGAAATATAAAGTCAGCAAAACGTTACATGTGAGGCTGGTTCTGGGAAGCAGACCTGAGACCAGGATTCAGGAGCAGGTGGCACAGTGAAGGAGAGAGGAGAGGGAAGGAAGCAGGGGAAGAAGCTGAGCAAGGCTGGTACTGGCTGGAATCAGCTTCCACATGATCTCACAGGAGCTCTGGAGTATAAATGGTAGCAGAAAGTTGGTCCCACCTAGAGACAAGGGAACTGAGTTTTTGTATCTCAGTGTCAGGGGTCATTGGGCCACCCCCAGACAGGGCCTGGGCCTCCTAAACTTCCAGGTGTCTCCAGGTATGGCTGCTTCCATTGCGGAGCCAATATTCCCAAGACAGCCACTACTGTGTGTGTTGGTAGCAGTACTGTTAACAGTTGGGGAATGGGTGCACCAGCTGCTCCAGGGGATCTGGGTGTGGCACCAATAGCACCTACTATGCTCTTTTCAGTTTTACACTGTCTCTTTTCAGTGTAAGGCCACTTTAAAGAGTTTCTGTTGGGAGATACGCCTCCTTAGTGACCATTCTGCCCCCCGACCCTACCTAAGGTGTTTTGTGGCGCTGGGAGATGAGAACAGTGCCTATTTGTCTTTATGGCGGTGGTGGGGGGACTGGGCCTTGACTACTCATGGTATCTGCAGGATGATGGCCTGATCCTTGCGGCAGTGTGGCTACTCTGGTCTACAGGGGTGACCAGCCCCTTCTGGTCTTGTAGGGGTATTTTGACACCCACTGCTGGAGTCTATGGTTTAGTCATTTGCCCTAGACATAAGGTTGCTATTCATGGGACCCCTTCATTCTGACTCCAGGCTTCACCTCACCCATCAGCCCTCGAAGCTTCTTCTGCCCCAAGTTCAAGTATATCTATCTAGCCATTGTTCACAGCTGCTGCATCACTCCCCAGACACTTTGGAAGTGGCCTATTCTTGTCATCTCCTGGTAAGCCCAGGGAAGCATTCCCATGGCACGGCCAATGTTCCAGGCCTTGCCCTCTGGAATCTAACATGTCTTTCCACTTTGGGATTTTTGTCTCAGAGAGGGAAGGTCAAGCCCCATGCCCCTACTACCTACTTCCCAAACATCATTATCTTTCTTGTGGATAATGGACTGAGCTTTCTCTTTCTTCTTTCTAGAATCTATGGGGGCAGAGAGGTAGATACTCCTTTTCTCTTTCTTCCTTCTAGGGGAAAATCTTTTTTCTCAAAAAGACATTGCTTTCCTCTTTTCGCTGGGGCTATAATGGCAGAGAGAGAAGGAGTCAAAAAGCTCTACCCATAATAGGGTGTAAATCAAGAGGTTTAAAAATATATAGTACAGCCAAGTTTATAGCAGAAAAATGGAAGCAACCCAAATGTCCATCAACAGATGAATGATGATGAAAGTGGTAAATACCTAAGTGGAATATTATTCAGTCTTAAAAAAATTCTGACACAATACAATATAGATGAACCTTTAGGACATTATGCTGAGTAAAATAATCCAGTCATGAAAAGACAAATACTGTATGATTCCACTTACATGAGGTGCCTAGAGTAGTCAAACTCATAGAGACACCAAGTAGAATGGCAGCTGATGAGGGCTAGAGAACGGGGAGGAAGGAGTTGTTTAATGAGTATGAAAAATTTCTGGAGATTAGGTGCACAGCAGTGTCAATATCCTTAACATTACTGAACTACACACTTAAAAATGGTTAAGATGGCAAATTTCATTATGTGTATTTTATCACAATAAAAAATAAAAAGTGAAAACTATTTACGTCTGTTACAAATGCAGATGTCTTGTCCATGGAGGGTAAATAATATATGCATCCATTTCTTAGATGACTTATTTTATTAGACCAGTCCCTGATCTTTGAAGAGGACAGGGTCCCAAAGGAGAAGAAATATTTTCATTAAGGTGCAACCAGAAAATGTCTCAGCTAGAACCAGTATCCAGACAAAGGATATCCAGGAAAGGTAGAATCTTAGAGAAAGGGGACAATTACACCCAGGGAAAGGAGATTGGGAGACTTAGAGTCACAGACGAGAAAGGTGGAATGTAGACCAGCTGGGGAGACAAGTGGCGTCTTCAGCGGGGATTGCAGTTGTGTTGGCTGCAGGCACAGTGATCTTAGCACAGGTTTATAAAATCTTACTCAAAACCACTGGGGCCAGAAATTTGAGGGAATTCAGATTTTTTTTAATTTTAGAAAGGCAATACAGTGCCCATTTTGTATATTACAGAACATTCCCAGTGGAGTCTGGCTCAGCACCCTATAAACAAATCCATTAATATTCCCATGGCAAAATGTGTAAATATTCACATTAAATGGGATAATAAAGACTATAAATAGCCTCAGGTCAGTTCATGACATGTTTTTGCTGCCAAATAAGTTTCAGAAACAAAAATCTTCTGGTTTCCAGAACTTTTGAATTTAAAAATGGAAGAACAGGGATTGTGGACCTGTATGAATTTTGCACCATCTAAAGACTGTAAATTAACAAAGACATGAAATGTTGGAAGGGACCAGAACAATGAGTTCCAGCTCATCCAATATTCTGATTGTATAAATATGAAACAAAAGAGATTTGCCTGAGGTCACACTGCTGGTTATGGGCAGAGCTGAGGTCAGGCTTAGGTCTCCTAACCTCAACCCGGCACACTCAGCAGCAGCCTAGCAGTGGCCTAGGCTTTTCATTTGATTTCCATTTGAGTAGTTAAGCCTGGAATCCATGAAGTCAACCCTCTCTCTCCTTTCTAGTTCCCCAAAGAGGTGACCTCTTGCCTCTAAAAATAGCCCTTCTATCACTGAGTTCACTGTGCTTGTTATACCTTGTGATGGGCCAATTAAATTTTGTCTGGGAGAGGTATCTTCAGAAAGCCTTGTCCTACAGTTTCATTGATTTAACTCAAGGCGTTGTATACAGATGGTGCTCAGTAAAGGTCTGAGAAATTATTGAATTTATTTGGATATTCATCACTTGTAGACTCATCTAGAGAAAGCTATAATTAAAGGCTAAGGAAAGCAAATATTATCTTTATTTTTTAATGATGAGCATTAATGGTCATTGAAAAATGATTTTCCATCCCCGATGCCTAAGCCATGGGACTGATTCTACCTCAGGTCTCTGGGCAGAATAAAGATACATTTATGCTTGCATAGTATTTGGCACCTAGTAGATAGACTACAAACACTTGTTGAATGAGTGAGTGAATGAATGAATAATGGAGGTGTATTAGAACTCTTTGTGACAAGCAACATATCCCAACTTAAACTGAATTAAACAAGAAATGGGAAATATTGCCTGTCATAATTGAAAAGTCCAGGGCTAGATATCTTCAGACATAGTTAGATCCGGACCAGCAAATGATTATTGGGGAATCTGTCTCTTTCCTTCTTTTGGATCTGCTTTCATACATGTTGCTTATTTCTCAGGCAGGTTCTCAGGCACTGATAATAGCAAAGATGGTTACCAGAAGTATGCACTCACATGTTACCAACTCTGCAAGTAATCCTTGCAGAGAAACACAGCTTTTTTTTTTCTTTTTCTTTTTTACCAGTAATTCTAGCAGAACTCCCAGGCTTGGACTAGGCCAGATAATGTACTCATTTCTGAACCAATCATTGTGGCCAAAGTGATATGCTAGTTTCATTGGCCAGGCCTGAATGTAGTTGTCCCCTGGAGCCAGGGAGTTGGGAAGATAGAGACTGAGATTTAGGAAAGAGTAATCCCTAAAGGGAAGTAGAGGTAATGTTCCCAGAAAAAGAGAAATGTGGGAGCTGACCAGGTGTAGACAATAAATGTTTTTTACAGGGATGGATCCCTAAGAGTCTTTTTATGGTAAGTGAAGGATGCATTAAGCTCATATTTTAGAAGATAATAGTGCTTAGAAGCAATGGAAATCAACTTGATCATATACCCATAAAGAATTACTTGATAATAGACTTGAGAAATGATAATTAGATACAACCCCTTCAAATTAGCTCACCTATAGTGGTGCTTACTGTATTCCAGACAGTGTACTACTATGCACTCAACATTCAGTTAACTCATTTGATCTGTACAACCAACTTGTGGGTGGGTGGCATTCATTATCCCCACTTTACAGATGAGGAAACTGAGTCTTTGGTTCAGGAATCCTCTCAATGTCTCATAGCTAGTCATTGAAGGGGCAAATATTTCTACCCACTTATTGTTCACTCCCTAGCTTGGGCATCTCCTCTGCCCATCTGCGTTGCTGGAGGCTTCTTTTTTCTTAGATCTGCTTTTCTCCATGTTGCTTCCTTCTCAGGCAGGCTACCCGTAGGTGGTGGCAAAGATGGCCACCAGCAGACTTAGATCCAGCTGAGCAATCTGAGCAATCCTCACAGAGAAAGTCATTCTTAGGTGCCCCAGGATATAACCTGAGAAGATAGAAAGTGGCTACATGCCAGCCCCAGGACACTGTGGTGAGCACAATGTACCCTGAAAAGTAAACTTCGAGCTGACTATACAAAAGGGAGCCCTATGTCGAGACCATGAATGTCCATCCAAAAAGGGAGGCAACTTTACAGTATCTCATTGGACCCTTAACAGCTTAAAGGAGAAAGGGCACCTCAGAGTCAGACCTTAATGTCATAAGAACATTACCACCCTTCTTTTTATCCTTTCTTTATAAATGACTGGAGAGGGGCCAGATCTGATCATTTGAAGGAAAAAGATGCAGCTTTCAGGAGTAGGGCAGAGATACTCACAGCCAGGAGTGGTATTTGACAGACAATATACTCTTGGATCCTGATAGGTGAGAAGTGTGTAGTGTCCTTACTCTGTCCTGGTCCAACTCCATCATCCCACCAGCCTCTCACTGGAGGCCAAAGGCGTCTATAGGAACAATCCTGAGATCATTCTCACTCTTAATCTCTTGCATTCATTTGGTGCTACGAGGCTGTAGTGTTTTGAAAACAGAGTTGGATCTTGAATTTTCCCATAAATCTGCTTAGTTTAGGAGCTATTTATATTCTCTATACCTTTGAGACTTTGACTATATAATAAAACAGCTTTTAACAAAGGTTGAATACTTTGAGCACATGTATTTAAATTTTAAAATAAAGACAGAAAGAGAAAATGGAAGCATTGAGCAGAAGCAGCAAATATATCTCTGATGAGAGGGAGGTTTTGATCCATGCTAGTTTCTCTATATGGTCATCATGTTTAGCTCAAAGTTTCCTAGCAGACTGAGCAAAAAGAGAAATACGTTTACAAATTCTTTTTATCATGAAGAAATATACCAATTTTGAAAGGTATGCTTCTTTGCATTAAATTCCAAAAGATTTATCATGTGGGACATTTTATAGATCAAAATGTGGGCAGCAGTATCCTCAGCAATTTAACCACAGACGCAATCTGCCCCTCCCCCCCACCGTACTCCTGTTATCACCCTCAGTAAAAGGTGAGAGCAAAACATGAAGTTTGACTATTAACATCTCAGTTCCCTGAGGTAAGCAATCTTATATATGGCAAAATATAAAGCGAACATGAAAATATGATAATCCTCCATTTTCTCAATAAGGAGACCACAAAAATATTTTTTTAACCATTCGATTATATAAATTTTTAGGGACATAGATAATCTACTTTTAAATTATGAAATCCATTTGATTTCATAATTTACACACATTTAAAATCGCATGTATAAAACAATATATTTAGAAATATCGCACTTTTTCCATTTATATTTCAAGAAAACAATAGTATTTCTACTATATTCATTATTGTCCACATCAGTGTCTTCATCATCAGAGTCACTTTTTGAGTGATTTTGTAAGGTAGAGAATAACAACTTCACTTCCAGCTAATGGTTGCTGTTGAGAAATGTCACTTTTTGAATTCACATGTAATATCCCCACTGGAAATTGCATCCCAAGCTCCAAATATCCATTTGTGTGGCATTATAGTAGCCCCCTCACCCCCACCTCATTTATCTGTTAGGGCATATTTTTTTTATGTAGATTTAAAACACAGTTTTTAAACACAGTCATACATTTGCAACTAGGAGGAAGTCATTCCTTTGGGAATCATGGTTAAAAATTCCATCCATTGACTTTTTTATTCTTCATATAAACAGGTGACTTCCCTAAGCATCTAAAACCAGACTTGATTAAGGTCATTTTCTACCAATGTGTCCTCCCCAAACAGTACATTGTGGTTCAAAATAAAGTAATTGAGAGAACACTCTGTAACACAAGAATCTTTTACAGGACAGGACAATGTTAAGACATTTTCAGAGTTTTGTCACATGGTGGCCCAGTGCTTAATCTGCCCATAACACAGCCAACTCAGAAACCTACCAAGGAAATGCTAAGTCACTTAGAAGGAAGACACTCCTCTGGGAAACATAGACCTCAATTGTGTTTTGCTAGGTCCATGATCTTGTGCCAGTCACTGAAATTCTTGGGCCTTGGTTTTCTTATGGGTGGAATGAAAGGTTTAGGCTAGATCAGGTGGGGTTTGGGGCGGGGCACAAGAGGGACCATGGGGGAATGGCTTCATATTTCCAGCAGAGTGCCTCTCTGGTACACTCACCTCATTCCCAAGTCAACAAAGTAATTCTGCTTTGATCTATTTTATATAAAGGGATTCCAGGTAAAAATTTTCTTTGAAGTAAAGACTCCATTTTTTTAATTAAAAAGAAAAGGGGTGAATAGGCTCATATTGAGGTCTGCCTGCTCTGAAGTTCTCTGACTTCGAAGCCATCAAGGGTCATAGTTAAACCTTCCTATTGATAGGTAATGAAGATATGATGTGTCTGGTGATTGGGGGTGGGGTTTGGGGGTAGAAACTGCCTGTGAGTTGGTGAGCATATGTCATCTGGCCACACAGATACTATAGAGAGTCCACCATAAAGTCCCATTTAGTTGGAGTCCCATCATTCTAGAAAATCTGCTCATAATTTTAGGAGAAAGAAGTAAATGAGAAGGAAGCAGTGATTCTCAAACTTTGCAGCAGATTGGAGTCACAATAAAGATCCCAATGCCTAGGCTACACTTCATACTAATTAAATCAAACTTTGGAGGAGGGACCCAAGTATCAGAAATTTGTAAATCTCCCAGTGTGAGTCGAATGTGCTATCAAGTTTAAGAATAAGTGATATTGGTACAGCCACTATGGAAAACAGTATAGAGGTTCCTCAAAAGATTAGAACATAGAATTACTATATGATCCAACAATCCCACTTCTGGGTATATACCCAAAAGAATTGAAGGCAGAATCTTGAAGAGTTATTTGTACACCCATGTTCATAGCAGCATTAGTTACAATAGCCAAAAAAGAAAACAACTCAAATATCCATTGATAGATGAATGGATAAACAAGATGCAGTATATACATACAAGGTGAACTTCCTTAAAAAGGGAGGAAATTCTAACACATGATAAACATGGTTTATCCTTGAGAACATTATGCTAAGTGAAATAAGCTTGTCACAAAAGGATAAAGACTACATAATTCCAGTTATACGAGTTACCTAGAGTAGCCAAATTCATAGAGACAGAAAGCATTATAGTGGTTGCCAGGGGCTGGAGAGAGGTGGGGGTGGAGAGTTGTTGTTGAATGGGTTTAGAGTTTCAGTTTTGTAAGATGAAAAGAGTTATGGAGATTGGTTGCACAGCAGTGTAAATATGCTTAACACTACTGAACTGTACACTTAAAAATGGTTAAGGTGGTAAATTTATGCTATGTGTACAGTAGTCCGTCCTTATCTGAAGTTTTGCTTTCCACAGTTTCAGTTACTTGCAGTCAACCACAGTCTAAAAATGTTAAATGGAAAATTTCAGAAATTCACAGGTTTTAAATTGTGCGCCATTCTGAGTAGCATGATGAAATCTTGTGCTATGCAGCTCCATCTCGCCCCGGAGGTGAACCATTCCTTTGTCCACTGTCTCCGTGCTGTATATGCCCCTCATCCATTAGTCACATAGGAGCCATCTTAGCTACCAGATTGACTGTTGTTGAGGTATCATAGTACTTGTGTTCAAATAATCCTTATTTTACTTAATAATGGCCCCAAAGCACAAGTGATGTTGACAATTAGGATATTTCAAAGAGAAGTTGCAAAGTGCTTCCTTTAAATGAAAATATATGTGTACATAGGAAAACACATAAGGTTCAGTATTATCCTTGGTTTCAGGCATCAACTAGGAGTCTTAGAATGTATCCTCATTGATAAGGGGGACTACTTTACCACAATTAAATATAAAATAACATAAAAAGAATAAGTGGCATCATATAACACCTTGCTGCTTAAAGTGTGATCTGTGGGCCAGCAGCATTGGCGTCTTCTTAGAAGCTTGTTAGAAGCACAGAATCTCAGGCTCCACCCCAGACTTGCTGTATCAAAACCTGCATTTTTTAATGAGGCCCCACCACCACCTGCCAATGGTCTGTGCACACATTAAACTTTGAGAAGCACTAGTTGTGATGGATTGAATATTAGACCAGAGTTAAAAGACATAGTGAACATGGTCATTGGGTCATTTTCCTACCCAGCACTCACCTCCTCTCCTCCTACTTCTTACGGAACCCAACATTTTCTGAGTGGCCACTTGCTCAGGAAGCCAACCTCATGCCCCACATGGTCCCACTCCCCACTGACTGGTTTATTGGTGGATGTGTTGCCTGGTTCTGGCCAAGGAAACTAAGGGAAGTTCTGCTGAAGAGGTTCTGGGGTTGCTCAAGAAGAAATGGCCTCTCCCTCCTTTGGAAGTTTCCATGCAGGCATCTTGGAAAAGTGGAGCGGCTAGCCTGGTCCTTGATAGCACAGAGCCACCACTGACAAAGTCCTGCGTCCACCTTACCAGTGGATTTCTGCTTATGTGAGATTAGAAATGTACTGATTGTTTGACTGTGTGAATCAGGATTTCTGTTACATGTAGCCCAGAGTTTCTCTTTTTGGAGCTGGATAATTCTTTGAGAGTGGAGGGCTGTTGTGTTCATTATAGAATGTTTAGCAATGACTCTTACCTCCATCCATTAGATGCCAATCACACTTCCCTGTCCCTCAGTTGTGACAACCCAAAAGTGTCTCCAGACGCCTTGCCAAATGTTGGAGGGGGCTGCAATTCGCCCCCAGTTGAGAACCACTGTCACAGACAAAGGCATCCTAAGTAACATGAGGACCTTTTATTCAGTGTGTGCTTAGGAAGGTAAAATCGCTGCCCATGCTCCAGAGTGTTTCAAGGATCAAAGTGAAGTCAAGTGTGTGAGAAAAGCAAACACACACAAAGTGCTGCTAATCATTACCTGTCTTTGATGCTGCTGGTGCACTGATAACGATGTTGTAGTTTCCATTTGTTCTTATAATAGGCAGAGATGTTTAACTTAACAGATGGCCAACTTGGATAGTGAATGGAACTTTCTTCAGCAGAGTTGAGGAGCCCTGCCAGCATGCTCGGGCTCTTTCTCCTGCTCAGAAATCCCCATCTCTTACCACCCGCCCTGAGCTGGGCTGCCAATCCTGATTCATTGTTCACAAGGCAATGGGTGCTGCAGAGTTCACCTGTTAAAACATTTTCACAGATTAAGAGAGATCTTCGTATTTAGCCACTGAAGAGACAGATTGATGCCCTCCATACAATAATGTGTTTGCAGCTCACACATCCATGTGTTTGAGACCTGCAGAGTCAGGGGACTCTGGACAACCTCTCTTACCTTATGTTTCCCTTTCTATAATCAGCCAACACTTTGAGATCATTTTCTTTAGGAGCTCCCTGATTCCTAAAATCAGTGCCTTTCGGTTTACTTTCAGTTTAGTTTCATTTAAAGTGTCACAAAACATCTTGGGGCAAGAAGGCTTACAGGGAAGCGGGACTTAACAGAAAGGACTGGATGAGAATTGAGGGCAAGGGAACAAGAGAGAGGACTAGTGCTGTGAAAGGGAGGCATCCGAGAGCAACGGATGCTTTGGTCATTTATATCATCAAGTGCTTATTATCAAGGTGCAGTACTAGGTGCTGGGGTTGAGGCTGACGTGGGAGCAAAGGGCATTAAAGACAGTCACATCCCTTGGGGCCCCACAATCTACTGGGTAATAAGTAGTGGACACCGGGTTACTCTCCTAACCTCTTGTATTTTGGTATAGGGTAACTAACTCCAGCAACATGGCAATTGCCCTATCCCCACCCCTACAGCCCATGTGCTTTGCAGGTCACGTGCTCACTTTCTGAACTGGAGGTAGGACACTCATCAATCTATAGATAACATTATAGAGCCTGGCATAAAATGACTTGGATTGGAGAAGGCATTTGTTGGTAGTTTCTAGGAAAAACCGTTTTCCTTTCAGGAAAGGGTGTGTGGCTTGCAAAAGCCATGCCAGGCCCTCTGCAGCTATGTTATTTCCACCAGAAGTCAAGCTGAGGATCAAGCCAGTATATAAAGCAAGGCTGGGTCTGCAGAGTTTCAGGGAAATCAAGCTGGAGCTTTGATCAAACCACAAGTGATCCACTTCTGGACTTTTGAGTGGCATATGTTAATAAAACCTCCTACTGTATAAGCCAGTTTGAACTGAATTTTCTGTTGTTTTTATCATAAACTAAGAGGATGTGACAGTGAACAAACTAAATGTAGATTGGCTGATAAGAGATTTTCATGCAGAGAATAGCAAGGATGTCTTTACTTAAATGAGGAAGTTGGCAATCCTGGTTTAGTAAAATGGCTGCTTATGGTGGACCTGTTGCACCCTGGTATACAGACCTTCTGTGTCTGGAGACATGACGTTTGGAGATCTGATGGGAAATACTCAGGATATTGGCAAGATTTCAGTAAAGTCCTAGAAGAGTCACATTTAGGGAGAAGGTGGCCCATTTGGGAGTGGAGAGGGGAGAAAATACAGCTTTGTTAAGAGAGGGCCTTTTTGCCTGTGGCCTGCAATCTAAAGTGACTAGACATTGATGAGCAGATCCTGTTGGGTTGGAAAAGATCATTTCAGTGGTGGAGACACTGCATGTCAGGGTGTACAGCAGAGGGTATATGGGAAATCTCTGTACTTTCTGCTCAATTTTGCTGTGAATCTAAACCTAAAATTCTAAAATATATAAAGTCTATTAAAACATAAAGTCTATTAAAAAAAGAAAAGTTGGAAGGCATCAACGACATGCCCACTCAAATGTTAACAAGGCAGTGGCCAGGACAGATACACTCAACTCCAGCATCTGGCAAAAGTTAGAACACAGGCAACAAATCAGGTGACTTAGCAAGAGAAAAGATTGGGACCTGAGGAAAACATTGCCCCAGTTCCCAAGTCTCTCCTGAGCATCTCGTTTTAAAGACATCAAGCTTGAAATAGGGAACAATTGACTTATTATGAAGATGCAGCTGGGAGGCAAGGAGCAAATTTGAGGTGCCTCCCCACTTCAGAGATGAAGGAAGATGCCAGTAATCTGAGGAGCCGGGAAATGAGCAATGACAGAGGCCAGTTGCCAGCTCAAGGATTCTGACAAACTTGAACTCCCAGCCCAGAAACTTGAATCGAAGAAACCCATTAAATTCTTAAGGGAGCTGAATTGCCAAAGAAAGTGGTCAGCTATGGCCTGAGATTGCCCATTTCTCAGGGCAATCCCTGAACATGACCCACAAGCATGATGCTAAAACAGTGACTCTTCTTGGAAGGCATCAACCACATGCCCACTCAGATGCTAACAAGGCAGTGGCCAGGACAAATACACCCAAACCCAGAGCTGAGGGCTGCCATCTTGTCTGACCGAGGACCTTGCTTTACCACCAGACAAGTAATCCTCAACAGTGCCTCAATATCGTAGGTACTGTTGACCAATGACAACTGAAGGTGTTTCCCATTCTCTCCTTCTCCAAATGGAGAACTGCACTTCTGGAAATGCTTACTGCAGATATCTGTTTTTTTCCTGGCATTGCTGCCTATGTTGATGGTGGTAAACTTCAGAATTTAGTTCATAGGTTACCATTCCATGAGTAGTTACTTCCAGACATGATGGAGAGTATGATGGCTCTTCCAGAAAATATGAACTTGAATCTGAATTCAGTAACTGGATGAATCATAGGGCTTCAACCTTTGGGAGATGGAGTGAGTCTATTTTAGCCAAGTGTGAGTATTTCTGATGATTATGAAAGGGAAGGAGAGTATAGATGTTGATTTACCAAAGGGGCAGACCATAATGGAATGTTATGTTTACTGCTCTAACACTTTCTCTGGATAATAGTCCTTCAGATGTTCAGATAATTATACATGAATTCACAGCTTGCATGGTTTAGAGAAAGCCAACTCCACTCCTAGGTTTAGGGCTGAGGCATACATAAAGTTGGCACTAAGCTTACACTGGTGACTCAGTGCGGACCCTTGAGAATGCATGAGGCTCTGCTTGGAACTCCTCAGAGACATATTCTCTCTCCTTTTTTGAGGGATTAAATTTGGGGGAATATGAGTGCTAGAACAGCCATTTCACCACCTGAGGGGAACCAGCTGAGACTGAAGCCAACATAAGAAGGAAAAGTTAAAAAAATCAACTGTGACTTGATTGTCCATTTCTACACTTACCCTTGAGCTTTTGAGTTATATTGTGTCTTCTTTAATATTTGATTTAGTTTATGAGTTTTTCTGTTACTTGCAACCAAACAACCAACTATTATAGAGTATAATAAATGCTGGAATGAAAGTATGAAACATTATTGGGTAGTTAAGAGAGAAGGTAGGGTAATTAGCTAAGAGAAGCAACATATCTTTAAGCATTTAGGGTGGAAAGAGTTGGAAAGGACCATTGCATTTCTTAGCATTAAGCACATCCTCTTTGTGGTGTTTTCTTGGACTCATCTCTGGCCATCACTACATTTCCCTTAGTCCATCCATATCGGAATGAATGTGTAAAGGCCTTCAGTACTGGGCATTGCACCTGGCATCTGAAAGTCCCCAATAAATGTTGGAAGGTGAAAGGAAGCCTTTCACCTGTCACTCCCAGTCCTTCAGTCAGCTGAGGGAGTTCCCCAGTTTCCACTGACCCTGTAAGCAGCCAGCCTCTCCTAACCCTTTTCCTCCCCACTGTGGTTGCAGAAGATGGATCACATGTCTCCCAGGCTGAGAGCCTTCCTCTCTGAACCCATAGGAGAAAAGGATGTTGTCTGGGTAGATGGGATCAGCCATGAACTTGCGATCAATTTGGTCACTAAAGGTTTCAACAAGGTAATTCCTTTTTCCTTTTTTTTCCAACTTCTCTTACTAACCTCTCTTCCTCTAGTCCTGCCAGATGGCAACTGCTGCCACGTGTTCCTACAAGTGGCCATCAGAGAGCAAAGCTGCCATTTGGCAGGGCGCCACATGCTTCTGTGCTCCTGACCCCACATGTTTGGGCAGCCTCAAGGGCCAGTGGATGATGGGCAGATTGAATCACTTCACATCAGAGCAGCTGGGCCAGGCATTATTCACTTGGTGTACAAACACCCAGCGGTTGACAGAAGTGAGCCAGCAGCCCAAATCTGGAGCTGAGCTGTCAGGATGGGTGATTTGGTTGCACTCCCAACCCCCATGAAGAGATCTGTGGGGTCTCACTTGCTCCATCAGAGCACCAGCCTCAGGATGGCAGGTGGAATAACAGTAGCCTGAGGTCTACATCAGAGTAGGAGGATGTGAGTTGTTCTAAGATGTCACTAGCAGCCCAAGAATGGCCTCAAGGATTTCTAATGGAATCTAAGCATTCTTTTCTATGTTATTGTTTTTATGGTACTATTATAAGGCAGCTTGGAGCTTTAGAAGAGAATCAGAGATGGTCCTAAAGAGTACCCAAGGAAGCTGAGCACAACAGAAGCAGGTGGGAATTCACACAGAGCCTTGCACACTGTTAAGAGAGAGGCAGCAACAACAGAACCATTGCTGCTCACTCCCTTCAGTTTTCAGCATCAGTTTATACCATCAGGAAGGAAGATGTTGCAGAAGCACCTAAAGAGGCTGGGAAACGGCATTTGTATGGCTGATAATCAGTTTGGTTTGCTCCAGCACAGTGCACGGCTGTTTCCGAGGAGCATCTGAACTACTGGGCCTGTGGTTTTCTGACTGACATGCTGCTTTGCACCAGATGTTAAATATTCTGATTATTGCCCCAACCTACCAGCCAATTTAATAGCCAATAGGTGGTATTGTCAGAAAGTTGGAGCTCCATGATTGAGGTCCACTTGATTCTTTCCTCTCAGATAAGGGAGATAGGACCACTCCCAAACACGTAGTAAAGTAGGCAAGTCTGACTAGGGGAGACAATTCAAATTAAAACATTTTATAAAAAAGAAGTGATTGTCCCTTTTACTTTTCTATCATGGTATAGCATACTTGCACTGATACAAACTGTTCAGCTCAATGAATTTGGACAGATTTTACACACACACACACACACACACACACCCCATGGACCCACTCACTACATGGATCCCGTGATCAGACACCTCTAGAATTTTCCAGATGATTCTCTTGTGCCTCTTCCAAATCAATGCTATCCCCCACTCACAGAGATAACTAGTATTCTGGCTTCTACCACCACTGATTTAATATTTCCATAATAATGAGGTTTTGTTGTTGTTCAGTCACACTCGTCATTTAAAAACTATTTTTATTTACATATAGTAAAATTTTCACCTATTTTAGTACACAGTCCTGTGAGTTTTGCCAGATGCATGCACTCATGTAGCCACTCCCACAATCAAGACATAAAACAGTTTTGTCACTCCAAAATGTCTCCCTTTGACCTTCATATTCCCCACCCTCAGTCCCTAGGAACCATTGATTTGTTTTCTGTCCCTATGGTTTTGCTTTTTCCAGCTTAACTGTGTTTTTAATGAGGATTGCAGGTGGGGTGATAGGCATATTTAAGACAAAGGCACGAATGAATGAGAAATTCTCAGGCATCCAAGAACTTGCTATGCAGAGTCAGAGCTGTAGTCATGACAGATTCCTTGGCCTTGTCTCATGGGCACTGACTCTTTCCTCACCCTTTCTGAGGACCTGTTGGGACACAGACCATGAGGGTGCCCTCAGCCCTACTTGCCTGGGCTTTTCTCTTAGCCATTATCACTCTCCCAAGACACTGGACACTGGAGCCCCAGACCCCATGCTATGAATTCACCCAAGTCTCTTCAGAAGCCCAAAAGTCAAACATTTGGCTGCATTCTGTCTGAGTGATTTCATGCTTGCCTTTCCATGGAGCAGTCAGCTTCAGCCTGAGGATCTAGCTCTCTGCCATCCAACACAGTGGCACTGGCCCCTGTACCAGTGAGCATCTGTCTGAATTGAGATGTGCTAAAAATAAAAATACACATTGGAGTTATTCCAATAGGTAGAAGTAAGTTTAACATCCTAAATAATCTGATTTGGCTCAGTGCTCTTTGAAGACACTGTAAAACTATATTCTTGAGCCTAAGTCTTCTTCCTGAAAGACGTTTGGAAGATCAGAGTGGAGTAAATGTTCTAGGTGCCACCAGCTTCTCAAATCTCTCCTAATAAGAGGACTAGCACATGATGTTTGCTACATGTCAGGCACTGTTCTAAGAGCATCACATATATTTATTTTGTTTTATCATTTAAAAAATTCTATAAGGTATACTGTTTATCCCCATTTTACCAATGGGGAAACTGAGGCACAGAGCAGCCACATGACTCACTCAAAGTCACTCAGAGTGGGAGAGATGAAATTTGAATCTGAGAAGACAAGCACTAGGGCAGGCAGTCACATAAGTTTGGGGTTACTCTGCATAGGGTTGCCAGATAAAATACAGGAACCTAATAAAATTTCAAGTAAATGAATGATTTCTTTTAGTATAAGTTTGCCCCAGGGAGACAGGGAAGAGAGAACAGAAGGGACAAGCCCTGCACTGGATTAAGCATTCACACTAAAGACAAGGAGTTTTAAACTGGAGATGACTGAGCGATATGGATTCGTCAGGTTATCATTGGCTATCAGTGGCCATGACGGTTTTAGAGCCAACAACCAATGAGAGAAAAAGAAAGTTATTCATCACTCAGTGAAGTCTAGTGACAATATAAAGTGCACTATAGGTGCCAAGGAGCCAGAAGCTTTGGAAGAGGACTGTAGAAGGTTGAGAAGGAGAAGGCTGAGACTCCATATCTCTGTTTGAAAAGGCCAGGTGTCATAGGGAAGACTGAAAATTTTAATTAGTGTGGAGGAGGATTGGTTACTAATTTGCAGGGCCCAGTACAAAATGAAGATGTGTGGCCTCTTGTTCAAATTTATTAAGAATTTCAAGATGGCAGCAGCAGGGCATTAAACCAAGTGGGGCTTTCTGAGCACAGGGCCCCGTATGACTGGATGGGTCACACATAATAGAACCAACCCTGGTGCAGAAGCAAATGTTGCTACCGTTTAGCAAGAAATTGGACATGGCAAACTGGAGGATGGTCCAGACCTGCTCACTGTTTGGACTTGGAGTTGAGGGGAAGTCTGCCCTTGGATTACCATCCTGCCATGTGGTCATGGCTGCCACAGGAAAGAATGAACATCCCTGGCTTCGAGATGGCCACTGTTCAGGGTGATGAGATTTTTGTGTGTCTACATCACCTTCCCTACAGCCAGATTTTTCTGAGCTTTGGCCCAAGGAGGTAGAAGGGCAGTTTCTGTTTTCTAGGATTAGGGGCAGGCTTTCTGGAGCCAACAGAGAAACTGAGCAGGCTTCCAGCAGGGCCACAATGGGAGTCCATGACTCCGGTTCCCCTTGGGAGCAGTGTAAAGCAGGCTAACTCTCACCCCACCACTCCACCCCTGCCGCCCAGGAAGGTTGTTGGGTGAGACCAGAGAGGAAGCAGAGAAGGGAGCGTCAGATTGCAACTTGGCTCTGGAGACTGCAAGATGAGGCCCTTCTTCCTGCAGCATTCCTGGAAAGTTTGCCTCTGGCCCTGCGTGCCATACATTCCCTGGTTTCCTGGCTGCTGAGCCTGGTGGTGACATGGAGGCTCTAATTACCAGACCATCAGATGCCAGCAGCGGCCTCCAAAATGGCAGAGGACTCCATAGATGCCAGACCAGACAGTGGGTGGTTGGGATATACGAGAATGGGGCTGAGGAAAACAGGAGTCTTAATCTTCCAGTTCTTAGTGACTATATCTGGAAAATGGGACGGGGTACATGTGAGGATCAGATAGATTAAAACGTGCAAATGTCCTGGAGCTCATCAAAGGTACTCAAAAAAGCTACTTGCTGTTATAATCATCAGGAGCAGCATCATCAGCATCATCATTAATGTTCTCTCTCCTTGGGAAAAGCTCTCTTTTTTTTAATTCTGTTACCTTCCACACCTACTGTAGCAATTGGCTCAATATTCAATAAATGTTAATTTTTAAAATGTCCAATTACGAAACATCTCAGTAAAATCCATCAGTGAAAATTCAAGAATACTTAAAAGTAAAATGAGATCATTCTAAACAACTATACTGCTTTTTTAAAAGAAAAAAAATAGCAGTTTAAAATGACCATGAAATCTTGGCTTTTTCTCTTTTCAAAATCTGGATAATGACTCGAAATAAAAAATAAAATAAAATAAAAAAACTCCAATGGTTGGGTATATTTTATGACTGGGATTTAGCTTTTATTTAATTTCTTTTTTAAAAAAATATGTTCCCTTTGGTCAAGATGAAGTTTGCTTTGTTTATGGAACTGAAAGTAAACAGACACCAGCAAGTTTTCCTGGAGATGGCCCAGAACTCAAGGTGTGGACACTGGTCTTGTTCATTCCAGGCTGGAGAGCACCCAAACTGCCCCCAAGAGACTGGCATTTAATGTTACCTTAAATCTTCTGGCTTCACTCTTTGGTGACTTGGCCAATCTATGCTCATACAATCTTGGATGTCCCTCTCTCCACGTGGTCCTTGCTCTCCCCATCAGTAAGACTGTGATTAAAATGGTAAAAAAGGGGATGAAACGTTGTGGGGGAAAGTAGTAAGACAGCTAGGAATGCCATAGACTAGGAATCATGGAATCTTTATTTTACATGTGTTTCATCCATAAAGACTCTTCAGAAAGGAAAGATGGGCAAGGTTTAGTGTGTTTTAAACCCTCCCACAGGGCTACATATTCCAGGATGAAAAAAGAGCTTGCACTATTCTAATGCTCTCACACTGAACTCAATTTAATTTGCAGGAGGGGACAGGGCATATGGTGTGCCTTTGAAAAATGCAGAAACTAAGGCCTTGGTTCTGTAGGGTCTCACTTCAGGTTAAGTGAGTTGCCTGAAATCATACAATTGGTTTGCAGAAGTAAATCGATGTTAAGATGCCCTTTATCTGCCAGGCCCCCATGTAGTGGCTCTAAATCAAAGAAGATTTTGTCCTTGAGGGGACATTTGTCAATGTTTGGAGATGGTTATGAGGGTCACAATTCAGGGGCAGGAGTCAGTCAGTATGCTGCTGGCATCTAGTGGGTAGAGGCCAGGGTTGCTGCTAAACTTCCTACAGGGCATAGGATGACCACCCTCCGACCCCCACAACGCACAAGTATCCAAAACATCAACAGTGGCCAAGGGTTAGAAACCATTTGCTAGAATGATTGAAAAAGTGGTACGGTGGGGAGCGTCTCTAACTCCGTGTATGTGTGCATGTGCTCATGTGTGTGTTAAAGAGAAAAACACTAGATCAGAGGACTGAAGAGAGCATGAGAGGTCTGCTAGGCTCTCACTCCTCAAAATGTTGCTCCTCAAAGCATGCTCAGGAGTGTGTTAGAAATGCAGGCTCTCAGGCCCCACCCCAGATTTACTGAATCAGAACCTGCCTTTTAACAGGATCCCAGGCGATTCATGTGCTCATTAAAGTTGAGAAGGGCTTTCATTCATCCCAGACTGGATAGCCCCCAACCCTGCCCCCAGGGCTGGGTATTTACCTTGGCCTTATATCTCACCCCAGGGCCTGTCCTGAATCCCTATCACCCAGTCAGGGTTTCAGGGACTGCCAGTCTCCTTCTAGTCTGACCTGTGCCCCCTCCTTTGATTTTCACATGGTCTTCATGTTGGGGAAGGAAGAGCACATCTGAGTCAGCTTATTATAACCTTTCCCGTTTTCCTCCCTGCCTCGTCCTCTTCCCACAGGCCTACATCCTGTTGGGACAGTTCCTTCTGATGCACAAGAATGAAGCAGAGTTTCAGAGATGGCTCATTTGTTGTTGTGGCGCCACGGAGTATGAGGCCCAGGAGAGTTCTAACTGCCTGAAGCAGTGGTGCTCCTGCTTCCTATAAACTCGCCTCCTTGCTCTGCCTCCTGGATAAATGACACATTCTGTATAAACTGAGACCCTGGCTCAGAGTCATTATTTCTGTTTTTAACTTTAGTGATACATGCTCATTACAAAAAGTAGTTTGAGAATATAAAAAAGGATAAACACAAGAAAAATGACTTCAAAGTCTACCACCCAGAAGCAACTATCATTCCCCTTATGTAAATATTAGGCCAAATATCTCAGCATAAATTTATATGAAAGAATGGACAATTTTATTTAAAAATAGGAATTAAAGTTCAAATCATTGTACTAGTTATCTATTGCTGCATAACAAATGAACCCAAAATGTAGCAGCTTAAACAGTAATTTTATCTCACACAGTTTCTGAGGTTCAAGAATTAGCCGACAAACGTTGATTTCTTTCTCATACTACGTGTGCAGTACATGTACTCAGATGAATACTGTTTGTTGTAGTCATGCTGAAACTTAAGCTGATGGAGAGTCCCTCTCCATATGCTCTTCCATGAGTACCACGCAATGAGAACGAGCCGTGGTGAATTACACACTGTCATTCAAAGTCTCTTCCCAGAATGGTACCCTCCACTTATGTTTGAATTTCATTAACCAGAGCAAGTCACATGGTCATACCTAACTCCAAAGTGGCAAGGATCCTACTGAACTAAGAAAAAATGGAAATATTTGGTGACAGCACTAATTGATTAAATTCATTATTTTTCCCTGAATGCCTCACAGCTGCTGTATTTCCTAAATTCGTAAAGTGACTGGGATATTTTTATTGGGGTCTACTTAACTGTGTCTAGCTTTGCTGCTTTAGCTCGCCCCACAAAAAAGTCCAAAGAGAAGAATTCCAAGTGAGCCCACTGGTTGGCCCAAAGGTTTGAATCGCTCCATCTCCTGAAAGTGCAGGTTCTGACCGTCCTGAGCCTCTTCCCTGCTCCCACCTACACAGATTAATTCAGTGCATTAATTCTCCACTGACACAATCATGATATTTAGAAGTCACTCATTTTCTAAGACTGGTTGGCTTACTGCTGCATAGAGAACTGTCCCAAACATTAGTGGCTTTGAATAGCAATCCTTCATTTATTCCCGGTTGGCTCTAGGGAAAGGAGAGAGGGAAGTAGCTTTCTTTTTCAATCTATTTCCACACACCCTGTTCACAGAAATCTTCCCTACAGACACTGGGAATGTTTCCCTTCTGCTGTTCATTCCTTTATGTTGATTTTTGTCTTTCTCATAGGTAAAATTATTGGCTTCATTTCATCATGTCTTGTTGTATTCCCCACCTTTGTTGTGGGATTTTGCAGTCCTTCTCACTACAGGCCGAGTAACTCTCAGCCTCTTGAGAGAGACTTGGCCAGTGGTGCCAACCTGAAATGACAGCATTTCAGTCCTGGGCTTCACTAGGCATTTCCACGTGCTCTCCTGTGCCTCTGCCAGCACTGAGAGAAAAGATATTCCCTTGGATAATTGCTGTCCTAACAGCCTAGGCCCCAGGATGAGCCCAGTTGGAGCCGACCTGGCCCCAGCCTGCAGCAAGAACTCAAGGCCAGCCAGACCTGCAGTTTGACACAAAGCTGCCCCACTGAGCCCGGCCAGGATCAGCTGACACAGTGAGAATAAAGGATTGCTATTCAAAGCCACTAATGTTTGGGACAGTTCTCTATGCAGCAGTATCTAACTGATAAATTCCTTCTATTCTAAAATGTCCTTACCCTGCCAAGGGGTACTACATTAAAGTCCAACCAAACCTTTAGATGGAATAGCAGGTTAGGTGGGAGGAGAAACATTACCTCTGGAGACAGCCAGGCATGGGTGTGAATTCTAGCTCAGCCAATGCCATCTTATCCTGGATGAACTACTTAAACTCACTGAGCCTCGGTTTCTTCATCTGTAAAGTGGGCGCAGAAAGGTAATTACCTTGACTTGAAGGGTAGATTAATTGAAACCATATGTGTTAGGTATATGGTGCATAGCAGGAATACTGTCTTTGTTCTCGAGCTTTCCTAAAATCTAGCCTCCTGAGTACTTGGACATCATGTGGCCCTTGGGAGAGATTTCACAGCTGTGAGATGAAAAAAAGCCCAGCTATCAGTTCACCCAAGCTAGTCCAGTTCTGCCCCACGCATGAGTACTGGACAGTGTACAACTGGTAGGGACCACACACTCTTCAGTGAGTGGGTAGGAAAGAACAACAGATAAAATTCAGATTTTGACTGGAATCTTGTAGGGTCACATTAACCCATGGAGCCCCAAAAGCATTTTCAAGGACACTCAGGAAGAGCAGATTTGCCTGTGTGTCCTTAGCCTGATCAAAGGCTCATCTTCTACTCTGCAGGGCAGTTTCAACGAATTGGGAGTGAGTTGGTGCCTGAGAACATTTACAAATTGTCATAGATTTGACCAGCATCTTAAAGAGGAGCTGAACTATCTGTAAGGAAGAAAGGCCAGACATTAATTCTTGGCTTGATATCTGTAGTTTGGAAATATTTATAAATCAATAAATAATTTTGGTTAGTATTTATGGAGTGTCTAAGGTTCTGAGCATAGTTAGGTGATGTGGAAAAAGCAAGAGAAATAAGTACAAGTTTCTCTATCTTCAAGGAGCTTACAATTTAATAAGAAGTGATTGGGAAAGGGGAGGGCCAAGGTGTTAAGGGGTGTATTTTAGTTTGAGCCACCCAGAAGCAGAACCTGAGACATGGTCAGAGAGAAAGTAGTATATTCAGGAGTGTTCCCAGAAAACGCCAGCAGAGGAGGAAAGACTGCGGTAGGGAAGGGAAAGCAGCCAATAGTGGTGTGCCATCACTATTTATCACTGTGGGCAACTGGAGCTCAGTTTTGTCAGGGAGCTATAGGAGCCAGTGTAGACAGGCACTTAGTTACCCCACCCTAGGGTATCTAAACACCACTCTTATCAGTCATTTGTTGAGTGCTGCTTCCACAGGAAGTTAATCCCTCAATGCTTGAGCCTACCACAGGAGAATGAACCTCACTGAGAAAGTGGTCAGGCAAAGAAATGCAGGCACTGCCAGCTGGGAGTCTAGCCAGGCGCCTGCACTGAAGTGGTAAGGGTGAGGGCACATGAGCGGGCAGGGCACCTACAGCTTCTGCCACGAGGTGGGTTTTGGAGCAGGACAGGCTTGGCTTTGGAAACAGAAACCACCGGTTCGGAGACCTTTAGAAAGTCACCTTCTTGGCCAAGCTGCTCATCTGTAAAATGATGATGATAATAGTATCTATTATCAAGCATTAGGAAGATTAAAATTCTTGACATCTGCCAAAAGCTTCATGTGTGGGTAGCTCTAAAAACCTAGGTGTAACAATGTGTGGCACTAATTGCGTATTAGTATTTAAAGAAGGAAAGGTGAGCATGGGTGAGAGTGGTCAGGGAAGGCTCCTAGGAAGAGGTGACATTTTAGCTTGGTGTTAAAGGGGGAGGTCAGGGTTGAATATGCCAAGAATGGAGAAGAGGAAGGGAAAGAAGAAGGGGGATAGAGAGGGAAGGAGAAAAGGAGCTATAAGGGAAAAGATAAACCCAGGTAAGAAATGGGACTGTAGTCTGTAGGATAAGAGGCTTCCTCCCATTTTCCCTAGACCGAAGCTGATCCATGAGATGGTAGCTGGCCCTGTTTAAGAAGACAGCTACTTTGGGGTCTCTGTCCTGAGGAATGTTAGCAGTCTTCAGCAGTCAGCAGGACCCCATCCATGGTGATAATCCAGAATAGGGAGGCCATGCTCCCCACACCTGAGAAAGACCGTGCAGTAACTGATTCTAAAAATACCCATAACTCTTCAGTCTTCCTTGCATCTACACCCTTCGCATGACTTCAAAGCTCTTCTGCCAAGAGGCAGAGTCTATCTCCCTTCCTATTTAATCTTAACTAACCTTGTGAATTGCATTGGCCTAAAAAAATATGGCAGATTTGACACCATGACAGTTGTGAGCCTAGACTTTTGCTTGCTCTCCTGTACCCTGTGACTACCATACAAACAAACCTGGGCTAGCTTGTGGGAGGATGAGAGACATATGGCCCAGTTGTCCCTATTGCCTTAGCCAACAGCCAGCCAACCTCCAGACAAGTGAGTGAGGCCTTCCTGGACCAGCCATCTCATCAGCTGACCTCACATCTGTGAGTGAGTCAAGCTAAGATCAGCCATAGCTGGCCCAGACCAGAAAAAACACCCAACCAACTCACGAACTCATAAATATATCTTATTATTTTAAGCTACTGTATTTGAGAGGCAGTTTGTTATGCGGGTATAGCTAACTGATAGAATTCCCTATGTGAGGCCTCAGAGTATGGAATATCTCCAGGTGTAGAATAGGAGCCTCCTACTTATTTTTTAGGAAGAATCCTAATAAAATAAGTAAAAATCCTGAGTGATATTTACATATATGGTGGTAATGAGTGGGATCACCATGGCTCATACACAAAAACCAAGCAACTGTTGTGGAGGCTGAGTGGGGAGAATAATGGAAGTGAAGCTTCAGAGTATTTCTTAAAAGTGTCACTCAAAGTGAAAAAAAGTAGAACAAAACTATGACAATCTCAGAGGGCAAGATAAGAGTTATCAAACATGTGATCAATTGTAGGTGGCCTGGGTGATTTGTTCCTGGAAACCTCAGAAAGAAAGCTGACTCATGCAGGTAAACCTTTTAACAAGTGTTTCTGGAAATAATGGAAATTTCATATATATATGAAATTTTTTTAATGTTTGCTGCTCTAAATCTTTATAAACAGAAATATGGGCAGTTGATTCAACACATACTACACCAGACACTTTAGCATTCTCTGAATCCTCACAGGAGTGAAATGGGGGGTATTTTCTCTGTCTTACAGGTAGAAAACTGAGGACCAAAGAGGTTAAGTAATATGGTCACAATGATTTGGCAAGTCATTTCAACCCAGGTCTGCCTGATGCCGAAGCTGTGCCCACTGCCTGCAGAGCCACCCTCAGTGGAAGTGTAGTGGGTATATTTGGTGATTTAGAGGTACTCTCAGAGACTCAAAAATCAGAAACAGACATGCATTAAAAAAGATGAGGGAGTTTCATTAGAATGGTCATGGAAAGGTGACCATGATACATTAAGAAGGAAAGCAGGTTATTAAAAAGAACATTTAAATATTTACTGAGCACCTACTATGTACTAGGTTCTAGATGTAGCAGAGAACAGAGCAGACAAAACTATCTTCCCTTGAAAGCTGGAATTTTAATTGGAAAAGGCAGAAAACAGGTTAATAAGCAAAAGATATATTAATTTGGATAATAAAAAATTGCCTTTTTGAGAGGTCAAAGTAGTTGAATATAGACAATTTTATAAGCTTCAACCTTACATATTAGTTTTAGGATGAGTGCTATGAAGAACATAAAGCAAAGGAAAGAGGTCAAGAGAAGTGGGGAGAAGGAAAATTTTAAACAGGAAGGAGAGGCCTCACTACAGAGGCAAATTAAAATCCTGAAAGAGATGAAGCCGAGAGCTGCGGGAAGGCTGGAAGAAGACCATTCCAAGCAGAGGCAAGATCCTAAGGTAGGATGTACTTGATCTGTTCAACAGTGGAGCCAGACAGAGGGCATTGGGAAGGAGGCTGGAAAGAGGAGGGTGGAGGTCAGATCGTGTAGGGCCTTGTAGGTCATCAGTAGGACTTTGGCTTTTACTCAGATGGAGATGGAAGTCCATTCAAAGGCCACATAATCAGACATATGTTTGTGAAGGATCACTCTACTGTATTTAGAAGTGTCAAGGGGCAAGGGTGAGAACAGAGAGACCAGTTAGGAGGCTATGCAACAATCCAGGTGAGAGATGATGGTGGGTCAGACCAGGATCTAATTTGAAGGTAGAGCCACTGGGAGTGATTGCAGATAGAAAAGGCTGAGCCCTGGACACTCCAGTGTTTATAAGGTAGAGGGATGAGAGGGAGCTATGGAGACTGGCTGGGGCATCCCAGAAGAGGGAGGGGACAATTGTGTCAAATGCTACTGATAGGGCAGCCGAGGTGAGGACTGGGAATTACGGTTGAACAGTACTTTTGCATCCTGTGCAGAAGATTCCAAAGAAAGGAAAACTGGTGATGCAAGAGAGAGGGAAGAATCGCTGGCACTGTTTCCTTGAGTAGGTGACAGGTGAGATCCATCCATCCATCCTTCCATCCATCCATCCAGATAGGACAGAGTGGGAAGAGCTGGCCTTGGATAAGAGCACACATAGCTCTTCCATAGTGGACTATCAGGAGGGAAGGAAGAGCAGGAGACCCTGACCAGGGAAGTGAGCTGTCATAGTGGTGGGAGATTATCAAATTTCTCTTCTGAAGGCTTCTGTTCTCTGCGTACAGTAGGAAACAAGATGGCAGGCTGTAAGCAAGAATGGGGAGTGGAGTTAGTGGTCTAGGACAGTAGAAGGGTAGCTGGATTTTACAGAGAGAAAGATTCATATGTATAAACAATGTAGATGATAGATGATAGGTAGATGATAGATGATAGACAGGTAGGTAGGTAGGTAGATAGATAGATAGATAGATAGATAGATAGATAGATAGATAGATAGAAATAGATGATGGATGGATGGATGGATGGATGGATGGATGATAGATGATGGATGGATAAATGATAGATAGACAGACACATAGATATAGATGACAGATAAACATTGTATAGGTATCTATCCTAGATCTATTCAATAGGTATATGCATAAAAACAAGTCTGGACAGAGAGATTTTGAGCTGTCAACAGTGGTTATCCTTAGAGGGTGAGATATCTTTCACTTTCTACTTTATACAGTAGTCCATTATTTGAATTTTTTAGCCATAAGCATTACTTTTGTAAATCAGAAAAAAAGAATATACTTTCATTTTGGAACACAAAGAATTAGAGCTCTAGAGACAGGTGGGCTGAGGCCCTTCAGATAGCCATTCTGGGCAGCCAACACCCTGTCCTCCCATATGGCAGGTCTCACATAATGAGCACTGTCCCTCCAGGCAGAGGGAAAGGCCCTCTGATAGTTCTCTGGCTTGAAGACTTTGGGCTCCCTTTCTCACCACTTCCACTCTTTCATATTCCCCTTATTTTCTGAAGGCCAAGGTCACCTTGAAGAAAACGGAAGAGGGTAGTTGTCTTTACAGACCCATTCTTGCCCATTTGTACCAGATTCTTCATAGCTGTGCATTGGTTTCACCTCCACAGTCAAACCTTATTGGGTAAACTATATTGTTTTATTGCTTGACCTGGGCCAGTCATTGGATCTCCTTGGACCAGACTGAGGGGTCACTGTGGTCAGGACATGAGGCAGAGATTTAGATAACGCCACTTAGTGGGTCTTTGACCATGAAGAAATCACTTGACTTGTCTGTGAAATGAGAAAAATATCTGATTCTCCTATCTCTTAGCTTTGTTTTGAAGATAACTTAAAAATAAGCAAAAAGACATTTTAAATGGAAACGGATACGGGGTGTCTTATAGCACTGTAATGTGTAGTTGTTGCATTATTTTATTTTGGACAGCAGCTACAGATGGCTAATGGCGGCGGCAGCTCCTCAGATCTCATTGTTTGCACACATTAGTCAGTGCTGGCTAGGTTGTGACAGCAACACCAAAAAAACAAGAACTCTGGCTTAAAAAACAAAGCTTCATATCTAACTCACATTACCTGCCCATCTCAGGTCTGCTGGGGACGGGCTGTGTTAGCCTCAAGCTGACAGAGCAGCCTTCATTTGACTGTTCGAAGGGTGCTTCAGCATAAAGAGAGCCCTGAGGGTGTCTCAAACGGGCAATTACATTCTCTGGTTGAGAAGTAATATGTCACTCACTAACAAATCATTGGCCAGAACTAGTCATATAGGTCCACCCAACCCCAAGGGACCAAGCATGCTGTTGGCTAGCAGGAGGCAGACAGGAAAATTGGGGCAAACATCACAAATCACTGCCATGGGAATCCTTCTCAGGAGCAGGGTAAGACTCACAAACTTACCCCCTTTCTTTGTCTTTTTGCAAACTTGCCACCGTCTTGAAACATAAGAGAATATATAGAAGAAAATTAATAACTCCCCCCTAAAAATGCCATCCAATATTTTATTGTATTTCTTTACAGCTTTATTGAAATATATCTCACACATCATAAAATTTGTCCTTTTAAAGTATACAATTCAGTGGTTTTTAGTCTATACACAGAGTTGTACAACAATCACTGCTATTTAATTTCAGAATAATTTCATCACCCCTAAAAGAAACCCCATTAGCAGTTCCATTAGCAGTCACTCCCCGCACTCCAGTCCCTCGCAACCACAAATCTACTTTCTGTCTCTATAGATTTGCCTATCCTGGACGTTTCATATAAATGGAATCATACAGTATGTGGTCTTTCATGACTGGTTTCTTTCACTTAGCATAATGTGTTCAAGGCTCATTCATATGATAGGCTGCACATGTACACATTTAAAAAAACAAATTAAGATCTTATTGAATATTAATTATCCTGTTTCCTATATGTATGTGTGTGTGTGTGTGTGTGTGTATGTGTGTATATATATGTTTTAAATATTTCCCCCTCATTATTACATCTTTGAAAAATAATTTTAATGGTTATGTAATAGTTCATCAAATTTATGTGCAATAACATGTTGAATTGTGCCCCTAGTTTTGCACTTTTAGGTGGTTACCAGTTTATTTTTTACCTTTATAAACAAAGTTTCTATGAGCAGCTCTGTACATGTTTAATGGAATGAATGAATGAAGCCTTAAATATAAATATAAATCACAACATTTCCCATTCTTCCTTTAAGTAAGCTGCCTAGAAATGGATTTAATTGGGTGGGGAAAAAAAAAAACCCGACTTATTTCTAAGCCTTTTCATTCTTGCTGCAACTGCTTTTCTAAAAAGGTTGACCCAATCTGCTGAATGTGGCTTTGAGTTGGTCCAATCATATTTCATTCAGTAAAACCAAATCACTTACAATGGCCCAGAAGGCCCTGCACAATCCAGGCCCATTCCCTCTCTAAACCCCTTTTCTCTCTCTCCCACTGGCTCTCTCACTCCAGCCACCCTGGCCTCCTTGTTGGTCCTTAAACACACCAAACCGACTCATTGGTAGGGAGGTCAGTGGCCTTTGCACTTTCTCAGTGAGGTCTTCCCATTAAAAATGTCACCCCCAGCATTCTCTATCTCTTCTCTCAGCTTTATTTTTATCTCTCTCCATAGCACTTATTACCGTCTAATATACTGCATAATTTGCTTATTTTGTTTATTATTTCAACCCATTAAAATTAACCATTAGAGCTTGGTCTTGTGCCTGGCCTAAATAGGCACTCAATAAATATGTATTGCATTGAGTAGACAACTAGCGTTCTCCTTATAAAATTGGGGGCCCACTCTGACCTTCCCTCTGGACATTAGTGGCAGGCTCTAGTCTTCCAACAAGTCTTAGTCATCTGTACTTTCTTGACTCAGCTCTGGAACATACTGGAACAGACAGGCAGCTGCCTCAAGGACTGTTCATTCTGCCTAGTAGTGAAGCCTGGAAGAGGTTGCCCCTGACAGATCTGCCTGCTTGTGACTGGGGAGTACAGAGGTTTGTTCTTGGAAAGAGTACAAACCTTCCCAGGGCCCACACAGAGCAGAGCCCCCCCCCCAGTGATCCACCCTGCTCTGTCCTTGAGCTGCCCATAGGGACCCTGTGACCTCACTAGGACCCCCGCAGGGAGCAGTCTCCAATGCCCAAACATGGACAGCAGCCCACTGGTCTCCCACAGAGCAGGCGATTTCCTGCATAGGCAGCGGGAGGGAAAGGAAGAACCCACTGGAAGCCGGGAAATCCCTTCTCTGGCCACTGCTGGCAAAGCAGCAAGGAGTCCCTCAAGAGCCTCCATTGTGGGATGTTTCCAGCCAGGCTCTTGGGGCTTCAAAAGCAGACAGAGGATCAATATTCTCAAACCCATACAGCGATGTTTTTAAAGGTCCATAAGTCAATGGACAAATAATGCCCCACAATCAGTGGTTTTAGGCTTGTGTCCTCAGCAAAGGAAGCAAATTCAGAACCAGTCCTAATTTCAGAGGCACTCCTAAGTAACCTCCACCGACAAGCGGGAGCACCTTGAGGGCCCAAGGGCTTTCCCTCCCGATTTACCCCATAAGTTCATTGCCTACCCAGGCCCCTGGGGACCCAGCTACTGTGGGATACGACCCAATCCTGACTCAGAACACTTCTGGAATTCCTCCTTCAGAATGGCCTATAATGCCCAAAATGTTCTTTTAAATATTATTGACATTGCAAATATCTGTCTTCTGAAAGTCCATTTGAATTTTGGGAAGAATGAAGTTATTTAGAGCAAAATCTTATGAATATGATGAAATATATCTTTAAAAATTTTTTTGCTGAAGTGCAATGTACACACAGAAAGGAGCACAAATCATAAATAAGTGGCTTGAGAGTTTTCGGAAATGGAGCACCGCTGGGTAACCATCACCCAGAGCAAGAACAAAAATGTTACCAGCAGCCAGAAGGCCCCTCATGCCCCTTCAGACAGGCTCACTTCCCCAAGGGTATCTGCTATCCTGAAATCTAGCAGCAGAGATTGTTTAGCCTATTCTTGAACTGATATAATAGGAGCCTACAATATGTACACTTTTGTGCCTGGCTCTTTCCACATTACGTTTATGAGATTCATATATGATATCACAGGCAGCAATTCATCCTTTCTTGTGGTTGCATACTATTCCATTGTATGAATCAACTAATTGGTTCATTGGCTATTATAAACAGTGCTGAGAACATTCTTGTATGTCTTTTGGTAGATGTATTTTCAGTTATACTGGGAATTGCTGGCTAATAAGAATATAGGTACATTTAACTTTCCCAGGTGCTACCAAAAAATTCCAAGTGGGCTACAGTAATTCAGGTGTTTCTCAATAGGGTGGAGGCTGGGGAGGAGCATGGAGTGCCTCTCATAATGGCATTTTAGAATCCCTACAAATAATTCTTCAAAATCCTCATATTTTCTTTAACTCCAAGATTCCTGAGTTCCCTTCAAGGGAAACCTGGCCCCCAGTTAAGAAAGTCTGTCTGATGGAGAAGTTCCACCTCCTTCAGGAGGGTTGTGAGCCGGTCTTAATATCCCAGGCAGACCAGGGAGAGTGACAAGTGACAACCCCTTTTAGGAACATTGCCAACAGCCTACCACAGAAGTGATCCCATCTTCTGGACCCCCAAAGGTGCAATATCCCCTTTCCTTACCCTCAGGTCTAGTTCATCATTAGTCCTGCCAACTCCAGTTTCAAAATGCACCCACAGCCTTCTCACTTCCTTAGTTCCACACAACACCATCACTCTTGTCTGGAATATGACAACTACTTCCCTACCAATCCACCTGGTTCCATGCCTGCCCCATGGCCCATTCTCTGCCTGGAAGGATTCTTTAAAAACAGAATTAGATTATGACAGCATATCCTTAAAATTTCAATGCCCTTTCATTGCAGTTAAAAAACACTCAAACTTTCTGGGACTGCCCAGTTCCATGTGACATGCTTCTCCTTCCCTTTTGGACTTTGTATTTCTCTCTGCATCCTCATCGAAACTTCTTTCCATTCCTTGAGTTAGACCAGTTAGTTCCTGTCTCGGGCTCTTTGACATTCCCTTCCATTGAGTTCAAACATCACCTCTTTAGACGAGATCAGGTGCATTCAAGGTGGTATGGCCATAGAGGTCACCTCTTCAAAAAAGCCTTTCCTGACCATTCCACCAAAAGTCATCTCCTGTCCCTGTCACATTACTCTGTTTATTTCCTTCATAGTGCTTATCACCGTCTAGAAAACTCTTCATTTGTTTCTGAAATGTATGTCTTCCCAGCACCAGCATGTAAGGTGGTACATCCCCAGCACCTTTAAAGGTGACTAGTGTACTGCAGGAACTCCACATGTATTCACTGGGTGAATTCTAACATGCATCCATCAGTAGCAGGGCCTGATCTCTGGGTCTCTGCCTTTTCACTGGCTCGCACAACCTGTGGTGCTATCCCCACCACTGCTCGCAGGCTGCCTTGCTTGAGGGGAGGTGGGGTTGCCCAGAAATGCATGCAGGTGCAGGAAACTTTCCTACCTTGGCTGCAGCCACATCAGGGAGGTGAGCTGTCCCTGCTCACGTATTTGTGCAGCAGGTCTGCAGATGTTGGTGTAGCTGCTCCAATCCTGCAGAGTATGCCCGCGTCTCTCATAGAACTGAAACTGCTTTGTTTTACAACAGGGAAACTGAGACACACAAATATTTAATGAAGCATCTTTGGGTGCCTATGCATCAGGCACAGTGCTAGGTACTGTAGTTAAGAAGATTATGTTCACAATCCCTATCCCCAAGAAGCTCACAGTTCATTTGGGGACGAAAAATAACCACACGAGTGCAATGCTATTGGGTTCAGAGGTTGCAAAAGTGTCTACAGGATAGAGGCGGATGCTGGGAGATGCTCTGCCCTGTCTCTCCTCAGTCTACCTCTGGGCTCACAGCAGATACCCCTTAAGCACACTGCCTCTCTGCTTCTCTAAGGGCTTGCTTCACAAGCTGAGAGTGAAGGGCTGTATGGCCCAGGGATGGCCTATAACTAATGAGAAATGACAGCTGGTGGATAAATAGTCTAGCTTTCCCACCACTAGTGGGACCATTCTGAGGCATACTCTACAGTGTCTCCCAGATGTGCCCAGTGGTGCTGAGCCCCATTTATCCACAGGTAACCCATCCACTGACATGCCCACTATTGGCTTCCTTTCTTTCCTATCTCACCTCTCCAGCCCTTCCCTGTGCTGCTTGGATTAACCACCGAAAGAAACTACCTGCACCCAAGTCCTCATCTCAGCATCTGGTGGGAGGAACTGAGACAGCTGGGTGTCATACACTAAAGAATGGAGGGGAGTGTGGGGAACTGGAGTGCCCATGCCTCTGTAAGTAGCAGCCGACACTTGGCTCAAGCTGGTGGTAGCCATGTTGTCACCTCCTTCAGTTTTTCAAGAGTTGCCAGAAATCCAGATTTTCATGTGATATCTCCCAACTTTTTATGTTGTAATAAATACAAAAGTTTAAAAAACACTGTGTAGGGTAAAGCATGGCAGTTACTGCAATCTGCATTATAGCCAGGAATTTGCTACCCAATGGACTAAACAGAAATGTGTTCAGGGGGCCCAGGCTCCCCAGCCAGGAGGGTGGGAAAGGGAGGAAGCTTTCTGAAAGGTGTGATACTGAGAGGGGTCTTAAGAAGGAGACAGCTAGGATAAAGGGGAGGGAAAGAGTAGGAAGAGAATGTCAATCAGAAGAGGTAATAGACTGAGCCACATTTGAAGAATAAAAAGGGAGTCTTGGAGCTCTAAGGAGTGGTGTGTCTGGATGCAGGTACATGTAGAGATGGGAAAAGAGACCTGGATTATCTATAAACATGAGAATGATCAATGACAGTCTACTCTATACCAGGCACAGTATTAAGCCCTTGCATGCATTTTTCATTGCATCTTCAGAATAGAAGTTGAAATTATTGTTTGCTTTATATGTGGAAAAAATGAAGCCCAGAAAGGTTATGTTATTTGCCCAAAATCACATACAGTAACTAGAGAAGACTTGCTACAACTAGGCAGGATGGGGCCAGATCAGTCTACACCTTGTGTGTTAGTCTCGGATCTCTACACTTTTTCCCAACCCTAATGGGAGACACTGGAGGACTTAAGCAGGTGGGTGGGTTAAGGGAGAATGGTCATATCACTATGACCACAGCATGGGAACGCTGGGGGATGGAAGACAGGATCAAAAGTGACTGCAGGAATCTGGGTGAGAATGGTGGGGGTCTCAGTAGAGACTGTGTTAGGGCAGGTAATCAAGGAGAGAGATTTAGAAGATATTCCATAAGCCCCTGTTCCCCTTTACAGGACTTGGGGATGGATTGGAAGTTAGGGGCAAGGGAAAGTTTTGTAAGGGACACTGATAAGTTCTGTTTTGGACATGTTGAACTAGAGGTGTCTGTGCCAATGTCTTGTAAGCAGATGGCCCTGAGGATCTAGAAGGCAGGAAGAGAACTGGGGCTGCCGATGTCACTTTGGGGGTCACCAGAACACAGGTTGATAACACGGGTGGGGGAGGGGTGGTTGATCAAGGACAGCGGGAAGAGAAAAGCAGCTGGGAAGGAATCAGGGGGAAGGCAGGTTTGAGGAGTGAAGAGGTAAAAAAGGACCCACAATGGACACTAAGAAGCTGAGCCAGAGGAATGGGAGGGAACCGGAAGAGAGCTTTCATGGATCATGGAGAGCAGTTTCCAAAAGGCAGCACCAAGTCTTCAGAGGTCAAGCAAGAAAATGACCCAAAAGTGCCCATGAGAATTGGCAATAAGTATGCAGCCAGGAATCTTAGTGAGGGCCCTTTTGTGGGGACAGAGGCAGACTGGTGTGCACTAACAGTGAACAGGAAGGGGGCAGACAAAATTAAGGAAGCATAGAAAAATTAAGATGAACAGAGACCAGAAGTCTGTGTTTCCACATGGCACCCTACCTCACCTGGGTCCTTTGGCAGGCTTTGAAGTTGGAGGCCTTTCAGTTTTCAGTTCAATGAGATGTTTAATGAATATTTTCAAACGTGTGTGTTTTTGTATCAATAATCTCCTTCATTTGACTAGCTTTTTGGAGAAGGCTTTCTCTCCATTCTGTTACCATCTTCTTGAAGAATGTTTATAACTGCTTACAAAGCATTCATTTATACATATCATCTCTCTTGATAAAATTTCAGGCTTAGTGGCTGAAAAAAATGGCATAGATGACAGAGGCTCTGTTCATCTTTCTGGCGACCGAATCAAAGTTGTGACAGAAACAAGGAGCAAACAGCAAGGAAAAATCGCCTGGGATCTAGAAGAACATGCCATACAACTAAGGAGAAATCTAAGAAATCACCCTACAACAGCAGAAGGTAGGACAAAGTGAGGATGCGAGGCTGCCCCGTCCCGAGGGGCTGAGTGGGACAGCGGCTGCAGCTGGGGCCCTGTCCATGAGCAGACTTTCTCAGTGGTAGACCTGCTCGCTCTGAGTACCAGTGTAGTTAGGCTGCGCAGGGTGCACCGGGGACTTACAGGAGGACAATGAGTTGTCGGAATGAGAGCCAAGGTGAGACTTGTACAGAAGTGCCTGCAGTATCCATTGTTCCTCTGTTGAGCCTGCCCCTCTCCCAGTGCGCAGACTCAGCACCGCCAAAGCCGAGAAGTCATCAAACTGGATAACAGAGGTTGCTCCACCCAGAGGATTCCTGAAACTCCACCTCCCCCAACTCACAGCCCCACCCAAGCTATATCCAGGTGTATCCTCTGCGAATCAAGTGCTCCTTGATGAGTAGTGCCTAGATCACACTGGTGGCAGCTGGCTGTGGTTTTCTGATGTGGTCTATTGAGGCAACTATAAGCACAGCACCTGTGTATTGCTTGCTGAATCTTAACAGGTGGCCCTAGAGGAGCACAGGCTGGGGCTAAATTTGGCCTGCAGCTGAACCCCTCTCAGGACTGTGCTACTAGACACGTACTACACAAATCCACACTAATAAGACCAGGAGACTTAGGAGCTTTGCTTGGTACATAGAAACAGACACAGAAAGGCAGCTAAAATGGGAAGACAAAGAAGCAGAAACCATATAAGAGAACAGAACAGAGATCTAGAAATAATGGAGTCAAGCAATCTCACAGATGCAGAGTGCAAAATACCGGTTATAAAGATGCTAAACGAACTTATGGGAAGTGTAGATAAATTCAGTGAGAACTTCAACAAAGAGATAAAAAACATAAAAATTGAAATGGAAATTATAAAAAGGAACCAGTCAGAAATGAAGAACACATTATCTGAGATGAGAAGTATATTAAATGGAATAAACAGTGAATAAAAAAGAGGATCAAATGACTTATATAGAGAATGGGAAAGCCAAAGACACTCAGTCAGAATGGCAAGAAAAAGTAAGCCAAGACTATAACAATAATTTAAGGAGCCCATGGGACATTATTAAAGGTAAAAATATCTGTGTAGGGTACCTGAAGAAAAAGAAGAGATTGAAGAGCTAATTGAAGAAATAATGATGGAAAACTTCCCTCACCCTGTGAAGGAAATAGACATACAACCCCAGAAAGCTCAGAGAGTCCCCAAAACCAGGAACCCAAAGAGGCCCACACCAAGACACATCATAATTAAAGTGCCAAAGGTTAAAGACAAAGAGAGAATCTTAAAAGCAGCAAGAGAAAAGCAGTTAGTTACCTACAAGGGAGCACCCATAAGATTGGCAGCTGATTTCTCAAAAGAAACTTTGCAAGACAGAAGGGTTTGGCACAAAATATTCAAAGTGATGAAAACCCATGATCTACAACCAAGAATAAATACTTTATCCAGCAAAGCTATTATTTAGAGTCGAAGGACGGATAAAGAGCTTACCAGACAAAAATAAGCTAAAGGAATTTATCATCACCAAGCCAGTATTACAGGAAATGTTGAAGGGACTCCTTTAAGAAGAAAAAAACATATATCAAAAACAGGAATAAAGAAAGGTAACAACTACATTCCCATTGACAAGTACCTCAAGTGGAAAAGAATTAAGTGCTCCAACCAAAAGATAGAGTGGCTGAATGGATAAGAAAACAAGCCCCCTACATATGCTTCCTATAAGAGACTCACTTCAGATTAAAAGATACGCACAGACTAAAAGGAAGGGGATGGAAAAATATATTGCCTTGATGGACCTAGAGGGTATTGCACTGAATGAAATGAGTTGGCTAGAGAAAGACAAATATTGCAGGATTTCATGTAAATGTTGAAAGTAGAGAACAAAATCAACAACAACAACAACGAAAGTGGAAATAAACTCATAAATACAGAGAATATTTAGAGGGATTCTAGATGAGAGGGGAGTTGGGGTGGACAAAAAGAAAGGCAAAGGGATTAAGAGGAACAAATGGATAGTTGCAAAATAGGCATGGAGATGTAGAGTGTAGCATGGGGAAGATGGTTAATAATGTTGTAATAAATATGTAAGCGGGAAGAAGGGTACTAGATTTAGGGGGGTGATCACTTTGCAAATTACATAGATCTGATCACTATGCTTTACAACTGAAACTGGTATATTATTGTATGCCAACTATAATTGAAAAAAACTCATCGAATTGTATAATGTAAATACAAGCAACTAATTGTCTATTATATCTCAATAAAAATGAAAAAAATTAAGAAAATAAAAAAATTAAACTTCAGGATTGTTCTTATGTTTTTAAACCTTGTGAGGTGGGTGGGCAGGAACCATATCTTTTAGCTTTTCGCTTAATGTGAAGTAATAAGAATGGCATGTGCCCACTTACAATCAGTACCCATTGTTATGGACAATAGAGTCATCTGGTCCTTCATAGCAGGCTGTATTACACTGAAATCAATGGGGTACCTTCACATCCGGCCTAAGAGAGCCACCCAGTGTTGCATTGCTCACATCTGATCCAGCGTCTGCTGTTAGTGGCTTGAGAAGAAGCCAAGGTGTTAGAAAAATCAATGCACTGACTCATATTCTCACTCACTGATATATTTACATAGGCCATGAGAACAAGAAGCAGAGCAGAAAACAGGAAGGACCCTCTAATTGAGCTGGCATGTGTTTATCTAAGTGTCATCCTTTGAAGAGTTTCCTCAGTATTGGCTTTGACTTCAATGGCTGATACTTGAAATCAATCACCTAGGGACACCTTAATATATATTCATTCATTCATTCATTCATTCATTCATCCAACAAATATTTATCGAGAACTTTTGCAGAGTTTTTTAATGACCACAAATTATTTTATATTCCTCCCATCAAGAATTAGAGTATAGAGTCCCTTGTAACTACTTTGACCAAGAGAGTATGGTGGAAGCTCACTGTGTGACTTCTGAGGCAACACAGCTCTACCCTAGCTCACTGAAAGGCCATGCCACCATATAAAGAATTTAACAATCCTGGGGTTGCCAGGCTGAGCTCTAGTCAATATTCTCAGCTGAGCCCAGCCTCCTGACCATTCCAGCGCAGGAACGAGACATGGAAGTGACAAGAAAGACCTGTTGGAAGTGATACTCTAGACCCAATCCAGTGCTTTGAGTCACCCCCAACCACTTTAGTCTTTTCTCCTAAGGCCCCAGACATTATGAAACAAAAACAAGCCATTCCTGCTGGGCACTGTCCGAATCTGTGGGTATAATGAAATGGTTCTTGTTTTATGTCTCTAGGTTTGGGAAAGCCATGCACAGTAGATAGCAGGGACAAAAACCTGTTATGTATTAGGTGCTGTTCCAGGCACTGCAGATAAGAAATAAGCAAGACAGGCAAAGTCTACTCCTGTGCTGGGCTAATGTTTCTCCTAGGGAAGACAGATAATATAAACAAACAAACGCTCAAGCAGTGACTCAATGATTTAGAAACATAAAACCAGGGAATGTGAGAGCGACTGTCAGACTACCTTGGGGGAGTGGTAGGGGCAGCTATGATCTATCTAAAGAGGTGATATTTGGGCTGAAACCTAAATGATAACAGGAGGATCAGGGGAACAGCAAGTATGAAGGTTCTAAGGATGCTGGAGAAGCATACAGCAGCAGTGAGCCGGAAAGTGGTGAGCAAGGGCGTGAGTGGAGGAGATGAGGCTGAAGAGGCATGCTGGGTCGCTGTTTGCAGGGCCTTGTGGGACATGGTAAGGAGGCTAGATTATATCTTAAGAGCAATGGCAAGTAATGTGGTCTGTACATTATAAAGATGACTAGGGCTGCTATGCAGGGAATGAATTGCAGAGGAACAAGGGAGGAAGCAGGAATACCAGAGAAGAGCCTTGTGTAGTAATCCAGGTCAGAGATGGTGGTGGCTGGGACAAAGAAGTTGTAGTGGAGATGGCCAAAAGCAGATGGGGTGAGACTGTGTTTCAGAGGTAGGGCTGACAGCTCCCGCAAATGAATTGACTGTAGAAAGCAAGGGACAGGGAAAAATCAAGGGTGACCCCTAGATTTCCCTATGTCAGATAACTTTAGATTGTATTCTAGGCATTGTGAATGCTATTTTGTAGAATCTGGATTCTGTTATATTCCACTAAAGAGTACCAATGCTTGTTCGTTTTCGTGTTTTAAAAAGCAACAGACTTGGCTAGACTCATACCACCAACTGCCTTTTGGGCAGCAGTTCAAATCTCAGTTCGGCTCTCTTAGCCTTGGCTGGGCTGTTGAAAGACTTTCCCACACATGCATAGGTCAGCAGTCAGCCAGAGATTTGGACAGATTTAGTACACAGAATGTGGGACTTTCCTTCTCTGGTCCTCACTATTCTGGGATTCTCCTCACTCTTTCCAACAACTGTGGTTGCCTGGCCTATGTCTTTTGGTTCTTCAAGTCAGAAAGACTGCAGGTTTTCTATTGGAGTTTTAGCTACTCTACATAGTTCAGGCTAAGAATTTAGCTACTCTACATAGTTCAGGCTAAAAGCTGTAAAAGTAAAAAATGGGAAATTCTTCCTATGTCATTCCTTTATGGCCAAGCATAGAGGCCCCTCCGGTGTTTGCCTGCTTTCATATACTCTCCAGCATGTTCAGGCACTTTTATTTTTTAATTAAACTTTTAATTTTGACATAATTATAAAATTATATTCATTTGTAAGAAATAATCAGTGGTAACCCTTGGACCCTTTTCTCAGTTTCCTCCAATGGTAACATCTTGCAAAACTATAGTACACTATCACTTTCAGGACAGTGACATGATCAAAATACAGAACATTTCTATCACCATAAGCATCCATCGCTGTTGCCCTTGTTCAGCTGCACCCACTTCCTTCCACCTTCACCCCTTCTTTAACTCCTGGTCACCTCTGATCTGTTGTCCACTTCTAAAATTTTGTCATTTCAAAAATATTATATAAATGGAATCATATAGTATGTAACCCTTTGGTGATTTTCATTTATTGGTTTTTATTTTGTTTCATTTTGTTTTTGCTTAATGATTTCCTGAAGAGTTATTCAAGTTTTATGTATCAATAGTTCATTCCTTTATTCCATGAACTGCTGAAGGACATCTGGGCTGATCCCAGCTTTTGACTATTACAAATAAAGCTGCTGTGAACATTCATACACAAGTTTTTGTGTGGGCATAAGTCTTCATTTCTCTGGGATAAATGCCTAGGAGTACAATTGCTGGGTTATGTGGTAGTTGTGTGTTTAGCTTTTTCCAGAGCAGTTGTACCATTTTACATTCTACTAGCCATGAGTGAGTGATCCAGTTTCTCTGAATCCTCACCAGCATTTGGTGTTGTCACTATTTTTAATTTTAGCCATTCTGATAGGTGTACAATGATACCTCATTATTATTTTAATTTGTCATTTCTCTAATGGCTAAAGATAGTGAACATCTTTTCACGTGCTTGTTTGCCATCTGTATATCCTCTTTGGTTAAATTTCCATTCATTTCTGAGCTGTGTCCTTTGGAAAGAAAAACAGCACATGTAGTTCTAAAATCTGTGTTCCCTGCAAGGCTTCACATTTCAGGCACCCCATCTTTTACCAGCTAAGACTCCCACAGTTATGGCAATGTTGCTCTAGGGTTAAAGAGATGATCTTTGGTCTAAATCACCCATCAGATCAGTAAGGAGGTTGGAGAGAGAGTTGGGAGTAGGCTAATTTTGTGGTGTCCTTAAACAGAGAGCTGTGGATAGGATTCCTTCTGTCTCTCTTCATCTCATTCCCCCTTTTCAGATCTGAGTAGAAGCTCCTGACAGAGCTATCAGGGTTCCCTCCTTTCTATATTTTCCTCTCCCATAGCCCTTCTCAAAGCCACAAATAGCTGACCACACTATGGCACATAGTAGATGCTCTTAAATATCTTGGTTTAGTGGATTGGGTCCATTGGAATCTTTGGTGTGCACATGACAAAAAGTCAGTTAGACCTTGATGGACCCAGAGCGGGAGTTTGTTAGAAAGAGTTATTTCGGAGATATTCCAAGTTAGTGAAAGAAAGGCAGAAGAGAGCCTGGGTCTCAGGCAGCTGGGATCCCTAATCCCACCCTGTACTACTCTGCCTCTCATCTCTGTCTCTCTCTGCCTAGAAGCTTTAATCTCTCTGACCACAGACTGTGACTTCCACAATGCTGGGAACATGGTTGCCCCCAGTCCTGGAACTCACATCCATAGCAGAAACAGGGGGCATAATCCTTAGTTGCAGGTTTTAAAGTCCTGGGGGAGGGTAATGATCAACTCAGTGGTGACCAGGGGTAGGCCACTGTGATTGGCAGTAGGGGAGGAAGAGTTCTTCAAAGTGGGCATCCTTGCAGACCTTACCATAGATGTCCCCTCCAAGTTAACTGCCAGCTGTGAAGGGTCGAATGAGACAAGTGGAAGACACCCAAAGCTCATGTCTTCTTTGTTCTTCTCACTCACCCAACCTGAAAGTTCTGTTTGACTCCTGTCCAAATGCCACCCAAGCTTGAGAGACCATTTAGGCCTCCTCTGTGATCTCCTTCTTGGAGTTACTCTGGCTCTCGATGACTTCCTCAGTGAATTAGGGTAATGCTAGCTGCTGTAATATGCACCTGCATCACAGTGGGTTGCACAGTACAAGTTTGTTTCTGACTCACTTAAAAGTCCAATGTTTTTGTTTGAAGTTGAGGTGGCCTTCCATATGTTAATTCAGGAGTCTGAATTCTCCTTCCATTAGTGGCTCCATCTTTTCCTGTCTCAGCATCCTCTACATTCAGCCAGGAAAATGGACAAAGATAGAATGGGAAAGACACGCCCATTTCTTAACCACATCACATCAATTTACATTCCCACTGGTGGGAACTGGTCACTTGCCTCTACCAGGATGCAAGGGATGATGAGAAATGTAGTCCTTGGCTGGACAACTTCTTTCCAGCTACAACTTTATACTAGATAAGGAAGAACTTACATTTTGGTGGACTATTGGCCATCTTGCCACCTCTCCTCCTGGCTGTGCTGTCAGCTACCCACACATGAGTATTTCTTTGTCTTCTATTTCCTGTCTACTAATCTGTGGACTAATCTCAATGTCCACAACACCTGGAGTCTGTGTCTTTTGTCACTCCCAGACACCCAGCAGGCTAATGGATTTATGAAAGATAATGGTCGACCATATATAGTAGTTTTTAAAAACCAAATTGGCAAGCTATGGTCTGCAGGCCAGCTGTCTGCTTTTATAGACTAGATTTTATTGGAACCAGTGCTGCACTAAGGTGAGGTAAGGCAGGGTCAGACAGGTGCAGGATTGGATCATGTCATCATTTAAATTTTCGATATTTTATTCATTATTGGTTTTTTGGCATTAGTTTTGATTTTTAAAACACCATATTAAAATAGTATTTATTGTAATTACTGTATTGGTGTCCACTTACATATTGCACCCAAGACAAGAGCCTCATTCGTTTGTCCTAGTCCCAACCCTTGCTGGCCTTTCTGTCAAGGTCCTTCCCTCTGAAGAGTCTGACATTTAGAAATGTGCCCAGCCCCGAGTAGAACTGGCGCAGAGAGACGAGGACGCAGGTCCTACTGCTGTGTGCTGGAACACTCTACAGTCTTTTCCCTTAGGCCCCAGGCAGCAGATAGGCCTCCGCTGTCTAAAGAACATGGATATGGGCAGGTGGTAGAAGGTCCCGTTAGCTCCCAGGAAGCCTCCCTCCTCCTATCAATGCTCCTGCAGCCTCTGAGGTTGGCCCAGTGACCTCATTTTTCTCATTTCCCTGGAGTCATTTTGAGTTGAGTCCTGTGAGCCTTTCAAATTGAAGCCACATCTCACAAGAATTTGATTAAAAAAAACCACAATTGTCACCTATTTGAAGTTATATATATTTCCCCCAGATCTATTTGGTTTCGCTTCTCAGCCCCTGGTTTCATTCGTTTTTGCTTTGCTGCTGATGGCATCTCTGTCTTCAATCTCTTTCTTTCTTTTCCCCCGACTCCTTTTCTTTGTGGTGTTCTCCTTCCCTGTTATTGTGATCACATCTTCATCCCTCCAGCCTTGGGGCAGGTGCTGCCCTGGAGCTGGGAGGAAAAAGGAATGTGGTCCCATAGGATCCAGACTCTGGAAGTTTCTCTAGAGGTCATGTTGTAGGGGGACATGGCAGGTTCCTTTAAAATGAAAATGAGAAGGTTTCCCAACTAAGTCAGGCAACAGCCTTAGAAAACCATATGCTGTCCCTCCCCCAAGAAACAAACCATATTCCATGAATTAATGAAGTTGACCTGCCACACACATTCACCTCATGTCCCTGCAGTTCCCTTCCAGATGTCTGCCAGAGGGAAAAGCAAGAGACACAGGGCACAAGTCACAGTTGCCCCAAACCGGAAACTACCCAAATCTCCATCAACAGTAAAATGGATAAATTGAATAAAGAATAATCAATAATAATTATAATAAATAAGCAACTAGATAAATAAATGCCATCCAGTGGAATATTCTACAGTAATGAAAACAGTCTACAAGTATGCACATCGCTATTATATTGAGCAAAAGAAATCAGACACAGAGCACATGCTGGATGACTCCATAAACACAATGCACAAAAAGGCAAAGCAAAACTCTGCTGTCCAATGGTCGTGGCTGCCTTGCCGGGTACAGGCGGGAGGGGCGTGCAGGGTCTCTGGGCCAGTATCTTAGTGGTTCTTGATCTGGTTGTGCTCAGTTTGTGAAAATGTGGCAAGCTGTATACTTATACCATGTGCACGTTTCTATATATCTGTTATATTTAGATAAGTCAAACACAAAAAGCAGCTACCTCACTTCCTAACTGGCCTCTTGGACTTTTATGAGTGGTGAGGAGACCGTTGGGAGGGGAGGAGGGCAAACACTCCTCAAACTTCCTGAATTCCCTCTAGTTGAGGGAACTGCCCTTATAGCTGGCCTACCTCCCTCACCTGCCCCACCCTAGAGTAGCAAAGTGGGCTGGCCACATGATTCCTGCCCCCGGACTCAATTCCCCAGCTGCCAGTCTAGCCAAAGCACAAGCTCAGCAGGAGTTTATGCAGCCCAGTGGAGGCTGGGGTAGGCAAGCCCCACATCTCCAGATACAAGAACATGAGCCCTCTTGAAGCAGAGCTGATAAAGGGTCACCGTGCTCCAAGGCCAATGGAATCCTTCACATTGGTTCAGCTCAGTCCCTGCTGACCACGTTGTGTTCCTCACAGCCTCTTGTAAGGCCAGAAGGTCAGTGGGACAGCCTTCACTGATACAGTTAGCAAATGTTTATTGAGTAGCTACTATGCGCCAGGCACTGTACTAGATGCTGGCAATCTACCCCATTCTCAGACAGATAAAATAATAATAAACAAAATGACAATTAGACAGGATAGTGGAGAGCAGACCCTCCAATAATATCCATGTACTCTAGGCAAGAGTTCAAGTGGAGGCTACTGGCCTGAAGTGAACTCCCCTTCTCTTCCTACTCTATGCTCTGTCCTAATTCTGAAGGAGCCTTCACAGGTGTGAACAACCCAGGTATACAGCCACCTTCCATCCTGTCTTCTCTATCTACAGGTGCACAACCTGTGTTGCGATCCACATATGGGAGAACAGGCCCGGAGAAGGAAGCCTGTGCAACCTTGGAAGCGAAGCTGGGCCATCAGAAGAGAGTATATGCACACATGGCCTCTGGGTGAGTGTCTGCCCTTGGCCTCATCCACTCTTTGTCCTGTGGTTAGGGGTATGGGTGGGGGAGGCAAGAGCAGGGCTCAGAGCAGAGGCCCTGTTCACCTGGTTCTAATGGCAGAACTAATCTCATTAATTGGGGCTACTTGGGAGAGATAAGGTGCCTCGTGGGTGCCAGCTAGGCAAAGACCTGGGGAAGAGCATCACAGGAGGAGACAGGATGGAGCTTAAAGAAGGCCAGTGTGGCTAAAGCAGAGGGCGCTGAGCAGGGCAGATCATCTAGTCCTTAGATAAGTGAGGGTTTTATTCTCAGGGCCATTGATTTTTATTTCTTTTGTATTGAGGTATAATTGGTACACAGTAAAATGCACCAATCTTAAATATACAGGTGGATAAATTTTACATAGGCACACACCCGTGAAACCACCACCAGAGCAAGACAGAGACCATTTTCAGTGCCTAGAAGGCAACCTCACACCCCTTCCCAGTCAGTACCTCCCTCAAGGGTAACCACTACTTTGATTTACATCACCAAATACCTGCTTTTCTGTTTTTTAAAATTTATTTTTTATTTTTTTTCTGCTTGCCCTGTTTTTAACCTTTGTATAAATAGAACCATATGGCTAATTGCTCATTTATATCTGGCTTCTTTCACTCAACATTCTACTCAGGAGATTCACCCATTTCACTACATGTCATGGCAGGTCGTACTTTTTCTTTGCTGTGTAGTATTCCCTTATATAAATTTACCATAATATGTTTATTCATTCTCCTGTTGATGGACAGTTGGGTTGTTTCCACTTGGGGACTATTATGAGTGAAGTGGCTATGAATATTCATGGATAAATCTTCAGTGGCCATGGGTGCCCAACTCTGTTGAGTAGACCCAGGAGTGGAACTGCTGGGTCTTAGAGTAGGTTTATGTTGTCCTTAGTAAATCTTGCCAAACTTGCCCAAAGCAGAGCACAGAATCAGAACCCAGGAATTAACTTAGCACATATTCTTTCCCACAAACCTCTCTTGGGCTCAGGGTCCTGTCCCCTCTCCAAAACATTTTGAATCGTGGGTTCTACAGCCCTAGCAGGTAACAAAGTTGGTCTAGGGAACCTCAGAGAGAAAACAAACCTGCTGGGGACAAGAAAACAACTGTTTTTCCCTCCTAGCCTGGAAGTTACTTGAAATCCAGTTGTTTTTATATGTTTAAGGCCCATGCTCAGCTCCCAAACAGCCCATCTCTGTGGCTGATGTCTGGGCTCTTTCTAGAATTGGGACCCCAGTAGCAAACTGGGACCCCAAAGCTTTCTTGAGCCTTATTCACTATCTACCCCAGGGACATGTGCTATGGACTGGAAAGAGAGAGCATCCCCAGGCTCACCCACCTGGTAACTATGGGCAGCTGGGTTTTCTGCCAGCTGCATCCATGCCTCCCAACACGGAGTGTGGGGCATGGCAGGCCTCCCCGATTCCTAAAAAAACATAGCTTGAAAACCCAATAACAGATGGGCTTCTTATAGACCTCAGTCAAAATCGGCCTACCATCTGGACAGCAAACTAATTGGAAATGAACCACCTTTATTACTTACTAGATAGAGGTGATGGCTGTCTACATGGCTTTAGGTCTTCTGGAGGTATCAGTCCAAGGTATCACTAGGACTATTTGAGATAGAGACAGAAATCCAAATCCAACTGGTTTGAATATCATTCATTTTTTTGTACCTAAGAAGTCTAGGGTACTGGCTTCAGGAATAGCAAGTTCCAGGTGCTCAAAAATATCATAGGGCACCTACTCTTTTCCATTTTCACCTCTACTTTTCTCTCTGTTGACCACCCTTTCAAGCTAGTTCACTCCATGTGACAGAAAAACATAGCCACCAATGGAAAGACCACATGTCCTATCTGTTCATTAATCTCAGTGAAAAGAAAGAGCCTCTTTACCAATGCAGTTCCCAAGGTGGGCTCTCCTTAGCCTAACCTACGTCAGGTGTTCGACCTGACACAGTCACTGTGGTCAAGGGCATATATGTGCTGATTGGCCAACCTGTACTTTCAGAGTGGAGTCAGAAAGTACACTGAGAGGGGAGGAGAGGGGATCCCCCAAAGGAATAGTAGATGATGGACAGCCCAAAATAGCAGATTTTTAAATTATATCTGATGGCCTCAAACTCCTACTCATTTCTCTCAGGAAAGTTTCTGATAAACTCATTGCAGGTAGCCTGAGAAGAGTGGATGGATGAATGAATGACTAAACAAACATTTGTTGGTCATAAGATTTTAAGCTACTTGAGAGCAAGAGTCTAGCCAAGGACCTAGCATGTAATAGCAGATTAAGAGTGGCAAGCATCTGGCACACATGTGGCAGACATTACCAAGAGATTTCTGTTCTCTTTCCTGCTGAGCCCAGACTGGCCTCAGAATCCTTCTCAAGACAGCACTCCAGATGAAACTAATCATCATCCTTTTCCAACCCATCATCTCCATTCAGAACTTGCCCACTCCCCAAGTTATGCTCAAAAGTGTGTTGACATGGATTAGGTCTCTATTATGGCTGCCCCTGGCCCAGGCACATTTGAACACCTAAGTGTTTTAAATGAAGGCAGTCTGCTGCTGCATCCCCTTCTCTGTCAATCTTCACTCTGCCCAAGCTCTGACAAGTGTTGACAGCAGTTTATTTCTGGAGAATGTCCACAGACATTTAGATGGAAGCTCCATATCTGTGGCCATCCCAAGATAGGAGACCTCATCAGTGGTGTGCTGGTACCTGTCTAACAACCAGCTCTTAAAAAAAAAGTCCCAATTGGTAGCATTTGCTGGTTTCCACAGTGTAAATACTCTCACTGTAGCCAATTTCAAGCTTCCTACCTGATGTCTAGGAAAATAGAATAAGAAAGAGATGGGCAGAAACAGCTCTTAAGAGCTGATGCCAGCTGATTCAAGCACCCCACAGCCAGAGACTACCTTGTGCTTCCCATGTGATTCTAGAACCACATTAGATTTTTCTTGAAGTTAAATTTCACCAACAGTCACTCAAGAACACTTGCTTACAATGCATACAGAAACTTAAATTCTCTTCTAGAATTTAGAGGTACTTCCAAAATCAAAGTTAACATTATTTTAGGCTCTAGAGTGAAAAGTATAGGGCAGGTGCTAGCTGATTATGTCCACAAAACCTCCTCTGAGACATTATATACTTTCAGCACATCTTTAGGTTCTGCTCTTACTCAGTGATGTTCACATTTCATCCACTCAGTGACAAAAATAATAACTTCTAAAGTTTTCCCCGAGAAATTTTGTTGTAGAAATGTTAATATGTTAAAATTATACAAAAAGGGCATATGATCATTGTGACTCGACTTCAATTACTATTAAATACATAACCAATCTTTTTGCATCTACACCTGACCGATTTTTCACTTCCTGTATCACTTTGAAACATATCCCAAAAGTCATATCATTTTGCCTACAAAGATTTCAGTAAAAAGCAATACTATTTAATCTGAAAAACTCATTTATACTGAGGTGTAAGTCATTGAGGAGGCCTAAATTGTCTGCCCTCTCTGACTTAGTGGAATTTTTAACTGGGCCGTAAGCTGAAGAATAGTGCAGTGATGGCAGCTTCAGGCATTGTTTCCCAGTTGGGGAAGTGGTGAGGTGAGGTTTTTGGGGGGAGGAGGGGGGTAGGGGAGTGCTCTTGATGAGACGTAAATCACAATCTGTAAACGACTATTGTCTCTTCTGCTCACAAGGTCATTTTTGTTATTACCCTCAATCAGAGGTTCTCACAAAGGATATTTGAGTTCAATTCAAAGAGTGTTGCAATTTTGTTCCAGTCCCATAAGTTTCGAGTATATAGATCTTGTTCCAGTTCAGATAGAGTCATTAAGATTTTTAAAGTGGGGACGTAGAGGGACAGATGGGAAAACCACGGGCTGCTCAGAGTTCTCTGGTTCTTCAGGCCCCATGGATTGAGAGGTCTCCCAGTCTGCACCTAGGAGGCAGCCTGTTTGTGTGGCGGGGACAATGGGGTCTTGCCCTCCGTCTAATACTGACAGCACCTGGAAGTCCACAAGCTGTATCCCAGAAGTTCAACTTGTGTTATTTGCCTCTCATAGCATTTAGGAAACATGGGGGTCATTTGCCAACACTTCTCAATTGGGAGGTTTTGCATAAAAATCCCTTGGGGCCAACCCAATAGCTTTTCTCCCCAGTCTCATGCACTCATGCATGATAGGCTAGGGACTCGAAACCCAGTCCCTCCTGAGGAGCTGTCAACCAGAGATGGGTGTTAGTGGAATAAATACTCCAGCTTCCTTGCCCTCCGGTGGAGAACCCTGCAACATGTTCTGTGCAGGCTCCAGGGCCCCAGTAACTGCCCATTTATACTCTGCCAGGCTTCCTTCCCATCTCTTGCTTCCTTCCCTACTCTCCTCCTTGTGTTTCCAGGAACTGCCTCTCAAATCATCTGCTGGCACTCTATCCTTATCTGCTTCCCAGAAAATTCAACCCATGACAAGTTCCACCAACTCTCAGCCCAATCCTCCCAGTTATGAGCCTCCAGCCCAGCTGGGCAAGTTCCTCCAGAGACCCGCTGTGAACCAGTCATTGTGCAAAGGAAGCTGGCCACAGAGATCAAAGAGGCCCCTGCATTCGGGGAAAATATTGGGTCAAATAGCATGTCATTTCAGAAAGCCTCCAAGTACAGCATTTCCTGAGTTCTGTAATTACAGCCTCTTTCTATGCTCGTTTTAAATGCCCCTGCAAGCAGCTATTTACTCTCTGGCCTGGAGCACCACTAAAGGGCTCATTCTAAATATATCACGACAAACTCACAACCCTGGGGTTGCCCAGATGCGTATTTGTGAGTTGCCCAGCCTGTGATTGAGTGTCTCCAGGTGAAAACCAGCCACAGTGCACATTTCAAAACGGAGCCTCTTCTGGACTTTCTCCTTCTCCCCTGCCCTCCTGGAGGAGCCATGAGGAATTTCTACCAGAAAGGAAAAAATGGTAGGGCATTGAGATTCATTGTTAGATTGGCTCTAAGGGTAAGAGCTTCATCGTAGAGTAAAACTGGACTGGAACTTTGTGTCCATGGGTATGAAGGGTTAATTCCATTACGTTCTCTCTACCTAATAGAATACTCTATGCCCTTTTAAGAGGGAGAGCTTTATGCTCTGAGCTGGAAGCACCTCCAAGACCTATTGTTAAGTGAAAGAAGAGCATGCTGAAGAGTGTGCATCATGTGCTTATAAATGCATGAAATGCCTCTGGAAGCATAAACAAAAGCTGTCATCAGGGGTTTCCTGTGGGAAGAAGTGGAACATAGCGAGTAGAGGTAAGAAAGAAACTTCACTTTGTATAGTACACACACACTTTTAATGTAACATCAGGTAAAACAAAAAGGAGTTCTATGTTCTACTCTGAATCCACTAACCATGGTGTGTGGTCTCATGATGGGTTTCAGAATCCCACATCAGCTCCCCACCCAGTGCTTGGCTCAGAGCAAATAACAAGTAGGTTTCTCTTGAATTAAGCCGGTGTGGCCCTATGTGTGGTCCCTACCTCTATAAATCAGACTGCCAACTTGGTATCTTCTAGGCAGAAACAACAAAAGCAGAAGAAAGAATTCTAACAAGAATGCAGCAGATGCTCCTTCATTCACTCAGGACCTATTTGCAGAGCACCTTCTGGGTGCCAGGTAGTGTCCTAGGCTCTGGGAATACAGCAGACCAAGACAAATAAAAGTCTCTAAATTCACAGGACTTGCATTCTAGCTGAGTGGGGGGCTGGAGGGGGGATAGATATTGACAAGTTAGATAAGTAACAGAGCAGTGTGGTAAGTAATGGTGAGACCTAACAAGGAGAACAGCAGGAAAGTGGACAGAAAGAGAGGGGTGGCAATTTTTAGGATGGTCAGGGTGACCTTCTGGGTCAAAGCCTGAGAGACTGAAGAAGTGGGCTTTGAGATATCTGAGGGGAAAGCCCGAAGAACAGGCAGGTGCAAAGGCCCCACTGGCTCTAAAGGGGACAAAACCCTCCCTCATTTGTGTAGGAGTCTGTGTGCTCTGGAGCTCCTGGGAACTCCTCAGAGGCCTGGTTCCATCCTTCTCTGATTTCTACAGAATTGGATAAGTCAATTAAATGCTCAGAGTTGGAGGGACCCCAAAGCAAGAGTGGATGGACACTGCCGTGCTCACACCAGTAGTCCCAAGAGAGATACCCTGCTTGGCCCGACCTCTGCCCCAGGCTCAGATTTGGAGGAAACAGGCCCCAGGGAACAAAACGAAAATAAATATTCTAAGAATACTTTATCCTAAATATCCCTCTACACACACTTTCCCAGTGTGGGGTCTTCAGATCACTCATCCTGCAAAATGATCCACAGAGAAAAGGAATTATAAGGGGCTCTTGGCTCTTTTGTTTAAATAGGGGAATATCTTAGCTCATTGGACAGGCAAGTGCCCTGATATCAGCGTAACCACCCGTCTGTGGGAGTACATATGGTGTAAAGAACTCCTAACTCCCAGTGCCCCTCAAACCTTTCCTTTTATTGAAGGGTGGGGAGAAGGTAGAAGAGGACTTCCTAAAAATGCAGCCTGGAAACTGCGTTGCTGGGAGTATGCCCAACAGAAATGAGTGCTTATGTTGCATATGAGCACCTTACGGCATGTTCCACATACACTGTTCACAATAGCCCCAAACTGGAACCAATCCAGATACCCATCTGCAGGAGGGCATATAAATAAAGTGTGTGTCTTCACACAATGGAACACAACACAGTAAACAAATAAACTACTGTGACACACATCAGCATGGATAAACTTCAGAGACATGATGTTGAGCAAAAAAAGCAGTACTATATCGTTCCGTTTTCATGAACGTCAGGGACAGGCAAAACTAACCAATGGTGATAGAGGTCAGAATGGTGGCTAATTGGGGGGCAGTGATTGACTTGAAGGGAGCATAAAGGATGCTGCTGGGAGCTGGAAATGCCCCATGTCTCCGTCTGGGTCATACAGCCGTGCACACATGTAAACATCCAGTGAGCTGCCACTTACAATTCCTGCACTTTACCATCTGTAAGTTATATACCAATAAAGAAGTTAATAACAAAGTGAAAAGTAAAAACATAAAAATAAAGGTTGCAAAAGGGGAAGAGGTAGCCCAGAGCAGCCTGAATTTCTTGTCTTAGGGATTCCCTAAAAGCTTTCAAGAGGTGGGAGTCCTTTTCTCTCCACCCCAAGAACCTCAGTCTAAGCCACTGTCACCTCCAGCCCCTACTGGAGCCACTGTCCTTCTTACAGCCAACCCAAACAGAACCCACTGTTTACACAGCCTTCAGAGAGAGCACACATCACCAGCCTAGGGACCTGAAATGGGTCTTGTGGGGGAGAGGGAGATGGGGTGTAGGATTGAAGGGGTGTCTTTCTAAACCACAGAGCTGAGCAGGTCACTCTTGTGGGTGACTCTCTTCAATGCCTTGCCTCTGTCCTCTTTAGTATGGTTTACAGGGTAGTTCCAGATCTGATCTCAGCCTCATCTCCCACCACAGCACCCCACTCCTTCTCCATCTCCCTATCCCCTACAAAACCCATTTCAAGTCCCTAAGTAGCTCACATGTGCTCAGTCTCACTTACCAAGAACAGTACTTTTCCCAGGGCCCTGACCAGCTTCGGCAAGGGCCCCATGACCTTTCCCAACTTACCCTCCAAGCTGTCAACCATCAAAGAGGAGCCTTCCTAGACCCCTACTGGGGTTATAGCATTCATTCCTCATAGCATTTGTTGTGCGATGTGCAATTGCTTGTTTAAGTATCTACCTCCTGCCAAATGAAGCCCCAAGAGGGCGGGGGCCTACCTTGAAGGGCTGCTGTGAGGATCACATGACATTATACATGAGCAATTCCTAGTGAGTATCACTAGTGAGGCACGAAATAAATGTTAGTTTTCCTTCCTTGGATCCAGGGGAAGAAGGGCTGAGGGTGCAGGGTTGGCTCCAGGAAGGGTCTGGGAGTTGGGGTCTCGCAATGGACTAGAACTGTCCTTCTCTCTGGGTTCTCATCCACTTGGACTCCTCTCCCTGCCCCAGGGAGGGGATGAAAGGCTGGGATGAGTCTGAGTGGAGCTTTGGGAGGAGCTCTTATGTTTTCTTCACTGCTGTGCTTGAAGGTCCCACGAGACCCCCTCAAGTGGCAGCCAATGGCCTTCAGACTATTGCCCCCACCCTCACCGCCCTACCACCATACCAAATGCTTGCCCTTTCCCCTACCTGGAGCTTGTAATATGGGGAGAAATAGTTGTGCTTTTGAGGTTCTTCTAATAGATTTGGTGAAAGATTACTTGCTAGGTGAGTTTCAGAGACTGTCCCTTTCTATTGACATTCCGGGATGAGAGGTACTGGTCAATGATGTCAAGGTCACACAACTCCCCACCCCCTTACCTGGCCTCCCTCCCCTCCTGGTTTCATGTGGCCAAACAAGACAGGAAGGCAGGAAGTGAGGGAAAGGACAGCTGGGGAGGGGCTTGAGGAGAGCGAGGTTATGAAACTCATTGCCCCACCCCTTTGGGGCATCCCTTGTATGACTTGTCTCCACTCTGCCCCTCTCTCTGTCTCTCCTCTCTCTGTCTTGGTCCTTAGATTTACTTCTGGAAACACAAGCTAAGAAACATAATCATCTTAGAATTCCCTGACTCCAAGAAAATTGTGCTGAAGGGGGTGGAAAATACTCCCAAGATGGTTGAGACTTCAAGTTGGTTGAGCCCTCCAAAGAAACTGAAGTCCCCCAAACGGAGGAGTCCCCAAGGTGGCTGAGCCCTGTGTATTGGTCAAAGACAACAGGTAGGGCTGAGGTGGAGCTGGGTCACGAGAGTCAATGCCTGATGCAGCTGCCCAGAATGGCCATCCAGTCCATTTCCACACTCATGATCTCGGCCCTGCAGACCAGCTGGCAAGCGTGCATTTGGAAGTTCAGCACCATTCCCCTTGTACTCAACACTCCTCCAGACCCTCCTCGATCCCCCATGACTCATTCTTCCCTCCCTTCACTTGACATTTATTCTCAGCCACTAGTACTTGGCCTGGCACAAGTAGGTGCCCAACAATATGTGATAAAAGAACAGAAGTTTCAACCTCTATGGAAGTGGACTGTAACAAGTATGGATGTCCAGCCCACCTTCTTTGGGCCTTATCAATTCCACCTGACATTGTCTGCTCGTCTTTACACAAATGCTTTTTCTGAAGCTTCAGAAATCTGCTCTGCCCATAAGCAAGCCAGGCTGGAAGGCAGAATTAACCCCACTTCCAGCTACCCTTGGCCTATGAAAATTGGTGCAGAAACACCCCCTCCCTCCCTCCAGGGAGGTCATCCTGAGGATTGGGCACTCCACTGCCTCCCACAGTTGTAACCTGCTCTATAACAGACCTGTGCTGGCTCCTTCCCATCCCTGTCCCACTTCCCCAGCCCTTAACCAGTGTCTCCTGGGGTCACCTCCTAAATAAGCAACTTATCCTTGAATCTTCATCTCAGGCACCAATAGCAAGACTCTCCTATACAAACAGTATCTGATGCTGCACAAAACTGAATTTGGGCCACCAGGCTCTTGGCCCTTGCCTGGATGTCCAGAGAGCACACACGAGGCCAGTGAGGATTCATAAACAGGAGGGCCATGACTGCCAAACTAAAAGAACCAGCCAATATTCCAGGGCTAAAGGAAAATATGAGATCATGGGGACCCAGAAAAGAGTGGTGAAAGAAGAAATTAAGGTTGGACATGAGAATCCTTCTACAGAACTGTGCTGGATGCCTGGAGCGGGGCTGGGTTCTCTCCTGTGTTCTGGCTCCTGAGGAGGGATGCAGCAAATCTCACTGCTCAAACCTAAAAATGAAGCAAAAGCCTGTTTACCACAGCCTGGGAAGGCCCAGGATTTCTATGATCAAGGATAGGGCAACTTGCTGGAGCTATGTTTTACCTGGCAGAGCTATCGAAGGGATAAAGTGGATCCTGAATATATGTCCCCAGGTCCCGTACTGGAGGGCCCACATTTCTGACAGCCTGGGGGCTACAACTTTAATTTGAGGGTGAGGCCCGCATCTTTTGGTGTTCTTGAGCTTGCATGTCTGTGATTGCAAATTAAAGATGGCTCCCTGGCCTCAGAGGAGGATGAGGTGGGCACGTATGCTTGATATTGAAGATAAGTTATGGATACATTGTGTGGAGCAGTGGGGGCCAGGAAGGAAAACTGGGAGTCTGGGAAGCATTGACCCTGATGGGGGCACAACATGCCATCTCCATACCCACGAGACAACTGGATTTGGCCTGAACTAGGCCCAAAGAGACCTAGATGGGGTCTGTGTTCACCCCAGTTCAACGTCCCTGGTTGAGCCATAAGTCTGCCCATCCTTCAATCGGGGTTCCGGATACGTTTTTTAAACACCAACTCCAGGTTACATCTAAAGTCAGGTTATTTACACTGCCCTGGACACAAAAAGAAATGCCTGGGTATGGGATGATGGAGGCAGAAAAACTGCTGTTGAGAGTAATATAGGGGTGCCTAGACTAAGATAAGAAAGCTTTATTGTAAGTTTGCTCCTTAGGCTACTGTTAAATGGACATGGCCTTGTACTTATTTGCATGGCTATATTGACTCCATCCACACCTTCACTCTCCAGTATAGTAGCTACTAGACATGCATGGAAATGCAGCTGGTCTAATTGACATGTGCTGCCAGCATAGAGCTCACAGTGATTTCAAGACTTAGAATAAAAAAAAGATAAAATAATTCATTAATAATGTTTTATATTGATTACATGTTGAAATAATATATATACTGGGTTAAATAAAATATATTATTAAAATTAGTCTCACCTTGTTAAGCTTTGAATTATGTCTTCTAAAAAGATGTGTTGGAGACCTATCCCCCAGGACCTTAGAATGTGACCTTACTTGGAAATAGGGTTGTTGCAGATGTCATTAGTTAAGATGAGGTCATATTGGAATAGGGTGAGCCCTATTCCAATGTGATTGATGTCCTAAGAAGAGGAAACGGACACACACAATGAAAAGATAGTCATGTGACAATAAAGGCAGAGATCGGAGTGATGTGTCAACAAGACAAGGAATGCCAAGAATTGCTGGCAAAACATCAAAAGCTAGAAGACATAAGGAAGGAGCCTCCTCTAAGAAAGCAAGGCTCTGCTGACACCTCGATTTTGGACTTCTATCCTCCAGGACTATGAGATAATAAGTTGTCTTTCAAGCCGTCCAGTTTGTGATACTTTATTATAGTAGCCCTAAGAAACTAATACATCTGTTTCTTTTTATTTATTTTAATGTGTCTACTAGAGTCTTGTGCAGCAGTTATACTATTATTTCCATTTTCCAGGTGAGAAAACTGAGGGTCAGAGAGGTCAAATCATGTGTGTAAAGTTGACAGAGCTGCGAAGCAACAGACACAGATTACAGACCCCTGTCTTCAGACCTCAATGCTCTCTCCATTGCTGATAAGAAATACTCATTCATCCGTTCAACACTACTGAACATCTACAACTTGCCAGACACTGTTAAAGATGCTTGAGATAGATTAAGAAACAAAGCAAACATCTTGCCTTGTGGGGTTTATCTTATTGCAGGGAAAGCATATATTAGTTAATAAACATATGAATAAGTAAATTATGTATATTAGAAAGAGTTCAATGATACGAGAAATTAAGTAGGACGGTAAGTGGTTGGGAGTGCAGGAGTGGGGGTTCAGATTGCGGTATTAAATAGAAGGTCAAGGCTGGTCTCATGAGAAGGTGAGGTGTCAGCAAAGACGTGAAGGAGCTGAGGGCATGAACCATGCTGATATCTTGGAGAAGGATGTCCCAGGTATAGGGAGCAGCCACTGCAAAATGATAGCATGAAGACCTAAGACATCAGCAAGGGGAAATGAAGCAGCTTTCCAGGTGGGTTCCAGGTGCTGTTTGAATTGCTCCTTCTGTTGCTCATTTTGGGTGTTTCTTTCATGCTTCTTCATGAGACTTGACCATAAGGCTCTTCCTGGGGAAGAGCTCTACTGGCTCACCTGGGTTGTTTTGCACAAGTAGACATCTCAGCCACAGTGGAAAACTCTCTCCTGCTGCAGAGGCCCTCGGGCCACACCAAGCTGGGCTTTATAGATAAGTACCAAGCCTGGACCACCCACCAAGGACAGTCCAGGAAGCACTGGTCCCACCACTTCTGGGATCCCAGGATGAACAAATGGAAGACCAATCCTCACTGAATCTGGAGTTAAACAGGCTACCATTCTTGAGTCTGGAGCCAACGCAAGGCTGGGATCCAGGGAGAGAGGGGGACCATTTTATTTACCTGAATGACCTGAAAGTATAATGACAATTGTGTCACTGTCAGCGGTGGGGTTAAAGTAGGTGAAGGTAATTGTTTAAGATGGTCTTAACCCCAAGTATGTCCAGCATGGCATCAGGAGTATTTCTGTAAGATATCCCAAGAAGAAAAGTCTGAGATCAAATTAAATGTCCCTTCTCTCAAAACAGGGTGTGGATCTGATAGTCTCTGTGCTTTCGAGAGAATGATACTCCTGGATGTTAAATTGTACCATGTCACTGTTAATTATTTATTCCAGTAAGAACACCATCACTCTTAAAAGACCCTGAGTGATGTTTAACCACACTTCTGTGGTTAAGGCAAAGAACAGAAACCCAGCAGTGAGAGGCTCCCCCAGTGCTAAGAGCTGGGCAATTTCCACAGGCATCATCAAAGTGGTAGAGTGTCAGCCACATGAAAGAATCATGATTCCTAAGGCTCCAGTTGTCCTAGCCAGAGGGGTCAGGGCCAATGTGCAGTTCCAGTTCTAAGCAGTCATAGAAGACAAAAACAGACCCTCTTCCTTCACCCCACACCCTCCATGCTGTTTGCTACATCTGTCCTCCAATCGGCTCAGCACTGCTCAACGGGATGGTGGCTATGGAGGGAGTCCTCCTCTTGGCTGGGGACAGAAGAAAGGGAACAGAGGCATGGGAGCTTTGGGGTCTAAAGCCAGCATCTTCAGTCTCTTCTCATTCCCTACCAGGGTTCCTCACGTGTGCCTATTTTAATTCAATCTCCATTTTGCAGATGTAGAAATAGAGACATAGAGGAGGCCAGAACCTGCCCAAGATAGTGCCTAGATCAAGACAGACTGACCTCTAAGCTTCTGTCCTCCTACTATCACACAGTCCCTCGCTCACTGAGGTCCATCTCCTTGGAACAATGGAAAACAACTTCCAGGAAAATAAAACCCATGGAGACTTCAAAACTTGAGAGAGGGCAGATAACAGACAGGATCATTCATAAGCAAATAGACCAGGGATCCTCAAACTGTATTCCAAGGAACCCCTGGATAGGAGAAGTGGTCCCCATCCCACCCCCACCAACTACGATCGCACCAGAAGATTTCAGTTCTCATTTGTTCTCTATTTTGAGTTCCCACGCTGAATTTCATTTTAAAAGTTCCTTATCTGAAAAATAAGCTGGAGATAGATAAAAAAGAAAGCAGTATGGCCAGTCAATGGGCAACTACTCAGCATTAAAAAGGAATGAAGTGGTAACACAGGCAGCAACATAGATGAATCACAAAGGCATTATGCTGCATAAAAGGAGCCAGACTCAAAAGGTTACATGCCGTGTGATTACATTTGTATGACATTCTTGAAAAGATGAAACAGAAAACATTCTTGAAAAGATAGGGACAGAAAACAAACAGATCAGTGGTTTCCAGGAGCTGGGGAAGGAAGGGGTGGCTAGGAAGTGTCGCACGGAACGTTTCAGATCCTGATTGTAGTGGTAGTTAGATGACTATGTGCATTTGTCAGAACTCATAGACCTGTATACTAAAAAGGATGAATTTTACTGTACATAAATTACACCTCAATAAACCTGACTTAAGAAGAAAACCTTGGAAATCACTGCCCAGGAAATCTTTCATTCTAAGCTCTTTACAAACAAAAAATGAAACAAAAGATAATTGCCTCCGAGTGTGGAGGGTAAGAAAAGGAGATAATCATTCACTAAGGCCCTAGGCATGTTAGGCAATCTGCTATTTGTTTTAGTTCATTTTTTAAAATTCAAATTTCCATATATGTAATCCAGTAATTTTATGGAGAAGCTGAAACTCAAGAGGCTAATTGTGGTAGATTGTATTTTCCAGAACAGCAAAAGATAATGTAAAAAGTAAATAAAATAATAAAAGGTGACATTATAAGCCACTTGGTTTGGGGTGAGTTGCTATGCAGCAATAGATAATTGGAACACCAAGTAACTGGCCCAAGGTAACTCCAACCTGCATTCCAGATCTGCCTCTCTGTTCTACCTTGTTCTTAAATAAGGCCGTGTGGGACCAAGCCACCAGATGCAGCCACGGAAAGAAACTAAATGCACCACTTTCTAGAGCAGCAGGACCCAACTGCTCTCTGTGAGACAGGTGCCAAGCTGGTGTCTGGCACATAGTAGGTGCTCAGTAAATATATGGCAAATAAAAAAATAGATTCTGGGCCCATTCTCGGAGTTGACGTAACAGTGAACAAGGTGCATTTCCTGCTCACATGGAGTCTGCTCTTGAGGGAGGAGAGAGTAATAAGAAGAAGATGATTTTAGACACTAAGTGCTATGAAGAAAATAGGCCGTGTGATAGGGAGGGACTGAATATGGTTTGGAGGTATATTCCTGACAGAGGGAACGGCTAAATGAAACAGCTAAAAAAGACGCGCGCTCACACATACACATGCGCATACACACGTTAGAAAAGAGACACAGGTTAGAGCAAGCCTTGCTTATTCTAGAGCAGGGCAAACAAAACAATAAATGATAGCATGGAATAAAGGAAAAGGCATTTATTTAGGAGCCCAGCGTGCCACTAATTCCCCGTGCGACCTCTCTGAGCCTCTTTCTTTCTTGGTATAAAATGAGACTAAAATCAGGAATGTGCTAGAGCCAGCTCACACCAGGTTGTGAAGGTAGATTCTCTGCATCTTCCCAACTCCACCACCAGTGACGTCACATTGGTGGGCTGAAAGTGTTCACGAAGGGAGTGTTTATACCATAGAAGCTGGCAAACACTACAAATCAGGACTGAGTTTTTATTTCTGTTTCTTGAAAGTTGGTTGTTAAATATTTACCAGCACCCCACTGGACTAGATGGATGTTTCTCAAACTATTTTACTAAAGTCTCCTAGTGGCAGAAGAGAGCTTATGTATAACCCCAGAGGCCTGGAATCTCAACATCTTAGGAGAATTTTCCTTAAAATCTCCTATTGTTTTAAATTCACAATTTTATATTCTATACCTTAATGTATCTGTGCTTCTTGTTTCCTCACACACTCAAAAATATAAAATTTGATTTTCCAAACTTCAGGATCCATGTTGTGAATCCAACATTTTCTTAAAATATCACACACACACACACACACACACACCCGCCTTTCCCTGGCTAAGTGCTGCCTTATGGTCAAGGTTGGCATTATTTAGTTACCTCCAGGTAAGGCCTCCCTCTCTCCATCTCTCCTTCCCTCCCTTTCTTCTTTTCCTTCCAAAAGAAGCCTTCCCTGACTTGGAATTGAACTTGGAGTTGGGCATGGGGGAGAATTAAATCAGCTCCCTTAGCCCGCTCATAAGCACACGCCTGCCCTGGGCCCAGAGCAGAAGCTGGCCAGGGTCTGCCCTTGACAGTGGCGCCCAGACATGTCTCCCACCCTCTCATAACAGAGCAGCTGCCTGGCCCCTGCAGGTGCTGCCAGAGTCCTCGGGTTATTTCCCTGCAGACAGAAAGGAACGAGAACTTCCTTTCCCTCCTTCTCCTCCTCTTCTGGAAGTGCGTAGACTTAGTTCATCACACTGGGGCTAGGTCTGGGAGATCTGCTGTCTGTGTCCCTGACTCAAGGCTGCTGCCGGCTTCCTGGCTGACCTTGGACAGATGGTTATATTTTGTCTGTGCCTCTTTTTCCACCATCAGCTGCCGCTTACATCACTGCTGGGCACGGCTGGGCGGATGTCTGAGGCAGCCTCAAAAAAGCAGACAACAATAGTTCCAAACACAGAGCTAGGCACGCGGGCTGTGGTTTCACACAGCTGAGAGAGGGCCAGAGACCCCTATCTCCATGAATGCCAGTGCCTGGGGTGCTAGAACATTCATCATGGAAAATTCCAGAAAAAAAATAATTTACAAAGCAACACCAACCCCTAAGGGAGATCAGAGAACTCTGTGGAGGAGAGGAGGCAGAGTGCAATGGGACTTGGGTTGGTGGGTAGGGAAGGGGATAGCTGAATACTGAAGGGACGCTCTCCTCCTCTGTCCTCTAAACTTCCCGGAAGAGCGCTCACTGTCTCCACTTCCCCAGTATGCATTCACTCCTCGGCCCTCTGGGACTGCCTCCCCTACCACTCCAACAAGTTGGCACCAAGGATGTCAGTGGCCTCTTCACTGCTAGATCCAATGGCCAGTCTTCAGAACTTATCTCACCACCCACTTTATCCCATTTGGAATTATCCTTTCATCTTTTTTTACTTAAAATTCACTGCTCTCCTGTCTTAGTTTGAAGTCACGCAAAGCAGAATCCAAGACAAAGACTTGGGTGCAGGTAATTTATTTGGGAGGTGGTCTCAGGAAGCAGAAGTGAGATGCAGGAAAGTGAGACAAGTACAGAGTATGTGTTATTGGGCTACTGCTGTGGACTTCTGGGGCTCCATCCCTCCTGGGCCCTCAGAGGAATGTGTAGAATGCACCTTAGAATTGCCTCTGCGAAGAATGAAGAATGAACGGCAGGAGCATTAAGCTGATCTCTCGACTCCCATTGGTGGCGGGTGACTTCGCAGGGGCATGAACTCCCTGAGGCAGGAAAACAGAAAGCCAAAGTAGGTGCTCGCGGCAGGGAGCCATCCTCATGCAGGAGAAGTGTCCCTGCTGCAACTGCAGCCACTAGTGGACTGAGGAACTCAGGGGACACCAGTATATCTCCGAGACTTTGTCTACACGACAGCTCACTCCTGTGGTCCTTCTCTGGCCTGTGACCACACTATCTGTTCCCAGGATCCTCTTCACTCTGCCCCACCCCTCACAGGCTCCTTAACTTATAATGCTCCTCACTGATGCCCTCCCTCTTGCCTGTCCCCTCCCCATCCAATGCCCTTGGTTTGTCTCCATCGCTGTACTAAATACATTGTGCAAACACTTTCTGTTATGTTTCTTCCTTCCCCTAGAAACTTCTTATAGGCAGGACAGGTCCTCTACCAGTGTTGAACACATAGTAGGAGCTCAAGAAGGTATAGCTCCTCTGCCTTTCCCCATAAAAAGCCTACCAATGGCGATGTCATGAAACCAGTTTTCCCAGTCCTTAAGACCCATTGTGAAGGCTACTTGCTAGTTTCTATTTTTCCTTTTTCTGGAGAAAGCAGGGCCCTGGGATGGTGGGAGCTGCCACCTTTTCTCTTAGGGATACCAACCTAGCCGATGGGATGCTGCCTCTGAAAGGCACCTACTCCAGAACCTCTTTCCCCTCCCTGTTTCACAATGCTCAGTGGACATGAAAGTCTATGTGCCTCCTCAGCAAGATAGGACTTATGATAAAGAAATGAGGATCGGAGCCTTCAATTAACCAATAGATGAACAGCCACTCCATGTACAAGACGTGCGGGGCACTGGGCCGTAGGAAGGAGCAAGAGGAGAGGGAGAAAGAAGAGGGGAAGCAGAGGGCACATCCGACTTTAAAGAGTTTATAATCTAGGTTGTGGAGATGAGACCAACAGCACAGAATCCACTGTCGAGAAATGTTAATGTTGTCACAATCACTGAGGAGGAAAGGATAGACTGTTTAGTAAATAGTACTGGGAAATGGGCTTGACATGTGAAATGAAATTGGATCCTCACCTAGCACCTCACACAAGACAGACTCCAGCTGGGTTAGAGATATAAACTAATATGATAACTGTCAAGTTAAGATACTGTACGAGAACACTTCTGTGGCCCACGGATAGAGAATGATTTGTAACACACACCTTCAAATACACGAGCAATAAGGCAAAATACTGGTGAATTTGGTTTCATTAAAATTAAGGACTTTTGTTCAACGAAGTTCACAGACATAACAAAATGAGAGAAAATATTTGCAATGTTTAAAACTGATAAGAAATTTATATTTAAAATATTTACAAACCTTCTACAAACAAGGAAAAAAACAGCAAACCTCATAGAAGAATGAGCAAAGAGCATGAACAGGCAATTGTCATAAAAGGAAACCCAAAAGCTAACAACTATACAAAGAAATGCTTAAAATTGTTAGTAATCACAGAAATTGAGAAGTGAAACAATAATGAGATAATGATTTATAACTATTAGAAGAACTCTTATGTCCTGGTGGTATGCGTGAGTGTGAAGTGGCATGGCCAACACTCTCTACTCAAAAAAGGAGTCACTCGACCTATGACCCAGAAATTCTGCCCTGTGTAAAGCCCTGAGGAATGCTCTCACAAACCCATCCTTAACTGGCCGACAATGGAGCTGTGCATCATGGTGGGGGTGGTGGCAAGAGCCAAAGCAGTGCAAATGTCCCTCATGGAGGAGTGGAGAAACTGTGCAGACCACATGCAGCTGGGGGTCCAGGCAGCAGTTTCAAGTAACAAACCAGATGTCCACATACAGACATGAAAGGGTCTTGAAAACATAGTGCTGAGTGGGAAAAAAAAAAATGCAGAATGAGATCGATGACATGACAGCATTTGTGTAAATTTAAATAATGTACCCAAAATAACAAAACATATTTTCAAGAACACGTACCATGCAAAGGAATAGGCAGAATGGTGCTGTTCTAGTTACTATTGCTGCATGACAGATTATTCCAAGATTTAGTGGCTTGAAACAATCGTTCTATAATATCATACAGATTCCCTAGAATAGGACCTTAGGCAGGGCTGACCGGGAAATGCTTCAGCTCCATATGGCATCGACTGAGCTCACTAGGGGGTATCTGCAGGAGGGTGGACTGGTCTGCAGAGCTCGAGGTGGCTTGCTGACATGTCTGAAATTTTGGCAGGGCTGTCAACCAGATCACCTCCAGGAAGCAAGCCTCTCTAGCATGATGGTCTCAGGGTAGTTGGACTTCTTACACAAAGGCTCAAAGTCGTAGCAAACCAGGAGTAGGCTACTTGAAAATCACATAGCATCACTTCAGCCACATTCCACTGGTAGAAGAAGTCATGAACCCAGCAAGCTTCAAGGACTGGGACATAGACTCAGTTTCTTCATGGGAGGAGTGTCAAAGATTTTGTGGTCATGTTTTTAAACCTCCCCACTGCCTGTGGTGGGAAAGAAATATAGAAGTAGGGAATGAGGCTAAAATAAAGTAAATGAATAAGAAAGTCTATGTCGAGCTTATGAATGTGACCTTATTTGAATAAAGAATCATTATAGAGGAAATGAAGGATATTAACATGAGGTCATCCTGCATCAACTGAGTGGGCCCTGAATCCAATGTCTGGTGACCTTGTAAGAGAGAGGCAGAGGAAAATTAGACAGAGTGAAGAACACAAGGAGAAGGCCATGAGAGGATGAGGCAGACATGCACTCTAGCCAAGGAACACCTGGAGCTGCCAAAAGCTAGAAAAACCAAGGAAAGATTCTCTTCTAGAGCAGAGGGAGCATGGCACTGGCAACATCTTGGTAATTTGTCATGACGGCTCCGGGAAACTAATATATATTGTTACATAATAATGTGACAGGATTATTAAAGGAATTCTTGTTTTGACTGAGGCCCAAAGGCCAAGACTGACCAAATAGGTGGAAAGATCCCAGCCCACCAAAAGACCAGACACCCCAAGCCAGATTCGCAAAGGGGATGCTCAGGAACTAGGTGTGGGACACTCTTCTCTCAATTGGGTTACAAAGAGCTGAATCTGAAGTGGCCAGAGAGATGGGGAATTCTCTGAAGAACATGGTCAGTGGGTACAAAGCCCACCCTCCTGTGAATGGGTAGTGATGCTTTCACCTCACCTCACGCCTGGAGCAAAGGGCTTCAAGGAGACCCTGCAGTTTGGGGGCCTAGGAATCTGAAGGCAGGAGGCTGTGGAGGCAGGTGAAGGTGGGGTATTATACAATATGTGAACTTTTTTGTCTAGCTTTTTTCACTTAGCGTAAAGTTTTTGAGGTTCATTCATTGTATAACATGTATTAGCACTTCATTTCTTTTTATGATTGAATGATATTCCATAGTATGAATAGACCACAATTTGTTTACTCATTTATCCATTGGTGCACATTTGAGTTGTTTCCACTTTTTGGCTTTTGTGAATAGTGCTGCTATGAACATGAGTGTACATGTATCTGTTTGAGAACCAGTTTTCAGTTCTTTGGCATATATACTAAGAGTGAATCTCTGGGTCATATGGCAATTCAGTGTTTAACATCTTGAGGAACCATTGAACTATTTTCTATTGAGGCTGAACTGTTTTACATTCTTACCAGCAATATACAAAGGGTACAATTTCTTCATATTCTTGACAACAGTTGTTATTATGTTTTGTTTTGTTTTGTTTTTTATTATATCCATCCTAGTGGGTGTGAAGTGATGCCACATGGTGGTTTTGATTTGCATTTTCCTAATGGCTAATGATGTTGAGCATCATTTCATGTGCTCGTTGGCCAGCTGTATATCTTCTTTGGTGAAATATCTATTCAAGTCTTTTGCCCAAGTCTTTTCTTTAATTAGTCTGTCTGTCTTTTTGTTGTTGAGTAGTAAGAGTTTTTTATATATTCTGGGCACTAGATCCTTCTATATGATTTACAAATATCTTCTCCCATTCTGTCCGCTATCTTTTCACTTTCTTAATAATGTCCTTTGATGAACGAAAGTTTTTAATTTTGGTTAAGTCCAATTTATCTAGTTTTTCTCTTGTTGCTCATGCTTTGATGTCATATCTAAGAATCTGTTGCCAAATCCAATGTCATAAGATCTACTCCTATGTTTTTCTAAGTCACATGGTTGATCCATTTTGAATGAATTTTTTGTACATAGTGTGAGGTAAGGGTTCAACTTCATTCTTTTGCATGTAGTGATCCAGTCATCCGGTTACTCTCTGACTTCTCACATTAATCTCATGAAAGAAGCAATACTATCAACTTCATTTTACAGATGGGGAAACTGAGATTTCAAGAGGTAAAAGAGCTGCCCAAAGCCACACAGATAGCAAATGGCTGCACTGAGATTTGACCTCAGGCATCTCAGTCAGACCAGTGCTTCTGAGCAGAGTGGCCAATGGCTCCGGTGCCCAGGCCATTTCTTCTCAACTCCTCTGATTTAAGAGTGGCTTTGGGGGACAGTCCACATGTGCTATGAATATCCCTTCTTAGCTGTGCTGGACAGACTCTCTGCTTTCCTGCTTCAGGGTTTTCTGAAGCCTTGAGAGGCAGCTAAATTTGCGCATGGGCACAACCCCGGGAGGTAACATCCTTCCGGGGTGCTAACTTGAAATGCGTTCTACACATTCCTCAGCAAATTAACCTTGGGTGCCTCCTTCACAAAGCCACTCATTGAAGCACACCTGCCAGCTGTGATCACCACCAGATAAAGCATCTGCACCAAAGCCTTACTCAGCTCTGCTTTTGAGGAACCCCACTAAAACATCATAAGAATTCAGAGCAGGGTCTTTCTGCCCCCAGCAACTTCCCGCCCTCCAGCACTCCAAGCCCAGGCCTATCCACATCCTCAGGAGGCCTGCGTGGCCCAGCCTAGGCCACTGCCCTGCTGATCCAATATCTACCAACGGGAGGCAAGGACCAGTGAATCTTAGTGCTGCTCTGGGTGCACTGACAAGAGAGAGCAAATTACCTCTGTTCATACTGCTGTTGCTGCAACAGTGGACAAGAATTCTGCCTCAGGGCACTTCTTTTACCAAAAACACACAGCAGCTGAGCTTCCCCTTGCAGTTATCGCATTCTAGCTCTTTCTCAGCCCAGCACCCTCCCCGGGTAGCCCTCAACGCATACAGGACATCACTGGAGGAAAAACTGAGGAAACGACAAGTGCCAAGGAGCCTGAACTATTTTTGCTCCAGAGTGTCATTTACTCATATTTATCCAGATATAGATGAACTTTCCTAATAGTGGGGTTTGGACAAATAGACCATCCTGACCTTCGTCTCCAGAAACTAGGAGTGTCCAGACAGCCTGGAGATGTGAGCAGCCACAGCCCAAATTCCCCTCCCCTGCAGCTCCAGTGCTCACTGATGCTCCCTCCCTCTCTGCCCAGGGGTTCCCCCATCCCCACTGGGCACACCAGCAGAATCCTGACTTGCCCCCAGCCCCTACACCCTCATCTTTGAAGGCTGCCATTTCCAGGCCCCCAAGCTGCAGGAGGCCAGGGGCAGAGTGATTGTGGGTTATAAGCCAGAAATCCATGTTCAGTTTTGTGGTTTAGGGTTATCCAGGTATTTACTGGACCCACTGCCAACCTCCGGAGTCAGGCTGACAGAGGGGCCAGGACTTCTCAGAAGCAGGGACTTCCTCAACGTTTAATGGCTTCTTTTAAGATCCTGTTCTGGGTCTTGTGTTTTCCACCCTCCCCATCTCTTTTCTCCTACACATACATGGGAATACACACACAACTTCACTCCCTTGTTTACTTGTTATATCCCCTATTAGATGCAAGCTCTGTGTGCTCAGGGATCACCTAACACCGTGAGGCATATTGTTGGCTCAACGAATGTTTATTGAATGACTTGCACGTGTAGCACACATGTGTGAACACACAGCCCACAGCATAACAGACACAGCAGTTTTCAGTCTCGGCTACATATTGGAATCACCCAAGAAACTTTAAAAGGTATTGAAGGCAGGACTTTCCCTGGAGATCCTGATTTGATTGGTCTCACTTGAGACCCAGAAATCAGGATTTTTAAAGAATTTCCAGGTGATTCCAATATGTATGTAGCAGTGGTTCTCAACACATCAGGATCACCTGGAAGATTTGTTAGAACACAGATTTCTGCCCCCTACTCCGAGTTTCCTGCTCAATGGGTCGGCAGTGGGGCTCTAGAAGCTGCACTTCTCCCACGGGATGTAGGAGAGTCTCAAGAAACAGGGTAAATGTCTTCTCAGAGGACCAGGGATAAAGAGGAATTTGGAGAGAAGAGGAGGAAGGGTGTGTCTGAGGTGAAGGGGCTGGTACAAGGCAGAGTTCACAAGAAGGGAACTGGATGAGGCAATAAGTGGCAGATCCCATGGGATTCAAGAAGCTAGAAGGTGAGGAGAAGGCCCCCGACTTTGCTGAGATGAGACAGGAAATAGAGCTGAGGTCTCCTCTGCCCTCCTTCTTAGGGTGTTTCTGAGGACTGCACTGGGCCAGGTCAACCACCATCATCATCCCTGCCTCCCTCCACTCCCAATCCCTGCTCCACTCAGCAGCCAGAGCGACCAGTCAAAAACATCAACAAGGCCACGTCACTCCTCTTGCTTAAATCCTCCTGAGAGCTCCCCAAAGTACCTGGAATAAATTCCAAAGTCTATATCCAATTGGCTGTGCCCTTCTGTGAAGGCAATGAGACTCCAAGTACATAGGCATAAGTGACAGAGGTCCCCAACTGCTAGGCTCTGAAGCCATTGCCACATGTTTTGAAGAGCCTACACCTGCCATGGACTGCCCCCAGCCCATAACTGAGCTAGGGCAGGACATGAAGCTCTCTCGTGGGCCACTGTGGCTGCAGGGCTCCTTCAAGACTTTACTGAAACTTCCTGAGACTACACGGGGTCTAGGATGCTCCCACCCAAACTTCCCTCCCTCAGAGATCACACTTAAGAGACCTTCAGGAATTTTAGCCAATCTTCTCCATAGTTAACTGAGGAGCTGGATCCCCTAGTTTATGAAGTGACATAGGCAGCAAAAAGAAAGCAAGTCCCACTATCCTAGTAAGTACTGCTTTCTACCAAGAAAGACCCAGGCTTCAGGGCAGCTTCCCCTAAGCCAGAGATTTAGGACAAGTGATTTTTTAAGGAATGCTCCTGGGAAAGACTAGTCGGGCCATGAGAGGAGCAGCATCAGATAGAGGAGGAAGCCAGGCAGGGGTGGATTTCAGCTGAAGTCCAAGTGGGAACAGCCACTGTTGCACATGGGGGATCTCACCTGTGTCTAAGCAGGCCCTCTGGGCAAAGGCTTGAATCACAGCTAATCTGAATGTGGTGGGCCGAGTAACACTCCCCAGAGATGTCCAAGTCCTAATCCATGGAACCTGTGAATATGCTAGCTTATATGGCGAAAAGGATTTTGCAGATAGGATTAAGAATCTTGAGATGGGGAGACTATTCTGAATTATCTGGGTGGGCCCAACATAATCACAGGGGTCCCTGTACAAGGGAGAAAGATGTGATGACGAAAGCAGAGGTTGGAGTGGTGTACTGCTTGCCAGGACCTTGAGCCAAGCAACACGGGCATCTTCTGGAAGCTGTAAAAGGCAAGGAGAATGACTCTCCCCTGGGGAAGGAGTGCAGCCCAGCAGCTCCTCAATTTTAGCCCAGAGAAACCCATTTCAGACCTCTGGTCTGACAAATCTCTTGTTTAAGCTACCAAGTTTGTGATAATTTGTTAGAACAGCAACAGGAATTAACACACAGCATAGGCAGAATGCCTTGATGCCTCCAGAGCAGGAGAGGGTGGGAAGCTGGTGAGAAGCTCTGAGCCATCCCCCACTCACCTCCCTGTTCCCTGGGGGGCTGTCCTGAGGCAGCTTCTGGTCACCTCCAGGGTTCTGATGAGGGATGGGGCTTCCTGCCCCACTCTCCTAGAACTGCAGCCTAGAACTAACTCCTTAGTGACAAGGAACCCCCAAATCACATTGAGTCATCTGGCCTCTTATGTTGGTGCTGACTTCTCTGACATGTAGGACAAAGACCTGGGGAGTTGGCACCATTGGCTTACTCTTCTTTTCACTGTGTGTGAGTAATAAACTGTCTGAATCTGAAAATGGCTTGTGTATTCATTGGCCAAATCAATCCGGGCTTGGTTTTGGCCTGTCCTGTGAGCACGAGCTTGACAGAGTCCCAGCCTCAGCCTGACCCCACAGGGTACAGAGGCAGGAATTACACCTTGAGGAGGCAGAGGAGATGGGCTTTGTCCTCTGCCTGCAATCACTGGCTGTGGGCGGCCCCACAGGGAGACTGGGACTGCCAGGCACTTCAGTTTCCCCAGTGCCCAAGAGCAGATCCCCAAAGGCCACAGGTGTGAGTCACTAGCCGCAAAGCACAGAGACGTTGGAAAAGAGATCCCAAGGGACCCAGGAGGGAGAAAAAAAAAGAGACTAGAGTTTTTTATGCCCACCAAGAATCATACAAGGCTCACTGCAGCAGTCATCGCTGGTGAGATGGATTTGGTACTAAAAATAGATATGATGGCCCACGCTACATAGCTGTAGGAGCATTACCCAGGGCACCCCTTCTGGGACAGCCATCAAGGGCACTATTTAAAACTCCTGCGCACATCCTGAAGGGCAGCAGTAGTTGTCCACAGACAAGGAAAAGGTGGTGATTTCCTTCAGGAAACAACACGAGGGCCCAAGCCTGCATATTTCATGCCAAACTACTTCTGAAGCCTGTGGTCAGCCAGCCAGACAAGGGCTCTCAGAACACTGAGCTTCGGAAAGTGGCTCAAGCCCAGCCGGCCAGGGTGGCCCTTCAGTGACAGCACAAAGGAAAACCTCTGCCCCTCTTGCCTGCATATGCCTTTATCTTTTGCTAACCCCACCTCCCGCCCATCTCCATCCACCCTACAATCATAGGGTGTCCAGTCCCTGAATCTTCCCACCGGTTTGTGTCCTCCTCTCCTATGATGCAGGGATGCCAAAGGCCTGCAGGCACTTGAAGAGTCACTCAGCCACACAGGACCCTTAGGGTCAAAGAGGAATTTTACTCATGACCAGAAAGGAAAGATTGGAGGGAGAGAGGGAGATTTAAATCAAAGGGTGGCCAGCCTTTTCCTTACGGGACCTGATAGGAAATATTTGAGGTTTTGCAGGCCATACAGTCTCTATCAAAAACCACTTACCTTCGCTGCTGTAGCACAAAAGCAGACACAAGACAGTACACAAAGAAGTAGGCCTGGCTGTGCTCTCATAAAACTTTTATCACATCACAGGCAGCGGACAGAATTTTGCCTGCGGGCATAGTTTGCTGACACCTAGCTTACATGTTCACAGAGTTCAACAAGTTAAAATTAGAAGGAACCTTAGAGATCATCCAATCCAGGGATGGCAAATGAGTTTCAACACACCTGCCAACTCTGATTACTCAGCAGTGGCTCCCTGGCTGGCTGTATTGAAAAGGATTCTGCAGCCAACACCTACCTCTCTATTAATTGGTATTAATACCAATTAATACCACCTACCTAATAGAGAAGTACCATAACTGAAGAGCACCCTAGGCCATGGGCAGGGAGGTGGCAGTGAGTGGCAGCACCAGTGCCTTATATTGGCCACTTGATTACCCAAACACCCTCATTTTATATATAAATAGCTAGATCCCAGAGAGGTTAAATGATTTGCCCAGGGCCACACTGCTATGGCCATGGACTTGCTTGTTATCCGGCTTCTTCATGTTACTCTGCAGCAAAATGGAACCTTACATTTACCTCATTGTGTCATCACCACGTCTAAACCAAAGAATTCTCTGAGACCCCTTAGTGCCAAGTTTCCTGGCCTAGCCCTTTGAGCGCAAAGCGATAGAACCCAGGACTGTAGCTAGTCCTTGATTTGTGAGAATTGATGTTTGGGGAGTTTTCACACCCATGGAAACATATTGTATTTGTGATGCCTGAAAAATTAGGAGTTTGGCTTCCAGGGAGTGCTGCCTGCCAGACCCTTGTTCATGGTGGGGTGGGAAGTGGCTCCAGCAATAAGCCGTGGTTTCCCTTTTCTGAAGTAAATGCTTCGGAAGCACCATGGACCACTCTTGTGGGCCCTGTAGGGCTAAAGCTGATCTCGAGCCCACATCAATATTCTGAAGCATCAAACTGGTATTTCTCACCAGAGAAATAGAATCTATTTCCTAAGATTCTAAATGGTTGTGACTATCAGATAATAACTGCCAGGGTCTTTATTAATACCAATTAATAAGCAGCTGTAGTAATAAACTTTCAAAACAGGATGCAGGTCAAACTTTTAGGAAAAGCTTTTAAAACCCTGAACTCTGTTAATTTAAGTCATTTTACTTTAAAAAGAAAATCAGATTGTCTGCTGTTAGAGCATGCCTGGTATCAGAGCTCTGAAATTGTTTGGGCCTCAGCAGCTAGTAAATGGAGTATTACTAACCTCATGGGGTGGTGGCAATGGTCAAGAAGTAACAGACTGCAGCAGAAGCCTATTTCCCCAGGCCCACTCTGGATGTCACTCACAGCTTCAATGGACACAATGGCTTCCTCCCTTGAGGACCTGTGGCTCTCTGCCTGAGGGCGTCCTTTCCTGTGGTCCCTAACCTTTTCTACACCAGGGACCGGTGCTCCTATGAGAATCTAATGCCTGATGATCTGAGGCAGTGAAGCTGGTGCTGGAGAGTGGCTACAAATACAGATGAAGCTTCCCTTGCTGGCCCGCCATTCACCTCCTGCGGTGCGGCCTGGTTCCTAACAGGCCACGGACCCGGAACCCCTGCTCTATCCTCTTCCTGTTGTCCTTACCGCAGTGTGCACAGGCCAGAGAGCGGGGAAGAGAGCACTCTCAGGAGAGGCCCGTAAGCAATGAGGAAGAATGGAAAGCAGTGGAAAGGATCTGGGTGTCCCCATTCCTCTGTGTATAATTCTGAAGAATTGTTTAGTGTGATAAAACTTTACACCGTCTCTCAGAAGGTCCCCAGAGGCATTTGACCCCTATTTCCTTCTCTCATTAACACACCTTCTATTAGTTAGGTTCTCTTTTTTGCCTCACTTATCCACTTTCTCCTAGTGAGTCCTGGGGTCATCTCTCAAGTAAACTACCTATACCCAAGTCCTTGTCTCAGGGGCAGTCCAAACCAAGACACATATGTAGGCTAGCATGAGAATATGTGTCTCCCCCATCCTCCAACATCAGAGAAAGGGATGAGAGCATTTAAACCAGCCAGCAGCCACGGGGACATCTGATAGTGCACTATAGGAGCTATCACTATCAGTGAGGAGCAGGAAGCTGAAGTGGCCAGTAGCAGCTGTAGCATTTGTCCGTCCAGCATGCTTTACTGACATGATCCCAGTGGGGCTGAAAAATCACGTCGCCCATCCTTAACCTCCTCATGCTACAGCAGTGGGCATGTGATCCAGGCTAGCCAATTCAAATATTTTCTCCTCCTGGATACTGTGATTGGTTCAGGTAATTCCAATCAGAACCCTCTCTGAGGTTGATACAAGATCCTGGAAGAGACTGTAAAGGAGGCTTGTAAACCAGGATTGTAACTGGAAGTGTGTATCTGAGGTTGCAGATGCCTGGGATTTCATCTGTCATGTGAATAGAGCTTGTGAGCAGAATGAAGGGAAATAGAGGCAATCTAAGATGTGAGAGAGAGAGAGAACACCATATCATCAGAGCCACCGGATCCAGCTGCGCCTGAAGCTAGGTTGGACCTTGTGGTTACTAGAGTCAACATATTCCTTTTTTGCTTAATTTGATTGGATTTGATTTCAAGAGGGTGGTTTCTGGTGAGTTGTAAGGCCAACTTTGCCATTGACCTCATTTACTCATTCCATAGTGCTGTTTCAAGTGGAATTTAATTACCAAAAACAACAGAACACCCAAGTAATAGTGGCTCAATAAATAAATTATTTCGTAAAATAAGAATGCTATGAATGTAAAAGTTTTGGTGTAGTAGCCCATTAATATCAGAAAAAAACATGAATTTTTTCCATCACCCCTGAACTACCAACATCAGTATGTTGGTTTGTCATCCTCTTGCTTATCACTTACAGTCACAAGATGGCTGTTGCAGCTCCAGACATCACAACAAAATATATAAGGTCAAGAAGCACAGTGAGAGAGGGACATAACAGCTGATGTTATTCAAGCTCCTCCACTATCTCTCCACTTTAATGAACTCCAGTGAATTTCCAACTGCCTTTACCTGAAAACTTTTCCCAAAAACCACAGAAGGTTACTCTGCCTATGAGTATCAGATCAAAAGTGCTAAAAAAATTCATATCCCCAAAGAGCAACCCCCAACCAATTATTGAGGGAGAGTTGGCATATAAATACCTTAGTTCACTGGTCCTTCTGAGAGATAACTTCAACACAGATGATTTACACATTTTCCAATAATTTCCCTGCATTATTAAGCTCCAGTCACTCACAGTAGCACCTGCTCTATAATGCACTCTTTGTTAGATACTTTCTCTCCCCTATCTCGCTTCCCCACTCTTCTACCAGTGTTTCCTAGGATTACATTCCCCCCAAAACTACTTGCTCTCCAATTCTTGTCTTAGGGAATGCTAGGGGGCCCCCAAAGTGAGACAGCTTTTTCTTTATCAATAAGAGAAATTCTTCCAAGAAATCCTCCAGTAGACTTCCCTATGGCTAGACCTGGGTCAAATGCCCCATTCCTTGCCTCCAGCCACCCCAGGGGAGGTTAAAACAGCACCTGGCAAAGGGAAGCAGAACAGTTATGCCTCCTGAAGTTGAGTTCACTGCTACCTACCTACCCAACTCAAATCAGAGTTTTATTAACAAGATGAATGGAATGGGCAATGATTGTTGAATGGGCAAATTATGGAATGCCAGGTTCTATTCAATAATTTTAAATCAGTGCCTGAGACAATAAGGTAGAAGTCATGCTTGGCAAATTTGCAGAAGACAGGAAATTGGGAGAAATAGAAAGTAAGCCAGAGAACAGAATGGGGAGTCTCAATGAACTTTATAAAAAAAAATGGACTGCGTAGATCAAGATGAGGTTTAGTGGGAGTTAATGTGACAACCCAGAGCTAGGTATTTATATACCAACTCCCTCTCAATCATTGGTTGAGAGCTGTTCTTGGGTGATGTGAATTTCTTGGCACTTCTGATCTGATACTCACAGGCAGAAAAGCCTTTTATGGTTTTTGGGTAATGGCAGTTGAAAGTTGTCTGGAGCTCCTTATAGATCCTAGCTATAACATAAACTACACAAACAAAATAACCAAACAAGGGTAATATGGAAAAACAAAAGCTTATCAAGAACACAGTGACAAAGACACCAGGGATAGTTCCATGTGTCAGCAACGTGGTGTGGCTGCCAATCTCCAACAGGATCACAGGTTAATCCCATGAAGAATGGTGTTGAAATGGAAGGAGGAGAAATTCCTCTTCTCTTTGTTCTGGAATTACCATAGCTGGGGCACCAGCTGTAGCATCCTCTGAAACAAGCAGTAACCAAATGTAGTGTGCTTGGAGGAGGGTGGCCAGGATGGAGACAGCCTGGGTGTCACATGAGGAGAGAAGAGGCATTTGCTAGAGGGCATGATGACAAGAAAATTGGAAGAGGACAATATAGCCAAGCTGACGTATTTATTGTCACCTAGAAGCAACATAAACATTTACACAACTCCAGTAATCCCACTAATCAATGTCCGGTAAGGGAAACAAGAACCTCTTTAGGTATTTCAAACAGGAGGAACTTAACACAGACAATTTTTGCAAAGATATTGGAAAAGATGGAGGTGCAAACAGAGAAAGGACCCGAAAAGATCGATAAATGCAGGAAGCTATGATCACCTTTGGGGCTGAAGGAGCAGCAGGGAAAATGGGTTAACCCAGAGCCATGGAGTTACTGAACACCTGGAGTTGCCTCATCAGGGACCTACCTACATTCATTCTGCCTCTGCTGGAGGGACAGTCTGAAACAGAAAGGAAGAAGGTTAACTTCCTCTTATGCTGCCTTCCAGTATCTCTCTAGTACCTCGCATGGCTGACCCTAAGCGGCCTACTGGCAAGAGAGCCTGGGAAGTACCACCTGCAGGGTTCCAGTTCCTTTGACATGGAGAAAAAAAAGAGGATAGGAATGGAGCAAGAGTAAATGAGTGGTTCACAGAGCAGGGTGGAAGTTGTAGAGAGAATTTGTGGATGGATGTAAGGAAGGCCTATCTAAGCCAGAACTGGACAAAGGAGAGAAAGAAAGAGAATAACCACCCTCTTCTGCGCTGCTTCAGCAGTCGTATAATGGAGGTTCTAATGTGTCACAGGTCACTGGACAAGATGTCTTATAAGGTCCCTTCAATGCCTGAAAGTCTCAGATTCTAATTACATATTGTCCACATTCACATTTCCACATCTGTCTCCTGTTGCATGGTTTCATGCAACTTGCAGGCATGTTGATTATGTGATTCCCATTAGTCATGGATCTCCCTGGGAACTAGGCTCACAGCAAACTTCTCATATTATTGGTCAGCCTTCATTAATGTTATCACGAGGCTGGTGGGCTTCTCAGCTTTGAGCGGAGGAGGTATTTAAAATGCCGCTCTGCTCTTGAAATGCACCCAGGGTCTTAAAAAAAAGAGATCCTTTGTAGAAAATGAACAAGCACCAAAATAAATTATCCAGAAGAATAAAACCTCTTTCTCTGTTGCAAAAGAAATTTAAGAGCTCATTAGCCTTAGGAATAAACAGTATTTCTAATGTGTGAGGCCAGTAGACAGAGTAATGAATATTCATGAGCATGCTCCATCCCCTCCATCTTCAAATAAAGGTGTTTGAAATCATCTTTTGCCATTTTGGAGGAAAAGTATATTAACTATTGGTCAGCCGGTTGACCCCAAATGCTCTAAAAATGGGATTTCTGATATTTTTATTAGTATTTGCATCACATTTTGACACAGGTTAATTCCTGGAGAAGATGATGGAAAAAGTTGGCCAAACTACTGACTTCAGATCAAAAGTCTGGGATCAAGGAAACTTTCAAATAGTTTTATAAACTCTACTGGCCCCACCCATACTTAATAATAAATAATAAATAACTCTTTGCACCTTGGCTTCCATGCTGTTCTTCCAGTCCCCTACCATAGGAGCTAACTAATGCTCATATGGTCCCTTGGGAACCAAACTAGCCCAGGCAGTAGGGGGAGCAGAGCCTCCTAAACACCTGAGTAGGAACCTCCCAGGGTCTTTTGGGGTTTTTTTCAGAGCTGGGTTAAGCCAGTGGTTCTCAATTTTGGCTGCACATTAGAATCACCTCAGGAGCTTTTCAATATCGTGACACCCACACTGCAGACTACCAATTACAATAGTCTCTAGGTGTGCGCTCAGGCCAGTGTTTTATCACACAGGTGAAATTATCTGAAAGATGTCAACATACAGCCAAGGTAGCTGTGGTAGTTGGTCTCTAAGATGCTGCGATTAATTCCTACCCTTCCTAACATGCGTGTCATTCCCCCATAGGGAGGGGGAGCCTGTTCTTCCACCCCCTGGCCCTGGGCAGAAATGATAGCCTCCACATTCAGTCTAGCTTATAGGAGAAGTGGCAGTTTTTGCTTTCTTCCTCTTGAAACATTTGCTCTTGAAGGGTTCCCACTCAGAACACAGCTGCCATGCTGTGAGAAGCCCAAGCCACATGGAGAGAGCACGTAAGGGGGGTTGAGATAACAACCCAGCCTAAACAGCTGAGAACCACTGGATCAAGGGGAGCCATCCACAAGTAGACACTCTCTTAAGGTACCTACTGTCCCTGGGGCGTGAGGATTCAATCTGCATCAACGGGGCCTCAACTCCACTCACATGCAGAGTCCTGTCACTCCCACCTCATCTACACCCGTGTGAGAAGCATGACAATATGTGAAGATAGGGTAATAGCAATGGGAGCAAAGGAGAATCACTTCTGTCTAGGGAGAAGCTAATCATCAAGAGTTCCCTTTTAGCTGAAAGAGGTATTAGCTCTATTTTCAATTGTATTACAAATATTATTGATTTTTATATAGTGTGTTATAATTTATAGAGTTCCTGGTCTCACTTGGTCCCTTTTGATAATGCTGAAAGGCAAATATGATCAACAATCTATTTTGCAGAGGAGGGACCTGAAGGCTCAGAGAACATACGTGACTTTGCCTAGATGGCATAGCCAGTAAATAGAGGAATTGGGAATGAAGTCTGGGGACCTTGTGTCCAGGGCATTTTTTTGCTATACTAAACTGCCACTCTGTTTTGGAAAACAAAAAATAAATTGGAGGATGTGGTAAAAAAATGCTGTTTGCCACTTAATATCTATTCTCCCCTTCTGGCTTGATAACAGAACCCTTATTTTATTCAGAGAAGAAATGTATCCAGCTAAATCCACATCTCCAGTCTCCCTTGTAGCAGGGTGTGAATATGTGACTAAGTGAGAGGTAAAGCTTAGTGTTAGTGGGGCTTCCAGAAACCTTCTTCAAAGACACTTGTCTCAATTAAGAGAAATACCCTAGTTGCCTTTCCTCTTTCTTCCAGCCCACAGTTCATACAATGCCTGGCGCTCCAGCAGCCATATTGGATCATGCGGACACTCAGAGGGTAGAAGCTACTTACTACAGACAGTGGAACAGAAAGGTATAACAAGAGAATGGGTTCTGCCCTGGATTGCCTACCTCTAAACCTCTTAAAAAGTAAAAGAATAAATGCTTGGGGATTTAAGTCACCATTTTTCAAGTCTCTGTTATAGCCAACTGCAATTTCAAATGGATAAAATTTACGTAGTTGTAAATTCTAACTGAAGTTACAATTTGATGGAACAACTAGCCCTTAAGACACCAAAAGCCTATTTTCCATATTAGAGGGACAGTGGCTTTAAAGTAAGGCCTCAATTCCAGTCGGCATATGTACCCCCACAGGAGGGAATGATGAATCTGCCATAGAGTGAATGTGCAACAGATATTTATTGGATAAGCAGAGATTTTTGTAGACATCGATTTTACTCATTACTGGTCACCGCACCTCTGTTCCTTGGCATCCTTTTAAGGACTTGAGAAATATATCATAAGAGAGATCATTATTGGTCTAGGGAGAACAGGAGACCCAGTTAGGTTTTCCAAAGAGATCAGCCCCAGCCCTCAGTCCTCAGAAATCTTATCTCCTGACACTTCTGGTGGCCTTGAGTTTATCTCTGCTCTTGATATGGCCTTAGTGGGGATTTTAAAGATGCTGTGTGACTGCATTTGTGTAATTTTCCATGACGGAGCCTGCCTTTGGCTTGGGCTTCTCCTTCTTGAAGTCAAATGGAGCATCCTGAACCCAACCAGAAGCCTGGTTCAGCCAAGTTTAGCCAAGCCCACTCCCGGTCAACCAACAGCAGCCAATTCAGCCTCATGAGTATAAAATAAAAAGTTTTGTGGTGTGAACCACTGAGTTTGTGGGGCTGTTTGTTAGGCAGCATCATCACATATCTAACATGCAATCCATTCAGATAGCCATGCTAGAAACCTGAATGTCTCCCTTCACTCCTGCCTCTCTCTCATGCCTCACAACCAATCCCCAAGTCCTAAATATTCCTCAGTGCCCTCCCATCCTCCCCAACCCCTCTGCCTCTGCCCGAGTTCAGGCCTCATCCTTCTAGATTAGAGTGGCTTCCCAATGAAACCTCTGGCCTTTAGATTAGTCCCCTCAGGTCCACTTTCCCTAGGTGAGAGTGAGTTTTCTGAAATATAAATCAGATGATAACCCTCCTTCACTTAAGACTCTTCCATGGGTTTTAGTCAGGAGAATGTCCAGGGGCTTCCATATGCTTATGCCGTTTTTATCCCTTGGGGACATTCTCTACACTGAACCTAACTCAGCTTTAGCTCCCACTTTATGGAGCTGGTGATGTACCCTCAGATACTCCCCAGCTCTCCACAACTAGGCTCAGTGTCTTGCTGGGCACTGCCCTATCCAGCACACTGTCCTGGCCCTCAGGTCACCCTTTAGGACACTATTGAAATTTTCTGTGGCTTGTCCAACTCTCCCATATATGGTGAGCTCCCTGAGGGCAGGACCTGAATATATTTTCCCAGAATAAACTCTGCATATAGGTCTAGCCCAAAGGCCTGAGCTGCTGTAAGCAAAGTCATCTCTTTCTGGAACAGGAGATGCTCTCTGAAATGGGTGGCTCAGCTCTGCCTAGAAGAAATGGGTCTGACTAGGAACCCCAAGGCAGGAGGGAGAAGAATTAGAGAATAAGAAAAAACGAGGTAAGAAGAGGAAAAAAAGGAAAAGAGAGAGAAAGTAGTATAAGAAGGAAGAGTAAGAGGGCAGAGCTAAGGCAATCGTCCAGGGACCTGAAGGGCAACAGGAAAGGAGTCAGAAATATAAAGATAGGGCCATGAGGAGATTCAGGGAGCAAGAGGAGACCAGGCAGGGGAGAGGCCTATTTTGTGGTCATGCTCCCTTCCAGCTCACTCCTCTCAACTCCCCCATAGAACTGGCTCAGGTGATGTGTGCATTTGGCTTAGGACTCTAGCTCTGGTGCCAGAAACATAAACCAGAGGGTAGGAAAGGCATGGGACCCAGTGCACTGGATGAAGGGCCACAACATTCCTCTCCAGCAGTCCCAGAGGCAGGCTAGAGGCACACAAGGTTGGGGAGAGGCAGAGAAGCCCTGGGTTAGGGTGCCCTCAGGGAAACCTGTGGGCAAGAGAAGGCAGGAGACCTTGGTGCAGAGGGCTGAGCTGTGGCAGGAGCGGCTCTGGGTCAGGGACCAGCCATGGCTTGTGAATCTCAGTTGTATGCCTGGGGAGGGTTCGACCTGCCAGGAATGTGGCTATGGAGCCCACATCTGGAGCAGCTCAGGACACAGAGGTTTGTCCTAGAGGAGGCTCTGAGCAGAGCAGTAAGACCCATTCCTAGGGACTCAGCCTCTGGGCTCCAAGAAGCATATCTCCTGGGGCTTACCTGGCCATGGACCATCAGAACCACCTGAGGACAGAGGTGGGGATGGAGGGCTTTAAAAAGTAGTCTCACACCCCACCCTAGAGACTCTGATTTCACAGAGCTGAGGAAAGCCTCGCAAATTATATATTTTTTTAAAGTTTCCCCATGATTCTGAGAGACAACAAACTCAGGAACCATGGATCTAGAGCAGAAGTCACCAAACTTCTTCTGTAAAAAAAGCCAGATTGTGAATATCTTAGTCTTCGCGGCTAACCAGTCTCTAACTACTCAATCTGCAGCATTGCACGGCAAAAGCAGCCATAGATGATGCGTCGATGAGTGGGTATGGCTGGGCTTCAGTGAAATTATACAGTAGTTTCAGACAGTGGTAGACCATGGGTAACTAAAATCGCACAAAGCAAAATCTCGGGTTAGTGGGGACTTCTATATTTGTAGACCCTGTAATTTGAATTTATAGAATTTTTTACATCGTGAAATATTATTCTTCTTTTGGGTTATTTCCCCTCAACCATCTGAAAAGGAAAGATCATCCTTAGCTCAAATGAAGTAGTGGACGGAATTTGGCCCAAGGGCCAGAGTTTACTGACCTTGCTCTAGACCAGTACTACTATGAAGAAATAAGTGTAGATGTTGAGAGTACATGTTTATAAACTTTCAGAGCACTTAGACATTGTTGTGGCATCCAGGTGGTGGACTTGGCCTAGCCTGGGTGGAGTGATGGTGAACTCTGTGGTGAGCAGCAGGTGAGAATGTGCTGTGTCCTTATAGTGTGGGAGGACCAGTGATGGGTTACAAAGTTTAAAAACTGATCCTTCACTCCAGAAGGTATGAAAAGCAATGGTATATACTATTCTTTTGACTCCAAGGATCTGAATCCAACCACAATGTCTATAATCCTCTTAAAATCTATAATAATAACTACAACAAACAAAACAATTCATGCATGGAAAAAAGAACTGAAAAAGAATACAATGACCAGTTAGTGAAGATTCTTTGAGTGGAGTGACGATGTACATATTATTTCCTTTGTATCTGTCTGTTTCCTAAATTTTCCATAAGGAAAACTTGTGAATTGTATAATTGAGAAATTCTTTGGCTTTTTTTATTTTTTCAATAAGAAGTGGTTTTTAAAAGATACTCTGGAGAATAATTTCTCCATTGGACAATCCTTTCCAGTGTCTCCCAACCATCAGTCAGGAAGTTCCTTTTTATATTTAATCCACTTCTAGAGAATCAGGGAAGAGAAAGAAAATGAAAAACATATGTTGTCCCCTTGGCTGCAGAGCCCTAATTCTTATTATTCTTTGTTATTTTTAACATGAAGCTCATGGGTGGGGGGTGGGTGGGTCAGGGCTGGAGACGCTATCATCGGTTATGAGGCCATCATCATGAGATCTGAGGGAGCAGGGAGCTTCCTACACCAATAGTTTCAACTCTGGGGCATTTGTTGGACTCTCCCATGAATGTCATGGTCACTGAGCAACTCCAAGAAAGAGTGTGAGAGAAAGTTCAGGGCAACACCATCTCCTTCTAGAGAAAACAAAACAAAAAACACTCCAAATGCAGAATTGTGGGTCTTCATGGACCTGAGTTCAAATCCTGACTCGGCTACATTTTTTGCTGTGGAGTTCAGGCAAAGCAGTGGAGTTCACTGAGCCTGTTTCTGTCCCCCCACTAGGACAATGGCGATAAATAACACAATACCCTCCTATATTCCTTCGTAAGGTGTCATGAAGAGCAATGGAGGCTGCATGCATGAAAGCTCCTGACAGAGGAAGTCTCTGAGTTTCTAGTTTTTCTGGCTTGCTCTGATAACTGAGGTCAAGATCATGAACACAGGCAAAAGGCAGGGCATGAACATGAAATGATAATAACCTTTGCAACTTCAGCAGACTCCTGGAGAAGACATGAGTTAATAAGAAGCCCATGTGAGTGCACATCTTTGCATCTACCCATACTGCAGCCCCATACCATAGGTGGCTGGGAAGAATGACCCCGTTCAGGTTTCCTTTGCTCAAGATCTGCTCAGTCCCAATTTGGCAGCCATATGTGACTACATGTAACTATTTAAATTTAAATAATTAGTTTTAACTAAAATTAAAAATTCAGTTTATTAGTCACACTAACCACATGTCAAGTGCACAGTAGCCATGTGAGGCTGCCGTAATGGATGACACAGATACAACCTTGCCATCAGTTAGGCAGCGCTGTTCTAGTGGTTGGTGGAATGCTAGAGGACAACCCTGGACAGTGAAAAAGTCTGGTGGCTATTTGCAAAAGTGTCCTCTCATTTCTGCAATAACATCTTTCTTATTTAAAAACAAAAATCTACAAAAATGAAATCTAGCATCTGGCATATTGGGGGATGTGCTTATGAGAAAGAAGACCTCTAGAGGGTGAGGTCTGGTGGCCCCTGCAAGCATCACCCCCGAAGCTGAAAGGGGTTGACTGCTCTCAAAAAATAGACAATAAAGGTGGTACTTGTTTTTTTTAACAGAAATATGTTAAGGAATTCTGGTTTCAATATGGCTTGGTGCTGTATTGATGGAAAGAAAATAGAAAGTTTTAAGCAGTGAGGACAGCTAGAGTCATTCTGGGACAGCTCTGTGAGAGCCAAGATGGACTCAGGAACCCCCAGATCCTGCCTGGGGCTCCATGTTCTCTCAGCTTCAGCCCCAGATTCTCAGTGATACATGGAGATGTGCTTGGCTGATATGGATGGCTGGACAGACTGTCTTTGCAGGATAGATCTAGCTCTGCTTCCCTAGATTTTTTCTGAGGGGCTTTTAGAATCTTCTTTCTAATTCCCATCTCATATATGGTTTTTTCTCCCCCAGGACATGAGGTAATGTTAGCATCCTGGAGCTTGGCCACTTCCGGGAGATCCAGCTGACCTCAGATGCCAACATCTCTTTACCTGAGCAATGTCTCTGGCTTTTAGAGCCCACTTCACCCACACGCAGGTGTGACCATACAGAGTGTACAAATAGGGTTCAACTGTGTACAGTAGTGCAAATATCTTGCTTCCTTATCCCTTGTGGGTAATAACTCTGAGGCCCTGCCCCAAAGATCCCCTCATGCCTGAGTCTCAGCTGCCCAAGATGGTCACCTGACCAACCCACCCGCTTTGTTATCTCTCTCCTCTCCTTGTCTTCTTCTCAACATCCCTACCGGCATTTCCTGTGATCACCTCCCAAATATTTATCCTTAAAATGCTTAAGTTAGTGTCTGTTCCATGGAGAACCCTGCCTAAGACAAAGACTAAATCCCGAAACAATTCAAGAGCCACACAGTCAAGGATGGTCAAGATGACAAAGTAGGTAAATGCTATGCTTGCTTTCTCCCACATTAAAATTACAACTAAATTATAGAGCAATCAACCTGGAGAACAATCTGAAGACTAGCTGAACAGAACTCCTTTGATTAAGAATATAAAGAAGAGGCCACATCAAAACTGGTAGGAGGAGCAGAGATGTGAAATTTGCTGGCCCCACACCCACGTGTGGCACTTGAGCATGGATTCTTCTGCTATAGAGGTCCTTTAGAGAGAGAGGGGTCCCAACCTCACACCAGGGCTCTCCAGTCCAGGGTTCCAGTGCAGGGAAGAGGAGTCTTGACAAAAATCTGGCTGTGAAAATCAGCAGATATTCTGACTGCCTGGGTGAAATGGAAGGCTGCTGGAAACTCAGATGTCCTCTTAAAGTGTCCATGTACAGACTTACTCACTTGCAGGCACTTACTCTGGCCTCCAGCAGCAGGACAGCAGTTCAGAGAGGAGCTGAGACATACAGGAAAAAATTGAGTTGTGTGGCTTTGGGGCAAGAGATGGAGGACAGCTACTATTATCCCTGTGTTGACCCCTCTTCCTGTGCAGCTTACAGGTGGGTGCCATCTTGCCTCTATTGAGCCTTCCCCACACACAGCCAAATCTGCTTCTGCATTGGCCTGGTGAACTCAGGTGTTCCGTGCTGGTGACTCCCTTAGACCCCTACCCAACTCATGCATTGCTGTAGGCAATTTTATGACTGGGCAACCAGTCCCACTCCACGCTCTTGGCAGGAGAGTCCTTCAGCAGCAATCAATAGGCCTCAGCTGGTGCGCCTCCCAAGGCACATTCAGGGGTGGGTAACCAGCCCCAGCCCAAGCTGCAGTATTTTTTGAACAAATCTTAGAGGTCTGCAGGCCTGATGCAGGCAATGGCAGGACTCGGTGTGATCTGAGATTTTTGCAAGAGGCCATAGGCTCAGCACTGACACCAGATCTAAATCTGTGCTAACCTGGGGTACATCACTTGTCCCACCCTAGTGATTCCCTAGGACCCCGCCTCACCCAACTGCTATACTGTACTTGGCTATTTCAGCTCCTAAGCCTTACAGGTGGCCAGAAGTCATCCTCAGGCACTGGGGTGCCCTGAGCCTTTTGTTGAGCTGCCCCAGTCTCGGTTGGTTGCAACCAGACTCAGTTCACAGTGTGGCCTCTCCCACATGTCTACAGGTCCAGAACAGGCAGAAAACCAACCATGGATCAAATTATGGCTCCTGCATCACTCTGCCCAACTTCAAATTATACTACAAAGCGACAGTAATAAAAATGGCATGGTATTGGCAGCAAAACAGACACACAGACCAGTGAAACAGAATCGAGAGTCCAGAAGTAAAGTCATATTTTTTTGACAAAAAAAACAAAAACATGCAGTGGAGAAAGGAAAGACTCTTCAATAAGTGGTGCTAGGAAAACTGGAAAGCCACCTGCAAACGAATGAAACTAGACTGTTGTCTATCACCACACACCAAAATTAATTCAAAATGGATTAAGGACCTGAATTTAAGACCTGAAACAATAAAATGCATAGAAGAAAACATACGAACTGAACTCAAGGACCTTGGACTTAAAGAGGATTTTATGACTTAGACCTCAAAAGCAAGGAAAGTAAAAGCTAATATAAATGCATGGGACTACATCAAACTACAAAGCTTCTGCTCAGCAAAAGAACTCATCAACGAGGTAAAGAGACAACCATCGAATGGGAAAATATATTTGCGAGCAACACCTCCGATAAGGGCCTAATATCTAAAATATACAAAGAACTCATACAACTCAATAACAACAAAAAAGCAAATAATCCAATCAAAAAATTGGCTGAGGACCTGAACAGACACTTTTCCCTAGAGGACATACTAATGGCTAACAAATATTTGAAAACATGCTCAACATCACTAGCTATTAGAGAAATGCAAATCAAAATCACAATGAGATGCCATCTCACACCTGTAAGAATAGCTATAATCAATGGGACAATTAATAACAAATGCTGGAGAGGATGCAGAGAAAAAGGAACCCTCATACACTGCTGGTGGGACTGCGAATTGGTACAGCCACTATGCAAAACAGTATGGAGGTTCCTCAAAAAACTAAGAATTGACCTACCATATGATCCAGCAATCCTTTTACTGGATATTTACCCTAAAGACTTGAAAACCCAGATCTGAAAAGATATTTGCACATCAATGTTCATAGTAGCATTATTCACAGTGGCCAGGACATGGAAGCAACCGAAGTGTCCTATGGCAGATGATTGGCTAAAGAAGCTGTGGTACATGTATATACAATGGAATATTACTCAGCCATAAGAAGAGATGAAATACTTCCATTTGCCACAGCATGGATGGACCTCAAGACAATCATGCTAAGTGAAATAAGCCAGACAGAAAAAGTCGAAAATCACATGATATCACATTTGTAGTATATAAACCTAAAAGCAACAAATGAACAGGACAAACAAACAGAGACTCATGGACATGGACTATAGACTAGTGGTTACCAGAGAACAGGGATGGAGGAGGAACTGGGAGGTAGATGAGGTAAAGGGGATCAAATATAGGGAGGTAAGGGGAAGGTGAAGTGGGTAAAGGAGATCAAATATATCATAGCTGAAGGAAACTGGACTTTGGGTGGTAAACACACAGTAAATGGATGTCAAATAATAATGTACACTGGAAAATTATATAATCGTATTAACCAATGATTTAATTTTTTAAAAAATTGTGGCTCCTACTAGGTAGCCCCGGGATAATCACAGGCAGCAGCTGACCTTGGCCTCCATGGGAGTCCCTCACAAAGGACCCAAAACGAACACACCCAAAAGCCAGTATCAGACCACAACAGAGCACCTTCTGATTCGCCCCACAAGCAGCACACTGAAAGCGTGGACTCAACAGGCACACCAGCCTACTGGGGCTAATCCCACTCCATAGAGTCAGACCACACACAGCAGCTCATGTGCTGTGGGTGTGGCCAGTCCTCATAGCCAGTCAGCCTGACAGTCAATCCCACCCACTGACATGCCAAAAGCAATCAAGGCTCAAGTACAACAGGAAGGCACACACAACCCACACAAAGGACACTTCTAGAGCACCCAGCTCAAGTGACCAAAAAGACTACACCACTGGGCCCCATAGGACACCTACTACATAAGGCCACTATGCCAAGACTGGAACATGGAGCAGGTGTAATATATAAAAACACAGAGGGGCAGCCAAAATGAGAAAATAAAATGTGTTCCAAATGATAGGATAGGAGAAAACTTTAGAGAAAGTATTAAATGAAATGGAGGCAAGCAACCTATCAGATACAAAGTTCAAAATGCTGGTTATAAGGATGCTCAATAAACTTGGGAGAAGAATAGATAATTTCAGTTAGAACTTCAACAAAGAGGTAGTATGTATTAAAAAGGACATAGAAACTGTTAAAAAAAAACAGTCAGAAATGAAGAATACAATAACTAAAATGAAGAATGCACTAAAAGGAATCAACAGTAGATTACATAAAGCAGAAGATTGAATCAGCAATTTGGAATACAAGGTAGCAGAAACACAATCAAACAGCAAAAAGAAAGAAGAATAAAAAAAGTAGGATAGTTTAAAGGACCTCTGAGACAACGTGAAGTGTAACAACATTCGCATAATAGGGGAACAAGAAGAAGAAAGAGCAAGGAATTGGGAACTTATTTGAAAAAAATAATGACAGAAAACTTCCCTTACCTGGCAGAGGAAATAGCCATATAAGTCCAGGATGCACAGAGATTCCCAAACAAGATAAACCTAAAGAGGCACACACCAAGACAAAGAGAGAATCCTAAAAGCAGCAAGAAAAAGATGCCTAGTTACTTACAAGGGGGCTCCCATAAAACTGTCAGCTGATTTCTCACCAGAAACTTTGCAGGCCAGAAGGGATTGGCAATATTCAAAGTGATATAAAACAAGGAACTATAACTAATACTACTCTACCTAGCAAGGCTATCATTTCAAAATGAAGGAGATATAAAGAGCTTTCCAGACAAGAAAAACTAGAGGAATTCATCACCAACAAACCAGTATTACAAGAAATGTTAAAGAGAATTTTTTAAGAAGAAAAGGAAAAAAAAACATAAATATGAATTAAAAAATGACAATAACTACATACCTATTAATAATCACTTTAAATGTAAATGGATTAAGTGCTCCAATCAAGACAGAGTAGTTGAATGGATAAGAAAACAAGACTCATATATATATATGTTGTCTACAAGAGACTCACTTTCAATCAAAAGATACACACAGTCTGAAAGTAAAGGAATGAAAAAAGATATTTCATTTCAAATGGAAACCAAAAAAACTGAGGTAGGAATACTCATATCAGACGAAATAGACTTTAAAACAAAGGCTATAATAGAGACAAAAAGATCATTACACAATAATAAAGGGAGCAATTCAACAAATGGATATAACCCTTGTAAACATTTATGTACCCAACATAGGAGTACCTAAATACATAAGCAATACAATAATATTTTAATAATAATTTTAATAATAGTATTAGTAGGAAATTTTAACACCCCATTAACAATAAGAAGTAGACCTTCCATACAAAAAAAAATCAACAAAGTAACAGTGACTTTAAATGACATATTAAATCAGATGGATTTAATTGATATTTTTAGAGCATTTAGCCCTAAAGGAGCAGAATATACATTCGGAACATTTTCCAAGATAGACCACATGTTAGGCCAGAAAACAAGTCTTGGTAAATTTAAGATTTGAATCATACCAAGAATCTTCTCTGACCACAATGGTATGAAACTAGAAATCAACTACAAAAAATAACTGTAAAACACACAAACACATGGAGGCTAAATAACATGCTACTACGCAATGAATGGGTCAACAATGAGTTCAAGGAAGAAATGAAAACATATCTTGAGAAAAATGAAAAGGAAAAACACAATGACCTAAATCTATGAGACACAGTAAAGGCAATCCTAAGAGGAAAATTCATAGCAGTGCCAACCTCAAGAAACAAGAAAAATCTAGAATAAACAATCTAACCTTAAACCTAAAGGAACTAGAAAAAGAAGAGCAAACAAAGCCCAAAATGAGTAAAAGAAAGAAAATAATAAAGATCAGAACAGAAAAATACAAAGTAGAGTCTAAAATTGAAATACAAAATATCAAGGAAACCAAGAACTAGTTCTTTGAAAAAATAAACAAAATTGATAAACATTTAACAGACTCATCAAGAAAAAAAAGAGATGTTAACCATTGTCATCATAAAAAAATAATTTATTACTTAAAAAATTATTTTATTATTTTATTTAAAAAATAATAAGTTAATTTAAAAAAAAAAGAAAAGAGAGAGAACCCAAATAAATAAAAACAGAAATGGAAGAGAAGAAGTGACACTTGACTCCACAGAAATACAAAGAATTATAAGAAAACACTATGAGCAATTATATACCAACAAATTCTACAATCAGGAAGAAATGAATACATTCCTAGAAATATACAATCTTCCAAGAAGATCGAAGAAGAAAAAAAAATCTGAACCAACTGGTTACTACTAACGAAATTGAATCAGTAAACAAAAAACTCCCAACAAACAAAAGTCCTGGACCAGAGGGCTTCACAGATAAATTTTACCAAGCATCTAAAGAAGAATTAACACCTATTCTTCTCAAATTATTCCAAAAAGTTCAAGAGGAAGAAGGCTCCCAAGCACATTTAATGAGGCCACCATTACCCTGAATCCAGAACCAGACAAAGACATTACAGATAAAAATAAATGATAGGTCAATATCCCTGATAAACATAGATACAAAAACCCTCAACAAAATATTAGTAAACCAAATTTAGCAAGATATTAAAAAGATCATACACCATGATAAGTGGGATTTATTCCTGGGTTGCAAGGTTGATTCAGTATCTACAAATCAATTCATGTGATACACCACATTAACAAATTAAAAGATGAAAGTTTTATTATCATATCAATAGATGCAGAAAAGGATCTGACAAAAATCCAGCATCCATTTATGATAAAAACTCTCAGCAAAGTGGGAATAGAGGGAACATACCCCAACATAATAAAGGCCATATATAACAAACCCAAAGCTAACATCATATTCAATGGGGAAAAGCTAAAGGCATTTTCGTCACGATCAGGAACAAGACAAAGATGTCCACTTTCATCACTTTTATTCGATATAGTATTGGAAGTTTCAACCAGAGCAATCAGACAAGAAAAAGAAATAAAGGCATCCAAATTGGAAAGGCTAATCAAAATAGCTTGGTACTGGCATAAAAACAGACACATAGATCAATGGAACAGAATAGAAAACACAGATATAAATCTATACCTATATGGTCATTTAATTTTTGACAAAGGAAGGAAAAATATACAATGAGGTAAAGACAGTCTATTCAATAAATGGTGTTAGGAAAACTGGACAGATACATGCAAAAAGATGAAACTAGACCATCTTCTAACACCATATACAAGAATAAAATCAAAATGGATTAAGGACTTAAATATAAGAAGTGAAACCATAAAGCCCCTAGAAGAAAATATAGGCAGTAAACTCTCTGACATTACTCTAAGTAATATTTTTCCTGATATATTGCCATGAGCAAGGAAAACAAAACAAAAATAAACAAGTGGGACTACATCAAACTAAAAAGGGTTTGCACAGCAAAGGAAAGTATCAACAAAACAAAAAAACAACTTATTGAGTGGGAGAAGATATTTGCCAATGTTACATCTGATAAAGGATTAATATCCAAAATTTATAAAGAACCCATACAACTCAACAACAAAAAGACAAACAATCCAATTAAAAAATGGGCAGAGGACCTGAATAGGCATTTTTCCAAAGGGGACATACAAATGGACAATAGACATTTAAAAAGATGCTCAGTGTCACTAATCATCAGAGAAACGTAAATTAAAACCACAATGAGATATCACCTCACACCTGTCAGAATGACTATGATCAGTATATCAAAACACAAGTGTTGGGGAGGATGTGGGGAAAAGGAAATCCTCATACACTGTTGGTGGGATTGCAAATTGGTGCGGCCATTATGGAAAACATTTTGGAGGTTCCTCAAAAAAATTAAAAATGGATCTACTTTATGACCCAGCAAAGAAAACTAAAACAAAAAATATATGCCCACTTATGTCCACTGCAGCACTATTGACAATAGCCAAGATATGAAAGCAACCTAAGTGCCCATTAACAGACAATAGGAAAAAGAAGTTGTGGTATGTATATACAATGGAATATTACTCAGCCATAAAAAAATAAAATCTTACCATTGACTGACCTAGAGGGTATTATGCTAAGTGAAGTAAATCAAAGACAAATACCATATGATTTCACTTATATATGGAACCTAAAGAACAAAATAAACGAACAAACAAAATGGAAACAGACTCATAGATACAGAGAACAAACTGGTCATTGCCAGATTGGAGGGGGGTTGTGGGGCTGGGCAAAAAAAGTGAAAGGATTAAGAAGTACAAATTGATAGTTACAAAATAGTCACGAGGATGTAAAGTACAGCATAGTCAATAATATTGTAAAAACTGTATAGTGTTAGGTGGGTACTAGAGTAATTGGGGGATCACTTTGTAAGTTATATAAATGTTTAACCACTATGCTGTACCCCTGAAACTAATATAAATAATATTAAATGTCAACTCTAATTGGAAAATAAAATTTTTTTTAAAAAGAGAAGACCAAAAATGTTCTTGAATCAAGTGATAAATCAAGTGATTAATATGGAGAACTGGGGCATCTTTCAAAATCCACAGAGATCTGAGCAATTTTTCAGTGAAGAAGCCTGTCTGTTTCTCTGTGGGGTTTGGAGCTGATCATTCAAGGGTCCCCACAGCTCAAGAGGTTCCCCAAGATTCAAATATATACTTCTAGATACTCTGACTGATAATCATGTCATGAAATCTGACCATGCTTTATCCATTTGGATAAATGTCAGGGATGGGAGGTGTTGAAAGGAATGAGAAAGGGACACATGGCTTCTCTCTCAAAATCAATTTAAACACCCTCATCTTGGGGGCCCAGATTCTTCACAGAGGCCCTGCCCACCAGAGCCTAGATCTCATCAGGCTCATTAGGTGAGACCTCTCAAGAGCCTTGATTAGCACCTGGAGCTCACAGGAAACCAGAGGGACAAGTGTAGTCCATCGGGGATGAGGGAGAGAATGGGGTCACATGAAAGGAGAAGAGTTATGTCCTGCCTCTTATGCTTGTGCGAGAGTGAGCAGCAACCTTCTGTCACCCTGTCTCCTCACCACAGAGATTCTCCCTTTGCTGCCTTCTCCCCCTGTCCAGCAGGCTGACACCCTTTCTGGGCTCTGTCAGAGCACCTCCCTATTCCTGCACCCCCAGGGCACATCAGGATGAGGACTCACAGAAAGGCCACAGCACCTGGAACATCCAACCTCCAAGAGCAGCTATCATCTGGTGGAAAAATGAGAACTTAACAATGTCCTCCTTGGCTGCATTTTGGTGTTTCTGGAAAAGCATTCACAACCAACCCATTCTTGAATCAGTGAACAGAGGGTTTCTTCTTGTTGCAGAACCAAATTCTTATGTCTGATTCCCAATGGACTTTTCCAGGCAGCCTACCTTACTCCTTCCAGTGTGGCCTGCGGGAGGCAGCTGGGTCAACGGCACTGACAGCTCATTGCCTAACTTATTGAGCTGTTTTGTTTTTAACTTTTAATTTTGCACTCATTTTAGACTTAGAGAAAAGTTGCAAAAATAAAACAGAGTTCCCTTGTATTCTTCAACCCACTTCCCCTCAAGTTACTGTCTTGCACAACCACAGCACAATAATCAAGAACAGAAAAATTAGCACTGATGAACCAAAGGTAACATTAATACTGCAGATTTTATTCAAATTTCACCAATTTTTGCAATGATGTCCTTTTTCTGTTGCAGAATTTTATTCATTATCCCACATTGCGTTTAGTAGTTATATTTTCTTTGTCTCCTCTGATTTGTGATACTTCCTCGATCTTTCCTTCTTCTAATGATCCCAACACTTTTGAAGGAGACTGGTCAGTTCTTTTGTAGAATGTCCCTCAGTTTGGGTTTGTTCAATGTTTTCTCATAACCAGAGTGAGGTTATGCATTTGGGGCAAGAATTTCATTAAGATAATGTTGCATGCTCATCATATCAAAGGGTTTATGATGTCAGTAATGTCTTATTACCAGTGATGTTTACCTTGATCACCTGGCTAACTTAGTGTCTACCAGATTTCTTCATTATAAATGGAATTATGTAACATATACTCTTTAGTGCCTGGCTTTTTTTCCTCAATATCAAGTTTTTGAGATTCATCAATATTGTGCACGTATTATCTTTTCCTTTTCATTGCTAAAGAGTACTCCATTGTGTGACTATACCACCACCTTGCTCTACCTCTAAGATAGGTGGGAAACACCAGCTGTCTCCCTCTCCACTCCCTGTAGCAGTATTTGCACTGGTATTGTTGAGTACAATCATACAGCACACAACCTCTGCAGCTGGACATGGCAACTGTGATCCTGAGACTACCTGAATCACAATCCAGGGTCTCTTTACCCCAGGAGATTCTATTGCATGCAGTCATTTGGGAAACTCAAGGTAAAGTCTACTCCAGCATGACAGTACAGTATAGTGATTGTGCTAATGATCTTTAAAGTCTGACTCCAGAGCAACTTCCTTGTCACTCACAAGCTAGGTAATCTTGAGCAAGTTACTTTCTCACTGTGACTGCTTCATCAGTGAAATGGATGTGATGATGACAGTATCTGTCCCATAAGGCTATTCTCAAGACTAAATGAGATTTAATTAGAAGAAAGCCTTCAGCATGGTGTGTTATCAATAATGACATCAGTTTTTATTTTTATTGATTATTATTAATATTATAGCACTGTTCATTAGCTTTGCAGCCTCCATCTCTGAGGGCATAGTCTGAATGAGAATGTATTCCCAAGAGCTGCCAGCAAACAGAAGAACTCCTGCACCTCTTGGTTCCTGAATGGTCCTAGGTCATCAACAAATTATAGCCCTCACAGCATAAATGTATTACTCAGGATTATGCAGAGAAGCAGAATCAATAGAATGGAGGTGGGGGAGGGAGAGAGAGAAAGAGAGAGCTTTTAAGGAATTGGTTCACACAATTGTGGAGACTGACAAGTCCAGGATAGGACAGCAAGCTGGAGACCCAGGGAAGTGTTGATAGGGTCAAAGTTACAACTTGAGTTCAAAGCTAGACTGTGGCAGAATTCTTTCTTCCTCAAGGGATTCAATCTTTTTCTCTTATGGCCTTCAACTGATTGGATGAGGCCTACTCACATTATGGAGGGCATTCTGCTTTACTCAGAGTTTACCGATTTAAATGTTAATCTCATTTAAAAAATATCTTCACAGTGGCGTCTAGGTTAGTGTTTTACCAAATATGTGAGTACTGTGGCCTGCCTAGTCAAGTTGACACATAAAATCAGCCATCACAGTAGGCTACAATTTGTGGCCTCCATTCACACAAAAAGTTTGAAAACTCAAAATCCTGACAGCGGCCAGTGAAGGGAAATAAGTAAGGGGGCTCATAAGGTGGAGATTAGCTCCTCACCTTGAGAAGAAGTGAGGACTGAGGCTAACTGGGGAGCCCATGCCTCAGTAAAACAAGGTGGTCCAGTCCACTGTCACATGGGAACATAGTATATTAGGAGTGCCAGACACATCAATTTTTTTCAAGAAATATTAAAATCTAGATTTCTATGTGAAATTTTCATTTCTTTGATGTTGGCAATTAAATTTTTAAAAATACGTGCTGGCCAAAATAATCCAAGAGTAATATGTGCCCTCAGACAGCCCATTTGCAATCTTTGACCCATAGAATATTACTGAATCTGTCAGCTTCCTTGTTTTACTTATTCACAGAGATTCCAGTAATAAAAATTGTAACTTTGTATAGGAGTAGTAAGTTCTTTCAAAGCAGGATTTCTCAGAAAATCCAAAGCAGGGCTTTTTACACTTTAGTGTGAATTTGAATCACCTGGAGGGCTTGTTAAAACACAGATTCTGAGCCCCAGTTCTAGCTCCTGATCCAGTGAATATGGAATGGAGACTGAGAATTTTCATTTCTAACAAATTCTCAGATAATGCTGATGCTGCTGGTCCAGGGGCCCTATTTTGAAAACCACTTGCCTAGAGGGAAAAAAAGATGGGGTAAGCAGAAAGTGGATGACATTTCAACAAGATGAGGTACACCCTGCAGTAGGGGGAGCTGGGGTGGTCATCCTCTTAGAGGTCACTGGCTCACAAAAGTCCTGGGCTATTGCTCTCGGTTCACCCCTGTTCAAAGTCCTGTCTGCTTCCTCTCTGGGATCCTGCTCCTCACAGCTCCATAAAGAAGCATGAATGGTGGGTCGTTTGGTGAAGGCAGCTCTTGTAAGAAGTTTTACCCATGAATAATACCCCAAAGCCCAGGGGCCTGGGAATGAGCCTTCCTGTTTCTTCTCTGATGTCTGCACAGCAATGTGAGTGTATTTACTGCCAACTAAAAATGGATAAAATTGTCAATTTTATGTTATGTATATTTTACTACTATATATATATAAAATTTGTAAATTTGTAAAACCACGGAGTAAACCAAAGTCCCACCCACAGATACTAAGGAACCAACAGGGTCTGCACTGGGAGTGTATGTGCCAGAAGTAAGAGTTCTCCAGCTCAACCGGCCATTCTGCGGATGAGTACACTAAGGCCTAAAGAGGCCACCTTTGCAATTAGGACTGAGACCCAGGAGCTTGACTCCAGTTGAGCCCTCTCTCCACTTTATCATCTGAGGACCTAGCCTAGGGTCTGGTTTATAAAAACCCTCTGTAATGGGTCGACTGGTGGTCTCCAAAAAGATGCATTCAGGTCCTAATCCCTGGAACCTGTGAATGTGATCTTATTTGGAAAAAGGTCTTTGCAGATATAATTAGGTTAAGGTGTCTGGATGAAATCAACCTCGATTTTCCAGGTGAGTCCTAAATCCAGTGACAGTGTCTTTAACAAGAGACACAAAGAGTAGAGACACAAATGAGAAGAGGAGAAGCCACATGAAAATGGAGACAGAGAACAGATTGACGCAGCCCAAATCCAAGGAATGCCTGGAGCCACAAGAAGCTAAAAGAGGCAAGGAAGAAATCTCCCCTAGAGCCTTTGGAGGGAGTGTGGCCCTGTTGACATCTTGATTTTGGACTTCTGGCCTCCAGAACTGTGAAACAATAAATTTCTGTTGTTGTAAGCTACCCAATGTATAGCAGCCCAAGGAAACTAATACATCTTCCAAAAATGTTAGCTGAAAAATGAAGGAAGGAGAAGTGGAAGGTGTTTTTGAAGGTGAGAAGTACTATAGAAAAAGCTTTGACTTAAGTCTAAGCATCTCAAATCGAAGCCAGCTTCCCCTACAGCAGCAACTTCTGTACTACAAACTCTCATCCCCAGCCTCTTCCAAGTCACTTGACTTGACCTCCCTATGGCCCATGGAAAGTCAGCTCCAGAGCAGCTGCCGCACACACACACACACCCCAACGACCTGGGAGGCCAAGGCCATATTCCCTTAGTGGGTTCCATATCCCCAATAGGAAAAGGAGGAGCAAACCACAGAATTCTTATACAATAGCTGTGGAATGAGGGTCTGGCTCCATCGTCTCATCCAACCCTAATGGAAGCCAAGTGCCATCTGCAAGGGACACTCAGCTCCCCTGCAGGGAACAGGGCTTCCCCACTGGTAGCTTTTCCCCAGATGTTTGGCCCTGCCTTTGTTGGTTTGGGTCCAACAGAGGCTTCCCTCCAAGGATAAGAAACAGAAAGCAGCAGATTCTCTCCAGCTCCTCTTTGATACTAGCAACAGCCACATCTTTCCATCATTTAACCTAATCTTCGCCCTCCCTAGGGCATGAATTAGGGCGTCTACCACTAAGACAAGATGAAAGTGGTCTTTTCATGTGCTCACTCAGGCTTAGGCACTCCTTTCTGAATTAGGAGGGACTCTAGTCCCTGTGTCAGATTGAGCGCTCACAGTGACCAAAAAATCAAGAATTAACCCCAAACCTTGTGTGAATGCCCCATTCTACACTCTGATGAAGCCCTGTCCACAAACAAATGCGCAAACAGTAGGCTCCTCCCCAGTCCTCCCTGGAGGAGACAAAACCCTGGCAACTCCACTCCACACATTCCTTCTCTCCCAGACACAGTTTACCTCATGCACTCAGAATTTCCTATTAAGAGAGGAAAAAATGACCTCGGGTCCATCTCAGGAAACATTGTCTCAGCCAGAGAGAGGCAACAGTCTGCAAGGATAAGACTCACTGCCAGGTTGCTCCTCAGAAGGAAAAAGTTTGGGCTCCAAATTCATACCCTCATCCTCCCCAAAAAAAATGATTTTGAAAAGAATTTCCTCCTACCAGAGTTTATTTTTTTGATTCTTTCTTTAAATCATACCCAAATATCTTTTGAAATTTTCCTTTGGCTGGGAGACACATATCTCCCTGACAAGTACCTAGGAATGCACACCACACTAACCTGTGCCCCAGCCCATGCCATCCAGGTCCCTGGTCAGTCTGTAACAAGGCAAACGGAATTACTAAGTGTAGGGTTGAAGCTGCAGCCAGTGGTAAGGGATGTGGTTCTTGAATTGGAGGAGGCCAGGGATGAGCCCAAAAACTGGGCAGGCTCCTCTCATTTCTCACCCTTCAGCTCCCAACCAATCACTAGTCTCAGCCTCATCATTAGCTTCTACTTCTTTCCCTCCTAGAAGGTTTCATCACTTGCCCCTCAGGCAACTAAATTCTCTAAATCGGGCATTCTAGTGGTTTGCCCAGCTCTGCAGCCACTTGCATTAGCCCCAGCTGGAAATGAGTTTGAGATGATCCAATTCTGTTAGCAGCCCTCCTAAAAGCACTAACAGTTTGCTTCTCCTCTTAGCTCATCTATCCCCTACCTCCACTCTTCTATGGTTAATACGTTTTGAGGGATTTGAGGGATGCCATATGGTGATCCTGGCTCCAGCTAGCCCTGGGCTCTGGCCTTGGCTCACATTTGGGCCAAATGAAGGCCTACATACCATATGTCTGAGTATCTAAATATTATAAATCAAGCAAATCAGTTGTTCAATAAAATATGTTCCATGCTCATACATTGACTATAGACTTTCATAAGATCTGGGAAGCCAATTTTGAATTCAGAATTTTAGGGCTCCATGGAGTTCCACTCCAGAATGTGACAGTGTAAGGAGAGCTGATCCAGCCCCTTGCCTGTCTCCAAAACTCCATCTGACACTGAGAAGGCCTCTTGCGCACAGACACGTAGTCGTCCAGCTCAAAGTCAAAGTTCTATCCACATTTCCACAAAGAGCTTCCCTTTGGCTGCCCCTGCACTTGCATTCTCCAGTCAGAGGCCACCTTTGGGGGATGCACCCAGGGAGGAGACCCACACACGTCCTGGAAGAAGGCCCTCTGCCATTTGAGAAAGGAAATCTAGAGTCCCAGGTACATAGGGCTTAGTCAGGAAGGGCCTCACAGGTGCTGCGTGGGTATGTTCCACAGTCCCAGCACCTCACCCTGTGGGAAGGGGCACAGCCAGAGGAGGGCCAAAAAGAACTCTCTAAAGCCAGACACCAGACCTGGGTCTGGAAAGTAGTACAGTAGCACTCCTACCATTTTCTACTAAGTGGCCATAGAGCATCACCTAAATCAAAGAAGAGACAAAAGCTCCACGACTCAGTGAGAAGAGTAGCAAAGAATTTGTGGCCATCTTTATTCTAACGCAGATGGGAAAATTAGAACTAATATAATTTTTCAAACAAAGGTCATAAAAATAGGTGGCCAGAAGAAGGTGGGGCCATTTTGGTTTATGACATCTTGAAGTATATCAAGCTCATTTGGGGTACCTTAAGGTTCAGTATTACTCTAATACTCTCTCTACTCTCCTGATCCCACTACCTTACCCACCTCCAATCCCATTCAGTAGATCCTTGCCTTATGTAAATCAATCCATTGAACCAAATTGAAGTTCTTAATGCATGCAGTACATATCAGGAGGTGTTCACAGGAAGATAAATGGACTTGCAGAGAATCTCTCCCTTTCCTCACACAGCTCACAGTCTGTTGAGGGAAATGCGCTGGTAAGCCAGCTCACTGAGGGGATAGGGGTCTCTGATTTGTAGCATTTCCTGTTTTTCCTGGCGTAAATACTCCCACAATGGCTGATTTCAAACTGCCAACATGACTTCACTGAATCTGGAGTTGGGAAGAGATGGATAATTCGGCTCTTGTGAACTGATGGTGTGCACTGGCTCCAGCACTCACTTATAGTTTTCAAGAAATAAAAACAAGATGGGGTATGGTCAATGCCAAGAACAAGATTCAGGAGAGACCATGTCTAGTTGGGGGTTGAATGGGGGGTAGTACATCCTGAAGATGACATTTAGAATGAATTTCGGAGGATAGGGTAGAGATGAGTGAAGGAGGACATTCTGAGTAGGAGGAACAGCTTGGAAAAGATCCAGGAGTGCAAAGCCCAAGGTGTATCGAAGAACAGCGACAGGAAGAATACAGGAGAAATGGTTAAGGATCTGAATGAAAAAAGCTGAGCTAACCCCAAAGATGGAAGGACTTGAAAGCAGAGCTGAGGAATTGATAATTTATCAGGCAATGAGGAGCTATGGAAGGCTTTTGAGCAGGAACTGATGCAATCTAGAAAGGTTAAGCAGGCAGCAGGGTGGAGGGTGGACTGGAGGCAAGGTGAGCCTAGAAAGGGAGACAGGGAGTGGGGCTGTGAGAGGGTGAGAGGATGGCACAGCCTCAGCTGCACAGATAGGCTTTGACATGAGAGATGGCAAAAAGTCGTGTTAAACTTGGCTCCGAGGGTACAAGTTGGGATTTGGGACAATTTCATAGTTTGCTCTGAGGAGGTATTCTCCCAAAGAAATCTGAACTGTTAATGGTCAATTTTTAAAAGTGTTTCCATCTTCCAGACAAAGAATGAAGGACTATCTAGTGGCAGGTCACAGGGGAGAAATTGGAGACAGGGGACTTCTACAAGGCCTCCCTCTTTTTCTCTAGTAAGTAACCTCCCTGCATGAGGTCTAGCATCCTTCATGGACTCTGAGGCCCCAGGTACCTCCTGGGTACCAGTATCCACAGTGACAAGGGGAAGCCAGGACAAGAAAAGCCAAGAGTGTGTTTTGAACCTGGGATACCTGGGTTGCAAGGTCAGTGGTTCATCCCTCAGCCAACCCTGGTGTCATCCTAAATGAGGGTGGGGCATGAAAAATCACCAAAGATACATGTGCCCATTACATGGATGCCATGCTTTGTACCCGGTCAAGTGCTTTCAAAAGCAATATTTTGTTTAATTATACACATCCTGAGAGTCAGTGTCTACAGCCCCATTTTATACGTGGAGAAGCTGAGGCCCAAAGAAGGAAAGGACTTCAACAGGTAATATATGTTAGAGCATGTGCTGGTTTCTGCCCAATGCTCGTGCTTTGGAATGTTCAGCCTTTTGGGGGACACAAAACTTTCACTCGTGGAATAATCATAAGAAAATAAAGCAAAGCTCTTTCTGTGGTCTTCCCCAACTCCATAACCCTGATGAACCTGGATCTGAAGAAGGCCTTAGGGAACCCCACCAGGACAACCTGTTTCACCTGTAAGTGCTTGTTGCACAAAAGCAGCCCTTATAGTTGACTCAAACTAACTCACCTCCATTTATATGTGATCAGAATACAGCTGGGCCATCTTGGGGTCTGAACTCAGAGTTAAATTCAAATGAAACATGGTCTTCTCCAAAAGCCTTAAAACATTTTTTCTTCTAAGATCTCTTAAAGATGCAAAAACAGGAGGAGAAGGAGAGGAACGTGGGGGACCATATTCCAAACCCACAGCCTACTACAAACTTTCTAAAAAACCATTTTACCCATCTCTCTCCAAAGTCCAACACCATGGGGCAGATACCTGCCCAACCTTTTTTCTTTCACCCTCAAACTCTCCAGCCCTTGGCAGCTTTCTGTCTCATTCACCTCCCTCTTCCTCACTTCCTCTCTCCTACACACCCTTTCCAAGAGATTTTCCTTCTTGGAGTAACTCTAAGTGCTCTCTTTTGAAAATCAGTTCAGCTTCTCCAGCCTCTAGTTTCTTTTGGCTTGCTTCTCTATCCCTTTCTCCAAATAACACAACAAAGGGCAGGGTTAGGAATGCAAGCAAAGTCCTAGAGGAAAGGCTATGAATAAAAATGTGTTTGTCATTGTCACTTATTTTACCAAATGTGATAGAAAAGATTCTGAGCTGAAGCTAAGAGTTCCTAGATATCATCTCAGCTCTGTCATTAAATGTGAGACCTTGAGTAAGTTATTTAACTCTTGGGCCTTGACATAAGAATAAAAGCTGGGTATAACGGCTCCTCCCTGTGGGATGAGAGATGCTGTGAACTTAGAACCTGCTAGGCCCATCAAAATCCCATTGGCATTTTTTAAAGAAATACAACAAAAAATTATCACATTCGTATGGAAGCACAAAGACTCCAAATTGCCAAAGCCATCCTGAGAAAAAAGAACGTCTGGAGGAATCACTCTGCCCGACTTCAAATTATACTACAAAGAGATGGTAATCAAAACGGCATGGTATTGGCAGAAACATAGACACACGGACAAATGGAACAGAATCGAGAGTCCAGAAATAAACTCATATCTATATGGGCAAATAATTTTTGACAAAAATGCCAAAAACATACAGTGGAGAAAGGAAAGACTCTTCAATAAGTGGTGCTAGGAAAACTGGAAAGCCACCTGCAAAAGAATGAAACTAGACTGTAGTCTATCACCACATACCAAAATTAATTCAAAATGGATTAAGGACCTGAATATAAGACCTGAAACAATAAAATGCATAGAAGAAAACATAGGAATGAAACTCAAAGACCTTGGCAAGGGAAGTAAGAGCAAAAATAAATGAATGGGACTACATCAAACTAAAAAGCTTCTGCTCAGTAAAAGAAACTGTCAATAAGGTAAAAAGACAACCATCGAATGGGAAAATGTATTTGCAAGCAACACCTCAGATAAAGGCCTAATATCCAAAATATACAAAGAACTCATACAACTCAACAACGACAAAAAAAACAAACAATCAAAAGATGGGCATGGGACCTGAACAGACACTTCTCCCTAGAGGACATAAAAATGGCCAACAAATACATGAAAAGATGTTCAACATCACTAGCTATTCGGGAAATGCAAATCAAAACCACAGTGAGATACCATCTCACACCTGTTAGAATGGCTATAATCAACAAGACAAGTAATTACAAATGTTGGAGAGGATGTGGAGAAATAAGAACTCTCATACACTGCTGGTGGGTCTGCAAATTGGTAGAGCAACTATGGAAAACAGTATGGAGGTTCCTCAAAAAACTAAGAATTGACCTACCATATGATCCATCAATCCCCTCTACTGGGTATTTACCCCCAAAGACTTGAAAACTCATATTCGAAAAGATATTTGCACACCAATGTTCATAGCGGCATTATTCACAGTGGCCAGGACATGGAAGCAACTGAAGTATCCTATGATAGATGATTGGCTATAATATTCCATTATATATATAATGGAATATTACTCAACCATGATAGATGGACCTTGAAATAATCATACTAAGTGAAATAAGCCAGACAGAAAAGGTTGAAAATCACATGATATCACATATGTGGGATATAAACCTAAAAGCAACAAATGAACAGGACAGAGACTCAAGGACATGGACAATGTACTAGTGGTTACCAGAAGGGAGGGAGGAGGGAGAAAATAAAAAAATAAAATGTTAAAAAAATTGTGTATATATAGTATGAAAAAAAATAAACTGGCATTTAAAAAAAAAAAGAAGAAGAACCTGCTAGGTCTAGAGATGAAGAGTGATTGAGGATCATATTCTTTAAAAAAGGCACAACAGACTCAAACTGAAGAACATTTCCCAAAATAATCGGTCTGTGGTCCTCAGAAATGCCATCATTAAGGACTGTTAAGAAAGAAACAACGAGTCCAAAAAGGAGTCACTTGCACTAAGCCCTATGTCAATAAACCAAGACTTATTCACAATTTCTACCTCTCCCAGGATATGACAGTCAATCTGGAATTTCCTGATCAGCAATAATGAGATAATCTGTCTAATAGACCCCTTTCCTTCCCGCCAAAGGAAGATGACCTTGCCTGAACCAATCTTTTTTTTTTTTTTTTTTTTGCTAATTACTTTCTTGTCCCACCTCGTTCCTCACTATAAAAGTCTTCTATTTTGTTCAGCTCCTCAGAGCTCCTTTCTATTTGCTAGATGGGATGCTGCCCTATTCATGACTCGTTGATTAAAGCCAATCTGATCTTTAAAGTTACTCAACTGAATTTTGTTATTTACAAAACAAAGATAGGAGACTGGAGAAGTAAGCCACATAAGAGGTGAGATGCAGTTGATTTCATTATAAGCTTTTCTGATCTGAGTTGTTTCTCTATATATACTACTTTGATAAATATAAATTTTTTAAAAAAACTTGCTTTATTGGGATCTGCCCTTATCCCTATCCCTACAAGGCCCCAGAACCAGTTTGACTCATGTATCCTTCCAGCAGGTTGCCCCACTCACACCAGCAGAGCAGAAATGACCTTTCTTCAGCCACCTATTTCTGTGTCACAAAAAACCTTAAAACTTGGTAACTCAAAATAACACAATGTATTATTTATCACAATTCTGTGGATTGATTGGATGGTTCTTCTGCTTTGTGTAGTGTTATCTGGAACCCTAATATGGCTGGAAGGTAGAGAATAGCCTTTATGTGGCTTGGCTGGACTAACAGCCAGCAGGGAACTCAGGGGAGCTCCAGCCCTCTCTGTGTGCACCTCGCTGCTCAGCTACTTGGGCTTCCTCACAGAATGGTGGTTAGGTTCCAAGAAGCAGTGATTCAAGAGGCAAAGTCAGAGATATAGACCTCTGCAGCCTCAGTACTTATATAGCCTCAATTGTTCTGCATTTTAGTCATCAAAAGAAGTCAAAGGCCAACCCAGATTCAAGGGCAGAGAATTAGATCCCATCTCTAAAGGAAAGGAAGTAGTAAAGAATTGTGGTCATCCCAAGAAACAGACAAGAAATCTTTATGGCAAGGCTGAAGACCCCATATGACCTCTGCCCCATTGCCCCACATCTTGACTGACTGTCTACAGGTGACTTCCAAACTGCATTTGTGCTTCTGCACACATCCCACCTTCTCAGACCTACCCTTTTAGTCCTGTGTGCAGTGCAACCCATGGTTCCAGAATGATGTAGTCATGTGGGCTCCTGATCTTTACTGGTATTGTCAATTACAAAATAATATCACCTAGGTGTTCCATCCTCAGAAAGGATTTATTTGGGGGAAAAGAAAGGGTTACAACCCAGTGCATGCAGATATGGTAAGCCACGTGCACACTATGGCCTGCATGCCAAGATGGAGGGGTATTTATAGAAGGGAAAAGGAAGTTAGAACCATAGAGGTTTATTATAAGCCTAGAGTTCTTCCTGTAGGGTTCTTGCACGTAGAGTTCATGCAATTATGTACAGTGCAAGACCTTCCATAAGCCGTAGCTCCTCCCATAGGCCCTCCTGACTGATGGTTTGCTTAAAGGTCCAATTAGTCTTTATCAGTATCTTGACCTTCATATTTTAAGCTCCCAAATGACAGAAACTAAATCTTCTAAAATGTTCTGTACATTTTAGTGAAAGTCACTTTACTCCCTTCCCCTGCTCCCACTGGAGGGTTGTAGTTAATAAATGTAATCAATGTTTAAATTATGTATCCATAAAAATGTAAATTATATATAGATATTGTCAAGGCTGCCATCCTGCACAACTCCAAGGAGGCACCATTTACTCTATAGGCTGTGTAAACGATATCCCCTGGAGTGAGGCAGTACATAACTCATACAACCGGATGTGGCCTTCTTGGATATGGATCCAGGAACGTATCTTTCATTTGACCTCTCTAGTGCATATTCCTTTTAGGGGACTGGCTCTCAGCTTGGCTGTACATTATAATCACCTTGGCAAGCCACACCTCCAACCAATTAAATCTAAATTGCTTTGGAGTGGGACCCAGTCATCAGTATTTTTAAAACTCCTTAGGTGATTCCAACATGCAGTCAAGATTTAGAACCACTACTCTCAAGAAATGTGTACAGAATCTTTGAAAAGGTCTTTCTTTTTTTTTTGAAAAGAATAAAATAGTTGACATTCATTGTAGAAAGTGGCACAAAAACCTAAAAAACAAAGCAAACAAACCCACCTCCATACACTATTACCCTGTTGGGATTTTTCCATTTTCAGTGAATATATTTTTCCATGGAGTCATACAAAGCATTAAAGGTGTGTTAGCCTCCACCCTGCCTCTCTTCAAAAGAGAAGTGGGGTGGGAGAAGGAGGTGCTGTCTGTGAACTTTACTTTTCCCTCTGGCTTCAGGCCAAAACTGAGAAAGTGCTTTGTCTGCACAGATTGTTCAGTTACTTCTTTAACCCTTCCTAATCCGGGGGACACTGTAGAACTCAGGGATCAAAGGTCATACCCTATGCCTTCTGCAGACATTGGAGGGAGACTTATTAAACTTGCTGGGCCTTGGCCTTGCCCCTCTTTAAGAGACTGGCACATGTTGTCTCTGATGGCTTCTGGCAGGGTAGAGACAGGACCCTGCGTGATTCCTGAGCCTTTACAATCCATTTAGTAATCCTCCAGAACACTCCGCCATGCCCAAGCCCCAGGCCTCTGGCAGCCTCAGGCCCTCAGATCTGCCTCCCTATTCTGTTGGGTCCCTGGTTCTTTATCTGATACCTGTCTGGTTCTCCTAAGAATTTGCTTGCTCCTCCTCGGAACTACAAGCTTCATGCCTGGATGAGCCGGAGTCGATTACTCACTTACCAACATCCAGCTAGTCCCGTTGCCGACCACTATCCACCACTGGGATGTTTGGCTTCTTTATCTTCACCCTGGGTTGCCGCAATCATCTCAGAAAAACTTTTCCAGCAACCAGCCATGGAGGTCCCTTCACTCCTACCCCAGTTCTAGCTCTGTGCTTCCTGCCATGATATGAAGGATTCACAAGGACATATTCTTTCCACAAATATTTACTGAAAACCTGTTACATACCAAGCACCTGGTGCCCAAATTAGAATCAGTTCCTCCTGGAGCAAGAAGAGGGAACGAGGTGTCCTGAGAGGGACTAAAGGGGAGATGTAACTGTGAAAAAGGAAAAATAAACCCTTTTTAGTTCTTCTTGCTGGCCTATGGGGCCCAAGTACATATTGGGCAGTTGAGGCTTAGATCTTGAGCTAAGGAGAAGGAAGGGCAGAAGGGTTGAGATTTCAAAGAGCAGAAAGATAATTCACATGAAGATAGAAAAGCAAATGTTTGGTAAACAAATGTTTGCTGGGCCATCTTTAACAATGAGACATAGAGAGGACTTTGATCGAAAGGGCCTTGCTAGGTTCTTCCCTGTCCATCACACTAGTTCATATTAAACTACAGTTATCTATGATGGTATCTCTTCTAACTAAATTCTTTTAGGCAGTTAGGTGGAAGGTCTAACTTTCTTTCTGAGGCTTTGTTTCTTAAAAATAACCAGTGTAAAATAATATCCCAAAAGACATATTTTGGGGTGACAAACTTTGCTTCCCTTCATAAGTCTGCCTGGGATTTGGGGATGGCTTCCTGGAGCGAGGGGCTGGTAAATGAGGCATGCAGAAAAACAAGCTTTTTGTTAGAAGCTTGTTAGGTAAAGGGGAGCAGGAATGTACCAGAGAGAAGGAACCGCATGTACGAGGGTCTGTGGCAGAAAGTAGAAGCTGGAAGGAAGGCCACTGTGATAGGTCCCATCCAGGGGACAGAATGGAGTGAGTCAATGGGCTGAGAGGGGGTCAGGCCAGAGCATCAGATCTTGTGGTCATGTAAGGATCTTAAACAGCCTTCCAAGGGCCTTTCATGGTTTCTAAGCAAGTGAGTAACACTATCAGACACACACACACACACACACACTCACTGAACTACCCAGTAAGAGGCATTGGAGCCATCATTAGACATTCCCTTGTGTTATATCTGAAGGAGAGATAATGGTTTGCCTCCCAGGAAGGAAACTGTGTTGCTGGGGACAGAAAAAGGAGAGAGACTCTTCAGTGTATATTTTTTTATACTTTCTGGATTTTATTTCATGTGAGTACATCAGCTATTCAAAATCAAATTAAAATTAAAATCAATCCTGTCTCCAAAAATATACATTCAAATCTGAATCTCTTCATGAGGAACAGTCATCAGTCAAATCCAAATTAGGGGACATTCTGCCAGGTGAATGGCCTGAAGTCTTTAAACCATCAGTGTTAAAAAAGACAAAGACAGGCTAGGAGAAGGAGCCAGGTGAGAGGAGATTGAGGAGACCCAGCAGCAGAGGGTAATGGGGCTTGGTTGGGTCCTGAATCAAAGATGAAAAGGATATGATAAGGATGATGGACAAAATTTGAATATGGGCCAGCTGTTTAGAGAGACTAGATTTGTATCTATCTTGAATTCATTGGATGTGATAATGGGTTTTGTTCTTATGTAGAAGATTCATGATCTTAGAAGGCATGCAGAAATACCTGGGTAAAATGTCAGGATGTCTGTAACTTATTCTCAAACATTTCGGAAGAAAAAACAATGAAGGAAAAGAAAGAAGGAAGGAAGGAGGGAGGGAGGAAATATTACTAATATTTTAAACCAATGTATATATTTCTATATAGAGAAAAAGATAAAGCAAATGCTGAAAAGTGTTAACTGTTGGTGAACTTAACAGTTATTATTACTCTAGTTTTTCTATGGTTTAAAATTTTTCAAATGAAGAGACATAGAAAATTAAGCTTAAAATAAAATAAAACAAGTTTAAAATAAAAATACCTTTTAAAAAATTGCTTATGAAAGGAAGAGATGAGTACTAGCAGATTTCAGAATGAGTGTTACAGTTTTCATATTTTAAGTAAAAATGAATCCCTCCCAGTTAGTGGGAGGGGGGGCGGGGTGCTGATCTATCACCACTCCTCCAGATGACTTAACCACTCCTCCAGATGCTCATGCTCCCAGGTGCCCTTTTAAAAACCCTTGCTTTTGATGCCACAAAACGGGTGAAACGCCTCGCTATAAAGGGGCTAAGGACACTACACATTCAGAGAATTCTCAGGTCTTCTCAAGCATGTAAACATTTCCAACCATGTAATGTCCTGACCTTTTTCACATACCAAACCAAAGTCAGTTTTCTTTGAATAAGCTCAGATTTAGAAAAAGAAAATAATTATCCAGGTGGCCTTTAAAGGGTGATTGTGATAGTGGGAATTTCCAGCACTATGGCAGCAGGAGGGGGCAGGGTGAAGGCTGGTGACTTGGGTCAGATGGACCCCAGCAATGCCCCTCCCCTCCCCCTCTCTGGTCTGTTTCACTAGTGAATCCAGAGCTCCAACTGGCCATTGTGTTGTCTATACTAAAAAACTGGAGATAAGGAGAAATAAAACTCATTAACCATCCATAGCTGCCCAGCAGTGAGTGGGTTCTGATGGCGTGCGTCTCTGAAGAAAGAAGTTTTGCTGGTATCTGTGAAACCTGCAGGTTACAGCTTTCTGATGATGGCATCCTAGGTAGTGAAGAGGTGAGGCTCTGAAGTCAGAGCTGAGTTCAAATCCTGCACTGCATCCACAAATGGCTTATTATCGTCATCCCTAAAATGGGGTAGGTGAGTAGCCACTGTGAAGTGTGCTGTGAGAGGACAGGAGATGAACCCTCTTAAACCCTCAGTATAGATGAGCACAAAGTGGGCGTCTGAAAAATGATAGCCCACAGAGCTCAGGTCAGTGAATCAGCAGGGATACAGACCAGGGCTGCAGACCAGGGCCACAACCTGGAAGTATGGAAAAAAGGAGAAAACCACATTCCCCATAGCTCTTCCAGTGGCTATGGATGGAGAGAAGTGTGGGGGGCTATTGACTGAGATAAGCACTTTGTGGCACTGTGGGGAAGCACAGGAAGGTGGGACTGAATAATGTGCATTGCGAAGCTGAGCTGTGCTCCAAGGAGAGAAGCCTCATTAACCTCAGGGATTCTGCTTCCCTGAGTGGAATTTGCAAATCCAGATCCCAAACTGAACTATTTGAGAAAATAGAGCTGAGACTAAGGCAGGACCAGCAGCTCGTCTTCCCTCAGCTTCCCTGCTAAATATATTGCCAAAGAGAGAAGTTTCCTAATTTACATTCGTGGAGGAAAAATGGATGATTCAAAAGATCTCAATTCATTGGGATGACTGAGATCCCTGCCAGGATAGAAGTAGACCCCCACACCAGGCCCAGCTGGGTCAAGGAATTCCAAGGAACGGACACCTCCTCTACTATGCCCAAGTGGACATTCCACCAGATGTGTGGTCAGGTTGGGTTCAGAAGTCTGTAGTCTGTAAACTTGCCCATTTCTCTGTACCAGGGGTTTTCCCCTCTGCGTCTCAGTTAAGTGTTCCTTTTGGAAATTTTCAGCCCTTTTTTGGCACAGTTAAGGAGAAAGGAATTTTTCCAGAACTCAGTTAAAGATGTTGGCTCAGCTTGAGAGGGTTGGTTGAGAGGAAAGGGCAGTCTGATGAGAAGAGCTAAGAGGCTGCTGTGTCTGAGGTGGTGGTGAGGACAATATGAGACCCCAGGAGATGAGACTAGGCTCCTCCTGACCTGGGCCACCCTTCCCAGGGCCCACTGGCCCTGAACCTGGTTTGTCTGCTGACCAGCTCTCTAGTCTTTGGTCATCTCCTAACCACCTCTTTACCTCTCGAGTTTCCTTTCCCACCAGTCACAAACAATATAAGTGCCCTGTAGAAAGGAGTAAACGGGTGTTAACTCATCTGCTGTGGGCCCTGCCATGTCCCCTCCATTACCCCCCGGCTTGTCTCAACCTTTCTCTAACCATACCAGAGAAAAATTATTGAGGAAATGAACTCTTTGAGATCCACCCCAACTAAAGTTATTGAGGGCGACTCTGAGAAGACCCAGAAAATTCCACATAAGCCAACACCCCAGGGCCTTCTTGTCTCTTGGAATCTTCAGAGCCTTGGTCCAGTCTTCATTCAGAGAGCTCATCCCAGACCTCTACACAGCATCTGCTTTCTCCACGCTGTCTTCTTCCACCCGCTGCCTGTTGATTTCCTGCCAAACCATTTCCCTCCTGGCTCCAAACTTTTGTCGGGAAAGAAATGAAATCAGCACTTGGAGAGTTGGAAGGAGAAAAACAGCTGCTTTTACCAAGTGGGATTGGGGGAGGGGAAGCAGAGCAGCTGGATCTGGTGGGTGCATGAAGCTCATAGCAGGAGGGGCAAATTCAGATTCCCATGGGCCCAGCGGACGCCAAGAGAGAGGCTTCCTGAGGGCATCTTGGGCTGCATTCTTCAAGCAAAGACACATCTCATATCAATACTAACCATCCTTGGGCCATGTATTTTCCTCCACTTTAGAGATGTGGATACGAAAAAATATATTTCTTTTTCCTCTTAGCACTCCTATTAGAGAAATAACTGTGCATGCATTCGGGAGACAATAGAGACTGGTGGGGACTGTGGCATCAGGACTGCCAGGTAAAATTGCTCAAACTGGGCAGACTCTGTGGCATCCATCAATTGTGGCCATGTGAAGATATGGGGCTCTGATAACAAATCTGACCTAGAGATCTGGATTTTTTTGTATAAAAATTGTTTGAAGTTTAAATGTTGGCAACTAATTCAGAAGCTTTAAGGCACTGGTGAGTCAGCACAGTGTGGACTAAGCAAAATGCAACTGTGGATAGAACTGGGCCTTCACGTCAGAGCTTGAGACCTCTGATTTATGGGTGAGAGCTCATGCGTGGACCTCAGCTGAATGGGCCATGGCAGCCTGGAGTGAGCAATGTCAACTCTCCATCCCATCCCTCAGATCTTTCACCATCTTGTGTCCCTGGCCCGTCCCAACTCTGAAGTGCTTTTGCTTCCCCAAGTGTGCACTTGGTGCTCTTGTTTGGAGGGCTTTCTTCAGGTTACTGGAGCCTCCTTGTCTAGAGCTAGAGGTGCCTAGGACTTTACATTCTTCTCCTGCACCCACCATCCTTGGCAAAGGACTAATGGGAGCAGGATCTATTCTGAAGCACCCCCCGCCCCATCTCCACCGCCTTAGACACAGCCAAGGCAAATCAACAACTCCGCCTGCAGTGGAGAAAGAATCACTTTGCCAGGGGATGCACAGCAGTTTGAGAGTCTCAGGGGACATGGCTGTAAAAGAACAGAATCACCTCCTATAGTCTCTCTGTTCTCCCACCCTACCCCTACCCCTTCCTTTAGACTTGGAGTTCTTCCCTAATATCCTTCCCCCACCACATGGCAACCATATATATTATGTGTCTGATTCTGGCCCAGGCCCAGGGTGGGGCTTGACTCTTAAAAAACAGTTTCAGTAGGTCCTACCCCCTTGCATAGTGACTGGTACAAATAACCCAGACTGAAGTCATTTAGCCAGAGGAATTCCCATGGAATGCTACAGGAGTGGTGCAGAGGTGATCAGTTATCTTGAAGCTGGGAATTCTGGAACACAGATACAATCTAGAGAGGGTAAGGGCTTGGAATATGAGGGAAATCAGCCAAAAACAAAGTTGATCTACAGAGGAGGGCAGATGCAGTAATTGAAGGGAAAAGAAGCCAGAGCCCAAAACTAGTTTCTGTTGCTTGCAACCAAAGCATCCTGGCACTTTCCAGAAAGTGAAGGGAGCCAATACAAGGTATTTTATTGAGCCAGTTATTGCTGTGAGCAACTGGGCAACCAAGGATAGAGATGGCCAGCAGAAGAGGGTCACAAGCCTCCGAGTTATCCCAACCAAGGAGAAGGAGCTGGGGTATTGACTCATCAGCTTCCATCAGTCACTGAAAAGCACTGCTCTTGCTCACTGGGTCTCAAACTAGAATGATCTGGGGAGTTCTTTTTAAAAAGCTATGATGCCTGGGCCCCACCTCTAGGGATCCTGAGTTAATGAGCCTGGAGGCTGGGACTGCTAAAAGCCCCCTAGGGGATTCATGCAAACAGTATCATTTGGGAAGCCCTGGTCTAGCTGATTTCTCAGATCCTTTTCAGCCTCTAAGTTCAGGGCTTCCCTGAACAAGTTAAGCTGAGGATGAAAACCCTGAGAAAGCTGCCAGTGCAGCTGGAGATAAATCACTCACTGGCTGGGGCTGCAGCTGGTAGCGGCCTGAGAAATGAGGTTTTTGGCCTCAACTCCACTGTTCGTGCTCCTGTGACCACAAAGGAGCCTGACCCACAGACTTTCTTTTTCGAAAGAAGAAAAAAAAGTCAAGCATATTTTCCGAGGTTTAATTTCCTTTCAGTGTCCTGAAGAAACCTTTCTAAAAGCTTATGCTGCCTCAACTCCAGTCTCTGGTAAGAACATCAAAGACTTTGAAATTGAGACCCAGTGTGATTTTGCTAACTAAATAAAACCCAGGAAAGGAGGGAAATTTAAAAAAAAAAAAAATTGGTCTCGGAGAAGCCAAATCTCCACCAAGAAGGTAAAAGAGGAAAGCTGGTTGGGGGTGGGGGTGGAGAATTCGGTGAGTTTAAAATTCAGGAAGAGAAGGGAAATACACTAGAGTTGCCAGATTTAACAAATTAAAACACAGGATGCCTACTTCAATTTGAATTTCAGATGAACAATGAATATTTTTTTTAGTGTATAAGCATGCCCCGTGTCATATTTAGGGCATACTTATATTAAATATTGCATGGGCATACCTATACAAAAAAATATTATTCATTGCCTATCTGAAATTCAAATTGAACTGGGCATCCTGGATTTTATCTGATAACCCAAACATACAAATAGATTGGTCTCAACCGGTTAGGTGTCTGAGTCAAACTGGGTTTCTCTCTGGTCTTATCTGGGCATCCCTGACTCATATCAGATATCTCTGGGCTCCTATTTGTTGGTGGAGTGAAAATGCCAGAAGATGTAAAAACAGATGAAAAGGAGAGGCGAGCAAAGGAGGGGGTCCACGCTGGGAGGATGAGGGGCCTCACTTACTTCTCCCCTTCGCCCACTCTCCACCCCCAGAACTCCAGCCCCACTCTAGAGCGAGAATTTGCTTCTCTCTGTCAGCCAAGGATTTAGAGGGAAAGTCTTCAGAAATCAGGGCAACTGCCGCGCTTAGCCATGCAGCGATGAAAAGGGGGACTGAAGGTTTAACCCACCCACGATCTCACACTCTGGGCCATCCTTTCCCTATCTCCCTGCCTCCCTGTGCCCTACATCTTCCCAAAGCTGCCTCCATCCACACTTCTTTCTCCCCACCTCCTGTCCCTACAAATAAGGAAGCTGCAGGCAGTGGAATGGTCAGACGAGGATGCCTGTGGGGCTGCTTCCCTTCCCCAGGCTGAATCCGGCTGCCAGCGGGGCCGCAGGGAGGGAGTGGGGCGCAGCTGGAAGCAGCCCGGAGGAGTGCAGCGGTGCAGGGAGCTCCCCGCGAATGGCAACGCATCTCCTCGGGCTTCCTCCCGGTGCCGGCCAAAGTCAGAGTCGGAGGCCCGCGGCGCGCGCGGCACTAGCGCCACGTCAAGGTGAGAGGAGGCCTTCGGGACTGCCAAGATCTGGATCCGCCCCTGCGCAGCTGGCGGCGCAGAGAGGTGGAAGATGACGTGGCAGCGCGAAGAAGCGCCACATCCCGCGGTTCAGACATTCAGTTCCCAGGAACTGACCCAAAGAAAATAATCTAGACCAATAAAGAGAGATGCGTCCGGAAATATTCACAGCGACCTAAGGGAAATAATTTAATAAATCTTGGTACATCAGCACAATAGAATGTTGTTTTTGTTTGGTTTTGTTTTGTTTTTTAATTTCTTCTGGAGTTCATTAAGTCCCCACTTGATGACAGGCACCCTGCCAGCTACTAGATACTCAAAGGTGGGTATAAGCCAGTCTCCGTTTCACCACTGGGGGGTTCACAAGCAACATAGTGGCAGTTAAGAGCACAGACTCCAGAACCAGGTAGCTGTGGGTTTGAGCAAGGGTCTGTCTCTTCATCTGTGTGATGGGGACACCTCAGAGGGAAAGGTTGAGGATTTAATGAGGTAATGCACCTAAGGCACTTGGCACAATGCCTGGCGTGAAGGTAAAGCTTCCAACAGTCACCAGTTATCATTATTGCTATAATGACACGAAGGAGAATGTGCAAAGTGCCACAAAAGAAGACTGTACCAGCTCTGAGAGCACAGAGAATGATATATTTAATTCTGCCTGAGGATGTCACCAAAGGTCCCCAAAGGTGATAACTGGGTCTTCAAGAATGTGTAGAAGTTTGCTGGACAGACAAGAAATGAAATGGCATTTCAGGTATAAACATATATTGGTCAAGAGAGGAGAAGAGAAGGTAGAAGGTGAATTCTAAGAATGACTTCTAAGTGTCTTGTGAAGAAGCAAATTAGCTTTCAGAGTTGTCACTTCTGTGCATCTGTCTTCAGTCACATAGGTATGTACCAAGCTGGCCATCCTGCTGTGATGATCTAGACCTTGGCTCTGCACACTCAAGATTCCACCAGCATAGCCCTCCATCATAGCGAGGTCCTCATTCTTTTGGTGACTTCCTAAACCCATTCATTATGCTTGAGGCCAACATCAAAAAGGCAGATTCTGAATCTTTATCCTTGTCTTCCCACAATGATTCTCAGCCCCTGCACAAATTTGCCCACCCCTTTCCCAGCAACATTTAAGCTCTTCATATCAAGAGATGGTACTGGAAGGAACATGGATGAGCCATTTTTATGTCCATTGACCCAAATCTACATGAAAAGATCCCAAGTTCTTGAAAGAAGGGACTGGGGTGATAATATTAGTCACGCTAGTTAAACGCGATAGTTCCTCCCCATCAAACACTTCACATATATCATCTCTATCAATTGCTATTCTTATCCCCTGGTTTTAGTGAACACATCTGAGTTGAAGTGATCTGCTCAAGGCCACTCAACTAGTTATGGTGAATCTGAGATTCAAACCCAGGGCTGCCTTACTTTAGAGCCCATTCTCTTACCACTGGGCCATGCTATGTAAAAAGCTAAATGAGCCTAGTTAGGGCTTTGATCAAGTGGAAGGGGAGGGCACAGCTCCTGACCTCCTCACTTGGGGGAGGAGTTAACCATTAAGGTTGTCACAAGCCCATGACGGGCCATAGCCACAGACCTGAGTGCCACACCTTGAGCATACTCTATGCACTAGACACTGCCCTGCATGTTGTGTCTGTATCAGTTGGGTTTCTAGTGCAAAACCAAAACCACAAGAGGTCTTTCAATTAGTGGAATTTAATTCAGGGAATTTGTGTTCCAGCTTTCTGAGGGGCCAAAGAGGATGGTGTGGTGACCTAGAGTTTGGTAACAATATGAAATCATTGCTGTCACCACTAGGGCTAGGACAGGAAGGGACAGAGGGAGAAGGTAGAGTTACCAGATCTCATGTTCAGGGCCACCCAGCTGGAGCTGAGGCACAGTGAAGATTCAACCACTCCAGGGACACCATCAGAAGAAAGAGGAAGGGGCAGGGGGAGAGATTTCTAACTGAAAACTACCCTTTGAGATAGTTATTTTTACTCCATTTTAGAGATGAGGAAACAGGCTTAGAGAAGTAACTGACTCAGACATAATGAAGCAACTTTTGGATCAGTGAAGTCCTGATTTAAACCCAGCTCAATGGGTCTGTCTTCACAGCTTGGACCAAACTAGTCACCTTAGAGACTGTGAACCATGAAGAATTCAATAACAAAAGAAGACAGTTTAGGAGACTTGAAGTTTCAAAGACTTAGCCACTGTGGTGTCAGGGATCAAGGGTCCTGGGGGGAATATGGTGCTTGTCTCCTTCCTCTTTTGTCCCTCCAAGTCCCAGTCATTGTAGCCCAGAGAGGAACATTATATTAACCCATAGCCAGGACTCTGAGCGTTGGAACTAAAGGTGATTTTTATTTTCTTTTTTGTGCTCTTCTGTGTTTTCCAAAATTTTCTCAAGGAATATCCACATTTTTATTAATGGGAAGTCTTAAGGCAGATAATCTTAAGGCAACACTAAACCAGTAGCAGGGGCCGGGCAAAGCCTTAGCAGGAAAAAAGTTGGGGGAGGGGGGAGATGGTGACGGGAGGGAGGATCACAGAACAGATGGTTTGTCACCATCTGAAATCCAATAACATGACATGGTCTGGACATTTTTCATCATCAACATACACACACACACACACACACACACACACACACCTCAAATACACACACACATCACACATATATACACATGACACACACATATACAGCCATTATATACATATACAGGCCAATTCTGTTTCACTTTTAAAATGGAACTTCACAAGTTTTTCTTGGCATAATCATTACACAAGTGTTTCTCTGGCCTCCTCCAGGCAGCTCCCAGCAACACCTCCCAGGAATGAGGATTCCTTCACTTTCAGCCCCAGAGCATATGTCACTTGTGCCAACTCAGGAGTGGGCTTCAGAGAGCACTTCCCTCTGTAATTTGAGAAAGAGCTCTCTGGAGCTCACCCCTGAGATAGAGGCTGGAGGCCCTACCCATATCCTTGCACTCCTAGCCATCCATCAGTACCAAGAGCTCACATTCAGAAGGGCTACCCAGAAGCTCCCTCAGAGCCCACACCCTCCTAACAGCCCCACGCTCAAAGGAGCAGTTGCACATTGCTGTGTCTACACTTGCCTGGAGGAAGTCTGTGCGGCCAGACCCACCTGATCCCACAGAAAGCCCCTTGGAGTTAGAACGCTTGGGCCAAGCTCCTGCTCCTCTGTGAGTCTGTAACAGAAGGGGCCTCTCAACTCTAAATACCCACCACAGTATGTCACGAGGGTTTGTAGCTCACGCTATAGTCTGAGCATCCTGACTGTAGAGGCAGCTGGAGAAGAATTTAATTCTGAAGATGAAGTGTACCTCAAGTTTTGGCCACCACTATTTATTCCCTGGGCTCCCACAGTCACTGCTACTATAAATATATATGTCACTTGCTCCAGCATATAACACGGGTGGCTCGGGGGGAAGAGGGTGAACAGTATAGTCACCTTCTCCCACCACCACAGTTTAACTACTGCTGAGTGGTTTGCCAAAAACATCTGCCCACATGTTTTCTGGCTGACCTATTGAGCAGCAAAGGGCCCTGGAAGCTGAGGTCCTCTGGGGGTCTCAAACAGGAAGAGAGTGATAGGCACTGTAACTGCAGGTATAGGGACAGAGTCACATGTGCAAGTCATGGGCCTGTGGCTTTTGAGCACTGAGGCAGGGGACCCACTCAGGGCAGGCTAAGATTTCCTTCTGTGCAAGGTAACCATCCAAAGGAGTTGCCACAGCAGAGACTGACTCAAGGGTTTTTGCTTATTTAGAGAAAGACCTTGTCCATTATATCACAGGATAGGTGAGGACAGGAAATGACCTGAACTTGGCATCCCTTGGAAGAGGAGAATGAGCCCCAGATGGTTTAAGGAGTAAGGAGTGGGCCCACCAAGAAGGGGATAACTCCTAGGGTGCCTTGCAGTAGTGCTACCCTTTGACCCTGGGAGTCAAGCCCTGCAGAGTCCCACTCTAGATCTTCTAAGCCATATTCCTCCCCACAGGATCAGTAGTTGGTGAGGCCAAGGGGACACACCCAGCTAGATGATCCCACATACCTGCTTCTTCTAAGATAGGCTTGAGGGGTGACCCAGGGGCCACTGTCTGCAAGATGTCTACCATGGTAACTGCAGCAGTCAGGGTCCCATTAGGAAAACAGAGCCCAGGCCAAGTGGCTCAATAATGAATTAATACAAGAGAGGAGTTACAAAGTTGACAGAGGAGTTGAAAACCTAATCGGTGAGGGTGAAGCAACCCAGAGATCAGAAGCATCAAGAAACTGCTATTTCCCTAGGGCTGGAGAAATGACAGAAGAGAGGGTATTATCAAGAGCTGAAACTATGTTCAGAAGGAGCTAGAATTATTGAGGAGACAGAGCCATTGCTGGAGACACCCTTGAAGCAGAGGGGGCTGGATGGAGACTCCCACTGGCTTCTCCCTTCCTCCTAGGCACCAATCTCCCACCAGAGCCTTTCACTGGCTGAACCTATAGAAAATCATAGTTCAAGGGAGCCTGGGAAATGTAGTCCATGGATCCAGGCCCCTGAACACAGAGCAGAGCAGGAAAGAATGAGGGATGGATTGATGACAAATAGGACAGGCTTCACTGCCTCAGCTGTAGGATGGGGATGAAAAGGTCTCTTATGCCTACCTGAGGGCAAGGTGTTCTCAGCTGACATCTTTGAGTCTCTTCTGACCCATATAGCAATGGAGGGGGTAAGCAATGAGGAAAAAGTCACTGTCACTCTGTCCCCATCAGAAAGAATGAGAGAATGAACTTAGGTGGCACCTGGGTTACTAGACTTGTGGTCTGGGGAGCCAGCATGAATGAATTGTCAACATTTGACATTCCCTGCACAGTGTTTCTTGAGTGGCTCTGCCAACCAGAGCTGGAATCTAACTCCTGGTTAGCAGGAGCAGACAGCCAGCATTCTGAAGAAATAAGAACAATAGCAGGGGGAATGGGGGATGGTATGGCATGATGATAGAGGCTTTTTCATCCCTCCTGCAACCACATCAAAGTTGTGACAGAAACATGGAGCAAACAGCAAGGAAAGTCGCCTGAGATCTAGATAAACAGAAGCACTACAACTAGAGAGAGAAATAATCAACCTGCAATGGTAAAAATTAGGAGTAGGCAAAGTCGAGAGGATGCCCGGTCCTGAGCAGCTGAGTGGGGCAGAGGCTATGGCAGCAGCAGCTGGCAGCTGCAGACACATCTTAAAGGGGCCATCTGTGAGTGGACTTTTGCGGTGACAGACTTGCTCTAAGCACCAGCACTGGGTTGGCTGCTCAGGGGACACAAAGGACTTACAGGGGAACACTGAGTTGTCAGACTGAGAGCTGGAGGTGAGGCTCTCTCCCAGGAAGAAGTGCTGGCAGTATCTATTGTTTTTCTGTTAAGCCCTACCCACTCCCAGTGTGTAGATGCAGCACCGCCATAGCTGAGACATCATCAAACTGGATAATAGAAGTTGTTCCACCCAGAGGATTTCCTGAAACTCCTCTTCCCCCAACTCATGGCTCTACTCAAGCCACATCCAGTTGTGTCCTCTGCAAGTCTGCTGCTCCTTGCTGAGCCAGCTCCAAGACTCACACTGGTGGCAGCTGACCACGGTTTCAGAAGTGGCCTCTTGAGGCAACTATAAGCACAGCATCTGTGGATTGCTTGCTGAATCTTAACAGGTGGCCCCAGAGGGGCACAGACTAAACTTGGCCTGTGGCTAAGCCCCTCTCAAGACTGTGCCACTGGACACCTACTACACAAAGACATGCTAATAAGACCAGGAAACTTAGGAGCTTTTTTAGTACATAGAAACAGACACAGAAAGGCAGTCAAAATGAGAAAACAAAGAAACATAGAACAAAACAGAGATCCAGAAATAACGGAGTCAAGCAATCTACCAGATGCAGAGTTCAAAACACTGATTATAAAGAAGCTCAATGAACAAAGAGTGAATGAGCTCAGTGAAAACTTGAACGACGAGATAAAAAACATGAAAATGGAAATGGAAATTATAAAAGGGAACCAATCAGTAATGAAGAACACATGTGAGATGAATAGTGTATTATATGGAATAAACAGAGTGGATAAAGAACAGGATCAAACCACCAATATAGAGGATGGGGAAACCAAGGACACTCAATCAGAACAGCAGGAAAAAAGAAGCCAAAACTATAACAATAATTTAATTAAATGTAAAAATATCCATGTCATGGGGGTACCTGAAGGAAAATAAGAGGTTGAATTGCTATTTGAAGAAATAATGATGGAAAACTTCCCTCATCTGGTAAAAGAAATAGACATACAACCCCAGAAAGCTCAGAGAGTCCCAAAAACCAGGAACCCAAAGAGGCGCACACTAAGACACATCATAATTAAAATGTCAAAGGTTAAAGACAAAGAGAGAATCTTAAAAGCAGCAAGAGAAAAGCAGTTAGTTACCTACAAGGGAGCACCCATAAGACTGGCAGCTGATTTCTCAAAAGAAACTATGCAGGACAGAAGGACAGAAGGGCTTGGCAAAAAATAATCAGTGTGATGCAAGCCCAGGATCTACAACCAAGAATACTTTATCCAGTGACGCTATCATTTAGAGTTGAAGGACAGATAAAGAGATTCCCATAAATAAGCTAAAGGAATTTATCATCACCAAGCCACTATTACAGGAAATGTTGAAGGGACTTCTTTAAGAAGAAAAAACATGTATCAAAAACATGAAAAAAGAATGGTAATAACTACATTCCTATCAACAAGTACCTCAAGTGGAAAAGAATTAAGTGCTCCAACCAAAAGATAGAGTGGTTGCATGGATAAGAAAACAAGACCCCTACATATGCTGCCTATAAGAGACTCACTTTAGATTAGAAGACACACACAGACTAAAAGGAAGGGGATGGAAAAAGATATTGTCTTGATGGACCTAAAGGGTATTGCACCGAATGAAATGGGTCGGATAGAGAAAGACGAATATCGCATGATTTTACATACATGTGGGATCTAAAGAACAAAATCATCAACAATAACAAAAAAAAAATCAGAAATAAACTCATAGATATGAGAATATTTTGAGAGCTAGTAGATGGGAAAGGGGGTAGGGGGCCGGCAAAAAAAGGTCAATGGGATTAAGAAGTACAAATGGATAGTTACAAAATAGACATGGAGATATAAAGTACAGCATAAAGAAAATAGTTAACAACGGTGTGATAAATATGTAAGATGAAGAGGGTTACTAGATTTAGTGGGGTGATCACTTTGTGAGTTATGTGGTTCTCTAATCACTATGCTGTACAACTGAAACTAATATATTATCGTATGCCACTATAATTGAAAAAACTCATTGAATTGTACAATGTAAATACAAGCAACTAATTGTTTATTATATTTCAATAAAGCTGGGAAAATTTTTTGAAAAAAAATATAACAGCAGCAGTTGTTGATGAAGCATCTACAGTCTAGGCACTAAGCTCTATGCTTGGGGTTGATTATGTAATTCTTTTAACAACCCTCTAATGTAAGCACCAATGGTGTCCCCAGAAAACCCAGAAAAAAATTACTATGGCGAAAAAAAAATGCGTCCCAGGTGTTCACAAATAACTGAATAAAGTCAAAGTCCTGAAACTGAAAATGAGAACATCCCAAGGGGGCTGAGTGTGTAATGTGGCTGTTCAAGGCCAAATTAGACCTTTGGTCAACATAATTTTCTATTAAATGAATAGAAAAAAATAAACTTTTCTGTATGTTCTATGTAATAAAACATGTATCATCACTACGGATGTCTTCATTCAATATTTATTGTGATTCAACATTGTATAAGTTTCACATGACATAATATTTTAAAGGGAAAAATGGATGAGTAGGAAGGTAGAGTAAGCTGCCCAGAGTCACACAGCTTGTCAATGAAACACCATTACTCATTAATTAACCCCCGATTAACCCCGAAACACTATTGACATTTTCCCACCTCTCTAGTCAGGTTCAAGGCTGCTGACCCCTGAGACAACGTGGGCAGAGAAGTGGGGCAATGTTGAATAAGTATGTTCTGAAAGCATTCCAAGGCCAAATACAAACTGGACAGGCACCAGAGTGTGGTGCCACCTCTATGTCATGTCAGCACAATGAGTACATTGTGTGTGAATGGAAGGGGATCAGTATGCACCCCCAGTGGCAGAGTGAACAGTCATCTCTCAGCAGCCTCTCCAGCTCTCCCTGGCTTTTCTCTTTGACCTATGAAAAGACTACATCATGATAGGACTGTGGAGCTCTCCAGTCTTTCTTGTCATTTGCAAACCCAGAGGAGTTGGGTGACCTCTCCAAGGTCACACAGCTGCTTAGAGGAGAACCACACACCACTACCACATGCAGCTGCAAATCTGTTTCCTGGCCTGCTTCCTCTCTCCTTCCCTAGAATGCCCCTTTGCTACCACACAGTTTCGATAGTTCAAACTTAGAGGGCAGAATGACTTGGGTTGGGTTTTTCACACACTCCTTCACACATTAAGGCGAGATTTTACTCTTGAACTGAAAGTAGGAATTTATTAAGTTTGGATTAAGATACAGCTCTCTTCCTCACCCTAAGTATGTTAGGACCCTTTTTCCCCACACACACACGAAATTATTCTACAAGGCAGTAAAGAGAAATTTGTGAGTTTTCCTGTTTCTGATAGAACATTTCCCCAAAAAGGCAATTAAGTCTTCACTGCTCAGTCCCAGCCTTGTGGCATCATGTGACAAACAATGTCAAAGGAGGGGAAAGCTCATCTTAACTTGGGTCTATCCTGACCTCTTGTCCAACTCTTCTATCAGGGGGCCAGTGAGTCCACATCTTTAGTTTCCTATAGGATAAGTTTAGCGGAGGATTAATACTCTGCCAGAACCAGTGTGTTGGCCAGCAGTGCTGATACCTGGAGCTCTTGCTCATGGCTAAGGAGCTGCAGTGTGCAGGAGTTAGCTTTTGCTGCATAACCGACTACCCCAAAACTTTATCGGTTTAAAACCACCACCATTACTTAGCTCAAGATTCCACAGGTTAGAGATTTGAGCTGGACTCAACTGCGTGAGTCTTTTGATCCCAGCTGGGCTCATTCCCACATCTTTGACCAACTGCCGAGTGTGCTAGACCTGGCTAATCAAGATGGGCTCAGCTGAGGGAGGTGATGTTGAATATGTATGTTCTCCTGAGATGGTGTGCCTCTGCTCCATGTGGCCTCTTATTCTCAGCAGGGTAGCTGGTCCCAAGACAAAAGCAGAAGTACTCAATGCCTCTTGAAGCCAAGGCTTAGAATGGTCATAAAGTCACCTCCACCATAATCCAATAGCTAAGTCAAGTTACAAGGCCAAGGCTTGTGTTTCAAGGATTGAAAAATTGGCCCGTGGTTTTGATGGGAGAAGCTACAAAGTCACATTGCAAAGAGGAATGGATATAGAGAGGAGAGGACTGTCACTATGTTCACAAATAATCTTTCCCAGAGATCCATTCTAAATTCTTCTAGGAAAAAAGTAGGGTCTCCAGGAAAAAAAAAAAAAAGTTGAATCAAATAGTCCATTTGTGTAGAACTTATCATGTTGGAGAAGTAGAGTGTGTGTGTATGAAAGAGATAGGCAGACAGACAGCAGACACACAGGCAGACAGACAAACAGAGATTAGTTCTTTCCTTCTTCCCAGGCCCAGGCCAATCTTGCTATCAGCCTCCTTCTGCCTGCTTTGAGCAGTGAGTTGCTCTCCTTCCCAGGCTCAGTGAGGAGATGGCCATAGTGGGGAGAAGGCCCTGGTTGCCTGACCTTGTGGAGTCTGGTTCTACGTGGACAGCTATGCTGAACCTTGACCACATCAGTGGCTTTGCTGAGGTGGCCACTTCAAATATATATAAGTGTCTGTGGGAATGCCAGGCCCAACCCCCAGCCTACCCATCTTCACCTGTAGCCCACATTCCCAGGAGGGAACTGTGCCAGCCTCTTTGCAAAACAGTGCTGACCACTCCAGAGTCAAGGGGGCAGGGCTGCCTAGTTCTGGCAGGCCCAAGAATAAGCAAGGAGGGGTGAAAGTGGGAAGTCCGCTGGGTCAGTGATCCAAACAAATATTTGGCAGATCAATGCTCAAGGTTGACCTTGACAGTTCATCACACAAGTCATCAGGAAGTGGCTTCCAGACACTCTTTCCTGCACCTTCCCTCACTGCAGCCTTTAGAGATCGTCATTTCTGGCTGTCCTAGAACTCCCTGCCCTGCTCGCCTAACCCTGGGTAATCTCAGGATAAATCATTTTCTCCCCCAGAGTGAGGACTAGAGGAGGCAAGCATCTGGTACTGTGCAGGGTCCCTCCTAGTGAAAGTCAGCCCGCTCATTCTCTCCTAAATCACCTGGGCACATATCCCCTCCCACTCCAGCTGCAAGGATGTCCCTCTCCCCAGCCTTTGTGGAAGATGGCCTCCCAAGCTCTTGTGGAGAGAGTCTCAGAGAGAGGCGAGGGAACTGGACCCATATCCTGGTTGCAGCTGAAGAGGGAGTCCTGTACTTTCTCAGAAAGCTACTGAGCATTGTCCGGAGCCAAGAGCCAAGAGCTCAGCACTGCCTTTCAGAGCACTTTGTTCCATTTACTGGAAGGCTAAAAATACACTGGAACTGCCAAAGGCAGTCCTCGAGAGCCCAGGGGAGCCAGCAGTGGGGAACGGCTACCTTAGCACCTGGCACAATTAAAAGGAGAAACACTGTCCCTCCTTCAACACAGAATTAGCCTGCTTCTACTGCCGCGCTTCCCTCTTTGTCTCCAAGACTCCTCCTTTCTTTCTTCTTTTTAAACATGTGGGCTTCCCTGCACCCCTGCTCTGTCCCCTCCCTCCTTTCTCTCTCCCCAGCCTGGACCAACTTCATCCCTGGGTGGAGCCTGGGGCTGCCTACAGGACTGTGCTTTTACACAAGTCCAAACAGTGGCTCTTCTGAAAAATGCCCAGGAAGCTTCAAATTCCTCTAGCAAAGCCACAATTAGCAACAAGACTTAAAATGAAAATCCTCTTAGTGGGCAATAACCTAATAGCTTAAACTCAAGAAACACATATTTACACCCTGCCTCGATCAATCTTAATCTTTTTAAGACTTCAACTGTATTTGAGAATCTGATGAAAGCTTAGTGCCCAGAAAAATTCCTCATAAGCAGCATTCTCCAAGCAATTTTAAGGAGTTTGTGGGTAGTATGAACTCTATCCAGGACCTCCACCACCCCATACACACACACACCCTCAAGTGAGGAACCCTCGAAGTGCTGGAAGCCAGGTACTGAGCTAGACCCTGAGATGGACAGATGAATCAGAACAAAGGCATGCAGGCAAATACCAGCTAGACCACGAGTGTGGAGGGAGATAAGAACCAAGGACTATGGGCCCAAGGAGTGGGAAGAAGGGCCAGTTTATAACTAGAGTGTGGAGAAGAGGCTACATTGAAATGGGATTTTAAAGGACAAACATGATTTTACCAGAGAGAAAGTATAGGGTTAGAGAATTTGTGTACAGAATTTATGTTCATAGGAAGGCATAAAAAGAAACTTGTTCGGAGTAGGGATGGCCTGAGGATTTATACAGGATATGAAGGGCAGGTGTATTGGTTTTCTATTGCTGTGTAACAAACAACCACAAACTCAGAGACTTCAAACAGTACACATTAATTATCTCACAGTTTCTATGGGCCAGGATGGAGCACAGCTCTGCTTGGTTCTCAGCTCAGTAGGTGCAAACGATGCCGACCGGGGCTGTGATCCTATCTGAGGCTTAATGAGGGGAAAATCTGCTTCTCGGTTTATTCAGATGGCTGGCAGAGTTCATTTCCTTGACTCCAGGGCTGAGAGCCCCAGCTTCCCACACTCTGGAGGCTGGAAGCTGCCTTCAACTCCCAGAGGCCCCTGCAGTTTCCAGAGGCTGCCTACCTCAGCGGCCTTCTCCACAGCAGTTTGTAACATGGTGATGGCTTTCTTGAGGCCAGCGGGAGAATCTCTCTCATTAAGTTTGGCTAAGACAGAATCTTATATAACGTAACCTAATTAAGGGAGTGTCATCTCACCACCTTTGCTATATTCCATTGGCTAATAGCCAGTCACAGTTTCTACTAGTACTTGAGTGGAGGGATTACACAGTGGACAACAGTGAAGGGTGGAGGCCATGGGGCCATCTTAGCATTCTGCCCATCACAGTAAGACTTAGCTGGAAAGAGCATTATTGCCCGATTGTGAAGGCCCTTGCAGGCCATAGTTAGACTTTATTCTGTGGGAGACAGGAAGCCACTGAAAGGGTATGGATAGGAAACGATGAGAGTGGAAACAAAGAGGTCATTGCCATTTCGAAGGTGATTGCCATGGTTTAGGGGGAGAAGATAAGGTGCTCTTGCAATGGGGATGGAAAAGAAAGACCTGATTACCACATGGCTGACCCTCATTACCTTCTGGTCTCTACTGTCACCTGATCAGTAAGGTTCTTCTGACATAAAACAACCACCTTGCCTCCTCTCCTAGCTTCTATTGTCTCACAGCACTTAACCATCATTTATTACACTCTGTGTTTTCCTATTTGTCTGCTTGTTGTCTTTCTCCTCTGTTTGGCTTACTGCTGTATCTCTAGCCACCACAACAGTGCCTGGGGTACAGTACATGCCCAATACATATTTGCTAACTAAAAGAATGGATGGATGGATGAATGAATGAATGAATGAATGAGCTCAAAAGATATTCTGGCAGTATACTGGCTAGAACTTCATACAATTAAAATGTGGCAGTGGAAGGATGCATTAGTGATGCTTTAAGGTTTCTGTCTTAACAGAGTACATGGTGATGCTCAGTGCCAAGGGAAGGGATAGAGCAAGATGGGAAGTAAACATTGAGCTTAACTTTGGTCTAGTAGATCCAAGATGGTCGGGAATCAGGTTGGGAAGTATAGTGGGAAGTTGGAAATGCAAGATTCAGAGCTCATGAGATAAGTAGGAAACAAGGGAATAGATTCTGTAGTTAGTGCTAATAGGGAATAGATGAAGTTATGTGGTTCAGTGAGAAGAGAGAACCAAGGATGTGCACTGGGAGGAAGAAGGAGCCAGTCTGACAGGTATAAGACACGGGGTGCCAAAGAAAGTGTTCCAAAAAGGTAAGCAGGTCATTATTAATGCCACAGAGAGGCTATGCAAACAAGATGAGAACTGAAAGGGTTTGATGATTGGGGGTTACTGGTGACCACGTGAGAGCAATCTCAGAGGAGTAGAGGTTTCTAGGTCAATGAAAGGATGAAAATCACTCCTGTAAGAAGGAACATGAGATAATGCTGAGAACAGATTTGATGGTGAGGAAAGGAGAAGGAGAAAAGGGATGGATCCAAGAGTGGGAGAAGGAGATTCTGGGACAGGCAAAAGTTTCTGGCCTAAAAGCACAGACTTAGCAAACTCACCTGAATATTCCCTTCTTACTTTGCCTCAACCATCCCATCAGTGGGACATAGTGCAGGCACAAGAGGAGCTAAAGAAAGAAGAGACTTGGGTGGAGAATACATCTGGACCCCCTGAACCTGCCCCCGACCTTGGGTTTGTCCTAGCTGTTGAGAGAAGCTTAAAAGGGAATGGTCAGTGGGACCTAGTACAGCTCTGAGGCTCCTGGATTATACATGGAGCAGCCTGGCTCTCACTTTTTTCCCAAGATTAGATTCCATTACAGCCCTGTGGCAGATGGCATTTTCCAAAAACTATCACAACAGTATCTCCCATCCCATGTGTTCTTTTACAACATGACTTTGACATTCTCCCATTAAAAGGTAAAGTCTGTGTCTCTTCACCTTGAACCTGGTGGTCCTTTGTGACCACCTTAACTAGTAGAGTCCAGCATAACCATGTAAGGTGACCTCATCTTCATGGCTGGAACTTGTAGTTGGACAGGGCTATGCAGGTTCCCCAGGTTTCTCTCTTTTGGGACATGTATTTGAAGCCCTGAGCCACTGTGTAATAAGCCCTGTTATCCTTAAGCCACTACAAAGAGAGACACCCTAGCCCAGCCTCAGCTGAGCTCCCAGCCAACCTGTCTGGCCATACCTCTCACCATGACTCATGACCAAAATATGCCTTGTTCCATGTGGGGTTTCACAAGGCCCTGCCTCTTTGCCCCTGCTGTGCATTCCCTGTATGTTCCCATATGCACCCCACGGGCCCCAGAATAAGGGATAAGCAAGCAGGCACTGGGCAGAGTGTCCACCCTGAACAGGTCCTAATGGCTGTGGGCACAGGTCATCTGCCCAGCTCCCAGATCCCCACCTACTCCACTCCAGGAAACATGGAAAATCCAGAAACCATCCCAGGCCCAGCTGCCCTCCAGGAAGAAACTGGGCAGGCTGCCCAGAATTACACAAAATGGACTTTGCACTGATTACCCAAGCTAGACTAATGACCCCACCTTCTTAGGAAGGCCGCTCTTTCCGGAATCAAGGCCCCAGCTTGTCACGAACACCAGATATTGGTAGAGCAGGACAGCCGGGGTGGAAGGGGCCCCTGGATGTTGGTGAGGCACATCCCTCATGCATCTCTCAGCCTCAGTCAAGAGAGAGGAAGGAGACTCTGATGTGCAGGGAGGACCTTCATCCTCCTTACTGTGGGAAGCACAGCTGCTTCTGAGAATGGGCCCCTAAAGCATCTGGCACACATCCCCCTCATCCAAGTTTTTAGCAATAAGCTGAAGAGAGTTTGGGGAGTATAACAAGTTGATATTCCTTAAAGCAAAACTGATAAAGTGAAAATCAGGGAAAAAAATCATTTGATATCCTACATTTGCATTAAGATAGATGTAACTTGTACCCCTGGGACATTTAAGACAGTTAGCCATTCTTTTAATAAATATTTATAGAGTATCTACTATATGCCAAGCACCATAAGAAAAAGACATTTTTTCGTAAATACATATATGTAAGAATATTCAAAGGATATCTGTAGAATGGTAGTTCTCAACCAGAGCCCCCCAGGGACATTTGTCAATGTCTGGAGACATTTTTTGCATATAGTGGGTAGAGGTCTTGAATGCTGCTAAATATCCTAAAATGCACAGGAGAGCCCCACAACATAGGATATTTTTGGTCTGAAATGTCATTAGTGCTGAGATTGAGAAATCCTTATCTGAAAGGACTCATAAGAAACAGGTGAATGGTGGCTACCTGTGGGGAAGATGATCAAAACGCATTGGATGCCATTTTGAACCATCTTGCATTGAACTTCTTAAAGAATACATGTATGAGTTTTTTAAAAAAATAACTGTGTTTTGTGTTAGCCATAATTATTTGGTGGTCTTTTCCTGATTGTTGGGGGAAATGAAATTGAAGAGGAGAGAAAACCAAGGACTATACAGTATCTGCTGCCTACAGCCCATGAATCCATCTAGCTTCCTTTAGACCAGGGTTTCTCAACCTCAGAACCACCGACATTATGGACCAGATCATTCTTTTTCGTGGGGAGCCATCCTGTGCATTGTAGGATGTTTACCAGCATCCTTGGCTCATGATGCTAGTAGCACCCTCTCCCGAGTCGTGACAACCAAAAATAATTCCAGATATTTCCAAATATCTCTGGGAGGAAAAATTGCCTCTGGTTGGGAACCACTGTGCTAGACCTACTCTGTGCAAATCTAAACATGAAGTTCTTATTCACTGACCACGCAAACTTATAGTTCAGCCGGATCCTCAACTAGACATGTAACCATGCAAATAATCCCAAAGACGTGGAGAGAGTAGACAGTGCATAGAGCAATGGTTGGGAGTGAGTATCTAAACTTCACATAAGAAGTGTTTCTCATGAATCCCTGAGTGTAAAGAGGGGCCCTGGAACTTCTCTGAACCATTCACCCATTTCACAGAACAAGAAATAGAGCAGAGGAGCAATGTGGCCAAAGTCACACAGTGAATAATGGCCAGGTGGACCTGGGATGACTCTGTTCCCTGTAACATCCTCAGCTGTCCCTTGGAGACCTTCCTTGTTTTTCATCCACTCCATGGCTCCAAGGGCACCACAGAGTGTCCTGGCCTCTCCACCCCAGACCTTGAAAGTGGATCACCTACGATAGCACATGACTAGCATCGTATGTTTTCTACATCACTTGTCTTTCTAGATAAGTAATCACTGTTCCCTAGGATGGCAGTGTGCTCCAGTGGGCATTGGTTTATGTGTGGACACACAAAGGTGTCTCCTAGGGGTTAGAGGACCTCACCAGCAGCTGGACACAGCAGACCGAGGAAATGTCTGCCATCACTGTGGCTGTGGCCCCTTCTGCAGCCATAGACAGCTGAGACCTGGAGAAACCCAATTTACAAAACTTTTCAAATTCTTCACAAGAGAGAGCAGCAAGGATAAATGGCATGAGAATCAAAACCCATGAGGAGGCAAGTCAGGGTGAGCCCAGCGTTAGCCAATGAAGTCAACCAAACCAGTCAGTCCCTTCTTCCCTTCTGGTGTGAAAAACGGGTTGCTTTTCTCATGGTTAAAGACCTAGGCTTTGAAGCCAGACTGCTTGAGTTTGTAGTCCCTTTCTACTACCTCCGGGTTGTGTGATCTCAGACAAGTTATTTAACCTCTCTGGGCCTGAGTAGCTGCATCAATAAAATAGGTACACCAGTGACCTCTTCATTATATCATTAGAGTCAGCTGAGATAAAATGTGATCCTCTTAGCACAGTGACCAGCACATGATAACTACAAGTTACATGATTTCTGCTGCTATTATTTTATTACTAATCATAAATATAATGATAAATACCTTACCATGGCTTATGAGCTGATAAGTGGAGCCAGGTACAAATTTCCACAAGTGAATTCCAGTTTGGAAGAAAACTAATAAAAGTTGGAAAACTAAAGAGAAATTTCTGGTCATTTATATAAAATCACCCCCTTTCCATACTGGAAAATAAAAGCATCTTTTAAACGTGCATTTGAATGGCGATTTAGCTCATTTGAACAGCTAAGACACGATTGCCTTGTTCTTGGTTTCGGCTGTTTTCCAGCTGTGGTGTTTTTCTCATTGATCAGAGAGAAATCCCCGAGGTCTGGCAAAGGAAGCTTTTAATTGCTCTGGATGGACCGATTTTTGGCTTAGCTGCTCAAGCATATAATTGAGTGAGAGAGAGAGAGAGAGAGAGAGAGAGAGAGAGAGAGGAGAGAGGATGAATCACTTTGAGGTTGCTTTGAGATAACTATATAGCCAGACCTTCCCCTTCCTGACCGGACCTAAAAGATCTCTGGCTGGGCTCCCACAAGCCCTGGGGAAGGAGAACACAAAGCAGGAACTGATTTTCCTGATCTTTATCAAAATAATGATAAGAGTGATAATAACAACCACTATCCTATATCAGATGTGCTTACTGTAGGATGGATTTCCCAAAAAGCAGACCCTGAGAAAGACATTCTAGTCAGTCTACTTTGTTTGGAGGGGACCCTCGAAGCACCAGGAAAGGAGGTAGAAAAGAGAATGGAAGTTATCCAGTAAAGAGTGTGTTATTAAGCAGGTTACCACTGGGGCACCTGGAGCTTAATTCCCCTGGGAACTGTGGGGGCCAGTTTGAAATACATACTTTAGCATCATCTTGGTCAAGGGATGAGGGAGCTGGAGAGTTCACACCCCAAGTCACTGGGTGAGGGCTGCTCCTGGGGTGTTGATGTCCTGACCTTTGCAGCCATCCCTGAGACAGGCAGCCTGAGGAAGCCCTGAGTCAGTCCCAAGAGATGGGAGTCAGGAATGGGGCCTTCTGGAAAGGGTGGCACCAACAGCACCCAAATAAAAATCCCCAAAATATCAGTCCCCTCAGTCGCTCAAAAGATTCAAGGATGCATGACCTAATTGTTAAAGTAGATGAAATAATTAAATATCTATTTCTAACAATAAATTTTTACCTACTCTTCATGCCTACAACCGCATATTACATGTACTGATATATTAATTTAGAAGCATTGCTTTCTTCACCTTCATTCCAAGACTCGATTTCATGCTAGTTCTTCCAACTCATCTTTGCACTCAGGGTCTTTGTCATCATCAAAGCCACCTTTTGAGTCATCAAGTTTTCTGAGCACAACTTCCCTCCTTCCTTCTCGGTTCTTGGTGATACAGCAATTTTGGAATCTGGAGGATGCTATCGATGGAATTTTTATCCCAAGCCTGGAGCACCTATTTGCATAACATTAGGGCAGCTGGTTGTTCCATTCATCTAGGAGGTGACAATGTGTGGTCTCAGTAATATAACCATTGACGTATGGCTTTCTTAAGTGTCCTTAAAAGACTTGTTCCCTCTCATATTGTAAGTATATGACACCACACCCTTGGAAATTGATTTCAAATCTGTATTAAACTTCCTACCCTCCTTTTAGCAATTTCTTCAGATGACTTTAGTAAATGGCCAAAACAACCACCAATGGAGGTTGTTTCAGGTAATGCATCTCACCCAAACAACCCCTGGTTGTTCAAAACAAAATAATTGAGAGCACCGCACAACATGAAAGACTGTCTGAGGTATTTCTTGAAACTGAAGAGCCTAGCCTCTATCCCAGGGGGTCATCTGGGGAGTATGGAATGTCACAGTGTATTCAAATATAGTGGTTTTGGTGGTCATATGCTTAAACTCATCTAATCTTCACAACCACCTCCACGAGGTGGTTTTCTTATCACTTCATTTAAACAGATGGAGAAACTGAGGCTCTCAGTAGCCTCAGTTACAGTTGTGGATGTGACTTCAAGATGTAAGCACCTACCCCTTACCACAATGCCACCCCTGATGGGTGAGGACTGTGCTGTGGGTATAGCTGATAGACTCTCTCACCAACCAGGAAACATTGGGGGAGAAAAAGCCCCAGTTGATCTAGCAGCATTGGAGAGGGGGGTCCTCTTTCTACTCCCTTGGCTTTCCTGAGCTAAGGAAGCAAGACACAACCCCTACCACACCAGCTGAAAACTTCCACAAGGAAATCCATGTTTTTTTGCACACAGGGATCTGAAGATCCTTCCGAACATTAGCCCAAGACCATTTCAGATGGACAGGCGAATGTCTGCAAAGAGTTTAAAAACAAGACAAAACAGGAAAATTTTGACTCTCCTATCTTTTCTCTCCTGCTGATTCATCAGTCACACTTGGGATGTTTGCTGATTGATAGAGGAGAAGAATTAGAGAGGATAGTAAGGAAGAGGTGGAATTCGGCATGGTGTTGTAGGAAGACTGTGCTTTGGAGCCCGGCAAGGCTGAGTTCACTACCTCCTAGTGCTCACAACCTCAGTTTCTCCATCTGTAGGACGGGTACTGCTGCCTACATCACAGAATGTAATGAAGCTTAAGTAGAATGCAGCTGCCAACATTAGTCAGAGCTTAGCAGTATTAATCCCTTTCCCCAACATCTCAGCCAACAACTCTGAACACCTACCAGGTACAACACACGGTGGGAAATTAAAGGCTGAGAGAGAGAAAGAGGAGACTCATTCCTTAATCTAATTGAAGAGAAAGACAAAAACACATAAAGCAACAATAATAAAAGCCCTGTGTGCCCTTTATATCTCTTTGGGACAGGAAACCGAGGAAACTGAGTCTCCGAGACATGAAGGAACTTGCCCAAGGTCACATGGTAAGTGGTAGTGGGGCGATTTGAAGCTGGGTCTGACTGGAAACAAAGAGAAGAGGGATGGCCAGGCCTTTCCATAGGCTGCAATGGTACAGACTGGGTCTGAAGTTGGAAGAGGTGCCTAGATGGAGAAGAGAAAGCAGTCTGAACAGGAATAAAAACCTGGGCACCTGGCCTCCTACCCTTGCCCAGCAGGGGCACCTACGCCAAACACCAAGGACCTCCCCTGGGGGGCAAATGACATACCTGTCTGCCAGAACCCCTCCTTACCCCACTGGAGACCCCCAGTCCGGGCCTGGTGCCTACAACCACGTGTGGGAGCATCCTTGTCTCCCTAAGCGGCCATGCTTGCACCCTCAGATCCCAAGTACCCCTGCCTTCAAGAAATCAGGATGTGAGTCAGAAAGAGGAAGAAGAGGAAGAGGGAGGACAAAGCCCCAGCACAAGAAGACAGGGTCCCATTTTTCCCCAAATAGCCCATGAGAGGGGACACATTGCAGCCATGGCTGCTGAGTTCCCAGACAAAGCCATGTGCATCCCGGAGAGATGCAGGGGTCTCACTGGAAAGCTGCCCTTAGCCTTGAACTCACATCTGTTCACAGCTGTGATGTGCAGAGGGTTCTCAAGGGCAGGGTTTCAATTTTGCAAACGGATCCTCAGAAGATTATGCTTCCAGCTCCCCTCAGCCAGCCACATCAGCAAAACGCACCGTGGAAGAGAGGTCTGCTGCCAACGAAGCTGGGAAGCAACCCAGGAGCCAAATACTACTCAGATGCTGTTTTAAATCAACCGGTGGCTATTCCTTCCCACTCATGACAATAACCAGATTTGGGGATAAGCGGGTGTGCCCCATTTCATGAACGTTTGACAGATAATCCCCAAAGCATACCATGAGACTGGACTCATCTTACAGGACACGCAGAAACTTCAGTGCCTGCAGCTCAGTGACCTCAAGAGGAAAATGAGAGGACTCGTGAGATGGCTTCTGTGATCTGTCCAGTGCCAACATTCTCTAATTCCATATTTTTCCTCAGCTTCCTTCATGATGTCTCCACAAGTTCTGGTGGACTGGGCCCTTCAGTGATCCCCTCATTATCTAAACAAGGAATATGTATACTTTGTGGTGATAGCATTTACAGAACACACAATTTAGTCTCAAAAAAAGACATAAACAGTTGTCACTTTTGGCAGTTCTTTTTTCTATTTAGAGAGATGTGCTCCCCCAAATTGTATGGATCTTGGTGGGTGGTAGATCCTTGCCTCATTGTCTAGAATACCGGGTTAAGGGCATAGGCCTTGGCCCAAACAATTGGATCATCATGCCCAGGACTTCAAATGTTGAGCGAGAGATGAAAATGCTCAGGAACCCATTGGCATTCATTTATGGCTGCAGCTGCTAGTGGCTGAGGCAGTGGCCAGAGGCCACCAGCAGCAATATCCAACAGTGGCAGTGTCCAGAGGTGGTTTCCAAGCCAGTCTATAATGTGCCTTTGCCTGTGGTCCTGCCAACAGGCCACCCACAACTCTAGTCCTTTTTCCATAACTTTGGGCTATCTGTTCGTTCTACAAGATACTCAATAATCTCCCAATAGTTTCTTTTTTTTGCTTAAAGTTAGCTACAGTTGCTTTCTGTTGGTTGCTCCCTCAAAACACTGACTGATACAGTGTGCCAAATCATTCATTTTTAACTTATTAATTAAGAGTTAAATAATGTCAAAGAATAAATTTGCGGGGGGAAGGGTAAAGTTATGACTTCCATCAAAATTTACATGTTTTATTTACCTCATTCATTAATTGAATATATAGATGGGAAGAAATCTATCCACAGGGCAATAATCATTTGAATTCCACTGGATACAATTAATTTACATTTCTATGAACACAACACATTATTATTATCAGTTTTCTATGCCTTACATTTTGTAAAATAGCTCAAAGACAATGAAGGGCAGAGGTAACCTGGAAGGGTACCCTAGACAGGACACTCAGTGATCTTTTTACTTTTCTTGTCCATTTGAAGGTCTTTTACTAATTTTTCCTGACAATAGTATAGCAAATGATCAAATGAGTAGAAAAAAACAATAAAGAATGCACTCAAAGGACCTCAACTACCTCAGGCTGGAATCACATGGAAGATTCATGGAGAAGACAGAAATTGAGCAGGTTTTAAAAGCTGACTAAGAGTTAGAGAGGAGAGTGTTCTGGGTGAAGGGGAAAGTGTGAGCAGATTTGGGGGCAGTAAGGAGCCTGGCATGTTCCATTGGCAGAGTAGACCCGTCTAACCATAAAAGCAGGTTTGTGAAGGAAACTGGCAGGCGACAAGGTTGGAAATGTAAATTAGGACATCCTTGTGGCTTATTACTGTGGATCTCAGAGAAAAAAAAAATTAAAATAGCATCGAAATAGTCACTGAATGGACTGCTTGAAGGTGCCCTGTCCTTTAGTCTGCTCCTAGTAAATAATTTTGGGGTACCTTCCCACTGATTCTATATTTTTTGGAAGTGCCCCTTGCTCCTTGCTGAGGATGAAGAAGTAGACATCTAGGTTTGAAAGAGATGACTACTCTTGGGGAAAGGAATAGAATTTGAACTCAGAAAGACCCAGTTGCAGTCAGGTAATGTTGACCCTGGAATAGTAAGAACACATAAAATTGGGGCTGTTTACCATGGTAACCCAGAGTCTGTCACAACCTGATTTTGGGGGAGCAGAAGCACAAAGCCTCGAGGACATAGTCTGCAGAGAGAGGGAAGCAGGCTGGCAGATTAAGTGACTACAGCCCCAGGTTACCTGGCAATCTCTGATCCATAGGGCTGTGAGGCTCCTCCTAGAAGCCAGGTTCCTTCAAGGAACCCATTCTCCCTTAAGTTTACTTGAATGGTTCTCTGCTCCTTGCCCTCAAACAGGCTCCAAGGAGTACAATGAACCTGCAGCTATTTCTTGCCAGCATCCAATCTCCCTGCATTTTGAGCAAAGTTTTCAGGAGAGCTGTTAAATGAAGATCAAATGACTAAATGAATGAACAGTGAATGGTACAAAATTCCATCATTTGACTTCTTTCAGGAAGATGCAGGACATTCCACTTTATTTCCCAGTTGTTTGTTAATTAAACAGCAAAGGCCACCTTTCAGTGAGTACTTACCATGTGCCAGGCACCATGCTAAGCTCTGCACCTTTCAGAGTAGTGACTGGTTCTAAGCTGGACCCTAAGCCAGTTACCTGAGTTTGAAGCCTGGCTCGACTCTTACCAGCTGTGTGACCTTGGGAAAATTATTTAACTTCTCTGGGTAAGGGGTTTCCTCACTCATGGAATGAGAACAATAACTTATTTGCCTCAGGTTGTTGTGAGGATTCAGTAAGTGAAAACAGGCAAAGCAGTTATAATGATGCCTGACACACTGTAAGTGCTCAATAAATATTAGATCTAATCTTTAAAACACCCTTCATAAGGTAAATACTCTTATTATCTACAGTTCAGAAATAGGAAAACTAAAGCTTAAAGAAGTTATGCCCTCTCCTGAATGACTAAGTAGTTGTGGGGCTGAGGTTCAGATCCAATGCTGATTTCAGAAACTGTTTGTAGAGTCATTATCTTATGCAGCTTAACTGTTTATTGTGCATCTACTAGGTACGTAGTGCAAGGTGCTGGGGATTCAGCTGTCACCAAGACACACTCAGTCTCTGTGCTCATGAAGCCTTCCACTCCCACTCCTTGGGCCCTTTTGGAGGTTGAAGCAACTAACCCTTTAGAACAGCCCTTGCCAAAGTTCTGTGCACCCTTTCTCCTTTGGGGAATGCCGTAGGATACCTCAGAGGACTCAGGCCTGTGGGCTGGACCATTTATACTTTGGGAAAGGAAGAGGAGTCCCATCACAGAAGGTACAGCCTCTTGTGGGTGACCAATGTCTCCATCAGTGCCCCCTGCATCATTCACTGAAGCTGGCAATGTTTAAATTCATCTTTTAATAAATACAGTCTGAGCTGGAATAAAACAAGAGGGAGACAGCAGTCTAACTGAGAAGCCCTACACGGCTCTCATCTCTCAGCAGACTGGCAGCAAGCTTGGGACAAGCTGAAGAACGCCACGTAGCAGAGCCAGCCTTCCGGTCTCTAGCCCATCCCACCTCTCAATCTGCTTTTCATTAGCTGCACAAGTGAAGCCTGGCTGAGCTCTGGGCTGGAAGGGAGGGCTTGGCAGGGTGAGCTCACCAAATCCCTCCTCCCTAGTCTGGGTTCTCTCCACCCAGCCCCATCCATCAGCACAGCCCACCACTTTGGGGACCCCTCTCTCACCTCTCCAGATTCTCCCTTCCCCGTGCTGAGTCCCTTTGCAGCGACCTCTTCCCTGCACACTCTCACACATGCAAAGCATACCCATCTCTTGCTCCACTCAGCATCCAGTACTTCCAGGGATAAGTTTCTTCCTCATCCCTTTAGAGCCCTCATAAACCTCAGACAGTGCAGCCCAAAGACTCAAGGACAAAAGCTCTAGTATCAGACTAGCCTGAGATCTAATCCCTTATGTACTGCTTGCTAGCGGGGGAGACATTGGCAAATTAGTTAATCTCTCTGGGCCTTAGTTTGTCCAATTGTAAAGTAAGGATGATAGTAACAGTGCCCACCTCATAGGGTTATTGTGAGAATTAAATGAAATAACAAACAAAACTCCTGGCTTAAAATTGGTGTTAGTTTCCCAAAGGCATAAAAAGGACTAATTAGAATGTAGAACATTAATCTTCCCAAGGTGACTTAAAATTGGCCAAAAGAGGGTCCTGTTTTCAGAGACAGAAATTAACTGTTTTGTCTTAGAATAAGCACAAAGGAGTAGAATGCTAGAGGGGCTTCTATCTCTACTTTAGATATTTCAAAGGCAGTCAAATTCCACAATTTATGTTTGTTCATTGAGTGTTTATTGAGCATCATTCACGTGCCAGGCACTGTGCAGAGAATCACAGCCTCCCGCAGATCAAAGAGCTCAAAATGCAGTGGCAGAAAGAAATATAAAAATAAATGGTCACAACGGAAGATTGGGTGGTGAACACACAATGCAATATACAGGTGATGTATTATAGAATTGTATACTTGGAACCTATGTAATTTTATTAACCAATGTCACCCCAATAAATTTAATTAAATAAATAAAATTTAAAAATAAAACAGAATAAAATAAATATTCACCAAGTACATACTGCTGAAGGCAATAATGGAGGAGTCTAGAAAGTGCTACAGAAACAAGACAGGAACCAGCTTCAAGTTGATGGGGGCAGTTAGGAAACCTTCCCAGATGACAGGGAGCTGAGTCTCAAAGGGGAACCACCCACATGGTCAGAAGGCACCTCTCTTCCTGAGCTCTTCGATGTGATGCATGGTATGTCCCATTGACTCTTCAAAGGAAGTAGGCAGAATTCCTTAGCTCCATTTGGCTGATGAAAAAGTGGAGGCACTGAGAGTAAGTGACATCTTCCCCATGAGCAGACTTTTAGTAAAGGGATGGCCTCCCCAATCCCAAATGGCCAGCTCTTTCTGCTTCCGTTTTTGGCAGGAGTTTGCCAGGAAGAAAAAAAGATAAGGGGAAGGATTGAGGCTAGAAAGATAAGCCAGGCCTAGCTGGCCACTGGCCTGGCCTGGGTTCTGGACTTTGTCCCGTGTGGAAGAGTCCACAGCCCCACATTGCTCTACCAGCTGCAAGGCCAGACTTTGTCCTTATAATTCCCAGAAGTGCCCTGAAACAGGACTCCTCACTGTGCATACTTTAAACTCAATGGTTTAAAAGAAGCCTGCTTAGGAAGACAGGGACATAACCCTTCAGAAAGTCAGAGAATCATTTCCTAACCTGCATGGCCTCTTGCTGTGTCAACATAGAAAGAAGGCACCAGAAAGACTGAGGGGAAACTATCAATATCATTAATAGGACTCTGAGCGAGCCAGGCCCTCTGCTGGGACCTTCACAAATATCAGTTTCCTCCAACCTTAAAATCAGAGCTCTGATTAGAACGTCACTGGCACTAAGTACTATGGAAACATCTGTGTTGCAGCAGCCTAGAATGAGAGTAGGACAGAAGCCCAGCTCTGGCTGAGCTATGCAGACATCTCAGGGGCTTGTGTTGGATTTGACCACCACCTCAATGCTGCAGGAGGGAAAGGTAGGGAGGGCAGGCTGGGGAGGTAACAGACTCTCCTGGTTTACTCTGAGCCTACATGAGCCGGGTAACATACACTCCGTTGGCACAGGTAAAGTCAGACAGAGTAGAGGTTCTGGCCAGCTGGAGTCTCTCACAGGAGGGTGGCCATATTTACCAAATAAAAATACAGAATGTCCATTTACATTTGAATATTAGATAACCCAGAAAAAAATGTTTAGTATAAGGTGTCCCAAAGACTGGGGCTAAGGCAGTGTGGATAAAGAGAAGGGGACAGATTTAAGATTTGATTTGGAGATAGACTCTATGGGGACTGATGATGAGCTGGATGTAGGAGGTGAGGATGTGAGAGAAATCAGGGATGCCCCAGGCTTCAGGCTGGAGCAACTGTGTGTGTGGTTAGTAGGGCATTAAGTGAGAAAGGGAGATGGAGCAGAATAAGATTAGAGAGAGAAATCGTGGGTTCTGCTTCTGATGACGTTAAATTGGGGTTCTGGGCATGACCACCTGGGAGTGAGAGCTCAGAGAACAGAGAGAATGCTCCAGAACCAGGTCTTGAAGACCATCAACACTTGCAAGTCACACAGAGGAGAAAGGCAGCCAAGGAAACTGAGTCAAAGCAGCCAGGAAGGCAGGAGGAAAGTCCACAGAGATGAGCAAGAGAAGGCAAGGGGCTGACCATGCTGGATGCTAGGAGATCTAATAGGGTGGGAAGTGGAAACCAAAGTCAGCCTGTAGTGGACTGAAGGGAAAATTACAGGAGAGGAGAGGAGGCAGAAAATGAGCCACATCCATCAAGAAATCTTGCAGTACGGAAGGGGCTAGAGGTAGAAGAATCAAAGGCAGCCCAAGGGTGACAGGGTCAGGGCAGGAATCCATGGTAACCTTTTGGAGCACTTCCCTGCCTGGAGACATGGAGACAAATCTTGACCCTCCTCCAACTGGCAGTGGGTCCTTAGACAATCCAGTCAAGTGGAAATTGTAAATGGTCTTTTAAAGTGTGTCGAGCGACATAGAAGAGTGTGAGGGAAGAACACACCATGGTACACACACACAATGGAACTGACACATGTGAACGGATTTCAAAATCGTTATAGGGAGTGAAAGAAGTCAGACTAAAAAGAGCACCTGCATTATGAGTCCATTTAGAAGAAGTTCTAGGACAGGCAAAACTAACTGATGATGAAATAAAGATCAGAATAGTAGCCGTCTTGGGGGTGGTGGGGGCATAGAGTGACTGGGCCAAGGCATGAGGGAATCTTCTGGGGGATGGTGATGGTCTGAGCCTTGATAAGGGTTTGATTCACACAGGTGTAGGCATTTGTCAAAACTCAGCAAATGATACACTTAAGATTTGAGCATTTAATTGCATATAAATTTTACCTAAAAAATGAATTATAATTATTCAACTCTACTTAATGATATACATGATAAATTTTTAGGGGTGAAGTGCACTGAAGTTTGCGACTCTCCTTGAAAGTTATAAAAAAAATAAGATGGATGAATAGGTAGATGGAGAGATAGATAGATACATGATGAAACAAATAGAACAAAATGCTATCCAGGTGGTGGGTATACAGTTGTTCAACTTTTCTGTATGTTTGACATTTTTTATAATAAATGTTAGGAGAAAAAATAAAGAAAAAAGGATGTGAGAATGCTTTTCATCCAGTCCTAAAGTATATGTTGAGCATATTGCTGTACCTCAGATGTTGCAAGACAAAAAGTAGTTCTAATGGAGGTGCCCAAAACTGTGGCAGGAAGCACCATCTGAGTGAGGGCCAACTGAGCTGGCTCCTTAGAGAAGTGTCCCTTCACACAGAGGACACCCAGGGCCAGAGGTCCAATGTGATATATTAGGAGGTGGGGACTATGGGAGGTAAGTTTAGATGAGGTCATGAGATGGAGCCCCCATGATGGGATTAGTGTCCTTATAAGAAGAAAAAGAGACTAGAGCTTGCTCTCTGCCATGTGAGGAGGTCCTCACCAGACACCAAATCTGCCGGCACCCTGATTTTGGACTTCCCAGGCTTTAGAATTTTGAGAAAGAAGTGTTTTTTGTTTAAGCCTCCTAGACTATGGTATTTTTATTATAGTAGCCCAAGCTGACCATAAACACACACACACACACACATACACTCAGAGCACCATAAAAATGTTCACCTAAATGTTACTTCTCCATGATGGCATTTGAATTATTTTTTCTTCACTTTCTTCTTGGTATTTTTCTGTATGGTTTAAATTTTTCATAATAAACGTGTACTTTCAATGAAACTATTATTTTTAAAGATAATTTTTAGAGGTTTTAGGGTAATTCAATGTTTGCAAAATGCTTAAGAGACTGTTATTTAACCTCCTCTAGTCCTACCCTGAATCAGGGAGGGCAGAGGGACTTCAGAGATGGCAGGTAACTGAGGACCCTCGCTAAGCTGTCCTCAGTGCTCTCCTAGCCCTTCCCTGAGCTCTGAGACAGGAACAGCTACTTAATTTGTGGGGCCCATTGCAAAATGAAAATGTAGGGCCCTTTGTTAAAAAAATCATTTAAAAAAATTGGAAAATACACAAACACATGGAGGCTAAATAACATGCTACTACACAGTGAATGGGTTATCAATGAGCTCAAGGAAGATATCAAAAGATACCTAGAGACAAATTAAAATGAAAACACAACTCAAAATCTATGGGACACAGTGAAAGCAGTCCTAAGAGGGAAATTCATAGCAATACAGGCCTACCTCAAGAAACAAGAAAAAGCTCAAATAAACAATCTAACCTTACACTTAAAAGAACTAGAAAAAGAACAGCAAACAAAGCCCAAAGCCCAAAGCCCAAAAAGAACAGCAAACAAAGCCCAAAAGAACAGCAAACAAAGCCCAAAGAAGGAAGGAAAATAATAAAGATCAGAGTGGAAACAAATGAAATAGAGTCTAGACAAACAATACAAAAGATTAATGAAACCAAGAGCTGATTCTTTGAAAGAATAAACAAAATTGACAAACCCTTAACCAGACTCATCAAGGAAAAGAGAGCAAGGACTCAAATAAATAAAATCAGAAATGACAGAGAATAAATAACTACAGACTCCATACAAATATGAAAGATTATAAGAAAATACTATGAGAAATATTACGCCAACAAATTGGATGATCTGGAAGAAATGGATACATTCCTAGCAACATACAATCTCCTAAGACTGAGTCAAGAAGAAACAGAAAATCTAAACAGACTGATTACGAGCAATGAAATCGAATAGGTAATCAAAAACCTCCCAAAAAACAAAAGTCCTAGACCAGTTTCACAGGAAAATTTTATCAAACATTCAAAGGAAAATTAATATCTATTTTTCTCAAACTATTCCAAAAATTTCAAGAAGAAGGAAGCCTTCCCTAACTCCTTTTATGAGGTCACCATTACCTTGATTCCAAAACCAGACAAAGATATTACAAAAAAAGAAAACTGTAGGGCAATATCTCTTATGAACATGGATGCAAAAATCCTCAACAAAATATTAGCAAACAGAATTCAGCAATACATTAAAAATATCATACACCATGATCGAGTTGGATTTATTCCTGGGATGCAAGGTTGGTACAATATTTGCGAATCAATTAATGTGATACACCACGTTAACAAATCAAAAGATAAAAACCGTATGATCATATCAATAACATCATACTCAATAGAGAAAGGCTAAAAGTGTTTTCTTTAAGATCAGGAACAAGACAGGATACCCACTTTCACCACTCCTTTTCAACATTGTATTGGAAGTCTAAGCCACAGCAATCAGACAAGAAAGAGAAATAGAATGTATCCGAACTGGAAAGGAAGAAGTAAAACTCTTGTTATTTGCTGATGACATGATACTATATAGAGAGAACCCTAAAGATTCCACAAAAAAACCTGCTATAACTGATCAATGAATTCAGTAAAGCAACAAGACACAAAATTAATATTCAGAAGTCAGTGGCATATTTATACACCAATGATGAACTTTCGGAAAGAGAAATTAAGAAAACAATCCCATTTACAATTGCATCAAAAATAATAAAATACCTGGGAATCAAACTGACCAAGGAGGTAAAAAACTTGTTCTCAGAAAACTATAAGTCATTGAAAAAAAGAAGTTGAAGAAGATACAAATAAATAGAAACATATACCGTGCTCACGAGTAGGAAGAATCAACATCATTAAAATGGCCATACTACCCAAAGTAACCTATAGATTCAATGCAATCCCTGTCAAAACACCAATGGCATTTTTCAGAGAGCTAGAACAAATAATCCTAAAATTTGTATGGAACCATAAAAGCACCAAAATAGCCACAGCAATCTTGAGAAAGAAGAACAAAGTTGGAGATATCACACTACCTGATATCAAACTATACTACAAGGCTATAGTAATCAAAACATCATGGTACTGGCATAAAAACAGATACATTGATCAATGGAACAGAATAGAGAGCCCAGAAATAAATCCACACCTGTAATCTCATTTACTATATGACAAAGGAGGCAAGAATATACAATGAGGTAAAGACAGTCTCTTCAATAAATGGTGTTGAGAAAATTGGACAGATACTTGCAAAAAAAAAAAAAAAGGTGGACTAACTTTTTACACCGTATACAAGAACAGACTCAAAGTGGTTTAAAGACTTAAATGTAAGACCTGAAACCATAAAACTTCCAGAAGAAAACATAGGCAGCAAACTCTCTGATATTGCTATCAGTAATTTCTTTTTGGATATATCTCTTCAAACAAGGGAAACAAAAGAAAAAAATAAACAAGTGGGACTACATCAAACTAAAAAGTTTTTGTACAGCAAAGGAAACCATCAACAAAACAAAAAGACAACTGACTAATTAGGAGAAGATATTTGCTTATGATACATCTGATCAGTGGTTTATATCCAAAATATAGAAAGAACTTGTACAACTCAACAACAACAACAACAAAACAATCTAATTAAAAAATGGGCAGAAGACCCGAACAGATATTCTTCCAAAGAGGAAATATAGATGGCCAGTAGACATATGAAAAGATGCTCAAGGTCACTAATCATCAGAGAAATGCAAACTATAATCACACTGAGATATCTCCTCGCACCTGTCAGAATGGCTATCATCAATAAATCAACAAGTGTTGGTGAAGAAGTGAAGAAAAAGGAACTCGCATACACTGTTGGTGGGATTGCAAATTGATACAGCCAGTATGGAAAAGAGTCTGGAGGTTTCTCAAAAAATTAAAAATGGATATACCTTTTGAACCAGCAATTGCACTTCTGGGTATTTATCCAAAGAAAACCAAAACAATAATTCATAACAATAATTCTATGCACTCCTATGTTAATGGCAGCACAATTTACAATGGCCAAGATATGGAAACAACCTAAATGCCCATCAACAGACGATTGGATAAAGAAGTTATGGTTCATATATACCATGCAGTATTACTCAGCCTTTTAAAAAAATGAAATCCTACCATTTGCAACAACATGGATGGACCTAGAGGTTATTATGCTGAGTTAAATAGTCAGACCGAGAAAGATAAATACCATATGATTTCACTTAGATGCAGAATCTAAGGAACAAAAAGAACAAACTAACCAAAAAAACAGACTCACAAATATAGAGGACAATCTGGTGACGGCCAGCGGGGAGAGGGGTTGAGGGGGCTGGGAGAATGGGGTTAAGGGTTAAAGAAGTACAAATTAGTAGTTGATAGATGGTCACAAGGATGGGAGCATGGCATAGGGAATGCAGTTAGCATTAATGTAATGGCTAGGTGGAGAGCCAGAAGAGAGAAAGAGTAGTTAGGGGGATCGTTTTATAAACTATATAAATATCTAACCAATGTACTATATACTAGAAACTAATAATAAAATAAATTTAAAATTTTTTTTCACAACTTAAAGATGAAAAAATTATTAAGAATTTTAAGATGATGATAGCAGAGCATTAATCCAATTGACAGATCCTTCTGATCACCAGGCCTGGTGTGACTACACAGGCTGCATACCTGTGAGACCAGCCCTGCCTGATGAAACCATATGAGCAAATTACAGAACATTTGCTGCCAAAAAAAATAGCCAGAGGGGAGGCCAAGGAAAAGGTCAAGGAGGTGCTGCTCTGGGCCTTGGGGAACTGGGGCTCTGAGTAGAAGACTCACAGGGACCCATCAACTCACTAGGAATCTCACCAGAGCAAACATAACATTGACAGTTATGCATTTGAAACTCTGGCCTTTTGAGATGAGTAAGGCCCACCAGCAGGTCCCATGGGCCCTGGGTGTTGAGCAGCTTTAATTAGCAAAGTGGCAAGTCAGGAGGGCCTTCAGCTACGGCCAGGCAGCCACCCACTGTGTAGTGTCGCCTGGCTGGCCCGAGGGAAACTTCTCCTGGGACCTCCCACACCCAGCCTGCCATCTTCCCACCCTGGCTCTGTAGGGCCTTCACCCAACACACTACAGCAGAGCTGCTCCACAGAAAACCTGTTCCCTCGCCTCCAGCCACTGTCTTGCCCCTAGCCTGGGCCTGGGCCCCACAAAGAGAGCCTGTGTTGGGGATTGGCACTGAGCAAGCGGACAACATACACAGCTACCACACCCCTCAGCACAAAGGCTGGTCTGTTTGCCTTGCAGGAGGGTCACCGCCTGCCTTCCTCTGCCAGGCACTACGGTCCAGTCATCGGAGTCTCACTTGAGGCTGCCACTCATAGTCTGTGGCCCAGGAGGCAGGGACACCTCTGCCAAAGTACCTCAGATGTTCTGGGCAGGACTCCAGCATGTCCAGCAAGCAATGGGCTCACTGACACAATGTGCGCAGCCTCAGTCTCTCTGAAGCCCCTTGCGCTCTTGAGGATCAGCCCAGCTGGTGGCCAAGGGCTCCATCAAGCTGTCTCCTAATAGGGTCCCTACTACTGACCTTCCCACACCCTTCAACCCATCCTGATAAAGACACCGGGGATGGGCACAAAGACCTGCTGTGGCCCCCACTATCTTCAGGGAAAAGCCATGTCTACCGGGCACTCAGAGTCCTCATCATCAGGTCCACTTTCCTCCTGACCCTGGTCTTGCCCCACCCTCCACCCTGAAGTGCTAGTCCTTTGTCTTCATGCTCTTGGGGAGTGTCCCACAGCTGAACCAGAAGTGCCCTCCCTGAGTCCTTTCCAACTGCTAAAGCCCTTCTCAACCATTCAGACCTGTAGGAAAGGAAGAAGTGGGAGAAGGGGACACGGGGAGGGAGTAGAGGAGGGGCATCTCTTCCTGGGGAAGAACTGGGGGGCGTCTGCCCTTGGGCCAGCCCCCCGTCCAGCCACTCTGGCAGCTTTTCCAGAAAAACCCTGTCCATGTCTGGTCCACCACAGTCCTATAGGCCCAGACAGTTTAGAACTCTGCTTCCTAGATCACTTCTACCCTGCCTGCATGCTGGGCCCCAGGGACTGTTTCCTGTGCCTTTAGTCTTCCTCTTCCTGTTGGAGTCAGCCTACAGGAGAAGCTGGCAGGAGACTGGTGGGCCCAGAGGGAGAGGGCGAGCATTTATTCAGCCCTCCATTCCTCTGCCCTCACCGTGGTTAGGAGTAGGGGTGCTCTCTTGGCTAGTGGCCCTCCTCTAACCAATGACTGGAAACACTCCCCCAGCCCTGCAGGGAGAGTGTGCAACATCTCCATTTCCTTTGTGGTTCATTCCACTTTGCCCACCTGGCTGTGAGCAGCCCCTCCATTAAGAAAATGCCCTTAGTAATCCCTGTTGAGTTGCGGCTTGACTCCTGTCATTGCCCTGACCCACAGCCCCTGACGGCATCTGGCTCCAGCAAAGCTGCAAATGTTCAGTATTAGACTCAGATGACTTTGGTTCAAACCTCAGCTCCACCTTTTTCTCCCGCGCTGCCTCTCTCAGCCTTCGTATCCATATCTGGAAAATAGATATGATAATAGCAATGCTACCTGTCTCAACCTTCCCAACATGGCAAATAATAGATCCTTCTTGAGACCTGCTCAGGATAAGGAGGAGGAATTATGGAAGGGCTTTGGGAGTCCTGATGAGAATGAGGAATTGGACTCGGGTGTTCAACACTAGCTCCTTTTGTCTATCCATGTTGGCTTCTGTCCTTCTTCCTCTCTCTGCTAGGCTTCAAATGTAGCCAAACATGGTTCCCCTCCAGCTCACGAGTTTATATACTTAGTAAATAAAGACTTTATTCCACAAATAATGGGCTCACATTTGAATACCATGCTGCCACCTACTTATATCCACTTATCGCCAAGAACCACTCCTCGGGTCACTGAATATTCTTCTACATTGTTAGACGTACAGCACCCCATTAAGCAACCACCTAGCTCCCCACTGGACTTTCTACTGATATTTCATTTTGTTGACTTGTCCCTTAGCCTAGGATGTTTTCATAGTAACTATCACTGGTGTTTGGGACACATGCCCCTTCCCCAGAGTCAGCTCCCAGGGTTCCTTTTAAAGCAGGCAACCTACTCACTCCATCCTGATTTCTTTCCTCCACCTTCAGCCCTTGATCTGTCTCTCATCTGAAGCTCACCACAGCAAGTATGGTGGCAGACACGGCATCCTCTCTCTCCAGTCCCGCTTTGACTTACTCTGAGCTTTCCGGAGATATTCTCCTCAGGGATAAAACCACCTTTGGTTTGGTCCATGATCCCTGGCAGCACTGACTTTTAAAATACAGTTGACTTGCGCTGAAGAAAGGTACAAAGCTACTGTTCTCTCCTTCTCAAAGGCCAGCTCTGCTTTTTAAGTTCAAACAATAGCAATTCGATTGAACACACACATTCACATCTCTCCTAAGGCCTTTTAAAAGAGGAAGAGGACACTACAGAGCTTCTAAAAATATTGTACAGAATAAAATTTTAAATATTGTATTAGTCACAGTCCCTGGGAACACAGATGGCACACTCAAACTGGGCAATTTGAGGGGTTTAATAAACAGACTATTTACAAAGGTGAAGGGAGGATTTAGGAAACTAATGCAGGGTGATGCAGAATCCTGGAGCCAGCAACATCAGGGGATCATTCCTGAAGGTGAAGGAGCAAGTACTAGTGACAGCATGGATTGGGCCCTGGATAGGAACTGGGGCCTTTAGAAGACAGGTGTACCCAACCCTCGTGGATCCAGAAAGGAAGGAGCTGGAGGGACAAATATCCAGACCTCACTTTCCTCCTGTCCTACAAATATTATCCCATTGGATGGACACAGCTGGAAGCTAGATGTCATGGCTGCCTATTGATGCTGTGACCAGCATCCCAGGACACAGGTCAGAGGAAACAGAGACCCCGTAGGGCTCAGAGGGGAGTGGGGAAGAGCAAGTAGAAGATATACCTTCAAAAATTCTCTGAAAGTATACAACCCAATTACAAATTAAGAATTTAGTCAATAGAAACTAAAGTGTAATTATTTGCACAACTGATTTGTTTGCACAAATGACTTTTTGGTTTTACATTTTCTACTAGTTATCTTTAAATTACAAACTTCTGTCTATGGCCTTGCCACCCTGAACAAGCCCGATTCTGTCCGATCTCAGAAGCTAAGCAGGGTTGGCCCTGGTTAGTACTTGGATGGGAGACCACCTAGGAAGACCAGGTGCTGTAGGCATAAAAAATAAAAATAAGTTGACAAGGTCCTTGCAATCTGTGAGATCAACCAAAGGTTGCCTCACCTAAAAAAATTTTTAAAAATAAATAAATAACAAACATCCCCCCTATAATTAAAATAAGGTTTTATTTATGGGAATTTCAGCTTACTCAGAACTATTCAGTACCCAAGATATTTAGGTCAATACAGATATGGAGAAAACTTGGGTTGGCTTTGAGTTAAGCACATTTCCCAAAAATGTCCCTTCCAGCGATGTCCTTGATTACATCCAAATAGGAGGAGGGCAGAAAGTTCCCCAGAAGGAAATGAGAGGGCCTCTGAAAGGGGTAGCAGCTGCTGGAAGTCCACAGGATGTCAGCTATATATTCCACAAAGGTACAAATTAACTTGCAAAAGATCACTCCATTCGTAAGTGGCTAAACCCCACTTACAAATGGAAATACCAGCCTGTCCTCCCCAACGGCTCTGGAAAATATTCCAGGAGGCCTTCCATGTTAAAGTATGATCTGTAAGCGTTCCATCCACAAGGTCTTTCACAAAGATGTTCTCTCTCGGCGCTCCTATCAGGAACACTCAGGTCATCACAGGCACCCCGCTGCCTTGAGTGACCTGGCAGCTGGCAAGCATTTTCCAAGGAAAGTTTTTATAACAGGATTTTTCTGTGCTATAAGTGTCCCAGATATGAGACATCATTACAAAGTTGCACTTCATTGATGATAATTTAACATATGACACCAATAAGGACAGATCCTATATCCAGTTGGGGTTCTGCTTAACTCCAAGGCCCAAGCTGCCCACAGACCCTCGGCTTACAGATATGTGGCTGGGTCCACAGATGACATCTGTTCCTGAGATGTCATCCAGCACTCTGGACACATGATCTCAAAGACAGACATCATGGAAATAGAACCTCAGCGTGCCTGCGGAACTATTTTAAACAAGTCATGCTCAAACCCTCTCTTTCTAGTTCCTACTCTCTTCTCATCTTTGTTAACGGATAATGGTGACTTTATAAACTTGGAAAATGAATCAGGAAAGCTTCACTTTGAACCGAGCAAGGACAAACTGCACCAAGATTAGAAGACACTGTGTGTTTAAAAAGCTGTTTTGAATAACTGATCTTTTCAGATAAATCCCAGCAAAATTTCTCCCTTGGCTTCATCTCTCAGACGGCAGAGTGGAGGGGGTGTGAGGGCACAGTGGCGTGTTGCTGGCCCACTCAGCAAACCTCCTGTGCCCGCTTGAAAGCCTATTGTTTCCTGACGTGGTAGCCATGGACTGGCTGGCCCATTATGTCATATTTCCTCAATGAAGGCCATTGTCTCCTGCCAACGGCTTCACAGCTCTTATCTTCATAATGCATCACCCTTCCCCCGATCCCCAGAAGGCCTGCTCTATTGACAGCCGTAAAGCAATCCTGGCAGGGTTCAAAGGAGGACTTCTCTCCTTCCCAGCACGTACGGAAGTCCCACTGGCAGGACCGAGGAGTGAAGATCTCCATCTCAGAACTGGGGCCGGGACTTGGCCAACCTGAGTTGGGGCAGATTTCATCACACCTTCCAGCTTCATTCTCTCCAGACTTTCTTCTAGCCACATCACATCCCTCTGTTCCTGTGGTACCCAAGCTTCAAGATGGACCCCACCTCCTGGCACTCCGGCCCTCATGCAGTCCCCTCCCGCACTACATAGGGCTGACCCATGTAATGGGTTGTGGAAATGGCAGAATGTGACTAGGTCACAGCAGACATTATGGTTTCCACCCTCCTCCCTCTGGGATCCCTTCTTCTGGAGACAGTCAGCTGCCATGTCGTGAGGACATACAAGCAGCCCTGTGGAAAGGTCCATGAAGAATTGAGGCTTCCTGCCAACAGGCACCATGAACTTGCCATCCATGGGAGTCAGCCCTCTTGAAAGCCAGCCTTTGGGCCCCAGTCCAGCCTTCAGAGGTTGTGGAACCCGCTGCACCTTGACAGCAGCCTCATGTGAGACCTTAAGCCGGAACCACCCTGCTAAGCAGCTCCTGGCCTCCGGACCCACAGAAACTGTGATATTACACAATTACTGTGGCTTTAGGCCATTATATTTTGTCACACAGGGTGATTTGTTTCACAGCATTAGCTTAATAGTCTGGGTGATGAAGCCTAAAAAGTATAGCCTCCAGGGGCTCAGAGCAGAGTAAAGAAAAGCATAGAAAGGACGTGGAGGGGCAGTCACTAATTCAGCATACTTGGTTTCCTGATCCTTTACCGTTTTATCTCTCATTTTTAAAAAGGAAGTATTAAATATGGAACAAAGTTGTCCAGTGCACTTCAACCAGCAGTGAGTACCTAGGAATATCTTCTATGAGCTGGACACTACCTTCCCACAAAGTACCCTAAGTTATGTTCTTACAAAAAACTATACCACACTATTAACTACTAAAACTCTAAAACCCGCTAGCAAAATAAGTTTCACCTCAATTCTGCTATCATTTTCCCTCCTCCCTTCAATATTGTGTCACCCACACACTTAATGCTGTAGATTCTCCCCATCTGGATCCAGAAAATTGATTGAAATCATGACCTGGGTAGAGCTGACCCTGGAGCCTTCAGCACTCCTATGCGGACTCCACCAACACCTGGGTAATAGAGACCCCTTAACGACAAACACTTTGCAGAGAGGTGGGCAAGCTGCCACAAATCCCCTGGAATGTTCTCATTATTGATGAATTTGCTAAGCCTTTATTAACATGCTGGCTGGACACAAGTTTATTCACTCTGTTCACCAGCATTGTCTACAGAGGAAGTTATCTTAGCTTGTGTATTAGTTTCCTGCAGCTGCTATAACAAATTACCACAAACTTGGTGATTTAAAACAAAAGTTTATTCTCTCACAGTTCTGGAGAATTACCATATGATTTAGCAATCTCAAAATAATTGAAAACAAAATAATTGTATACCCATGTTCATAGCAACATTATGCACAATAGCCAAGAGGTGGAAGCAACTCAGTGTCTATTGATGGGTGAATAGATAAATAAGATTGGTATGTCCATACAATGGAATATTTTTCAGCCTAAGAAAATTTCGTCACATGCTGCAACATAGATGCACCTTGAGAATACTATGTTAAGTAAGATAAGCCACTCACAGGAGGACAACTATTGCATGATTCCACTTATATGCAATATTTAAAGTAGTCAAATTCATAGAAACAGAAAGCAGACTGGTGGTTGCCAGGGCTGGGAGGAAAGGGAAATGGAGAGTTGTTTAATGAGTATAGAATTTAATTTTAAAGATGAAAAAGTTCTAGAGATCTGTTGCATGACAAGGTGCATGTAGTTAATACTAAATACTATAAACTTAAAAATGGTTAAGATGGTAAATCTTATGTAATATGTTTTTTATCACAATTTAAAAAAGTCTCATCAAGGAGCAAACAAGTTGGGGTATTTACCATCAATTTCCTGGTTGAAAGTTACTCTTGGGGTGTTAACTCCCCACACTCCAAAGGCCAGAGATCACCTTGCAGAGAGATGCGGGAAGTCATCAGCAGATACAGGCACTCTCTGGTATAACCTCTGGGTAACTGAGGACATTGGGTGGGGCACTGATGGTATCTGCCACAATACTTAACCTTTGAGTCTCAGTTTCCTTGTCTGTAAAACAAGAATGAGAAAAACACACCTGGACAGATGGTTGTGAAGGCTATTTTGGGTGATATATGCTCCCTGCCTGCCCCTGGCCTGTGGGCCTCCTTAGTCTGAATCAGGGTTGAACACAGCTTAGTCTCAAGTTGAGTCTCCCCTGTCACCACACACCCTTCTTACCTCCTTTTATTTTTACAAATCAGTAAAACATTTGCCCAGTTCCAATCTTTTAGAACCAGCCTCTCAGTTTTGCAAAGACCAGGGCAGTGGCTCTGGGCTCTTGAATGCACACTCTGCCTCCTTCCTGGCTTAGCTCTCCCCCTCCCAGGTTACAGATGCCATTTGAGTGAGGTGGACACAGGCTGCCCTCTTTTGCTAGCCTCCACTGGCATGACATCACCTTCTCCAGCAGAGAAGACTTAGCTCTTTCTTACTGTGTTTCATGCTTCAAGCACAGCTTTAAATGCCCTTTCTGGAGGCTGGGAAGAAATATGCCAAAATATAAACAGTGGTTACTGCTGGTTGTAGGATTTAGGGAGTAGCTATTTTCTTCTTTGTAGTTTTTATATTTTCTCCAATAGGCACATTCTATTTTTTATTGACAGAAGAACAAATTAGTGTTTTTTAAGCCCATTTGTTTGCCTTCAGCATTTTTCATAGCCTCGGCTCACTCTGGACATCAGTTTTCAGTCATTATCCTTTGTTTTCTGTCTTGAGTCCTCTGCCTTCAGACCTTTGTTTTTGTCCTTCAAAAATTTAAGGTAATCGCCATTGCTCATGCAAACCACACCAGTCTCTCTATAGGCTTCTTGATTTTCCTTCTCACTGGAAATGTTGATAATCCAAATTTGTTTTAAAATCTCCCAAACCAAGAAATTGACCTCACAATCTCTTGATATGATGCACTGAGAACGCAACATCCTTGTCCTAGTATTCTTGCCAAAAATGCATAACCTGTGTCTAATCATGAGGAAATATCAGATCTGAATTGAGAGACTTTTTACAAAATAACTGGCCCGTACTCTTCAAAACTGCAAATGTTGTAAAAGACAAAGAAAGCCTGAGGAACAGTTCCAGACTGGAGGAGAGTAGAGAAAGGATAACTAAATGCAACAATGTGATCCAGGATACTGTTTTGCTGTAAATCACATTATTGGAACATTGGCGAAATCTAAATCTGAACAATGTCTGCAGATTAGATAATTGTATTGAACTGATACAAGTTTCCTGGGTTAGGTAACTGCACTGTGGTTATATAAGAGAATGTCCTTTATATTTTTAGGAATTATACAACTGAGTCTTTGAGGGATAAAGGGCATCACATGTGCAACTTTTCATCTGATTCAGAAAAAAATACACACAAGAATCTGGGCGAAGAATAAAAAAATTTTGTTCTATTCTTGCAATTTCTCTATAAGCCCAAAATTATGTTAAAAATAAAGTTAAAAGGGAAAAAGCATCCCACAAACCTTAGGCACCGCAGACATTTCAGCCTCAGGACTGTCTTTTCTGCACATACACGTTTCGCTCCATGTATGAACATCTCCCTTCCACCACTCCAATTCCCAGCTGACCCTTCTGAATTCTCACTTAGGACTACCTAAGACTCCCTTTCCTAATAAAGAGGACTCTCCAAATCTATCTCTAAAGCAGGAGTCCTCACCCCCAACCCTATCCCCACGGATACTCATCAGTTAGGACAGTGTGGTTCTCAACCTCAGAAGACTTTGAAAACTCCAAAGCTGAGAAAACATCCTAGATCAGAATCTGGTGGGTGGGAGGCAAGCACCGGGCCTTTATTAAGGTCTCCAGGTAATTCTATTGAGTCCCCACGACTTAAAAATGGACGCTACATCCCACCCAGGGAGACTTAAAAGTGTCAGTGCCCAGGCTGCATTCCCAGCCCATCAAACCAGAAGTTCTAGGGTTAGGACCCAAGCAACTGCTTTTTTTTTTTTTTTAACTCCCTGGGAAATTATCCCTCCGTGATGTTGATTTTTAAATATAAAAATAAAAGGAACAATTGAAACCAAATCAAAAAATGAAGTAAATGATCAACTAGAAACAGGTGATTCCAAGAGCAGCTGAGTTTGAGAACCAGGGATTTAGAACATTGATTCTCAAACATTAGCTGGCAGCTGGGGCCCGATGAGGCTTAATAACACAGGGACTGCCGGGTTCCACCCAGAGTCTGATTCAGGATGTCTGGAATAGAGCCCAAGAGTGTGCATTTCCAACAAGTTGCTGGTTAAGGGATGCTGATGCTGCCGGTCTCAGGACCACACTTTGCGAACCATCGACTGAGACAATCTTGCCACTTATTGGTGCCGGCACCAGCACCATCGGCATTAGCGCCCCCACCCCCCACCCCCAGACCTCCTGAGTCAGAGTCTGCATATTAACAAGCTTTCAGGTGATCTGAGCCCACTGGAAAGTGAAAGTATGAGAAATGCCTCGAGTGCTTAGGACCGTGGATGGGGTGGGTGCAGGTGGAGAGAACCCCCATCAGGATGACTGGAAAGACAGGCGGAGGGAGACAGTCTGCTGGAACTGGAATGGGAATTCTAGCTGGTCCCTGTTTTCCCAGCACCCATTCACGGTCAGGACCCTGAGAGGGAGGAAGAAGGTAGAGGCCATGCAGTGGTTAACAGTGCAGAGAGCAGAGGTCGGGGCGAAGACCCCTCTCCCTTGGCGCACAGCTCCACCCAGGGCAAGCCCTTTTGATTTTTACCTCTGGGTGAATGAGGTTGACACAGCAGCCTGGCTTCTAGATGACTCCTGACTAATTTATTTGCTTGATATTCTTGACCTGGGACAGTGTTCCTCACCCTGACTTAGCCCCTGTAGAGAGCCTGAGAAGGAGACCAGCTCAGAGCTGGGTGGTCTGTCACTGCAACAGCAGCATCACCTAGAGGGGCGGCAGGGCCATTCGTTGAGCACTCAGTGTATGCTGGCCCTGCGCTGGGGGCTGTATTTAACTCATTCCTCACCGCAGTCTTAAGGTTGATGTCACTGTCCCTAATTTACAGATAAGGAAACTGAGACTCAGAGAGATTAGCTCACATGCCAAGGCCACAGCAGCTATTAAGTGGCAAGGCCAGAATGAACTCTCATATCTCTCTGCTCCACAGTCTTGTGCTAAACCAGCCTGAAGTGAAATTGTCATCAGAGACTTTGGTGAGGAGGGGACTTACTGGCTGCTGCTCTATTCTTACATTGATTCTCTTGCTTTTCCTTTGCTGAAATGACAAAAACAAGCTGTGCCACCTGATACAGTGACCACTGGGCACTTGTAGCTATTTTAAATTAGTTAAAATTAAATAAAATTTAAAATTCAGTTTCTCAGTCGCACTAGCCACATGTGAAGTGCTCAGTAGTGACATGTAGCTTTTGCTACTGACACTGGACAGCTCAGATGGTAGAACAGATTGCCAAAAGTTCTATTTATTTTTAATTTATTTTTATTATGGTGACATTGGTTAACAAAATCCAGTAAGTTTCAGGTGTACAATTCAACAGGAAGACATATATATGTTGCATCGTGTGTTCACCACCCATAGTTAGATTTCTTTTCTTTCTGTCACCACATGCTTGACCCCCTTTACCCCATCTACCTCCCCCCTCACCCCAAAAGTTCTATTGGATAGCACTATTCCAAAAATATTTACATATCTGTTACTACCCAAGGTCACTCTTCATTCATAGTTAACATTTTTTAAAAAGTAAAACTTCAAATCCACAAAATTTACTTTCACACTGTTCTCATTTGTCACGTGGAAACCAAAAATTTCATCCAGGGGAACCTCAGGTGTTAAAAGGGAGGCACCTACTGGCAGCATATGGAATTACAACCTAGCACAATCAGACACTGGAAACTGGCCAGCAGCTGGGGTTCAAGAGCCAACAATGGGGTGTCAGGCAAACCACAAGTGCAGGAGAAATCTCACATCAGGAGAGGAACAGAGATGAAGAACCATGAGGAGAAACTGAGTCAGTAAATAGATCTACCACCGGACTGAAATCTCTAGTATCATATCCCTCGTGTTTAGCCCAACACCTGGCACCAAAGAGTTACATAATAAATGTTAGTTACTTGATTGACTGATTGATGATTGATTGAGTCTGAAGATTCCAGAACTGCACCACTGAGCATTTTATTCTTTTAACATTTCTTTTTACCAGCTGGACACATCTCTTATATTATGAAGTCAATATAGAGAACGGGATTCTGTGTTTCAAACAATTTAGCAGACACGAAAGTGTTCAATAATCAAGGGATGTTAAGACTTTATGAAGTTACCAAGAACAATAAGACATCAAATTCTTTGAGTCTCTGGAAAAACATGAAAAGAAGTCTTTGTTTTCTCCTTTGGCTCTAGGTGGCAGGAATGAAAGATGGGTTGCCGGATCAGGAAATGAGTCAGACACTAAATCATTCATTTCTTCATTTAGTTCACGAATATTGATTGGGCCTCTTGCATGCCAGGTGGCAAAGGAGATGATCTGGAGGCTGCTTATCTGGGTCCTGCACACAAAAGAACACAGTGTATCCCAAGTTAGTCCCCAATCTGGAAATCATCATGGCCAGAACAAATGGTTAACAAGGGGCTGAGAGGGCAGGCTGTGGTCTCCGAGGAATTCTTTTAGTGACCTAGGGATCCAGATGCTGGGAGACCTGAACTATTGAATGCAAATCTTGACTTTGAAGAAATCAGAATAGAGATAGGGTTGCGATCTCAGGGGTTCGTAGTGGACTCCAGTTACCAGGGATGGTTTTCATGGGATCCGAATAGGTTGATCAACAAGTCTGAGTCAGGGCCATTTTAGCCATCTGGTGGCCTAAGGCTGCTTATGGGCCACTAGTCCAGAACTGGAAAGGATTCAGGGTCTGGCCTAGCCCACCACCCCCCCAAAAAACAAAGGACGGTCCTCATAGCTGATGATTTACTAGGTTCCAGAATTGTGCCTGGCCCTCTTCTAAGTGCTGAGGAGACAGAGATCAAAAAGCTTCAGGGGGCTGGGGAGCAGATTCATTAAGAAAGGCCTTCATCCCTCTCACCCTCCTCTTCACAAGCCCACTTGAGCCCCCTCTTAATTCCTGACATAAGTAAAGTACTACTTCACAACACTTTTACCTTAATTAAAAAGTCTCAGAAACTCAACAGAAAAAACACGGGCAAAGGACTTAGGCAGGCACTTAACACAAAGGGATGTTCGAATGGCCTGGAAACATGAAAAGATGCCCATCATCAACTAGTAAGGGAAATGCAAGTTAAAATAACAATGTGCTGTGACGACACACTCTCTAGAATGGCTAAAATCAAACCTCTGAAAATATCAATAGTGGGTGAGGCTGTGGAGTAACCAGAACTCTCAAATACAAATTGGTACAAGCACTTCAGAGAACTGTTTGGCAATTTCTTCTAAAAGCAAGCATAAACATATAACTGAGCATTTCCACTACCACTATATACTGCAAAGAAATGAGTGTTTATAGACAACAAAGGACATGTACAAAAATGTAGATTGCAGCTCAACTGATACTAGTCAAGATCTAAATACAACCTAAATGTCCATTAGTAGAAGAATGGGTAAATATATTGTGTACAGCATAGAAGGAAAATGAATTAATTGCTCTGATACACAATAATATGGATGATCTCAAAAACAATGTTCAGAAAAAGAAACCAGACACAAAAGAGCATATTCCATGTGACTAAATTTATATGAAGCTCAAAAACGGGCAAAACTCATCTGTGGCAACAGAGGTCAACGGTTGTAGCAGTGGGAGGTGAAGATTGACTAGAAAAGGGCTCAAGGGAACTTTCTGGAATGACGAAAATGTTCTCTATGCTAATCTGGGTGGTGGTGACATGGGTGTATACATAGATAAAAATTCACTGAACTGTCTACTTAAGGTTTGTGCATTGTAGATTATTTGTACTGCATGTGGATTATGCCTCAATAAAAGTTAAAACAATTGAAAGTCTTGGGTGACCACACTTAATAGAAACATGGCTGAATATCAAAGGCTTGCATGTACTACAATGAACACAGGGACCTGGAAATTTAATAGAACAGCTTCAAATACAGTCACAGTCCTGGGCTCTTTGCAACGGTTTCGGTCCTTACCTCTCACCAGCACCAAAAGGAATGTGTCCTTTTCCAGCCAAGGAGGCTCGTGGCCCTGCTCAGAGCTCTCAAAGGACTCACTCCCGGAGTTGTCCTCTTACAGCTCCAACAGCACCTGGGGCCTAGTGTTTATGGCCAGGCCAGCACCAGTCCTGCTCAGAGACTCCTCCAAGGATCTGCAGGTCCTTAGAGGAAACTGATGGGGCCCTGAGCACACTGGAGGTGTGGGCCTGACATGGAAGAAAAGACTAGACAAAGGAAAAGCCCTTTAGGAAGGTTCTGTATTTAAAACACCTTTTATTTCACTGGAATTGTGTGGCCCCAGCCATGTTGCACCCCAACCCATGGACCAGGAGTTCTCAACTTCAGCTGCTCATAAGAATCATTTTGAAACGTGAATGCCCAGGCCCACCTGACCCCAGATCAAATAAATTAGAACCGCTACTACAGTGGTTCGCAAAGGGTATTCCTGGAGTAGGAACTAAAAATGCAAATTCTCAGGCCCACTCCAGACCTACTGGATTCTGGAGCCAGCCTCAGCAATCTCTGTTGTAACTGTTCCAACAAACCCTCCCAGAGATTTTGATGCACACTCAAGTGTGAGACCCACTGCTTTAGTTAGAAATTTGCATTTCTAAAAGGCACCCACGTGATGCAGATGCTGTTGTTCTGGGGACCACACCTTGAGAAGCACCACTGTCTGTTTAATGGCACAGGAGGAGAAGGGGAGAATTATAAAACTACGCAGGTGAGTGATCTGATGCAGGTGAGGGTTAATAAGTGCTTCCAAAGATTTTCTTTATCTTATCTGGCAGGAGGCCCCACACCTAGGCAGGAATCCCACACAGGTGAGAATGTTCCAGAAGAAATACAATTTGTTCCTCAACATGACCTGTATGGGGCCCCTTTTCATCCAATAAAACTGCCATTTGAGATTCCTTGGGTCAAAAGATTTACTTTCTAGTTACCCCTTCCTGAGAATTTTTTTCTGGCACTGTTGGGCCTGGGAAAGTTTCTGGTAGAGCACTTTGCATAAAAGCCTCAATGCAGGAAAAGGCCTGATTTTAATCTCAAAGGTTAATCTTTGGACCAACATAGATGGGAAATAAGGGCCAGGGAAATTAAAGAGGAGAAAAGGGAATGAAAAAAGAAGAAGTTATGTACCGGGAATGAAGAAATTATGTGCAGGAAATGAGAAAGGAAGAGAACTGTTAGAGGGGTAGAAAGATGTCTTTGCAAAAAGGGCTGTCTGTCTCTCTGTCTCTCTGTGTGTCTCTCTCTTTCTCTTTTTTAAAAAACCTGAGAAGGGTTTTATACAAAATTGGAGAGAGGAGCAGGACAAGCTGATCTGCAAAGCAGGAAAAAAAAGATTGAAGTGAGTCAAGGGAAACCCAAGAGGAGTGAGGGGCTGGGGAGGCCAGCACACCACAGGAAAGAGATTTTGTCAGGATTAAAACCTCCTGCTCTGAAAAGGCAAACCACAGCCTGAGAGAAAGTATTCACAATACATATCTCTGAAAGAAGACTTGCATTCAGAACATATAAAGAACTTGAACAACTCACTAATAGGAAGGCAAACAACTCAATAAAAAAAAATGGGCAAAAGACATAAATAGACACTTCACAATGCTAAACAAATGGTCAATAGGTACATGAAAAGATGCTCATCAGGGAAATGCAAAATAAAACCACAGCAAGAGACTATGTAACACTTGCAATACCAAGTGTTGGCTAGGATGGAAAGAAATTGGAACTCTTATATCTTGCTGGCAGGAACTGAAAATAATACAACCACCTGTGGACATACTGGAGTTTTTTGTGGTTTTTTTTTTAGGTTAAGAATACACTGACACCAGGGGTGTGCTCGCACAGGGAAAAGGCCATGTAAGAACACAGTGAGAAGGCAGCTGTCTGCAAGCCAAGGAGAGAGCTCTCAGGAGAAACCAACCTGCTGACACTCTGATCTTGGACTTCTATCCTCTTTAACTGTGGGAAAATAAATTTCTGCTGTCACAAATAAAATTAAAAATAAAAATAAAAAAGTTCAGAATACACCTGCCACATGACCCAGCAATTCTACTCTTAGATATTTATCAAAGACTGTCCACAAAAAGACTGTACACAAATATAAGTACCCCCATGTAAAAGTAGCAAGTGACTACCATGTTGAACTCAACTCTGTATGATCTTGTTGCTCAAATGCTTGTCAAAGTCCACATTAAAACGTGTAAATTATTTTAAAAATCCTTCCAAAATGCCTAAGTTACCTTAAGGAAAAAAAAAAAAAAGACTTGTACACAAAGTTGCATAGCAGTTTTATTCACAACTTTTGAAAACTAGAAACAACCCAAATATCCATTAACTAGAGTGTGTGTAAACAAAATTTGGTATAGCCGTAGGAATGTATTATAATAAAAAAGATAAAATTACCAAAAGATACAACAATATGGATAACTCCCAAAATCACTGTGGGGAATAAAACAAGCTAGACATGAAAGAGTTCTTACCATGTGATTCCACCTATATAAAATTTTTAAGCAAGCAAAACTAATTTACAGTGATAGAAAGCAGTCCAGTGGTTGCCTTGAATTGAGGGGACTGCAAAGAAGAACCAAGGAACTTTCTGGGGTGATAGATGGATTCTATATCTTGTTTAGGTGTATGCATTGGTTAAAAGTCATCAAACTGAACACTTAAAATATATCAATGAATTTTATTGTATGTAAATTATACCTCAATAAAGTTATTTTTTAAATAGGAAAAAGTTTTAAAAGTATTCAAAAAACCAAAAATAACAACAGCAAAAAAAAAGAACAAGAAAAAAAAACAGAAAAAATAAGTGTACTTCTAAAATTAAAACAATGTTATATGTTAATTATACCTCGATTTTTTAGGAGACAGTGGTAAAATAAATAATAAAATACTGAGATAGGGAGAGCACATCGAATGGGAAAAGAAATGGAGACTCTGAAGAACTGTCTAACTTGAAGAATAAAAAAAGAACTGGGCAGGAAATACAAAGCAGTGGTCAGAATGAGGTCCCCTGGGGGTCAAGGAAGTAAGATGCTGGCAGGAAAAAAAGAGACGGCAAAGACTGCAGAGAGCCGAGGGGGCCTAGAAGGTTGAGGACTGGAGATGGCTGTATCACGAGACCATGAAGAAGCCATTCTTGAGGGGCCAGTCCAGGTAGTAGACTGGGGAGTGATGACTGGGGCTGAAGGAGTGGAGAGAGCCTCTAAGCTAAGCAGATTTGCCAGGGATCCTGGAAAAGGAGAGAGTGAACCCCTAACAGGAAGTTACTATGAGAATCCCTAGGAAAACCTACCTGGTCACCTGAGTCGTATCAGTTCTTCATTCCTACATGGTATGGATATTGTTATTTTAACTGCTGCTCCTGGACAAGGCATACCAAAGGCCCTAGTGTCCTCTTCCTTTTGTATTTGCCCTGGCTATAAAAAATAGTGATTGCCAACTTAATAAAAATAAATAGATAGATACATGATAGATAGATGATAGATAGGTAGGTAGGTAGATAGATAGATAGATAGATAGATAGATGGATAGATAGATGGATAGATAGGTAGCTAAAATAGTGATTGCCCCACCTCAAGTTCCTAGGGAGGCCTTGGCTTTCCTCACCCAGTCAGCCTTTCCCACTCACCTTCATGCCTGGTGGGAATGTATATTGGTAGAACCTCTGTGGAAGGCAGTTGGCAAAATCTATTAAAATTACAGATTTTAATACACATACCCTACACTTCCACCTTGAGGTATTTATTTTACAGACACACTTGCACAGATGTGAAACCCCAATATGTACCTGGTTTTTCATTGCCTCGTGGTTTGTAACACCATTTGATCAGAAACAACCCAAATGGTTCTCAATAACAACATTAAATAAACATTAATATTTAATTATTTATATTGACTTTATTATGCTTATGTTTATTACTTAATATTTATTTTTAAAAGTGTGACACATACAAACAATAGATACTACTCAGGTACAAAAAGTATAATGAGGATGCTCTCTATGTACATTGAAAGGCTTCCAAGATATATTGTCAAGTGAATAAAAGCAAAATGCATAACAGTTCTTCAATGAAAATCATTTGTGCTTAAATAAATAAATAGATAGATAAATAAATAAATAAATAAAAAGTGTATGTATGAGTAGAGTGTAGAGTATATTTTTTTATATAAATTCAAAAAAGTCTTTGCCAGTGTCAAGGAGGAAAAACTTTCTTCTATCCTCTTGGGTTCTGAAGGTGGGAACTTGCAGATTAAACTGGTAAAAGACAGACTAGCAAGATAAAAGGCACAACTTATTTATGCATACATGTATGAATGCTTAGAGATGAGTAACTTAAAGTGATTGTTGGAATTTGGGCCTTTTATACTTATATACTTAATGTAGTAGGGGAACAGGAAGTGGAGAAAAAGACTTCTACAGGATAAACAAAAAGATTTTTTAGGAAAGACAAATGAGTTTTTAGAAGAACAAAGAAAAATAAGAAAGTTTGTGATAATGTTTGTTTATGCAGGTGCGAGTATTCTTTCCATCTTCTTCATGGGATTTATATTTATTCCTGATCTCTTTACGGGTAGTAGAAACTGCCTGGAAGATGGAATTTATAGCAGTCTTCATTTCTCAGAAGTTTCTGCTTTTAGTCAGGTAAGGGAAACACCAAGAAGGCTTCTTTCTGCATCTGTTGAATCTCAAACGTCTTCAGTTTAAAGTAATCTTTATACCAACTCTGGGATTACGAGGGGGTCCTCACACAAGGACACACAAGAAACTGATCATAGTGGTTATGCATTTGTATGGCAGGGGGTGGAGGTGGGTGATAGCTGGGAGGTTAGGGACAAGGGTGAGGGGAAAACATTTTTTGGTCGTTTTTTAATTTTTTTTAATTTTATAAAGATATGAATACATTGCCCATTCAAAAAAAATTAAATTCTAAGTATGTTTCTAATATATTTAAGGAATGGTTTCACACCCCTATCTAGGAAAAGATGGACTTTTGCCTCATTAGCAAAGACCTAAAGGGATTCAGCCCTGAGGGAGATATGATTTTATCATTACTGGCTGCAACTTCTACCCAGGAAAGGTTATAAAACAGAGTCAGATCACCTTTTCCACTTTGCCAGGAGGGTTACTTACAGCAATGTGTCAGCTGTAAGTCCCAGGACTCTCTCTCTCATAGCTCTCCTCCAGTCTCCAGGAACACAATGGCGGATGCAGAGGCTAGGAGGTAGACAGTGGGTAGAACCAAGCCCTAGTGGAGGATGGAAACCTTTCCCCTTCAAGCAGATGTCAGGATTACTGTTTGGGCTTTGCAGATGGTGGAAGGTAAAAGGACTGGTGAAACTCTGACAAATGCCTGCCTCTTGTCCTAATCTCAGCCCCTTGCCAATACAGAAATCAAAGTGCTTTCCAGCCCAGAGAGCGGGCAGGCAGTTCCTAATCTGGAGAAGATTCCAAAATAGGCATTCAAGGTCTTGTGAAAGTTTTTCAGGTAGAGTTGATAAGCAGGTCTTAAGTGCCCTGGAATTTAAAAATACAAATCAGAGAGAGAAGAGATCAAGTTTCTGAGTTCTGGGGATACACCTCATGTCCGGAACACTCCAAGTACATTCTCACCCAAGGGCATCTAAACCAGCTGCCCCTTCTACTAAATCTTCTCATGCTGGCCCCCACTTCTCATCCTGAGCTTCATTTCAGTGTACCCATCTCAGAGGCCTTCTCTGATCATCCAAAGGCATAGGTCCACCCAAGCAGTCTCTAAGGCATCCCCTCTTTTCATTTATTCTCTTCAAATTCTTTCTTATTTGCTTTCTCTCCCAGCTGGAACATCCTCTAATAGCACAGCCATAATTGGCTTGTTCTCTGCATCCCCAGTGTTTAGGACAGTCGCCTAGTCCATAGTGGATACTCAAGATTTGCTCAATTAATGAAGAAATAAGTAAAAGTTAAATTTGACACGTCTGTGAAATATCCAAAGACAGATGCCAAGTAAGAGAGTTTTCAAGTGGTCAAGTGTGGGAAACATTCTGGCTAGAGGTATACATTTGAACATCATTAGAACAAATTCGATTTTTAAATTTATAGGAATAGATGAACTCACCTGAGGAAGGATTTAAAGAAGGAAAAGTCTGAGCTCTGAGGAACCCAAAATGTAGAGGTTACATGGAGAAAAGGGAATAAGCAAAGAAGAGTGAGCAGAAGAGACCACTGAGGTAGAAGAGAAACCAAAAGGTGTTCCTGAGGCTGAGAGACGAGTGCCTGGGAACGAGGGAGCAGCCGCCTGTGTGGAGCGCTGCCCTTAGAGCTGCCAGCATGCAGGTTGTCAAGACCTAGATGAAAGCAATTTCAGTGCGGTGGGGGGGGGGGGGGGGGGGCAGAAGGCTGCCAGGAATGGACCAAATAATGAATGAGAAGTGAGGGACCGGAAGCATCAAATGGCAATGACTCTATCCAGAAGTTCAGCTGAGAAGGGTGGCAGATGAACTGGGTATAGCTATAGGCAGATATGGATCAAGGTAAGATTCTTTTTCTTTTCTGCTCAACTTTTTCTTTTGAAAAATTTCAAACCCGCCGAAAGCTGAAACAAGAGTACAGCACACATTTCTTCTCTCTTTACCTTAATTCATCATTTGTTAACATTGCCATATTTACTTTTCACACAAACCTGTGTATATTCATCTGAGAGTAAATCATTGAAAATAAAGTTGCAGATTCTCTTAAATATTTCAGAATGATTTTACAAGGCCATTTTCCTATGTGACCTTAATGCCATATCCCACCTGAAGAAACGATATGGAATTAATAAGATTGTCTCATAAACAGACCATATTTGCATTTTCCCCAACAGTCTAGAAACATCCTCTCTAGCTGCTTTCTTTTTTGCTGGTACTGGATTCAGTCGAGGTTTATACATTTCTTTGGTTGTCACATCTTTGTACTCTCCTTAATCTGAAACAGTCCTCTGTCTTTTTTTTCTTTCTTTCTTTCAGGGAACTGACATGCTGGAAGAGTTCAGGCCAGTTGTCACGTAGCATGTCCCACATCCTGGGTTTATCTGATCGTTTCCTCATGATTGAATTCAGGTTAAACATTTTTAGCAAGAATACCACATAGATGATGTGGACTTCTCAAGGGAGAGTTTTTTGAAGATAGAAAATATTCAGCCTACTTAAATGCCAACATAATGATGCAGTAGATAAAGAATGGGTGATAGGAAAGGAAATTGGAAAAATGAATGAAGTGAAGAATCCTTGAATTTGTCCTGGGAGGTGGGAGCAGGGGGTGTGGAATCAGATGAAGGGATTAACCCTGACTGGCAGTGGCTCTGTCTCTTTGGTTGTAAGAAACTAGAAGGAGAATGGGAAAATGGTGAAAATGAAGGAATGTCGTCTGATGCAGGGAGGGCTAGTGTGTTTGGATCTGATGGCTTCTACTTGCTTGGTGAAATGAGGCAAAGTCAGCAGCTGAACCTAAAAGTAAAAGTGGAAGAGGGGAGGAGGGAGTTTTGAGAAAGAAAGATACAGTATAACATGGTCATTAGTGAAAGTGGCAAAGTAGGCTTACCAGACAAATATAAAAAGTTAGGCTGCCCTGTTGGTGAGAATGTTAAATTGTAGAAAATACAGAAAATACTATGAAAAACAGTATAAACGTTCCTCAAAAAATTAAACAGAGAATTATCGTGTGACACAGCAATCCCACTTCTGGGTATATACCCCAAAAATGAAAGCAGTGTCTCGAAGAGTTATTTACACATCCATATTCATAACAGTATTATTCACAATAGACAAAAAGGTATAAGCAACCCAAGTGTCCATCAAAGGATGAATGGAAAAACAAAATGTGGTATATACATAGAATGAAATATTATTTAATTTTAAAAAGGAAGGAAATTCTGACACATGCTCCATCATGGATGAACCTCAAGGACATTACGCTAAGTGAAATAAGCCAATCACAAAAAGACAAATACTATAATCTTCATTTATATAAATAGTCAGATTCTTAGAAACAGAAAGTAGACTGGTGTTTGCCAGGAGCTTGGCGAAGTGGGGAATGGAGAGTTATTGTTTAATGGGAACAGAGTTTCAATTTTGCAAGGTGAAAAAATTCTGGAGATTGGTTGACAACAATTTGAATATACTTAACACTACTGAACTGTACACTTAGAAAAGGTTAAGATGATAAATTTTACATTATACATTTTTTTACCACAATAAAATATTAAATACATAGGAAAATAGTTAGGCAGGGCATGTTAAGTGTCCAACTGACGCTTGAAATAATGCATTTATAGAGAAATCAGTCGCTCAGTTGCACAATTTTCTTCCAACCAACATTCTGCTGCTCAGGTATATGTAGAAAGAAGGCAAATGCTTGGATTGATCCTACAAAGGGAGAGGGGCCAGGGACTTGACTGAAGGAAGTTACAGATTGCATCAGTCAAGCAAATATTTTCATTCCAGTAAAAAGAAAAAATTCCCTTCCTATTGACTTTGGGCTCAACCATGTGACTTGGTCTGACTGATTGAAAGGCAGAAGTGACAGTGTGCCAGTACCAAGCCTAGGCTTTGAAAAATATTGCATGTTTCCATTCCCTCTCTTAGGCTGCTGCATCTGCCATGACAAGGGCATTCCCTGGACAGCCATTGCTCCTTTACCCAGTCTTAGCATAAGAGACACTGGAGCCTAAAGCCTAGCTGTGTCAAAGCAAATCAGCAGAATTATTGGTAAGAAGTAAACTTTGTTGTATAAGCCACTGATATTTGTTACTGCAGCAAAGCTTGACTAATACAGGAATTATAATGATAGACCTATGGAAGGAAGGAAGAAAAGTAATGACAGATAGCAAAAAGCTGAGGGGTTATTAGAGGTTTTGATGAAGTAAAAAAAATTCTGAAAATAGGAGAATTTTCAGCAAGTGAGCCAGAAGGATAAATAGTTGTCAGAGAATGGAAAGGTTTGAAAACAAGATTTCAGCACTGATGTAATTTCTAATGATGACACAATCCAGGGTGTGTTCATAACAGTGGGTGGCTAGGGTGGACAAAAGAAAATATGACAGAGTTAGAAAGATTTGTCTCTTTAGGGTAGAGTTTAAATTGAAACCAGTGAATCATCAGGAATGAGTTTGTTTTAATTGGTAGAGAGAAAATAGCAGCACTAACTTTCCTGTAAGAGCAGTAACGTGTCTGAGGTTAAGACAGAGCAGCAAATGGTGTTTTTAGAGTCACTGAAAGCTATACTGCCATCCTATAGCTGGAGATCCTTTGCTGAAAACGTCCTTATTTTCCAGAACCCAGGATGCAGGGAGTCTCCAGTAACATAACTGAGAAACAGAAAAGTGAGAGAAGGAAGAGGACACTTCTCCCATGGTAGACAAGAGCCTTCATTTTAAATAGAGAATGACTCAGGTACTAACTAAAAGGACTATCTCAAAACAATTCCCACAGGCTACAGCTGCTTTTAAACATGATAGAAGAATTTGGAGGCTGGTAACAAAGAGATTCTTACTAACTGTGTATTCCTGAACAAATTACTCAAGTATCCTAGGCTTCCTTGATTTTCACATCATAAAATTGGAATAATAATGCCTGGTTTACAGGATCAAAGATAAATTATAGAGCACCAGGCATATGGTAAAAGGTGGAAAGGAAACAATTATTATTGTTATTGTGTCCCTAAGCATGAAGGAATAAATGTCCCTTCAATGAAAATACCTAGAACATTATCGATTATAGGAGTAGAAATGAAGTCAACTAGCTACATAGAGCGGAGGGCCTAAAGAAGATTAGTAAGCAACTACCAAAAGAGCAATTACCCAAAAAAATTATTTAAAGAGATACACTCAAAAATACTATAAATAAGTCAAAATATCATTCTAAAAAATGTTCAAGTAACCCACAGAAAGGCAGGAAAAAGAAAACAAATGAAAAACAGAGAGCAACAGAAAATTAAAAAAAAAAAAATGGCAGGTTTAAGCCCTAATATATTAATAATTATGTTAAATGTAAATGGTCTAAATACACCACTTAAAAGACAGAAATTGGTAGAGTGGATTAAGAAACATGACACAACTATGTGCTGTGTATGGGAAACTCTTCAAATATAATGATATAGGCAGATTGTAAAAGCATGGAAACAGATATATATCCTATATACATCAATCAAAGAAAAGCAAGAGTGGCTATATTAATATCAGATAATGTAGACTCCAGGGAAAAGAATGTTACCAGAGACAGAGAGGGACTTTACATTCCAGTAGAGTCAATTTACCAGGAAGACAGCAATTTTAAATGTGTGCACCCAACAATAGAGCTATAAAAAATAAAAAGTGAATCAAAACTGACAGAACTGAAAGGATAAATCCACAACTAAAATTGGAGTATTCAACATCCTTCTCACAACAATTGATAGAACAACTAAACAGAAATTGCAAGGATATGAAATAACTCACCACTACCACCAAACGACAAAACCTAATCGATAGGTATAGAACATTTACCTGACGACACAGAATATACATTCTTCTCAAGTGACTACAGAACATATGCCAAGATAGACCATATGCTGGGCTATAAAACAAAACAACAAATTAGAGGAACTGAACTTACTCAAAGTGTGTTCTCTGACCACAATAGAATCAAGAAATCAAAAACAGAAAGATAACAGGAATATCTTCAAACACTTGGAAACTAAACAACACACTTCTAAATAATCCATGAATTAAAGAGGAAGTCCCAAGGGAAATTTAAAATATATTAAATTGAATGAAAATAACAAATAATAAACAAAACAAAAAACTACAGACCAATATCCTTCATGAATATAGACGCAACAACCTTTAACAAAATATTAGCAAGAAAATTCAGCAATTACTAAATAGGGTTTATTTCAAATAAAAATTATTTCAATGCAAGGCTGGTTCAATGTCTTAAAAATCTATCAGTGTAAGCCAGCATAACAACAGTCTTAAGAAGAAAATCACATGATCATATCAATCAATGCAGAAAGGGCATTTAACAAAATTCAACATCCATGATTTAAAAAAGTAAACTCTTGGAAAAATAGAAGAAAACTTCCTCAACTTGATAAATTATATTGTATCTACCAAAAATTTGCCATTAATGTAACACTTAATGGCAAAAGACTGAATCCTTCCCCCATAAGATCAGGAAAAAGGCAAGTCAAGGCTCTCACAGCTCTTATTCAACACCATGCTAGGAGTTCTAGCCAGCGCAATAAGAAGAAAAAAAAAAAATGCTAAGCAGGTTTAAAAGGCATCTGACTGGAAAGGAATGAATAAAACTCTCCTTATTCACAGAACTAATAAGTAAGTTCAACAAGGTCTCGGAATACAAGTTAAACATATAAAAATCAATTGTATTTCTACATACTAGTAATTAACAGTGGACACCAAAATTAAAAATCAATATTTACAATTGTACACAAAAAATAAAATAGGCAAGTGTATAGCTAACAAAACTATACAAGATCTGTATGCTGAAACTACTAAATGCCTGTGAAAGAAATCAAAGCAGAGCTAAACAAATGGAGAGATGTAATATGTTCATGAACTAGAAGATCCAACATAGTAAAGATGTCAATTCTCCACAAATTTCTATCAAAATCCCAGCAAGATATTTTTTAGATTTTTCTTGTATATACAAGATTATTTTAAAATTTATATTGTAAGGCACAGGAACTAGAATAGCTAAAACAATTTTGAGGAAGATAAATAAAGAGGGAGGAATCAGCCTATCAGATTTCAAGACATATTTTAATGCTACAGTAATCAAGGCTGGATGGCATCAGTGGAGGGATATACACATTGGTCAATGGAACAGAATAGAGAAATCAAAAATAGATGCACACCAACATGCCCAACTGATTTTTGACAAAGCTGCCAAAACAAGTCAATGAAGGAAAGAAAGGCTCTTCAATGAGTGGTCTTGGAGTAATTGGACGTCCATAGGCAATATTTAAAAAAAAAAAAAAAATGAACATCAACCTAAACCTCACACCTAGTACAAAAGTTAACTCTAAATGGATCATGGGCTTAAACATAAAATGTAAAACTATAAAACTTTTAGAAATAAGCATAGGAGAAAATCTCTGGTGTCTAGGGTTTACCAAATGCTTTTTAATACTAAAAACATGATCCATTAAAAAAAAAAGTCAGTAAATTGTACTTCATCAAAATTAAAAACTTTTGCTCTATGGACAACTCTGCTAAAGGAATGAAAAGACATGGTATAGACCGGGAGAAAATATTTGCAAACCACTTATCCAACAAAGGAGTAGTATCTAGAATATATAAAGAACTCTCAGAACTCAACAGTAAGAAAACAAATAATCTAATTGGAAAATGGGCAAAAGACATAAAGAGGCATTTCTGAAGAAAACATACCAATAGCAGATAAGCATATGGAAAGATGCTCAGCATTATCAGCCATCAGGGAAATGCAAATTGATACCACTATTGGATATTTATCGGAATGGCTAAAATACAAAACAGTGACAACTCCAAATGCTGGCAAGGATGTGGAGAAAACGAATCCATCATACATTGCTGGTGGGCCTGTAAAATAGAATAACCACCCTGGAAAAGTTTGAAAGGGCCTTTAAAAATCTAAATATGCAACTCCCATATGACCCAGCAATTGTACTCGTGGGCAATTATCTCAGAGAAAATGAGAACTTATGTTCAGACATAAACTTGTATGTGAATGTTTATAGCAGTCTTATTCATAATAGCCCAAAACTGGAAACAAATCAAATTCCTTTAAGGGGTGAATAAAGAAATGGTAGTACATCAATAACATGAAATATTACTCAGCAATAAACAGGAACAAGCTATTGATACAAGCAATAACTTGGATAAGTCTCCAGAGAATTATGCTGAGTGTAAGAAAGCCAATTGCAGAAGGTTATGTGCTGTATGACTTCATTGTTAAAATGACAAAATTATAGAAATGAGTTAAAGACGGAATAGCCAAAGGAAGCAAGTGGGTGAGGCTATAGTAGAACAATATGAAAGATCCTTGTGCTGACAGAAGTGTTCTGTATCTTAACAGCATCAATGTCAATATCCTGATTGTGATATGGTTCTACAGTTTTGCAAGATATTATCACTACGGGAGGGGTAAAGGATACACAGTTTCTCTCTGTATTATTTCTTACAACTACGTATTCATCTACAATTTTTTTTAAGTTTAATTGAAAAAAATCAATTAGAAGTATTCAGAAGGTAAAGTCAATAACATTCTCCAAAAGCAGAACATAAATGCAAAATGATAACATGGAAACTAGGGTAGAAAAAGTAAGAAATACAGTATGAATCCAGGTGGTCTGACATCCAGCTAGGAAGAGTTCCAGAAAAAGAACAGAGAAAATAGTAGGAGAGAAGGTTATGGAGGCAATTATACAATAAAACTCCCAGAATGAATGGAAATGATTTTCCATACTGAAAGATTCACATAAAGGTAAATCAACATGAATGTTAGAAATCTACAGTCAATGAACCCAGAGAGGAGAAAATAAAAGGGTCTTTTAGGGTTCTGTGGTGTAAGTCATGTAACTTCTCACTGCCCCACTGCCCACTGAAGATTCCACTGTCCCACTTCTGCTAAGTCCATTAACAACTCCGCCATCTGCCTTCCAGCCCTATTCTCTTCATCTCTGCAGGGCTGCCTGCCTTTACTGTCATTTGAGCCAGGATTCAGGAGGGAGCCAGGACTAAATTCCTGTGCTCAATCTACCTTCAACTCAAAACTCAGGCGCTGGAATTTTACTCTACATTTGAATCTAAAATCAATATTCTTCCTTTTGCCTCTGGCCACCTCGCAGGGGGCTCATATGCTCATCCAACCAGGGAGTCCCTTCCCAGCCTCTCAGGCTACAGCTGGGGCCAGGGCATCTTTTTCCCATGAGTTTGCCCTCGATACTGATTGTTCGTTTAATCTATATTTTACCTGCATAGCAGTGTGTGGTGTGTCCCTCTGCTGGGAGGCAGGGAGAAGCATAGAAAATTCATTTTTCAATGTATCATGGAGGGTAGGAAGAGGCATTTGCTTTTGCCTGCTTTAAGTCAAACTTGCTTAAATGTTAGATTTTTTAATTTTATATAAGTAATATTTGAATGTCTTCTTTTCATAGAAATGAAACCATTACAAAAGATTCCCCTTTTATTTCCCAGTAGCACTTCCAGTACCTTTTCTATACATTTTTATACGTATTTATACACCCATAGGAAATTCATAGTGTTGTTTTATTGTGGATTTTTTTTCACCTTTAACACATGAGAAAACTGTATTATTTTGCAGCTTGTTTCGTTTTTGTTTTTGTTTTCCTCTCAGTAATGTGTCTTGGCCACCCTTCTATATCAGGACTTATAAATCTCCCATCCTGACTCTTGCCTAGAACACAAAGTTTATAGTATAGGCATGATATGTTTATGTAGTCATTTTTCTATTGATAAATATTTAGGTTCCTTCCAGTTTTTTGTTTTGTTTTGTTTTACTTTGTTTGTTGTTTTTGTTTTTGCAAACAACACAGTAGTTATTCAAAGTGCAGGCCATAAGCTGTTTGTTAGCAGTCGGTGAGATAAGAATAGACTGGGGCTAAGCACTGAGGTAGCTTTATAGCAATTTGGCAGAGTAATGTTATGTCAAATCTCACAATAATAATCAGAAGGCTAAAAAAAAAAAAATCAGGGGGCTGTATTTCACGAGTCTTCGGTTTTTAAATTTTTATTTCTCTAGTAATTCATTTTTACTGTAAAAGTAAAAATAGACAAGTTTGCAACAAATTGGAAATAAAGACTGGAGCTTGCCCATGAAGTGTTGAGAAGTACTGCTTTTATGAATGACTTGATGCATACCTGAGTCCTTATGCATCTGTGCAAGGGACTTTCTGCTGCAGATTGAAAGAAGGGATTCTCTGGGTTATAGGATATGGACTTTTTTATTATGATACAGGGTCACTTTGCACTACCCTCACATCACTAGTGTCTTGTTTTAATTTACATGTTCCTGAATACCAGTGAGGTGGAGCTTCTTTTCATATGCTTACGGTTCATTCTGATGTTTCTCAAAGCCTAAGAAGTCAGCCAGGCCCTGGGATGTGATAATCCTTTTGTAACTTGATCTGCTTTGAAGTACTGGGGCATTCTAGGAAGTGGACTAGGCAAGGGTAATTTCCTCTTTAAACATTCCATTCTTCCTGTGGGAAATTGAGGCAGGGGCTGCATCTCACACACTCATTTATTTGTTGGTAGAGCCCAGATCACTTGGCTCAGAATTCTCTCTCCAGATTCCTAAGGCTAGTCCAGGTCCAAAAGTTCACTAGGAAAACAGGCTGGGAATATATGAGGGGCAGCGGGGAAGGGGTAGTCAGTAAAAGAACCAAGAACTAGACCTGGGAATTCAGGAGGGGACAGGGGAAGAGTGAGAAACTGGAAGACACCACAATGCAGCTCAGTGTGGGGAAGTTCTATCTTCCAAAGGTGTCAGAGGGACCTGGGACCAGAGAGATAAACAGTCTATCAGCATGACAGTCTAAGCAAACAAGAAGCCAGGAGTTTCTTCCCCCTATTTGCCTAATCTTTTAACACTACTTATTGGTGGGGTTGACATAACTCAAGCCTCCTGAAATAATACAGGGACTTGTCCCCATCCAAGTCAAACAATGAACTTGCAGCTACCAATACATTAGGCTATGTCATCACTCATTTTGCAGGGGTGTGCCCTTTTGCAAATATGTACCCTGCCAAGCAGAGGAGGCCATTTCCAGGCCAGTGAGAAGGCAGCAGAGGGAGAATCTGCCATAAGATGCAGAGGCAAAGGGAGATTACAGAGTTGGGTGAAGACTTAAAATCATCTAACACAATCCTTACCCAAATTCCTAGCTTCATGTACCAGCTCTCAGTAACATGTCCAGACCCCGGGTGAGTCACTTCGCTTCTCTGCACCTCAGTTTCTTCATCTGTAAAATGGGGATATGCCTGTAATGGGTGCTGTTGGTGCTCCATCTATGTCCTGTCCAGAGGTCCCCAACCCCCAGGCTGTGGACCAGGACCAGTCCGTGCCCTGTTAGGAACTGGGCTGTACAGCAGGAGGTGAACAGTAGGGGAGCAAGCAAAGCTTCATCTGTATTTGCAGCCTTTCCCCAGCGCTCCCCAGCACCAGCATCTCCACCTCGGCTCCACCTCAGATCATCAGGCATTAGACTCTCATAGGAGCACCGGTGTCTGGTGCCAAAAAGGTTGGGTTGCTAGACTTTCACCACTTCTGAGCACAACTTTGCCTGAAAACTTTCTCTAGCGGCAAGAGCCCACTCTGTGCTTAGAAGTCCCAGAGAATTAACAGGCTCAGAAGCAACCGTCAGACAAAAACTAACAGGAGTTGATATATAAATAACCCAGCTCCTGAAGGACAGGAGTACTCTTAAGTATGCATTCTAGACTGTTTCCCAGGATTCTACAGCAGGACTGAGTTCCAACTGTACATAGTGAGGATGTGCTTGATAATTCAATAATATAATAAGGGCTGCCCTCCGTTCCTTGTCTCACTTCTCCACTCCCCACTGAGATCACCTCCTATAGAAAGTACTTGCACTTGAATCCTTATAACAAGGTCAGCTTCCGGGGGGACCCAAACTAAGAAACTTCCCAACTGTCTCAGTTGTTGGTAAGATCGAGGAAGTTCAGACAAAGGTCAAGTTTCAGCATGAAATCTCAGCACCTTTCTGTATGCCAGGCAAAGGGAGCTACAGGTCTTTGTGAGCTGGGCCTTTTGAACTCTTAAGTATTCACTGTGGAGACTTTCAGATAGAAGGAATATAAGCTGTAAAAGACAGTAGAACTGGAGCCTCCTTGGGTCCTGCCTAGTTTCACCAGCTCCCAGCACAAAAATCACAACTTCCAACCTCCAAAGAGTGGCAATTTCTTCCAAAGAACCAGTTCTGTCAAGACATCAATCAACTAAGGAATATGTTTTGAGCATAATCTGGCCCACAATTGATATCAAACAGAAGATGTGATTGGTGGCCTCAGTAGCTCGCAATCTATACAGAACTCAGAGGAATATCTAACAATTAGCTGAGCAAGACCAGCAGCAAATCCTGGCACTTTGTGTGAAACCAGAAAAATACAGGGGGGTTGCTGAAAGAACACAGGAGCCCTGAAGGAGCTCCCAATGGCCAGGGTTGAAATAATTTGAACAATATTGATATAAATAATAACTGATTAAGTAAATCAATGGAGCAGAAGTGACAGCTTTTTCTTGCAGTGGAAATCCAATCACTAAATGTGGAAGGAGGAAGGAAGGGAAAATAGCATTAGGCAAATAGCAGCAGTCTTGTCTGACTGCTGCAGACAAGATCTGCTGAGGGAGACTAGATTCCATGGAAGGTATGAAGAGAAAAGGGATTTGCATAACCTCAAGGTATCTCTCCTAAGGTGTTTATTGACTAGGCAGGGGGTGTGGAAGGTGGATATAACCTTACAGAAGAAATGCCCCTCAGAGATCACTTGACCAGAAATATAGGCCATCATTGCAAAATAAGACACATCAACACCATGACCCTGTGGCATGATGCACTGAGCTCCACATCTGTAGTGTCCTTGTCAGGGATACACAACTTCCACCCAATCCCGAGGAGACCCAGACAGGCCTGAACTGAGGGATGTTCAGCAAAGTAATTGATCAACACTCCTCTGGGTATCCAGGTTCTGAAGGGCAAGGAATGACCCAGGAACTGTTGCAGACAGCAGGACACCAGACAGAATAAAACAACTAAATGCAAATGTGAGATCCTGAGTGTGTTCCTTGAGTAAAAAGAAGGATGTTGGTGAAAAAGCAGGTGAGGTTCTCCCAGGGTCTTTAGTTGGGTTAATGGTGTTGTCTCAAGGTTAATGTCCCATTTCTGATCACTGTGCAATGGTTTTGTAATGCTGGGGAGGTCAAGGGAGGGATATAGGGAAAATCTACTGTTTTTGCAACTTTCCTTCTATGCTTACTACTTTTTACTACTTTTCTAAATGTAGTTCAAAATAAAAAGTTAAAGAAACAGCAGCAAATATCCATTTTATTAGCAGTGTTTTTATTAAAAAGGGAGCAATCGCCACACTTGTGTTGATTTGTGCAATGCTCAAAACTGAGGCAATAGACCTCAAAATATTTTGAAATGTGGGAGTGGGGAAGCATTCTTTCTCTGAAACAAGACCCTGAGGTTCGAAGGAGGCAAAAATTACAAGATCCCCTGAACAGATTTGGCAGAAAAGCTGTTCAGTGACCTGTCTGAAGCTGGCCACACATTTATCAATAGCATTAACAGTTCTGTGTTCCCGGTTCGGGTCTCCTAGGCTCATGCTGTGGCATCAGCCAACGCCAGGATCTGATTTCATAGAAAGTGATGTACACGTCTGTTTCAAACTACATGACCTTTCATCACAACCTCTTTGTGGCTTATTCAAATTTGGAACAGGAGCCGGTTCTGCAGCCAGGAGTGTTTCTGGGACATCTAGAATGTTCTAAGTACCTTAGTTCTAGCCCTCTAGGCCAGATATGAGGCATGTGGAGACAGAGGATAGGTTTAAGGTGTCTCCGACGGGTAGTGGAGTCAAAAGCAACATGAGAAAGCTCTCATCAGGCCTTGGGCTCTGTGCTGGAGCCAGGAACACAGGCAGGGCTGCCTGGTGAGCCCACTTGCAGAGAACAAGGCAGCCTGCACACCGACATGCCAGGAAGCAGAGAGCAAGGCAGGGAGGCAAGGTCTGCCACATCTGTTCCTGCCCTTTAAGCAAATTCCAGGCTGTTTGAGGCCAGGGAAGAAATAAATATTGACAGAGGTGAGGAATAGCACAAGGCCAGATGGCAGAGGCCTCAGAGGGAGCATGGACTAGAAAGGGTACCGAGGAATCCCCAGGCCACTGATCCCTTTCCCAGCGGCCTTAGAGAGGCCTCTCTTACAGACGTCCTCAATGTCCCAGAACCCTGGAGGACTTTGAGTCAAGCCACCAGGATAGTGAGCCGCATCAGTGGCTCAGTGGCCCGTTTGGCAAACGTGTGGCCCAGAGGGGCTACCTGTAATCTAATGACCAGTGCCAGGTTGGTAAGTCCCAGGTAAACTGCTTCAACAGATATTTGGGTCCCCTGGTGCAAAGGGCCTGCTGGCAATCTCAGGGAGAGCTTCTCAAAGTGTGGACACAGAGCTCTCATCAGAGGTCCCTAGAGTGCTGGGTAAATGTGCACATTCCTGAGTCCCACCCACCCCACATCCCACTAGAGACACTCAGGAACAAAACCCAGAAGTATGCATTTTTAGCACCTTCCCTGGTAATTCTGATATCTATTCAGGCATGAGGCCCATTCAACCCATTTAACAGGAGAGTAAGCTGAGGCCCAGAGATGGGGTACAACTTTCCTTGGCTACATAGGGAGTGAGGACAGTGCTGGTGTCCTGGTTTCTACTATACCTCTCCACAGCCTTGCAGAGTGGAACAGTCAGCCTGCTTCTGTTGCTTTAGCTGGGAACACTCATCCCTCCTTCCCACCCAAATTGTCCAAATAACCCCTCTGTGCCATGAGGTCTCAATCCCTTCCTACAGGATGGCTTCCCTGACCCCAACCTCCAGTCCAGACTCTGGGTCTCCCTCTCTCCCCTCACAAGCCACATTGGAGTGTGACTAATAACCAATCTCGTGTGCCCTACAGCAGCATGCTGACTGGTACAGACACAGGTGCTGGAGGGACACCATCAGGGATCTCTCTGCAGCACCACATTTACTCCACTCCTACCTGGCAGCTCCAACAGACCTGGAGCGTGTCCCCAAACCAACAACCCAATCAAAGCCCCAGGGTGACTCTTCACTGGCCTGAAGGGGTCATGTTCCTGACTGTGGGCCAATCGCTGAGGCCTGAGCAGAAGGCTTTCTTGGGTCAGACCTCGGAGTTCATGCCATACCTGCCAGCAGAGGGTGGGGTCAGCAACAGTAGAAGGGCAAGGCTGTGAACGGAGGAGAGGCGCCCATGGGGAAATCAGGAGTCTACCAAAAGGAGAGAAGGAAGCTGAGTAGACATAACCCAGCACATGTCCAACCAGCCCACCTCCGCCTCACGAGGGGTCTCATCCACTGCGAGGGCTGCCCTGGTGATTAAAGCTCTTGGGAATCGAGTCCAATTCTGTCTCCCTGTCCCTCCTACTCATCACCCCCGGTTCTGCCTTCTGGAACCATCCAGAACAACCGCTCCTTTTGTTCATTTGATGGCCCGTAAAGAGTTTGCTGACAGCATTCCTGTCCCCCACCAAACTCTACTCCCCTCACATCGGTGCACCCCTGGCCCAGTGTTCCTGCTTCCTTTGCCCATCCAGAATTCCAGACCCTTGTTAGGCAAAATGGTTTCTGGTGCTTGACATGACCAACACCATCTTAAGAAGCAAGTTGCTCTCAGCAACCGCAGGTCCACCCTGGGAGGGGTGGGCCATTACCACCTGAAAGGAGTGCACTTACATATAGAAGTAGGCCCTTTAAGTGGCTTACTGCTTTGGAATACACTGTTCTTAGCAAGCACATGCCTCATGGCCACAAGCTGCTCATGTTGCTGGAGGCTGCATATAACAAGCCTCATCCCCTTTCTGGTATGGAGATTCAGTCTTGCTTCTGTCAAGACTGTGCTTCCATCTATAAACTTCCTTAATAAAATCTTTGTCTAATTCTGGAATTGGCAGCCTCTTTCTTCGGTCTCTCTTCCCTTTGGAGGTCAGTTCCAGTACACTTTGGGAAATTTTCCCAAAAACCCCTCCCATGCCAGCTGCCTGCTCAGCCGTGGACACTTGCTCAGCTCACATGGGCCATTCCTCTGCTCAAACCCTCAGTGGTTCCCATTACCTGCCTTCAGAATCCTCATATCTAAATCTGGCTCCCAAAATATTACTAGCAGTTATATTACAATAAAAAGGGTAAATATCTCCAAATGCTCTGACCATTCTAGAGACTGGTCATACTAGTGGCCACTCTTCTACTTTACTCTCACATGGGATAAAGAAGATACAAGCAACCTCTGCACCTTCCTCTTACATTTGCTATGAACCTAAAACTGCTCTTAAAAAAGTCTTAAAAAAAAAGATACCACCTAAAAAAACATTCATGAGATAAAGAGAAACTTGGGGTGGGAGGTGGGGGTTCACACTTGTATGTGCAAGAAAAAAAGGCTGGAAGGCTATTTTGGCATATTACTCCAGGGTCCTGTCATTTTTTTATTTTCTACCTTAACATACAACTTTGAGGAAAATAAAAAATCAGTTTAAGAAACTTGCTGGACAAGAGGTGGTTTATATTAGAAAAGGCACCAACCATGAAACTAAACAGGTGTGGGTTTGAATTTCAGAGGTTGTGTGGCCTTGTGCCTTTAATTCTCTGAGCCCTGGTTTCTCACCTGCAACATGGAAGATTATAGTAAATTGCAAAAGTAGCCACAAACTTTGTAGCTCCTTCCGTCAAAGGATGGAGTTGGTTTTCCCTCCCCTGGAACCTAGGCTGGCCTTGTTAGGTGTTTTGGCTAACAGAATGTGGCAGACGTGCAGTGTGCCAGGACTCAGCCCAGGCCTGCAAATTCCCTTGCTCTCTTGGATGCTTTCCCAGCTGTCATAAGCAAAATCCTGGACTAGCCTGCTGGGGGATGAGAGATCGCATGGAGCAGAGATAAGCCATCCCAGTTGAGGCCACTCTAAACCACCAGCCCCAGCCTACCTGGCAGCTGACCTCAGACAATTGAGCCCAGTTACCAGAAGAACTGCCAAGCTGGGCCTAGCCATTAAAAATAAACAGCTCCTAATCCAACTCACTAAGTGTTGGAGTAGATTGTTATGTAGCAATAGGACACTGAAAATGTCCTTACCTCATGACCTTTGCCTTTGCTCTTTCCTCAGCCTAGGACCCTCTTCTCCCAGATATCCACATGCCTTTCTCCCTCACTGCCTCATGTCTCTGCTCAGCAAGGCTACCCCTGGCCTATCTATATAAAATAACACCTCCACTCAGCATGCACTCTAATGGTGAGATATATATCTCATCATAGCACTCATCACTTCATCTTTTTATGTATCTACTTGTTTATTGTCCCTCTTGCCCCAACACACAGAGAAGAATATAAACTCTATGAAGGCAAGGATATTGACTATTTTGTCTACTGTTTTCCCTGGCACCCAGCACCTAGAGGGTCTCAGTTGTTTGCGTAGGGCATGAATGAGTTCACCTCACACCCTAGTGATTCCTTGCTGGCTAGTTGTGGACCACCACTTGGTAGATTCAATCCCAACATCCGCCCCATATGCCTGCCATGCTCTGGTCTCTCATTCCTCTTAGTTTTAGTGGTAATTATATTAAAAGGGACTTCCACACTTATTTGATCCTCCTTTCCCTAAATCTACCAGTGGAGATTCTCCCATACCCATTTTTCAGTTAAGCTGGAGGCTGAGTGACTTGCACAGGGAATCTGGGTATTTTGAGGCACATCTTGCCCAGAGCTCTCTCAGACCACTGGACAAAGGTACCTACTGGTACAGCCCAGGGCCTCACCAGACCCTCATTCAGGAGACCCCACTCTGAGGCTTTTCCTTTCCTTCCAGCCTGTACTGGGGCCTGATCTGTCCCTAATATGGAGAGATGGAAAGCCTGCCCCACAATAAGAAGCCTCTGAGAACCCCAGCACCTCATTAAACTGAGTTTAACATCGTTTAATGTGAAGCAAGCAAAAGGAAAGGAAACAGCAGGCACTATTAATACCCTGGCTGGCCCCTCCATTCTCAGAGCTGCAGAGATACGAGGAAAGGAAGCAGGAAGAGGTTCCCCTGCAGCCTTCGGGCTGCTCCCATTTGCGCTCCAACCGCTCTCCCTTCCAGAGACCTCAGAGAAAATGTGGGCAATTTGAGAAGTAAAGCACAGAGCACAAGTCTCTGGAGTTCACTGGTGGCTGCCCAATAATATTTGCCTTAGTTTAGGCTCCTCCAAGAGTGACCCAACGCAAGGATTTGGGCAAAATAACTTTAATTGGGAGGTGGCCCCAAGAAGCCTTGGCAGGGGTGGGATGGTGAGATGGGGTCATCAACTAGGGACTGTGTAGAACCCATTCCATTCATCCCACCAGGGGTGAGGGGGAGAGGATGCAGGACCCACCAGCTCCTGCCCCTTGCTAGGTGTCTCTCCAGGCACTAACTGCAGGCATTCCTGGGCTGGTGGAGCTCGCCCCTGCAGGCAGGTATGCCCTGGGCCAGAGAGGCAAATCCTGAGATAGGCCAGCCTGTGTGTGCAGGAATGAGCTGCTGGTGGCCTCAGTAGCCAGGGACAACTGATAACAGCATGTGTAACCCAGGGAACCGGCAGTGCCCCAAGGGACAGATATAGAATGACTCAGCAGAGGAGACCAAGGCTAGGAGTGAGAGGACTCACATTGTTGACTCTCCACCTTCAGGCTGATAACTGAATTTCCCAAGCCCACCTGGCTAAGGGGCTTTGTAGCAAAGGCATGTGTGCAAACGTGGTCTTTGGGAAGAGAGCTCCAGGTTCCAAGGGAACACGGTCCAGCCCACTGCAGAAACTGCCTGCCGGCCATAGAAAGCCACACCCTATCATCTCTGCTTACACTGTGGATGCCTGACTATGAACTCTTTGACAGAGATGAGATTCCTAGAATTAGCCCCAGGTAAATGGCTCAAAACCATAGGTACAAACAGCAGAGTCCACAGTGTACACAGCCCACAGCCAGGAGATGGGCAGGGACCAATGATATTACAACCACATTGAACTCTATGTGGCGAGCACTGTGCTTTTGCAGGCTTTCCACAAACTACCTCCCTTAGTCCTCCCCACCTCTTGAACCCGTCCAAACTATTGTCATCTTAGATGGGACTGATAGTCTAAATGCCTGAGGTGTAGGCATTAGGAGCCAAAAATTTCACTGACTAGACCCTCCTTTTGTGCCCAGAAAAAGCTCCCTCCCCCCTACTTTACAAATGTGGAAATGAGTGAGCTTTAGGAGTCTGTCCATGGTCACCAATGCCAGGGGATGAGGCAGAAACCAATCCATGCAAGGCCTGGATGATTCCAAAACATCGCCAAGTCCTTTCCCACAGGAGCCACGGTCCAGTGGAAAAACAGGATCCGGAGGAACTTGAGCAGAGAAGTTAAACCCCAACACAAGGCAGCGACACATGAGAGGCTACTACCTAGAGCCAGACGTTTGGACACCCAAATGTCCTGTGCTCCTGCTCTTGTGGTCTGCCCCGCTCTACTAGTTCTGTGAAATTAAGCGTCTGCAAAAGTACTTAGAGTGGCACTTGCTGAACAGAAGGGTTGTTGCCTCCTATTCTAAATCAGATTTTCCTACCTCCTATAGATCTCTGCAAAGGAGCTGCTCCCCCACCCCTAGGAGAGTTGGCCAGCTGCAGGAAAGCCACCCCTTTCATTAAGCCAGGAAGGGGCCTCCCACTGGAAACAGAGCCCCCAGGTATTGGGAAACTGATGAGGAGGCAATAAAATTAGAGAGAAGGGCTGTGGGTAAATTACAGACGCGGGGAGTAGGCAGGACCAGAGCCTCTCATTAGTCTGATGAGCTATGGTAAGAGGCCCTGGGGGTTGTGGTTACCTACCTTCTGGGGGACTGAGGGCCCGCCAAAGCCCAAAGGTCCCTAGGCTCAGGCCTCTGTTTTTTGGTCAGACCTTTTCCTCTCACTGTAGAAGAACCCAAGGGGACTCTCAGATGCACCATTTCTCACCCTTTGGCTCTGGGCACCTGGTCAAGTCTCTGAGCCTCATTTTTCTCATCTGTAAGATGGGGCTGATGAGAACCCCTGGCTCACAGGTAATGACAAGTGGTTCTAATCCTGCCTGTATATCAAAATCACCAGGTAAATTTTGTAAACTACCAACATTTGGGATGTACCTGTACTACTGAAATCAAAACATTTGGGGGTAGGCCCTGGCATCAGCATTTAAAATTCCACAGTGACAGCTAGTTGAGACTGGACCATACCTATGACATGACTACAACCCCTTGCCTCACAGTACCAACACCAAGTTAAATGGCCAGTTTGGGGGTTGCTCTCTCAGATCCTCACACTCCTAGAATAGAGGCTACTTGAGGACAGGCCCTTATCTGTCACAGTCACTTCTTAACCCCAAGGCCTGGGCCAGTACCTGGCATAGATTGTTTGTAGAATGAAAGCCCTTAACAGAAAAAAACCTAACACAAGGAATCCAGGGGCAGTGGGCAGCAGCAGCCATACTTGAGGGACATGTGGAAAGATGACACTAACCTCACCCACTTAATACTCTTTCACTTATTCTGCAAGTATCTACTTAGTGCCCATTGTGTGACGGGAACTGTTCCAGGCATCTGGGGCACGTCTGAGAACATTAAAGGTAAAGAGCCCCATTTACCTTCCTTCAGCATGCCGTTCAGCCAAGACATGCGAAAGATAAGCTAGACATATAAAGATGGAGAGGTTTTTGAAAAAAGTTTTTAATAGAGTAAGGTAAAATGGATCAGGAATTAAATAGGATGGTCTGGGAAGGTCTCACTAAAAGGTGAGATTTGAGCAAAGATTGGAAGCAGGTGAAGGAATAAGCCAAAGGAATACAGGGGGAGAACATTCCAGAACAGGGAGCAGCAGGAGTAAAGGGCCTGAGGCAGAGCTGTGCCTGGGGTTCGCTGGAGTGGAATGAGGGAGGGGTCCAAGAACAGAAGGTCAGAGCGGTCAGGAGAATTCCAGCTACTATTCCCAAGTAATGAACTACCACAAAGTTGGTATAGGAAACTATAGGTTTAGGGATTCTGTGGGTCAAGAATTCAGACAGGGTTTAGTGGGAATAACTTGTCTCTTACACAATGTCAGGGGCTTCAGCTGGAGAAATGTGACTGTCTTGGGGTAACAAGAATGACCAGATCTGGAATTCTCTAGAGTATAGTAGCCACCAGATTTATGTGGCTACTTAAATTTAATTAAAATTAAATGAAATTAAAAAATCACATCCTCAGTTGCACTACCCACATTCCAAATGCAAGACAAAGCAAATAAAAATGAAGAATGCCTAGTGAATTTGGATTTCAGGTAAACAATGAATTGTTTTAGTATATCCCAAATTTTGCATGGGACATACACTAAATAAGCACTGTTTATCTCAAGTTCAAATTTAGCAGGGTGTTCTATGCTCTAAAGCTTAGCTAACATGGGACTAATGGTCACTGTGCTAGACAGCATAGATACAGAACATTTCCACCACACAGAAGATTCTATTGGATACCACTGATTAGAGACTTGCCTGGTTCCTGGGCTGGGACATGTGGCCTCTCCTATGTGTGGCTTGGCCTCCCGCCAACATGGCAGGTTAGACAGATATCGGAAGGAGCAAGAGAGCAGTTTCCTCTGGTCTATCCTGGGATGTTAGCACTGTCACTTGTCCCATTCTATGGATTATAAACATGTCACTAAAGCCAGCCCAAATTCAAGGGGAGGGCAACAGAACCCATGGGATTGGAAATCTTATTATGGACACCTTGGGAAACTATAAAGTCAGGGTGGGGACAGCAAATCAGTCAAGGTCTTGTAGTAGTTCTAAGAACTTGGGTTTTTATGTTGAATCAAATGGGAAGTCATGGAAGCATTTTTTGTACAGAAGGGTCATGATCAGACTTAGGTTTTAAAATGAAATATAAATAAGGAGTGAAGGTAGGGGTTGGGCACTTTATCTAGGTGTGGCTAAGCTGGAATCAGTTACCCCCAATGATGCAGGAGTGCCATGACAACCACAGCCTCCAGTCTCCTCCCTCCAAGCTTGCCCACCCAACAAGACCGCTACAATTGCCTCAGGCTGGCCTCCTCTTAGAAGTCACGTCCAGTCAGTTTCATGTCCTTTGCCCTTTCTAGTGTGACAAGCGCTTTATATAAAATACAGTGCAGAAGGGGTCAAAAGAACTGCAGGCACAAACCAGACTTTGGAAAACTCTTTGTTCAGGTCCTATAGAATTAGTAGCAGGCATTTCCAACATTTTCCTCTCGACTACCCAGACTCAGGATTTCCTATCTTCTGGGGTGTTCACTGAGCAGGTCAGTGTCACGGAGAGGAATGGGACTTCATGCAGCTCCTGTTTGCTTACTGGCTCCTTCTCCTCCTGCCACTTTTTCTGTAACCAAATACATGCCTGGCCCTGCTGCCTGCCTCCCAACATGATCAAATTGTAGGCTCATAATACAATCAACAACTCCAAGGAGCAGAGGCCCTGGGAGCCGTAGCTGAAGCCAACTAGAGTCTCAAAGGCTGACTAGCTTTAAGTTTGCACCACTCAGCTGCTTTGCAGACACTTCCCTTATTCTAGCAGGACAAGGCAACAGGGAGTTGGGACTTTCATCAACTATGCCCGAAATTACCATATTAGGCCTGAATCAAGAGTAATTAGTACTAGTTTAATGCGCCAGCAGCATTATTTTTATTTGCTGTTCCAAAATCTTACCTTGTCTTAGGTTTATCTTCAGGAAGTGAATAGTACCCTCCTGTGGTTTTGCAGTGTGGAGGCATCCTGGCAAGTAAGAGACTCATGATCTCCATTCCACCTCCAAATTACACCAAAAGGACAAGGATCTGTGACATGGTAGTTAAAAAATAAGGCCAGCAATAACGTTCCTAAAACCTAAGCAGTTGGCCAGTCTTCCAGTACATAATCTTTGTAACAAAGCTCAGCAGGAATCTCACGCCCTGATCCCCAAATCCCCAATTAGCTGAGGGTGTACCAGGTGAGTTAAAGCTCATAGGCAAGAGCTGGAAGGCAACCAATAGAAATAAAAATGGCTATGGGCTGGGATTATGGGCTCTTCTTTTCCTGAGTGTATTGTTCCCAGAGTTTAACAAGCTTTAAAGTTTTGTAAAGCATGTAAGATGATTCAATTAAAATCTTCCTAAAAATCTTCCTAAAAGTGCTACGTAAATCATTCAGTCTAATGAAGTCTTTGCAGGATGGGGAGTAGGTTTGCTGGAAAGAGGGCCAGGATACCCTCAACCTCCTCCATTGTCTCCTCCTGCCCTCTTTCTAGTGGGATGGGTGATAAGACAAGATGCAAAACAGGAGTTCTAGCCTCCGGACCACGGAAACTATTCTAAAGGAAAAGATATTCAAGAGCTAGAAACCAAAACCACCCAATTCTGGCATCCTGAATCATTTCCCGTGAAATACGCTGCATGTATGGGTAGGAATTAAATCAGAAACATTTGATAACAGATTTTTATGGACATGGTAAAATAGAGGACTTTGGCTTTCTAGTTTACACATTTGTATTGCTTGAATTCCCTGTATTGCTTTTAGTCAGAAAGATTAAAAACAAAATAAATGCCTTTCAAGGGCAACAAACCAAACCTCCAATAAGTAACCTTTGCCCACCCAGGAAAGGGAAGGGTCCTCTCTACTTTCCTTCCACACGTCACAGGTCCCAGCTCTGAACCCCACCTCTCCCCCATTAACTTGCAGCTGTTTTAACACCAGTCCCAAAAGTTCCTAGAACAGGAGCTGCCTCAGTAAGAGGTTGTCTTGCATCACCAGGAATCTGAGGCCTACATGAACCCTGGAGGACTGCTGGTATGGGAAGACCATCCAGAATAACTTGAAATCTAAGATTTCTCTTCCTATTACAAGACTATCATTTGAACAATTCTGTAGGAACATCAGGCTTGCCCTCAGTTGCTCCCATAAAGGCTCCACAAGCTGAGTACATGTGGCTGTCCTGGGTACCTCTGCCACCTGTAGGCGGAAGGCTGATGGTGCAAGGCACTTTTTGTCTACTGAAAATAGCTTCCAACTCAGAGTTAGGTCTAGGCATTATCTCAAACAAACCTCACTACCCCAAAGGTTTGGCAAGGCAATTGTTGAGGAAAGACGCAAAAAGATGGACGTGAACATGCAGGAGGTAACTGGCCCACTGCTTGGGCTGTCACCACCGATGGCAACAAAGGCATGAGATGACCTTGACTTTCTACCAAAGCTTTAAACCAAAGGCAGTCTTCTTTTGCTCATCTGCATCCCCCTATCTTTTTTTTTGGGAAAATGCATTACCTATAAACTACAGTCATGTGTGCTACAACACAACTTTCCCAGGATCACTAGGTAATGTCTCTCAAAGCAATCCTCAACTTAATAGCACTCTCTCACAGCAGCTTTAAAACACCCTGACAAAAGCACCCTCTACCCCCATCACTCTGAAATGACTCATACTACCCTAGTGGCTTTAAGAAAAACCTTTCAAAGTATTCTAAGCCCACCTGCACTCTTGTTAGTTTCCTCAGCAGCTGTAGTTTCCCACTAAGCAGTCCTCCTGAGGACCAGAGGGAAGCTGCCTTCCCTTTCACTTGCACCCTATTCTCACTGGCTCTGTGGCATACAGGACAGCATCCTCCCACAAGCCTTGCCTTCAAGTTTCAGGATGCTGGCTACCTCTACCTCTGCTGGCAGTGATGGCTCTGTTGATGGACATGGATAGGAAAAGGACTTGAAACATCCCTCAACCACTCAGAACCACATGGGGTTTCACCAATGACCTTCAGACATAATCACGTTAACCCTTTTCCCCTGTCTTGAGAATACTTGCTGGCGGCACGTGTTGCTGCGTTTACCCCAAGATAATTCGCAGATTAGTCCTAACCTTACTCCCAAAATTTGCTATGAAATATCTTGCTTTTATTATTTTTGCATCGCTCTAGTATATCAATGGTCTTTGGAAACAAATGACATCATTCCATTTATAGCAGTTTTCAGTAGTTCGATCACCACAAGTGTCAAATCCTAGAAAACATAGCACTCCTACATATGGTGTTAAATAAACGCTGGCAGCAAGCTGCACTTTTTTCTAAACAGGAAAAGGGTTAAAAAATTATCCTTTAAGCCTATAATATGTAAGGTAGGCACATCTAGAATCATACCAAAGAATAAGTCTACATTTGAGATCACTGGTACAAAATTCATTTGAGAGGCACCTAAAGAATTGCTGCAGTTTACACAAGATCCATCTGGATCAGAGCGGGCACTCACATAGGCCACTCAGCAAGTAGGGGCAGGACTCAGAACACAATATCCCTGATGTCCCAACATACACCCAAATGCAGCAAGGCCCGAGTCAAGCCTTGAAACAAGCCAGAAGTCAGAACTCCTTGGATCAGGGGCAACCTGAGCACATTGAATTGCTCACCCCAACCACACACCTATGCTATTACAGTGCAGGAGTGACAGGTAAGCAAGACAGCAACATGGTTAGAACAGAGGAGTTACAACTGTGTTTAAGTTCACTTATTTCATGCACCATGCTCCTCAAATATGTAACATCAAAGGAGTAGAAGCTACTGTATCCAGCCATTTCAGTAAATTTTAGCTGCCTGTAACTGGCAGGGGAGGCAAGACTTCAATACTAGTTTAATATAAGAAAAAAAAAAGCAGAGTTTTCAACAAAATCAATGTTTTACAACCCTCATACCAGTTTCAACCAATTGTAATTAACTTCTGGAAAGATACTTTGAGACAGCGTAAAAAACATTTACTCATCACTTTTAGCTTCTGTTCTTATTTAATCAGCTGTAAGGGAAGATGTAAAATTTCTCAGGAGAGAAAACTTGGAACACTAAATGTTCAGTCATCGCCAAAGATGAGAGACATATCATTTCTGAGAACACATCATCACTGATGTTTAAAGCAGGTCAAAAATGCAAACCTGAATCAAATCAAAAGCAAACAAATCCAGATCTGGAGACCTAAAAAACTGGCCTGTAGTCTTCAAAAACATTAAGACTAAAATGGAGGTCAGAACTGGGGAGAGACAATGAAGCTCTTCACCGCTGCCAAAGATTAGCTGCAACTACATAGTCTTAGGTGCACTTGGCCTTGCTTTCCACAAAAAAAACACTCCATATGGTATCATGGTTTATCATTTTATTATATACTTTATAAAAAAGTCCAAACACGAACACCACCCCTTAGAGGGTATTCACATCTTTTCTAATGTATATCTGACTGCTTTCTAAAAGTATGTCATATCGATTTTATACCCTTAAAATACTTCTCAAATATTTATATCCCAACTACAAAAATGGAGCTGCAAAAGGTATATAAAGATAAATGATATTTTCTTGTTCTTGTTATAGTACAAACACTTAAGATGACTAAAGATCTGTGAGAGAAGGGGGGAAAAGTTACCTAATTAAGGAATGGAAAATCTATGTTACCTGTGACAAGTAGCTGAATTATTTATTGTAACTGGCACCTACCCTAAAATAACTGGTTTATAGGGGATGGGCACATCAAATAATGAAAACTACATGTGCCAGGCAAATTGCTTATACTTGTTTCCAGAAGGCACGTTTCCTGCACCCTTTTAATATCTAAAAACAAATTACAGGAGAACTGAATATTTAGATTCTGCCCACTTTGAGCTATTAAATGCAAAGGAAAAGATTAGTTATGTCCAAGTAGCATGTAATAGAAATATTTTTAAACCAACATGGTTAAGTGTTAAGATTTTTAGAAATCAAAATATTTATTAACACAATTTTAAACTAAAATCAAAGGTGATAAATCTTTTGTGGTAATGATTTAAGTGCAAGTAATCCTGGCTTTCTTTCACATTCGTGTCCTTCATTCAGAGAAAAGCCAAGTCAGTTGTTCTTGAACAAGTCAATGCAGCTCTGCAAGAGGGAGACATTGTTCTAGAAGAAAAATAAAAGTCAAGGTAGACCAATGAATTGCTCTAGAGTACAAGACTCCCTAACATATCTATAAGAATTAAACTTAAACCCACCCACCTAGCTTTCACAAGAGATTCTTCTTTAAATCATGACTGAACCATAACCTACAACCCCTTCACCCCATTTCATGTTGGTGAGTTCCTCTTAGCTTGGGAGTGCTGCATAGGAAAGGCTCAAATCTAAAGAGCTAGCAGTTGCTGCTCCAGCATCTCCAATCCCGCATCCAACCCCAGATTTGCTCCCAAAGCAATCATGCCAAATTCTGCTTATTGTGAATTAATCTAACTACTATATAAACAAGCTATTGTTTGAAGTTGAAGGCCTTAGAAAGACTGGATAAAAAGTTGCTAAAAACTAGTTGAGTGAGATCTTATTTTTATTTTTTCTTAATTATTTATTATTATTTATGCCTACAGCACCTGGTCTTCCTAGGTGGTCTCCCATCCAAGTACTACCAGGCCCAATCCTGCTTAGCTTCCAAAATCAGATGGAATCAGGCTTGTTCAGGGTGGCATGGCTGTAGACCATGGACCGTGGCTCCACTGGGGTGGGAACCTAGGGCCTTCTGCATGTAAAGCAGACGTGCTAACTGCTACACTATGGAACCACGTCCAGCTGAGTGAGATTTTAAGTGAGATTACAAATAATAAATATTTAAATAGGACTTTGCACAAATTGCTTTGAAAAAGTTCTCACTTTAAGGGAATTCAGAAAACTTAGCATTTATGGGTTATTATTTTTGTATATGTACTTTAAAACTGCAATTTAAAAGAACTTGGACTTAAGAGGCAAATGAATAAAGACATCTATGCTGTAGTCATAATAAAAGAATTAAAATACACACAAATATTCAGTCTTCCTGCTTTAACCAGTGCTGACTGGCCAGTAAAAGTTCCTTCTTCCAATGGCTCCCGGCTGGCCCATGGGCTAATCCAGTTTTACGGGACCAGATAGCCCTCTCGAGGGGGGCCCAATCTCACCTACATCCAAGAACCACGCAAAGAGCCATTCCCAGAATTTCTTAGTGAATGCAATCAGGCAGCGAAGAGTCTTAATATGCACCCAGCATTGACAACCATTTTCCTCCAAAAAAAATTTTTTTTTGCAACATTAAGCCAGACATTAAATACACCCAAGGAAGTTTTTTCCCCTTTTAAGCCAAAAAGGAATATCAGAAGACACTTAGCAAAACTAGAAATTTTTTTTTTTAAATGTTTTCCATGAAACTCTAGATAATTAAGAGCATATAATGGTATGATGGACGTGTTCACAAATTATTAGAACAGGTTCTTCAAAGTGTGGCTACAAGGACTTTGAGAAAGAAGCAGGGTAGTTGCAACAAGAATGCTTTTCTCAAAAGCAGTATTTCATCAAGAAATTGAGAATTTTTGGTTTGCAATGGACTAAATACTCCAACAAGTGGATCCCACCTTAACTACAGGGGATTAAAACTACAAAGCAAACCCATCTGTCTGATGACACTGAGAAAGTGAATTGGGAAATAACTTGGAAAAATAAAGTTGTTGGCTTAATCTGAATACTTACCCTAGCATGCTTTATTTCCAGTTCAGACATTTCAATAAGATTCTTTCTAAATGCTGCCACTCTCTTTCGTTTGAAATTGCTTAATTCTACAAGAGAAAGTTTACCAAGTTGAACAATTTTTGTCTTTAACTTCTGAACTTCATCCTTGCAAATAAATTATCTCCCAAGCTTTGATGTACCACAGTTTCTCACATTTTTGTCTTTAAATGAGGACCATCACCCAATCGCCAAACATCAAAATTCAGAGAATGGCTACTGACTTTGAGAATCTCTGATTAGTGGCCTCCCCCTTAACCTCTAGGTACCAATGTCTATGGAATGAGGGTTGGGAAAGTGGTGAGCTACACATACTTGAACCAATGGTTTTTTATTATGAATTATTTTTAAACTTTGAAAACCCTCCCTAGCTCAAGCTGGCACTTTAGGGTACTCAGGAGCAAACTTATCCTCTTGTATTATGTCTATATAGCGCTGTCCAACAGAAATATAATACAAGCAACCACATTAAAACCTCACACAAAAAATTTTATAGTGGTGTGTTAATGACAATACCTTGGGTATACGAGGCTAAAGAGGTCCTTCCCAGCTGTCAAGATAAGCTCACCTCCTTCCTCTATGGCCTACACACAGAACCAGGACTCAGCACTAACCCATCACCCATGCTGCCCACTACAGTGTTGTTTCACTATGCTCATTCAACTGATTCTAAACAGTTCAGCCACAAATCTTAACTGGGACCAAAGGCAAACAGGTTAAGACCTGTTAATCTTTGTATTCTTCAGAATACCACAGTTTTAAGTATCATATACTCAGGCTTACAATTTGAATAAAGAGAATCAAATCTAGCAACACAGGGACAAACCTCAGGCAATAAGGACAAGCCTAAATTGGCACTGTTTTAAAACTTTGTGGTTTTCTTTAATCCCCTCTAAAACTGTCAGAGCCACTAAACTCTGGTCTATATGAAAACTTAGGATTTCAACTCAGTAGCTCTGAAGTGTGTTCTTTTCCTTATAAATTTAAACTAGTTGTTAAAAAAAAAAAACGGCAGGAAATTTAAGAATAGGGCAGCAGGGAGGTTCCTTTAAAAGAATCCAAAAGATAGCCATGTGAGCGTGTCTGCATGCCATTTGCAAAGTTTTCATACAGAGCAGCTCTGTCTCTTAAGGCATTACAGTCTTGGATGGATATGAGCTAAGACAAAGGAGCACTCTTATTGTTCATTGCTATTATGAGGAGGGTTCCAGATATGCCCAGGTTTTGAAAACGCGGGGGAAAAAAAGTTTTAGAAAAAGTCTTAAACTGAAGTAGAGATTTCTCATGGGAACCTGAGTTTTAAGGGAGTGGGGAAGTATTTTGAGAATAAATAAAGTACAGAATCCCACTATCATTACGTTCACTCTGAAAGACACATTCTTCATTTTTTGCATGTTCCATGGCCCCTGAGAACTACAGGGCAGTGAGATCTCTTAAGGAAAAGACTACATATTACATTCATGTAAATGGTGCACCATCCCCTGGAAGAAATGGCAATTTCCAGGGCAGGAGAAAAAAATGTAAGATTAGCAGAGAACATCTAACTGCTCAAAAGAATGGGAGGTTATTTCAGCTTAAAGACACTCTCTACTGGATAAGTCTGGACAATGTGAGAACCAAAAAAATTTAGTACGGTAATAAATTTTAAAACTACTTTCAAAGACAGAAATCCATGACTCTAAGAAAGATACTAAATAAGAAAGTAAGAGAGAAAGATTTTTGCTTAAAGAACAATGCCAAGGGCTGATTTGGAAAGGGAATGCTAGAATTAAGGGAGGGGGAAAATCACCTTTCTGCAACCACCAGAGTAAATAAAGGTTGGCTCAGGCAAAAATTATCACCACAGACTACATTTAGGAAGGAAGTCTGATGAATAGGATATATGCACACAGTCTTAAATTGTCTCCCCACCAATTGCTAATTAATGGCATGGGAAAAAAATATTAACTACACAGTAGAAAAATCGAATAATACCTGATTGGGTAATCGAAATTAATATAAAACTTTGTCTATTCAGGAGAAGAGGAACAAAACATCCCCTCCGAGACCAGTCCCTAAGGACACATTATTTTATACAGTCTTCTGTTGGAAATGCTTAACTGGAACCTAATCACCAACCAAAACTGAGGAACATTCTATTTGTAAAGAGATTATGGTCTTCAAAATGGCAAATGTCATTTAAAAAAAAAAAAAAAAAGAGGCTCAGAAGAGTTAGTCTCCAAATTAAAGGAGACTTAAGAGCTATGAAATCTAAATGCAATCCTAGACTGGAGGACATCATTGAGAAATGACAAAATGAGAATACACAGTGTAGATAGTATTATGTCGTATCGAAGTTTACCAAAGTTGCTAACTATACTGTATGGAGATAAGAGAAATGCAAAACAAAGTTCTTAGGAATAAAAGGACCATGATATATAAAATCTGTGGTTAAAAAACAAAACAAAACAGTGTTTATAAAAAACATACATGTGGAATGGGAGCACGTGTGCCAAGTAACAAAGCAAAAGGGACAAAATGAACAGGTAGGTGACCCCAAGTAAACTATGTATGGGTGTTCTGCTATTTATGCATCATCTCTCTGTAAGTTTGAAATTACTTCCAAATTAAAAGGAAAAAGTAAGAAGTGGCCCTGCTCAACCTTCTTTTGCAGATTCAGAAAGATGTTCAAATTTCTGGCAGCATTCCTGCTGGTGTGCCTCAGCCAACTTGACATCTTTGCTTTTTAACCGGGCCTTATCCAACGCTTTGTTTGAATTCTCATAGTCAATGAGGGCTTTGGTGCGTCTGTATAAGAGATCCTGAGAAGAAAATTAACAGATATGACACCCTGAAAAATCTCGAGAAAACAAAACGGGAAGACTAAATATCTATCTAAACTACTCTGAAACATTCTTGTAACTCTATCCCTTCAAACCCTGCTTTAGGGATCTGTTCTGAGGATCTAATCTGAAATAGTCCCTGCAAACTTAGAGCAAAGTAGAAGTTTCCTCAGTACCTAAAATGGGAAGTTATGATGCATGTATGGCAGATACATGACGTCTAATTATGTCCTTTTGTGTATACTCAAAAAACTTTAGTGTTTAACACCAGCACTTAAATCCATTGTAAAGGTAGTCTATAAAGTGTGTGTAAAAAAAAAAAAAAAAAAAAATGTATAAGACTAAGGAAACATGCCAAAAGACAAAATAAAACTAAACATGGGGAAAATAATAACTTTCTACTTCCTGATGACATTTCCCTATTACATATTTTCCCTAATTTTATGTTGCCTAATTTGGTTAATTTTATATACAAATAATTTAAACATTTTTGTTCCGGGCAGTGTAGATAGTGAAGAATGCATGTTTCATTCCAAAAGGTCATTCTGCTTGCCATTTAGTCTTGTTTTTGTTAAGTAATGTTTTATGACTCAAAAGCTGCACTGACAACAGTAATTCAGCGAAAACTCGCAAATCCAAAACCCTTTCTGCCTCAGAAATAAAATAGCGCTTTTGGCATGTCTTCACTTACGTCCCACATCCAAATAATTCATAATCGCCCAAACTATTATTTGTCTACTCAGCACCACCTCTACTGCTCACAAGCAATAAAAACTAAGGAAACAATGCCACACAAAGCATGTCAATGTAAAAAGATTTCAATCTAAAATGGAATTGGAAGACATGAAATGAAGAATCTCATGCATGTGCCCCCTCAGAAGACTGAAACTTAAGAACTAGAAGGCTGATTTCCCGTAAATTCCTGATTTACAGAAGACCCAGAAGAATCTCCTGATCAATGTACATTTGCCAATAAACTTACTGGCTGGGACAAGCACCCTCAAGCCAATGAACTTTTACTTCTTAAACTCTGGCTAGACCTTCCCACTCTTTATACTCCCTTGCCCATAAATACAGCCTACTCCAAACTCTCAGTGGACTCATCTTTCAATTCACTGCAGCATGTGTTTTCCAAATCACAATTCCTTTCCTATTCCTCAAACTCAATTTAGGTCAACATCACTTACATAAATAATCCTGGCAAATTCCTAACTTCCTTATTTTTATCAAAAAGAATACATCTCTAATCATATCAGATCTCTTCTGGGTCATGGCAAGGTGGTCTTGCACTCCTCTGAGGACTCTTACCTTAGCAGCCTCTATATTAAGCATGTAGTATCGAAGGAGCTCTGTCAGCTTTAAATCTTCATCTGAGGAGACTCGACCTTCAACTTTCTATTAAAAAAATATATAAAAGTCACCATCATCTAAGCAGAAATCTACAGATTATATAAAATATTTAACAAAAACCAAGATAAAAATGCTTACCCTAAGTTTTTCAAATAGTTCAGCAACTTTCAATAGGTACCTGAAAATATACACATGATTTTGGTTTAAGGTCTTCAGTCATGTATGACTTATGGTCTTATCAATACCCTAAGACATGAATGGGTAAATTCAGGAGCCCTAGCCTTTGGTACTCTAGAATTAATGTATCAAAGTAGTGTTTTCATTACAGATGACCCAATCTAGTAAAGATGGTTATAATATTGAGCACATTTATAGTGCCACAGTCATGAGGCACTATTAGTGGTCAAAAGGATAATGTAATGACCCCAGTCAGATCTTGAGCTTTTTTTTATGTGAATTTTTCAGTTCTTCTATGACGGCAATTTGTGATGTGATTTCAGTTTTTCTATGACGGCAATGTGTGGTGCCCCTTCAGCCAAGACAGTTCTTATCCAATGCCAAAGTTATGTTAACCAAAGTTAGGCTCTAAGTAACCACACCACCATGTGTGTCCCAAAGGCATAAATATATAATATTTCATCTTGGTTCTGCCATTAGCCTGACTTCCATTTTTCAAATCAGAAATAAGACCACCTGTTATAGCAAGCCTAGGTGTTAAAATAAATACCATCTCACATCACAAACTGCCATCATAGAAAAACTGAAAACTTCACATAAAAAAAAGCTCGAGATCAGACTGGAGTCATTACATTATCCTTATGATCACTAATCAAATCTCTAAGTCAATTCAGGTAAAGTGAAAAGCACCACGTACAAGAGAACACAACATGGCAAACTTCAAAGACAACTCCACAATTAAAATAATCAACAAGAAACAAAGACATGTAATGCTTGACAAAAATAAAGGCTTTGACAAAAGCCACCATGTTTGGTACAGAAGTAGCAACTCACATCTTACACACCCTCTGATCATAGACATGTTTGGTACATGTCTATGATCAGAGGGTGTGTAAGATGTGAGTTGCTATCATCTACCCTTGATGAGCTTGTACTCAAGCAGAACTGAATGTGAGAAACTATCATCTACCCTTGATGAGCTTGTACTCAAGCAGAACTGAAACTATGCAGTCATTACTCATTATAACTCTAATTATACCACCTAGTTTTTGATTAGGGGATTAGGGGAAATGCTTTTCCAACAAAAACTTACTTTTTGATGACTGTGGGCTCTTCTAAAGCCAGGCTATGCAGGCAGGCTGCAGTGTGGATATAGTCATCTGCAACATCTGCAGAAATAAGAACAGCCCTTTTTATATCAACAGCTGGCATATCAGCAAAGTTAAGTGGCTACTGCGTAAATGGTATTTACTTTTATGAGATCTGGTCATTTTGTCAGCTTTTGCACACGAATCCTTGATCCTATTATAATAGTTAATGAGGAAATTCTTCTCTTGTTCAAAGAAGTCATCTACCTCCTAAAAGGGCAAGAAGAAAGACATTTAAGAAGCAAAATTTAAGACTATAAGTATATATTTTGTATTAGAAAAAATTACGGTAATAAGTTCAGATGTAAATTTAACCTCTATAGACCAGGGAAATACAAACCGACAAGATACCATTTCATACCTAAGACTAGCAAAATTCAAGTGCTGGCAGGAAATGTTAATAGAACAATTTTGAAGAGTCATTTAGCAATGCCCAGTAAAGCCCTGGTATCTAAAGATCTAGCAATGGTTCTGCCTGGTGGGTCGCTACCTAGTCTTGGATACCCATGTCCGTATGTGTGTGAAGACAGATGAGTTTGGTTGGTTCCAGACTGAGAAGCAATACTGACATCTGGTGGGCACCAGCCAGGAATACCAAATATCCTGCAATGCGTGGGTACAGAATAGCCCCACATACCTTAAACAGCATTAATGAGACAATTCAAGAGTTTCCAAATTTCTGACAAGGGCCTCTCTATTCAAGGTCCTTACTCAAGCCCTATGTGACAAAGTTAGATTCCAAATAGTAGCTGTTAAGGTAACTCACTTAAAAAGGGGGTGAGAGGGCTGAGGAATGCATAAATAAATCATACTTGTGAGGGTGAGAGACATATATATTAATTTGATTTTCTAGAACAGCACACTGTCCATCGATATGTAAGCCACATGTGCTATTTAAAATTTTTCTCATAGCCACATTATAAAAAAAATGGGTAAAATTACTTGTAATATTTTATTTAACTCAATATATCCAAAACAAAAACATCAGTAAGTTTTAAGTCTTTTTTTCATACGATGTCCTTGAAATCCAGCACGTAAATAAAATTAAAAACTTGGTTCCTTAGCTGTACCAGCTAACTACATGTCAAGTACTCAACTGTCACATGCATCCGGGGCTACCAAAATGGACCATCTAGCTCTGAAGAATGGCATGGTACTAATCTTGTAGCTTATTTTCTTTCTAAAAATAATTTAACCTCTCTCCTTACAAAAAGAAAGAAACTGAAGACAAATGTGGGAAGGCTCTTATTTCCTCTCCATGGAGAGAACAGGGTGTTTTGGGAAAATAAGTAGATGAAAATAACCAAAATTTGAAGAAATTACTGTATTTCTGAGAATACCATTTATTTTGAATATCTTCTCTGAAGAAATAAAAAGTCACCTATCCACATGATGTCAAATATTTTCTAAAGCAGCTAAAAGCCACTTACCTTAACTCCAGAAAATAGGACTTCATCAGCACTTTTCACCACACTTTTGAAAAAGCCACCAAACATCTCCTTGGTATTTTTCCGCCTAACACTTAGCTGAAGAAAAAGAATTCCAAAAGAATAGTTTATAGTACACATATTTTTAAGGTTCTTTTAAAGAAGTCTTAAATACATTCCAAGTAATAGCGTTTACTTGTATAGGCATGCACACATAAGATAAATATATACCTTAATTCCATCTTAATTACCAGATCGAAAGTGTCCAATAAACGACTAAACCTAAACACAGTGTGATTTAAGAGATATTTTGAAAAACTATCTAGACACCAAGTCTTAGTGGCTTTTAAATCCTTGGTAAAACTATTGTTCTGTTCTATGTTGTTTATTAAAACTTTACCAGTTAGAAGACACTGAGGAAATTTCCAAGCTAGGGCTTGCCTCATACATATAGTAACAGAACATGCTTTTAAAAAAAGCATACAAGCCTTCTTTCAATTAAAGGTAGCCAGGAAGAAAACAAATGTGAACTAACTGAAGTTCCTTCTAACAATTCCAAACTTAGGTGAAGGAGAAAACTGGCTTCTGAAAGGGAAAAAGGTCAAAATCTTTAAGTAGTCTTTTAAAAGATGTCACATAATGGATTTATGGGAGCGAAGCAACATCTAAAAAAAGGTTTCCACTGAACAGGCCCGATCTCATCTGATCTCGGAAGCTAAGCAGGGTCAGGCCTGGTTAGTACTTGGATAGGAGACCACCTACGAAGGCCAGGTGCTGTAGGAGTTTTAAAAAAAAGGGGGGGAATTGTAAGCTGACAAGGTCCTTGTAATCTGTGAGGTCAACCAAGGGTTGCCCTGTCTAAAAATAAATAAATAAGTAATAATAAAAAAAAGGTTTCCAGTGTGTTGGTAAGAAATTTAAAATTATAAGTCAAATTTTCAGAAAATATATCAGGTAAATTTTTTAAAGTACAGTCTTATACATTTTAACTGGATCTTGGAAATGGAATAAAAAAATGCCTTACATCCTGATCATATTCCAGGAAAACATGAAAGTTGCGATCTTTACTGAGAACAGGGTGAGAAGAGAGCCGCTGAAGAAAGACTTCATGGGATGATACAGTCTTCTTAAAGACAGCGAGATATTCACTGAAAGAAAAGCACACAAAACATTCAGTTGGCACCACTCAACTAGTGGCCACTACTGCTCCTAGTTTTCTTCACTGTTCTGCTTATGCCACTAAGCAAACTATCTGAAGTAGACCAAAACATTCTGGTATTACTTTATATCTAATTAGGTTATAAAGTGCCATTTGTAATCTGTGAAATGAGTAAACGAAGAGGGAAAGTGACATTTAACTGGGGTTGATGAAACAAGTCTGCAAATCCCAAAACTTACATGTAAATACTGCTGGTGTTTAGTAGTCACAGAACACTGGTTTCTTTAAAACAAAGAAAACCCTTTAATTCTGCAGCCATGTACACAGCATTGAGTTTTATAAGGCTCAGAATTACCAGAAATTATAAAGTTATCTCAACCTATACATTAAATATCACTCTAAACTTCCCAATGGTAGGAATTTAAGTCTGTTGTGTTCAGTGCTTTATGCTCAGAGCTGGTCATAACAGGCACTCGAGTGCGTGAATGATTCAGGACCTAAAGGTACTTGAGCACTGGCCTAGATAATATGGGCCTGGGGCAGAGAACTGCTGGAATAAGCAAGTGAATTCCAATACGCTGATGGTGGAAGAGGGGAGGGAACCAAGATAAAGTAGTACAAGGACAGTTTCATAGGAAACTTTAATGCAAACCTCTATGATACAGAATCAAGAACCCATTTTTGTTTGAATTAAATTACAATCAAATTAAAATATACTTCCCACGGACCTGGCCTTCTCAAACCATCAATGTGGTAGTTATTCAGAATGCGTCTTAGTAGCAGCATTCACAGCAATTTAGGTTCAACTGTATTTGCAGTAATCAAACTTCAGGGGAGAATGCTTTGAACATTATCAGCAGCCTAAAGAATTATTTACATGTAGACATATAAAAGTTTACTTCACTATGCCAGAGCAGCATTCCATAACAACTATATGGTCTACTACATAGAGGAAAACAACTAGTCTATCCAGTTAGTGGCCCCCAGGAAGTCAAGGTCTAAAGTTCACAAAGACTATGCTCTACACTCTGCAAAATATAGTTTTAGGAGGCAGCCATTAGTTGTCAGGTTCTTATTTCTGTACACATTACTACTTTTCTTCTCTAAAGATAGAGCCCCATCAAGAAGATCCACTTACGCTTCCAGTTCTTGCTTCATCTTGGCGAATTCTTCTTTGGTCATAGACCCTTCACCCTCTCCTAGTTTCTGCATCTTCTCTCGAGGGCCATCAAAGTCGGGCTTTGTAGGAGCAGGCGGAATCTGTAGCAGAGGCAAGTAATTTGAGAGCATTTTTCTGGCTGGGGCCTGTAGTTAACCTCTGTTTTTCTCTTAACCTTTTGGCCACTTAAAACAAGTATCATCCTCACAATTGGGCAGAGTGCAATCATTTGTTCAGTTTACCCATCACAGACAATTGGTAGAGTACAATAGTATTTATCCTGCTTCAATGTCAGTTTATATATTATAATCAAGGCTAAAATGAAGCTGATGAAGAATGATCAAGATTATAGTCTCTTAACTCAAAAAGGTATTTTTAATTCCAGAGGATAATCAAAAGATTCCAAGTGAAGAGAACATTCTTAAACACAAGGTTCATTGCTAATTTTAATTATTCGAACAGATTCTTCGGTTTGCCTGGAAGAACAAGCCACACTCAATTCTCCTTTAAAATCGGCTCAGTCTCTTCCTGCAGCTATGCATTAACTCTCAAGAGCTGAGCAGGACAACTGTCTCCCTTACTCTCTGAGCAGACTACATTTTTTTTGAGACATCTACTGCATACCATCACCAATACTGAGGTTTTCCTAAAAATCAATTCTACTTGATGTCTAAAGAAAATGTCAAAGAAACACCAAACCCAGAGGTAGGTAAGACAAATCATGAAACTGTATCTCTTATACTGTACAGAATGTAAGACTGTATGCTTCATTTCATTCATAGCTGCCAATACTATATAAAGTCACATATTTAGACTCTAACAGTAATAAGTAGCAAATACTCAGTTGGCAGATGAAATCAAGACTGTTTTCATAGTCCATCATTGTAGAGTGGGTAACAGTTTCTTTAAACAAAATGAAGAGCAAGATAGAAGAAATTGATTATTTGATTTTCCAAAATGCACTTACAATAAGCCCAGCGTAGTCTGCAGTTTCAGTAAGAGTGTCATGTAGCCATACGAAGTCTTCATGTTGCCTTGTAACAGAAAACTCTGGGCTCTGAAAAGTGGGCAGTGTGGTCTGTAAAGAAAGGAGACGTTAACTGATAACCATCACTTTTAGATAAAGTAGTTTCAGTTTCCTAGGCTGCACTATGGGAAAATCCTGCATAATGAACATCACAATGAGATCCAGTAAAGAATGAAAAGCAGCAATACATGATCTCCCCACACTGTAAAAAGTTATAACTAAGATTCAACATGTTCTTTAAGGAATTCTTTTCACAAAACCACACCTTTCAGGTCAACTCAGGCAGATACAATTATGTAGTCTTCACACTGCCTCTTGAGTAACTGAGGTATGCTAATCAAACCATCAAAGTATTAAGAAGAGGACCATGTGGGAGAGGGCCTTATAGATGACATTTGCTGTATTTAAACCTGTGCCTCAGTTTCCTCACCTGTAAACCAGGGATAATAAACCCCATCATAAGTTGTTATAAAAAAGAAAATTAAATCCATGTAAACCCTTCATGACAGTATCTGGCATTAAGACAAACATTCAATATGTTTTAACTAGGATGGAAATAAAAATGAAGCTGAAAATGTTCCTCAAAGGACTGATTCTAAGAAATTAAACTTTCTACATTTTCCTAATTGGCATATTGCTTTTGTCAAATTAAAAATTTGGAGAAGAGGTCCCTCTCACTCTCTGCCTCTGAGAGGAGACCAAGCTCTGTCTGTGGAGCGATACCCCCTTTCTCATAAACTTTCTTTTAAAAAAAAAAATTTGGTGAAGGAAAAAAGTCTTTTGAATCATAAGAAATAAGTGGGGCAAAGGCCAAGAACTTAGTAAACATGAAAAAAGCAAGCATTTCCCACACATGCAAATGAAAAACAAAAGTGAGGAGTTCAGCTGTGCAGGCAGGTGGCCCCACCTACATCATTTTGCCTGATTGCTTCCTCATGGAGCACAGTACAAGCCACACTTAATTAACATCAGCAAACCCACAGTCCTAAAGAGCTACACCATAGTGGAAAATACTGCAGCCAAGAGCATTTATCTCAGGCTCCCTACAAGAAAAAGGAAGTGCTCACTTAGTAGTGGTGCTATACTGCAAATAAATGGCAACCATTTTATTTCAGGAAGTCTCTTCTCACAGCCACCATGAGTAACAAGGATGCAACCTAGAGCTGTTTTTATTACTGGAGTCATTCTGTCACTTACCTTGGTGTGTACTGTGAACTTGACCTTATCTCTCTCACTGAGTGCATCAGGTATGTCGATCTGAAGCGAGGGATCAACATTCAGGTCCACAGATACAGATCTCAGCTGAAACACATATTTTTTGGCTATTAGTCTCAAAATCATTTAGTCCTAAAAAGTGTATTTCCAAAAACAGGAGCTGTAATTAAAAAGCAGTCTATACAAGATTATTTAGAACAAAGTCAGCTGAGATAAATCTAAGCTTATTTGAAACTGGAGAAATCTGCTCACAAATACATAGATGGGTCCCAAGTATTCCTGTGATCTGAACAAAGCAACTATGATTCTAATATCATGTGCATTACTTATGTCTACATGAAAAATACTTGAATTACTTAAACTAAGGCAGCTTGAATGAGACAGGATGAAATTAGAACTTCTTACAGAAATGCCAAACTACAAGGAACATTCAAGAGGCATAAACCAGACATACACATCATACATATATCTGAAAGGAGTTAGACACTAGGAAAATAGAGGCACAGTGAATAGTCTTGTGGTACAGGTTCCTGGGTGGAAAAGAAAAATTGGACTCAAGAGTCTATGTACATTTAGGGACTGTTTCAAAGAGAGTAGAAATCTAGACATGAGATTAACAGTAATAAAGGCCTTAATTAGCAGAATTCCACTGTAGTTTCTCATAAGGGACAAGTAAGTGTGAGCTCTGCCCTGGAAGCAAAAGTTAACAGATTTTGCAAGTTAGAAATTCAGAAAAAAATAACTCCATTTTTGCCAGTTTAAAAAGAATTTTTGAAGGAATCTATTAGAAAAAAAGTGGTTAAAATGGTTTTTGTATTAATTTAAAATGATAAATTCCCTGATTCTTAAAACAGACATGGTGATGGTCAATCTGAAGGCCTGACACAAGACAAGAAACTGTATCTCATGCCTTCCCTTTTAAACTGTAAGCTAGCACTAAAGTAAAGCTGTCTCTAATTATTGAACACAGGGAGAATCCCAAGAGAAGATCGGAGTCAAGAAGATGAATGAACAGGGAATACTTAGGTTATTTCTCCTTAAATTTCACTTCGTATTCTTCAAAATATAAAGTTCGAGACCAAGGACTGATGAACTTTTGAAACTAAAAAAATTGGTTCAGTAAGGTACAAAATGTTAAATATTCACTAAAAATGCATGAATTACTTTTCTGTATCTCAGAGCTGTCGGTATCTCCCTTTTTCCTTTTATGACTGCGAAAAAATTTAAATTGCAAAAACCAGAGTTAGCCCTGTAACAAGCACTTTCCTCTGTGAAACAGGCTTCCAGCTGTCACCAGATCTTGATTTTAACATCAGGTATTAGTAAGATCACAATATACTTAACAGTTCCTGACAGCTCAACCTAAATAGTTCTCCCAAATGAATTCTTGATGACTCCTATAAAAAACTTGCTTGTTTGGCTTAAATTTCCTGTGTCCATTTATGAGATCTCTACAAACAAAGATAAAGCTTCAAGGCCAGGAATACTTCATTTTATCATAACCATAACTCTAACTCTGACATATTTCTGATAAAAGCTTCCTTTCTTCTGCTAACTGACCACTGAGCAAATACAGAGTTCAAAAGGACCTCAAAAAACCCCTAAAATTTGACTGAAGAGAATACTGAATATCCCACCTATCACCTTATGTTTGTAGCTGCCTGAGTCAGTACAGGAATCAAGTGGGCAGGTGTAAAAGGAGACACAGACACTGGCAGAAAGATGGGACAGCCTACAGGACAAGTCTAAAGCACATTTCTCTGAGCTCAGCAACAATCGCCATGTTTCCTAAGAGTCCATTTCCTAAAGAAGTCACAAATCTTGGTTTCTAACCATTTCTCAATTTCTGAATATGCTGATAATTCCATTTTAGCTCACTACAAGCCAAAGAAAATGAGCATACACTCTGCACATGAACTAGCTTTGAAATGAGAGGTTGGAAGACCCAAGGGGTTTGTAATCTAGTAAATGGAGTTCATTTAAGCACCATAGTCAAGCTATGATGAACTTTACCAGCCCCTTTTTGTCCCACTGAACAATTATCTTCTGGTTTCACCTCTTTTCCTATATAGAGGTAATATCCCAGACTATTTACTGTTCACTATCTTCCTTTCTTGTCACCACAAAAATACTTTTTGGTATATTGTTTCTTGGTATAAGAATGTGATAAGAACACATATGACCCATACTGTAGCATATAATCCTCCAGACAATGAAGCACATAAATTATCAAAAAGTTAAAAGTTGTGAAATGTTTAAAACTGAGTCAGCACTGTATCCTCATTCCGGAATCATTAAGTGTAATTAACAGCTCAGCATTCCTTCTGCTTAGTCAACAAAACCAACACCCCACAACCCCATGCCACAGTACTTGCTAGATAAATCACCAGGATGAAGGTAAGAGGAGAGAACTGTACCCCTCCACATACTTTTCCCACTTACCCAACCTCCATCCCCTACCCTAAATAACCACCAAGAGTACTGCCTAACACTGCGAGTCTCTGACTCAAGCCACAGACGTCAAAATGCCTAGAACAGCTGTTTAAATCAGTAGGGCAAGACAGGCTTCAGAACAGTCATGTTAATTTTTTCCATTTCCCTCCCAGTTTCCCTTAGGTAACTTGTGAGAATCAAATTTAAAATATCTAGTCTCAAACAATGGAATGTAGGCTTTAAAATTGACTTTCTTTTGTAGATTGCTATAGAAACCATTGCATCACATACCCAAAGTTTCAGGTGGAGTTTCAGCTCCCCAATTTACTTCCCTACCAGATTAATCCTTATAGTAAGGATTACAACAATCTTTGTGACAAGAAAAAAGGTGAGATAAACAGCACTGTTTCATTTAGAAAGCAAATTTTTAGCTGTTTTAAGAACTCTAAATGCTTGGTAAGAGAACCTGAAAAGAAGAAAAGCTGATACAGAATCCCTGTACATTTTCTCACATGCTCATCAGCCTCTTAGCTAGGGCACATGGACAACTCTGCAGAGCTCTGAGCTGCTAAGGTCCACTTTTGGTCCAAATCTTCCTTACGACTCACTTTAGTACAAGACTTAACACCATCTGCAAAGCTCCCTCTTCAAAAGGTTTTATTTAATGCCTTACAGATGGCAAAGGGCACCTATGTAACTGGACGACACGGTAGACTAGATTCTAAAATTCAGAACCCACAAGGCAGAACAGAGCAGACACACACAGAAGATATAGTAAGTGTTGTTATGGTGACTACAGACTCCAGTTTACACTGATGCCATACAGCCAAAATAACAAGACACAATGGAAAAAAAAATTTCTAAAGTAACTCTGATCTGCTAGTTTAATAGTAATTTAAACCTAACCAGTTTTATATACAACGTAAGTAGAATATGCCAGCCCCTATTCTTAATGTGAATGTTGCAAAGAAACTACTACAAGAGAAAAAGACTACTTGTATATATACTTAAGTGATTTTCTGGTTTCTAGTCCTACCAAAGCAGAAGCAGCAATGTACTTATTAGCCAGCACATATTACATCAGTGTGTCTTCCCTTTAAACTGTTTCTTCTAAGGATTTTGCTTTGTTATTCTTCATCCACTGCCTAAGGAACTAAGACCCCTACCATGGACAAAGCCAATGTGACAAGTCATCCATGAATGGTCTGTTAGCAGTGTAGAGCCAAAAACAGAGGCAAGAAGTCCGCCTCCTAGACTGCATTTTCACTTTGATCACAGGAAGCAAGAAACGGCATATTTTAGCTAAAAATAAATGCATACTGTGCCTAGTCCATTACTCATTAGCGAGGAAATAAACCCCAAAAAGTTTTGCTACACACTAGATTTGCATTAATTTCTGAAAACTCACATGAGACATATTTATAAAACAACATTTATTACTGTTAGTATTTCAACTTATAGGAAAGAAGTGCTAAGAGAAATTCTAATGTCATATACTTCTCCAAATCCCTCTTTATGGTTCAAGCAGTAGTACTCAAATTATTTTCTTCCATCCTGGAGAAACTAAACCTATTTATCCATTCTGTCCCAGTTTTTCTTTGTGGCACTTATACACGAAAACTGAACTGACTATAAGCAATATATAAGCTTTGCTTTTAGGGGTATTTGTTTCTCATCTCTCACCTCCCTTCACCCTCAACTGATTCTTCCCATCCCATAATTCAGTCCTGCCAATATCTATCCGTCTTCAAGGACAAGAACCAAAACAAAAACTTTTTGAAGACTCCAGTCTACTAACATAGACGATAGTTACAGAAGTTAGCCATAAGCTTCCAAAACTAGATAAAGGGCTACAGCAAGTGATCAGATTTCCACCACTCATCTTGGTGAGATGGGACCCAGAAGGACCCATCCCTGCTGACACTAACCATTCTTACCCGTAGTCTACCAACACACAAGCTGTCCATGGTAGAACACCATAGACTGCAGGGCATTTGGAAGCTACATAGCCCCAAGTTCCTAGAACAGAAACTGAGGCTTGGAAGAAGATCAGTGCAGCATACTCAGCGAATGGATAAACTGAATCATCATTTCACAAGGCTGCAAAGCCCATGAACTGCCAACATGGAACCAGAAAGATCAGGCTGAATTATTTGCTTAAATAACATCCATTTCAAGAAACCCATCTAATTACTAGATACCTGGATTATTTTCAAACGAGTTCACAAAGTGAAAAGGTTAAATTATCTAAAGATACTCTAGCAAAGAAATTCTACTGGGAATTAACAGCTCTGCTACAGAGGAAACAGCTGGAACAAAAAAAAATTAACTTCTTCCATCTGAAGCTAAAGCCCTTCACCTACTATCCAGTCCCACCAAGGCTTCTTCCCCAAAGCTCCCTGGTATATCAAAAGTCCACAGGCCTCTGCTACAAACCTGACATGTTGAAGAGGATGTTTAATAACATTCACTGCCTGACCTTTATGGTCAAACCAAAATTAAATAGAAATAGGTTTGAGAATTAAAAAAATTTACCTTCATCAACAACAAAAATGATTCAACATGGAGAAATGAGCTTAAGTTTGTGTCATCTAAGTTTGATAAACAATTGCAGCATGAACAGAAAGCTGCCTGCTTCATGGTGAGATTTTCTTCTGCTTTGAGTCAGAGGTACCACACACTTCCCAGGTCATTTAAATGTAAATATTCTAATACTTCATTTTATCACTAACAACTTTGTCCTGCTCTTCAAAAAAGATCCAGTCAAAGCTGAAGTTGGCTTCTGCATTTGTACTATTTACACTGTCTAGAATGAAGGTGAGGGGTCTGCCTCTCAAAAACAAGTAAACCATAAACTCTCCAGGTAGAACATGCATACCACAGGTTAGTGTAAGTTGCTGTGCTGGGAAAATTACTTTTCTCTCCAGACCACTCAGCAGTGCCTCAAAAAGTTACACCAAATTTGTTTTAAAAAAAAGGGCAGGAGGGAAATGAGACAAGCCAAGGACCCAATATCTGAACTAAATAATAAGTTCAGTCTTTCCTAACTGCAACTTACACACTCCTGTGTATTTACAGTTTGCCTCTGGGGTATGAAACAGTTGACAAATTCCTCATACCTCTTCTCTTTTAGAAGGGCTAACCAGCTCTTAACTCAATGGCCAATCAGAAAATAATGGTGTTGGAAGTGAAAAAACTTTTTGGAAGCCTAGATCATAAACTTCTTGTAAAAACAAGTTTGACACATTCACGTGAGACAAGATGTCTTCCTGCAGCCATTTTCCTTCACGACTTCAAAAAGAAAAGGTAGAATTTACAATGCTTTGAAATACTTTGCTCAAAATAATTGGGCTCATTAAAAGGTTGTTTCCCTAAATACTACTTAACTTCACTGCATGTATCTTTCACCTACAAAACTATTCTTGCCTAATTTCTTCCAGCAAGGAGGCCTTGACAATAGAGCAAAATGTTCAAAAAGGAGTTTAAACCAAGTACTACCCGCAGTGTTTCTCAATGAGCTTCACTTCATTTCTAGCCCACAGTTTTGAATGCTGTAGCAACAGAGCCTTAGGTTTCTACTATCCGAAGTGGGCACTTAACTCCAATACAGTAAATACACAGTTGCTTCTTTCAAATCCTAAACTGCCCAGAACCCACTGAAGAAAATCACCTTTTGACAAAGGTTCCTCAACACGAGAGGCAGGGGAGAGGGGAGCTAACTTCGCCAAAGATAGTCAATGATATTTGTTTTATAAGTCACGTTATTTCTTTAGAATTTATCAATCGTAGATATAAAGACTTGAAACAAACAGGCACACTAAAGATTAGCCTCTGTAAAACAACCTGATCCACCCATATCACACCATTTTTAAAAGGTAAGTTTAATAAACCAGTGCTTCTCAACCAAGGAACACTTGACAATGTCTGCACGTATTTCTGACTGTCGCTACTGGATGAGAGCTACTGTCACCCAGTAGAGAGGCCAGTTATACTGCTAAACACCCTACAATGCATAGGACAATTTCCCACAACAAAAATCAAGCCCAAAATATCAACAGTGCTCAGGTTGAGAAACCCTGGTTTAAACTAAAGCTCTACATTAGATATTAGTCACTTAGTAGGTCTCACACCAAATGAGAATTTAGATGTTAGTACCTAGAAAATTTCATAATAGCTTCTCTTGGCCATTTCTTCCTATAGTCACCAAAAGAAAAAAGACCTCCTTGAAGTAGGATTCACAAATGGGGATCTTAAGACACTGCACAAGCTACTGATGCAGAGCTAAGGCTTGGACTGTTATGACTAAGTCCTAATTCCAGACACTTTGATTTCGCTGAAGGTGTTGGGATCTGTCTCCTTTCCCAAAATGCAGTTTAGGGGGGTTTTGCTAGTCCTCCACTGATAGGAAAAATATTTTGATCTTTACCTTTAGAAAAGTAGGGTTTTACCAAATCTAGCTCCTGCAAAAGTTAAAGTATTAACAACAATGGGCCCCATCTCAAAAACTGTCACTCTTGCCTGCCCCTTTTTCTCGGGTGTCTGGAGTTTTTAGTGGGTAGGGAGAAAATGGAGATTATGCAGAATCTTGTTCCCATAAAAATAAGTTATCCTGGCCTCCAATCATTTTGCACCTTCTAGGTTCTCCAGGCATTATTTGTTAGTTATTTAAATAGCTGTGCATCATGTTTAGGTTCCCACTCATAGATTAAATGTGTATTTTTCTATGGTGATAGTCTCATTCCCTCTAGTCTAGCAAACCTAAGGCAAATTGAGTGTGGGTTCTCCCAGGCTTTTTTTTTATGATTCTTAAATTGCTAATAGACTTAAGAAGTTGAGCACATAGGGAAAGCTCTGCAAGGACTAGGTGGTAGCCCTTCCCAGCCTAGTGCTGTTATAACGTGGCCTTAACTTCAGTAGTTGGTTGGTTATATAGTCTTTCTTCAGAGCCATTGCTTTTGTTGCTGCTCTTAGTTTTTTGTTGTCTGGTGTATAAGTTGTCTCTAGGGATATCTGACTCTCCACCAGCTTGGGTGGAAGAGTGCCCGACAATGTGTGTCAAGTTACTAGATATAGACCAATATTTCTTTTAGTCCTCAAAAATCACTTATATTCTTTATTTTATTAATGGGTTTAAATCCCATAAGCCCCTATTTGCATGGGGATTCCAAAGCCAAATGTAAAGTTTAAAATTAAAACATTTTCAGTAAAATATTTTAACAAAGCTGTATTATAGCAGGGGTCTCCAAACCCCCAGGGCCAGTCTGTGGCAAGCAAGCCAAGCTTCCTATTTGCAGCCAGTTCCCCAGCACTAGATCACCACCTCAGCACATCAGATCAGGCATTAGATTTTAGATTTTCATGGGAGCACAGGTCCCAGGTGCCAAAAATGTTGGGGACTGCCATTCTGCCCAAGATTTGGCCTCTTATTTCACACTTGTCCCAAACTCCCATTAGGTGAACAGTAAAAACTATTTCTACAATCCGCAGCGCAGGACCAATATTAGATTAGGAAGCAAAATGAAAACGTGTTAGGGTAATATTTTATTAATTTTTTTTTATTTCTGTAATTAAAAATCAGAAACTTTGTATAATCCTTTCCTGTAGCCACTATAACGAGGCAGGAAGCAGCCTTCATAACCCTCCAATTTTGCTAGATCAGAATGAAGTTATTTTAAATACCAGCTACCATATACTGTACTAATATGAATGCCTGTCGAAGCAGTAAAGTCCTTTTAAATAGCTGTCTAAAACAGACTCTGTATCAAAAATAAATAAATAAAGGTGCCTGTGGGGGAATCCAATTGCTATCAAAATTCCTATTCGGCACCTAAACTTCTAGAGAGGAACATTCTAGAAAGAATCGTAGTCTCAAGTTCCCACTTCCGGTGTTAGTAAAAATAATTTATTATTTCAACTTTCAAATAAAAATACGCAAACCAAGACCCGACCATCAGGCACAAAGTAGCATTTTAGTAACTAATACACCAATGATACCTTTGTTGTAATGATCCAGTCGCGCTGTGAGCTGTCTATTTACTAGATGAAAAATAGTCGATATAACTTTTAGGATGACTTCCAGGTTACTTAAATCTACAAGCACTTGTACTTTTATATTGATTTAGATTATTCTTCACTTTCCGTCAGAAAAAAATTTATGTTGATGATTCTGCACAAAAACTGATTCATACCAACGACTATGAATTGCAGAATTAACCCAAATGCAAAAGCGCAATAAGAGTGGGAGCCTGTCTCGAAAACTTTGACTATGGTAACCTGAATTTACTGCACTTTCTAGTCCTCAAGATTTAAGCGGTACAGGGATAATTTACATAAATGTCCAGGCTTTAAAAGTAACCGAGTTCAGTTCAAGAAGTATCTGAGCACCTACTAAGTTACAGAACTCCCTCAGTGGCGCATTAAAAGTTGTAAGGAACATAGCTCAGATTTCTGACTTGATGGAATTTCCCTAGTATTTGGGGCAAAGTTTTGAAGTAGGAGTTTGGAGGCAACAAAACCCAACTGTCGTTTGTTGCATGTTAAGTGGATTTCACGTTCCCTGTCCACTCCCCACGAAGCCAAAAGAAGTTTTAAAAACTTCCTACGTAAGAACACATTCCCGGGTCTCCAGAAAATCGCCACGGGCCCGCTCGATACGGGACACCCGGCCGCGCGCTAAAAGGAACGGTCCCGAGTCACTGGTTCTCTCCTCCCCGGGTCCGCAGGGAGCGCCCTGGCCAGCCTTTAGGGAGAACAGGCCATAGCGCGCTCGGGGTCTGGTGGTGCTTCCCGCGTGGGCGAGCCCCTCGATGCGAGCCCCGGGAGATACGGGAAGGAATGTGGGGCTTCGGAAGGTCGGCGAGGCCTCCCTTCCTGGAGCCTGAGAGCCGGGAGGGCCTCACCTTGCTGCGGTCCTCCTCCTGCTGTTGCAGCAACTCGGGAACTGCGGCCATGGCGACGCGGGCCTTGAGCGGGGGCCGCCTGACTGAGCGAGGAAAGAAGAGGCTGGGCTGCTGCCGCCTGGGTAGCTCTCAGGAGCGGCAGCGGCCCCGCCTCCGCTGGCCTCCCTGCCGGACGGCGGCAGGAGACCTCGGGACTCCGCCACCATCCCAGAAGCCCTGGGAAAAGCGAGCGGAGCGCCACGTGCTCCCCCAGTGCCGCCTCCCCCGTACCAGCTGCCGTCCATCTTGGAGCCGGGCAAGGGAGCTACGCAGAGCCTACCCTTGGTTCGGGCCACGCGGAAACCGCTGACCGCAGGGGTGATACAGGAACGTGGAGACAGAGACACTCTACGACCGCGACGCGTCTCAAGAAAGGTCGCGCTCGACTGCGGGGAAACTTATTACTTAGCCAGGGTCCAAGATGGCGACGAGCTGTGACGTAAACAAGATCTCGTGAGAGAGAAAGGGCGCGATTTGGAGGGCCCGCGCTTTTGCCTGAGGGGAGGGACTCTCCACGAATGGCGTGAGCGTCTATGGAGGTGAATTAGGGGCTAGGGGCGGGCGTGAGTGCCGCAGTGCATGCTGAGACCGCCGTACCTTGGGTGAGGCCTAACTCGAGACCCAAGCGCAGGACGGATGAAAATACTCGTGCGCAGAGGTTGTTCACGCTCTGAGAGTTAAACAAAAGGTGGTGGCCTCTGAGGTACCGACCCCTGCCCTGGGTTAGGCTTCTTTTTAAGCCGTCTCTTCCCTAATCCTGACTTCACCCGAGGCGCCACAGCCAATCCTGGCCCCACCAGGGTTCCACACCTACAGCAGAGTGGGAGGCTGCCTTTTTGGGGATCACGATGGTGTGCTCTGCTGACCGCCGCTTACCAGCTTGGACCTTACATGACCCTTCAGAAGCTCGAGTTCCATGTCTATAAAATGGGTCGCAATAGGACCCACCTTAGTGTGAGGGATAAAGAAATCTCATAGACTACTTAGCAAAGAACCTGGTATTTAAGGATCCGCGGTGAATTATTATAGGATACAGGTTCTAGGGTTTTTCTGTTTCATCTTCCTGGGCGTCATATTTCTTCAGATTGAACATTGAGGATGTCTTGCTCCAAGGTGTCTGCTATTTTGCATTTTAATAAGTGCTGATCCTTCTGGTTTTGATGAGAGTCTGTCTTTGGAAATAGAGTTGTCCAAATATGTTGCAAAAACTTATAGAATACGCTTTTAATGTGCAATATTATACTAATGAAATTTACACTTAGGTAGTTAAATATTTAACATATTTGGTACCTAACACCACTTTTCTCTTTAATAGGAATGCAAAAATTAAAAAGGCCCTCGGCATTGCAAGGTGAAGTGAAAAGAAAAATCTAAGATGAAGGCGTTTCAGATCATCTGCAGACAGCTTAGAAGTTCAAAGGGGTTCTCTGTAGAACCAGCCCTCCGTGTCGGTTTCTTCACTTCCTCTTATTCATGTGGCCGGAAGAAAAAAATGAACCCTTATGAAGAAGTGAACCAAGAAAAGTACTCTAATTTAGTACAGTCTGTCTTGTCATTCAGAGGCCATGCTCAGACTCCAGAATCATTATTCGAGGAAGATACTTTACTCTATGGACCTGTGAGTAAGTGTAAACCCCCAAAGCAAGATGAGGAAGCAGGGGTTCCAGGAAACTGGTTTCCTCTCTTCAATCCAGAGAAATGCTTAAAACCAAATGCAACAAGTGATGCTACAATTCCTTTGAAAATCCCTTTGCAAAAGAATAAGATAACAAGTGTGACCCGTGTGCTTCAGCAGACCATGACATCAGAACAGCTTTTCTATTTGGAAAGATGGAAACAGCGGATGATTCTGGAACTGGGAGAGGATGGCTTTGCAGAATATACTTCAAGTAACTTTCTCAGTTCTAGTTTTGTATTGTTACTATGTTTTCTAGAATATAGAGCACTTGTGTCATTCTTTTGAGATTTTTGACCCTTAACTAGTGAACTACTTTCAAATAATAATTAGCTCTAAGTATCACTTTGTGTTTTAACTCACTTAATCCTCATGACAACCCTATAAGCCATAGGGACTATTGTTCCCATTTCACAAATGAAACTGAAGCACAGAGATAAGTATTTTGACCAAATGATGTATAAAATTCATTTATTTTATAAGCTAAAAACTTAAGTATTAGCATTGCCTGTTTTCTTTGATTATGGGGTTAATTACCTAATAATGGAATTTTAGTTGTTTGCTAGGCATTCTGTTCAGAATCCATTAAATACCCCCTTTTCTACTTACCAGTGTAGACTGACTCATAAACAATAAGCCAGAACACATGATCTGTATTTAGATCTTGGTAAATTGAGATAATCAGATGCTCTTGATTAGGATCTGAGAATAAACTTTAGCCTTCAACTCCTAATTTACTAAATTCTTAGACAAGTGAGAAAAATAAGTTCCTTGAAACAGATTCCATTGAAAAGCAAGATAAAAAGAACAATGGCACAGGTGAATTATCTGGTCCCCATCAGGATTATGTAATTGTCTTTTGTTAAAGATGAGGTTTACATTGAGCATTCCTTAGCCCATGCTTCCCAGAGAGCAGTAAGTGGTACCCAAGCACTTTTATTTTTAAGTGAATATTCTGACTTGATGCTATCTGTAGTAAATCTTGAATCTTATAAAATTCGTTTTGACAAATTGAGTCGTTTTTGATGTTCTGAGACTTACAGTCTGAGGTATCCTATAATCTAGATTCCTGTGTTTATGCCTCCTGTATGTGAAGAACCTAGCCAGAGAGGTCAAGTATATAGTTGATAAAGCAGTTTTTCCTGTTTTTAACATCTTTGTGTTCTACTTCATTAAGCTAATCTGTACATGAATAGTACACTTCTTTTCCCTAGGTTTTAATTTCATCAGTCTTAAATTTCTTATAGGCCTTTCTTGTGCTGTCATTAAGTCCATTTGAGCCAAGTAAATTTGGAATAGAATAACTTACTCAGTTGAATTTAATTTAACTCCCCAAGTAATTTCCTGGAAGCTATCCATTTTTTGCCAGTGGTAGAACTGACCTTTCAAAATCTTTGCAAAAAATACCTGACAAACGTAATATGGTTTGATATTACCTCATTAGATAAGATTTTTTGGTTGTAAAAAGAAGTGTAAACAAAAGTGCAATTTCCTAAATTTCTAATGATTAGCACTTATAAACTGGATACTTAAATTCACAGTACCATAAATTAAGTCTGGTCCAGTAGCCCCCAGATCTTCAATTCTAATTTGGCCTAATTCAATTAGAAATACTTTATTTTAATCCATTTTATTGTTTAGGCTATTTTAGTCCCTTTGGTTTTCAAAGTGTATTAGGTTTCATAAGAGGCTAAAATGTGGTATCTCAAGGGTTGTCACTTAAAGATAAATTTTGCGTTATTTCTATTTTATTACTCAGTTTTTTTAAGAGTATTTGTTTTTAAGTACTAGTTTGGTATTTTTTTTGTTTTTCTTCTCCCCCAATTTTCTTTTCAGAGATATTTTTACAAGGGAAACGGTTCCATGAAGACTTGGAAAGTATACTTTCTCCCCAAGAGAACTTAAAAGAGAGAGATGAAAATCTCGAATCTGGCTACATCAAAAGTGTCCAGCATATTCTGAAAGATGTCAATGGAGTTCGAGCTCTTGAGAGCGCTGTTCAGCATAAAACCTTAAAGTATGGAGGTCTACTGGACTGTGTGGCTGAGTATCAGTAAGTATTAAATGGTTTCCATCAAAGTGTGGTGATGATAAATGCAGAGTGGGACAGATGGTGCCAGCCAGACACTATTTCCTCTTAACCTCCTGCTTCAAGGTGCAGCCTCTGTAAGATCAAAACCTACGTGATAGGTAAAAGAATTGGGTATGGGGCAGGAGATGGGGTGGATACAGAGGGAAGAGCTGCACTATCCAGGTAAATCTGTGTTCCAAAATCAAAGTGTTTGGTGGACGAAACGTATAACTTTTCAATATCCCTAGGACGGTCTTTTTTCCAGCATGTACCAGCAAGGTACCAACCATAAGATTCAATTTGACTCCTACATTTTCTGTCCTGTTTCCCTAAAAATAGCATCTTGATCTGTTAGTCTTGAAAATCAACTCTTTTTCTTGGCTCCCAGGTAGTATTTGACATGGATAGGAGCTTCCTGTGGTTTTTAAATTGCTCCTCTTACTATTTCCCATTTACTCCAGATTCCAAGGGTAGATATAACCTGCAGGTACATTTGTTCCAAAAAACGTATGTGAGTAATACAACAGGGTAGGAGAAAAAAAATTTGTGAGTGTAACCCTTCGAACTCGTTAATATTTTTAAAAAATTGGCATTTCTTATTCTGGAAACTGTTTAGGCCACACAGTAGTTTTGTGCCATGATTGCCTCATATCTGAGAAGAGACTTGTGTGCCTAGAAATTTAATAGGCTATTTTTGGCTGCCCTTTCTATTAACCAGCGGAGCCATACAATCAAAGGCCTATAAGAAATTTCTGACACCAAGCACTTCTCATAGAGATTAAAAAATATGTCCACAATACTACTGTTTGTTCTTTGCTCTTGATGTAAAGAGCATCAACGTTGAAAATATGAACATTGAACATTTTTTAAACTAAGGTTTTAGAAATTTTAGAAAAATTTTTTTAAGCAAGGCAACCTTTGGTTGACTTCACAGATTGCAAGAACCTTGTCATCTTACAATCCCTTATTTTTTATTTTTATTTTTCACACCTACAACATCTGGTCTTTCTAGATGGTCTCCCATCCAAGTACTAACCAGGCCCAACCCTGCTTAGCTTCCAAGATTAGACAGGATCGGGTTTGTTCAGGGTGGCATGGCTGTAGACTAAAAAGAAATTTTGATAGGTAATTTATGCACCTGAAACTAATGTAATATTGTATGTCAGCTATAAATGAAGAATTAAAACACAGTCTCCCACCCTGCTCTTTTTTCTCATGCTTTTAAATGTGGTAAAATATACATAAAATTGACCATTTTTAAGTGTACAGTTCAGTGGTATTAAATACATTCATAATGTGCAACCATCACCACCACTTATCTCTAGGACACTTTTCATCTGATAAAACTAAAATTATATACCCATTAAATGATAACGTCCCACCTATTTTCAGCCCCTGGCAACCACCATTCTACTTTCTGTCTGTGAATTTGACTACTCTTAAGTACCTTATATAAGTGAAATCGTATAGTAATTGTCTTTTTCTGACTAGCTGTTTCATTCAGCATAATGTCCTCAGGGTTCATCTGTGTTGCAGCATCTGTCAGAATTTCCTTTTTCAGGCTGATTAATATTTCATTGTATGTATGTACCACATTTCGCTTGTCTAGTTATCAGTGGACACTTGGGTTGCTTTCAGGTTTTAGCTATTATGAATAATACTCTTATAAACATGGGTATACAAATCTCTTCAAGACCGTGCTTTTAAATTTTTTGGATATATGCCAGAAGTAGAATTGCTGAATCATATGGTAATTCTATCTTTAATATTTTGAGGAACTGCCATACCATGTTCTACAGAGGCTATGCCATTTTATATTCCCAACAGTGCACAAGAGTTCCAATTTTTCCACATTCTCTCTAAGACTTGTTATTTTTTGTTTTTGTTTTTGATAGTAGCCATCTTAGCGAGTATGAAGTGGTATCTCGTTGTAGATTTGATTTCCATTTCCGTAATGATTGAACATCATTTCATGTGCTGATTGGCTATTTGTATATCTTCTGTACAGGAATGTCTGTTTGGTTCCTTTGCCCATTTTTTAAGTTTATTGGTTTTTTGTTGTTGAGGTTTAACAGTTCTTTATATATTTTGGGTATTAATCCTTTATCAGATACATGACTTGAAATACTTTTCCCCATTCTGTCGATTGCTTTTTTACTCTACTGTTAGTATCTTTTGATGCACAATTTTTAAAAATTTTTGTCTAATCCACTTTGTGTATGATTTCTTTTGTGGCCTGTATCCTTGTTGTCATATCTAATAAATTATTGTCAAATTCAATGTCATTAAGCTTTGACCCCGTTTTAATTCTTATATTTAGATCACGGATCCATTTTGCGTTAATTTTTGCATGTGATGTTAGGTAGTTCAGCTTCATTCTTTGCATGTAGGTATCCAGTTTTCCCAACACCCTTTGTTGAAAAGACTGATTGAATGTGTTTGGCACCCTTGTCAGAAATCATGTGACCATATAGATAAGAGTTTATTTCTGAGTTCTCTGTTGTATTCCATTGATCTATATGTCTGTCCTTTGGCCAGTACCACACTAATTATTGTAGCTTTGTAGTAAGTTTTGAAATCAAGTGTGAATCTTCCAGCTTTGTTCCTTTTCAAGATTCTTTTGGCTATTTGGAGTCCCTTGAGATTTCATATGGATTTTACTATTTTTGCAAAAACTGTCACTAGGATTTTTATAGACATTGCATTAAATTTATAGATTGTTTTCTGTATTTTGAACACCTTAGTAATATTAAACTTTCCAATCCATGAACATGAAATATGTTTCCATTTCCATTTGTTTACTTTAATTTCTTTGAGCAATGATTCGTAGTTTTCATTATATGTCTTTCACTTCATTGGTTAAGTTAATGAACAAGTGTTTTATTCATTATGATGCTATTATAAATGAAATTGTTTTGTAATTTCCTTTTCAGATTATTCCTTGTATATAGAAATGCAATTGATGTTTGTGTGTTGACTTTGTATCTGGCTACTTTGCTGAATTTATTCTGCCAGGTTTTTTTTTTTGTGGACGCTTTGAGGTTTTGACCCAAAAGATTATATCCTCTGTGCACAGAGATAATTTTACTTTTTCCTTTCCAATTTGCATGCTTTTTATTTCTGTGTTGCTTGGTCATTCTGGCTAGAACATCCAGTACTTTGTTGAATAGAGTGGTGAAAACAGATAGACTTGCCTTGTTCCTTATCTTACAGGAAAACCTTTCATTCTTTCATTATTGAGTATGATGTTTGCTGTGGGTTTTTCATATGTGGCTTTTATGTTGATGTAGCTTCTTTCTATTCCTAGTTTGTTAGGTGTTTTTATCATAAAGGATATTTAATTTTCAAACACTTTTTCCATATCAATTGAGATAATTTTGTGGTTTTCTTCGTTCTGTTAGTGAGGTATATTACATTGATTGATTTTTGTATGTTGGATCATCATTGCATTCAAGGAATAAATCTCGCTTGGTCATGGTGTATAATCTTTTTATTATGCTGCTGAATTTGGTTTATTAGTATTTTGAGGATTTTGATATCAGCGTTCATTGATCTGTAGTTCTCTTACAGTGTCTTTGGCTTTAGTATCATGGTAATGCTGGATTCTTGAATGAGTTACAAAGAGTTCATTACTTTTCAATTTTTTTTTAAAGTTTTAGAAGGATTGGTATTTTTCTTTAAACATTTGGTAGAATTTACCAGTAAAGATATCAGGTCCAAGGCTTTTATTTGCCAGAAAATTTTTGATTACTCATTCAGTCTTCTTACTAATTACGGATCTACTCACATATTTTATTTACTCATGATTTAGTCCTTGTAGGTTTTTGTTTCTAAGAATTTGTCTGTTTCATCTAGGCTATCCAACTTTTTGGCATTCAGTTTTTCATAATAATCTCTTATGCTTTTCATTTCTATAGTAATGTCCCTAATTTTATTTCTCATTTTTGTAATTTGAGTCTTTTCTTTTTTTTCTAAGTCCATCTAGTTAAAAGGTTTTTCAATTTTGTTGATCTGTTCAAAGAACCAACTTTTGGTTTCATTGATTTTTTTTTTTTCTCTATTCTTTTCCTGTTCCCTATTTTGTTTATCTCTCGGTTCATACTTTTTTATTTCCTTCTTTCTGAAAACTTTAGGTTTGCTTCTTAATTTTTTAGTTCCTTAAGTTATAAGGTTAGGTTGTCGATTTGATTCTTTCTTCCTGTTCCCTATTTTGTTTATCTCTCGGCTCATACCTTTTTTATTTCCTTCTTTCTGAAAACTTTAGGTTTGCTTCTTAATTTTTTAGTTCCTTAAGTTATAAGGTTAGGTTGTTGATTTGATTCTTCATTGCTTTTTAATGTAAGCATATTTTTTTTAATATAAGCATTTTTATAGCTATAATTTTCCTCTTCACACTTTTTACTGTGTCCCATAAATTTTGGTTTCATTTTCATTTGTATTTAATTGTTTTCTAATTTCCTTTGTGATTTCTTCTTTGGTTAAGAATGTGTTGTTTAATTTCTATAATTTTGTGGTTTTCTAGTTTTACTTCTGTTATTGATTTCTAACTTTATCCCATTGTGGTCAGAGAAGATACTTTGTATGATATCTATCTTTTTAAATAAATCTAGACTTATTTTTAAATAAATCTAGACTTATTTTTAAATAAATCTAAACTTATGGTTTGTCCTGGAAAATGTCCCACGTACACTTGAGAAGATTTGTATTCTGTTGCTGGGTAGAGTGTTCTGTATGTCCATTAGATATAGTTGGTTTATTGTGTTATTTTAAGTCTTCTATTTCCTTATCTTCTGTCTGGTTTAAAATAGGGTATTGAAGTCTCCAACTATTATTGTAGAACTGTATTTCTCCCTTCAATTTTGTCATATATTTTGCCAGTCTGTTATAAGGTACATATATGCTTATAATTGTTATACCTTCTTTATTAACATATATTGTGTTTCTTTGTCTCTTGTTGCCTTTTTAATTTAAAGTCTTCTGTCAGCTCTTGCTCTCTTTTGGTTACTATTTGCATGGGATATCTTTTTCTATCCTTTCACTTTCAGTGTATTTGCATCTTTGGATATATAGTGAGTCTCTTGTAGACAGCATATAATTGGATCATTGTTTTTATCTATTCTGTCAATCTTTGTCTTTTGATTTGAATGTTTAATCTATTTACATTTAAAATGATTGCTGATAAGGAGAGACTTAGGTCATTTCGCTGTTTGTTTTCTGTGTCTTGTTTCTTATTTCCTGCATTGACTGTCTTTTGTTCACCTTTTTGTGGTGAAATGTTTTAATTCCTTCCTTATTTCCTTTTGTGTATATTCTGTAGTTGTTCTTTCGATTACCATGAGGATTACATTTAACATCCTAGTTAAAATATTCTAATTTGAATTTTATACCATCTTAATGTTAATAACATACTAAAACTGCTCCTTTAACAGCTTTGTCCCCATCCCTTTCAGTCATTGCTACACAAAATTAGGTCTTTATACATTGTGTGCCCCAAAACATAAGGTAATATTTTTTAGATGCATTAATCTTTTAAATTATGTAAAAAACAAAATGTGGAGTCACAAACAATAGTTAAAATAAAACTAGCTTTTAGATTAACAGTTTTTTTTAAAAAATACTACTCCTGTAAGTCATGTAGAAAACAAAAAATGGAGTTACAAACTATTATTACAGTACTAGCTTTTATAATTGCCCGTGTATTTACCTTTATTGAGATCTTTAAGCATCTTTAAGACTCAAAAAAAAAAAGTCTTTGGTAGATCTACCATCACATCTTTTTCAAAGATAGTTTCTGTTGATTTATTTTTACTTTTGAATGGGCCATATTTTGCTGTTTTCTTTGTATGCCTTGTGATTTGTTGTTAAAAACTGTACTTTGAATTTAATATTGTGGTAACTGGAAATCAAATTCTCCCCCTGCCCCAAGGTTTTCTGGGTTTTGTTTATTTGGGGGTTTATTATTGTTGTATGCTACCTCTGTGCCAACCATCAACCTGAGGCGTAAACTTAAGGTCTTCTCAGGTCTCTTATGAGCCTGTGCCTTTCCCTGGACTTGCACAATCACTTTCTAGTTTCCCCCATATATGCAGTTGTATTTGGATGTCATAGTCTAGCTCTGACTTCCAGAAGGGAAAAAAGAGAAAATGAAGGGGTGGGGGGAGTGCCAGCCCTTTAAATCCCTGGAAATCACTTCATCTGGAGGAAGAGGAGCTTACAACAGTAGGGGGAGGTACAACAACAATGGCCACCCTCTTCTTTGTCTGTATGTGTGTGGTTAGAAACATCAATCAGCGATGAGACACAGATCCCTGATACTTGGAGGACATGGTCCTTTTTGTCCACTCTGACTCATACAAGCTATATACAAGCTGTTCCAGGAACATATGCACAGCTGCCTGCCCCATGAACGAAGAGCGGGGATGGGTGGCTTCTATTGTGCTAAGAGCTGAAATTGACAAAAATTAACCACGGTTTACCATCGAAGTCTTCAGCAGACTCTATACTTTCATAATAGTTATATCATTCTGCCATCGCAGTTGTTGTTTAAGTGGGTGGACAGAGTCCTTGGTGCCATCTTCCTAGAATCCTCCACCCCCATTCCGTTTTCAACCTCTGTTTAAAAAGTTATTGTGATTCTGAGATTTTATGATAACATGTACAATCATTTGTCCCCACCCCCACTTACTAACAAAAAATGCTAAACCCTGCTATTTTTCACTTGAAAATGTTTTAGAGATCTTTCTTTATTAGCTTATATAGATCTGCAGCATTCTTTTCTGTTTTAATAATTTTCTACTATTCATAACAGCTTATTAATGCTTTGTCACATTCGCTTTCAATTTTTTTAAAAGAAATATAATATTACAAATTAAGCTCATGTCATCTTTAACCACCTCTTCTCTCACAATCCCCTGGCCCAGGATAGTCACTGTTGTAAGTTTGGTGCTGTGCCCTTCTGGTCTGCTTTTTATACTACTTAACACACAGCACACTTCCAGTCTACTTTCTGCACTCATACATATGTGCACATACACTCATAATGCTATGTATAATCCACAAATGCAACACACTGTGTCTTGTAACATAACTGTGACAGTCACAATATATAGAAATCTCTAGATCACAAATCTCTAGTATCACAGAGCTTGTAAGATATTGGGTTCTGGAGACTGCATGGCTTTTCATCTTAACCTTAGGCTAGTTGCTTAGCCTCTCTGTACCTCAGTTTGTTCATCTGTTAAATAAAGCAAATAATAGTACCTACCTCTTAGGGTTGTTATAAAAATTAAATGAGATGTTCCCTGTACAGTACTTAAAATGCACACTATCTACTCAGTAAATATCAGCATTATTATTTTGATCCTGTTCTCTCCTTTTACTGCTGTTTGGTATTCCATTGTACGAATGAACCATATCCATTTCCCTATTGGGAACATTCAAGTTATTTCTGGTTTTTCAGATTACAAACTATAGCAAATGAATGTGTCTCCTTGTATTCTGTTACAAGAGTTTCTCTAGACAGATACACAAGTTCATTTGTTTGGTTGGTTTGGTGGGTGATGCATACAGTTTGGGTAAATTCAGTTGATCTGAAGTAGGCCTGAACATGAGTACTCCTTAAGTTTTCCGGGCACTGTAACTTCTACCCAGAATATCAAACCATTACTCTCCTCTAGTCTATAGCTAAAGAGGAAATTGCTGTGTGAAAGGGTTTGTATATTTTAAGTTATCACATATATGAGTGTGCTTATTTGTGCACACCTTAAATAACAATGTTAATAATTTTGATAACACCGTTTCTTATCATTTCAATCTGCATTTCACTTAAAGTAGGCCATGCATCTTTGTTTAAGAGCTATTTATAGATTGTCTTATTGCAATTTTAATTTGGATTTACACTACTAAATTTTTTTCCACAGTATTTAAAGTTCTACAAATAGAGGCCGGACAATGGGCTTGCTGTTGCCCTTGGTTATGGGGTCGTTGTTGGCACCCAGACCACAGCATTCATGACGAACTTAATTCAGATTGTACGTGACCACTGGGTACATGTACTTGTCCCTATGAGATTTGTCTTTGGATGTTATCTAGATGGAAAGAATGATGAAAAGCTAACTTCCCTCTGAGACAAGAGTTATTTAAAAGGGAATTGAAACCACCATGAAGAAATCACCTAGAAGTAAAAGCTGTGATTGAATTACAGAATGTTCACATTTTTAAAATTATGAGAGAAATAAAAACACATTATATAATTTGGAAAAAAAAAAAATAGTTCCACAAATAGAAACAGTGATCCATGGCAGAAATCTTTATTTTTAGGGTATTTTGATTTATTCAAAAAAGAAAACTGGGAATGGCAGCTATATTTCAATGTCTTAATATGAAAAAAAAATGTAAAATATCCCACTAATAACTTTTTTATTATATGTTGAAATAATATGTTGGGTTCAATAAAATATTAAAATTTTACCTGTTTCTTTTTTTTCTTTTTTAATGTAGCTGAAGAACATTTAAGATGATGTGTATCTCACATTTTATTTTAATTTTAGACAGCACTACTATAGACTGATTTTATAAATACCATGCATAAGTTGTAACTGTAGAGCTATAGTGACAGGTAACATACACAATATATTGTACAAAATCTCCCTATAGACTGCCAGTCTTGAAGTTGAAATTATGAAAGGCAAATTGAACAGATAGAGCCCTTTGAGGGTCACCAGTTATTAGTCCATTCATCCACTCTATGTTCCTTTTGACTTAAAAAAAAAAATGGTAGGAATTTTTTTCCTCCAATATCCTTAATAGTAAGACATCCCACCATGTGTGTGACCTTTTAGGGCAAGGACTAGGTCTCCTTATTTGTATTTCTGCATATAGTTGGTGCCTAGTAAGTGTTGACGGATTTGAACCCCAGCTTTGGTTTTTGCACAAGAGAATTTCTGAGGCACCATGATGTTTAGTTTTTTATGATAAAGACTTTCCTACTGGTTTATTGTGGTTCATTCTGTTAGGTATTTGAAGCAAAATCAACTAAGATAATAATAGGTGTCATTTCAATTTCCCTGTCAGCTGTTAAAGGAAAGGAGGCTGTGAAGGTCTGAAGGAATTTCGAGAGAGAGTAGAAACTTGAACTGTGGAAAAGTTATTTCCCAGCACTCCCACATAGGCCTGCACCTGTAGATCTCATCAGTTCAATTTAGGAAGCAGTTCCCATCAGATCTTTGTAACCTTAAGCTGTAAAGCTCAGAGGAGCTGGTTTTTTGGAAAGTGGAGAATAGAAGCAATAGTCATTGGGTAACAATAGTAAACTATATATAAGAGAGTTAACCTAATAGAGAGTTTGTTAGTTTGAACCATTAATACAAAGATTTCTTTGGTTTCTCTTTAGGGGCAAGCTGTGTGTGATTGATTGGAAGACCTCAGAGAAACCAAAACCTTTTATCCAAAATACATTTGACAACCCATTGCAGGTTGTGGCATACATGGGTGCCATAAACCAAGATGCCAACTACAGCTTTCAGGTCAGGACACTGAGCCTCTACTTCAAGTTTTGCTTGATGCTTGTTTATAGCTACTTAACTTCTTATGGTTCTTACTCTGTCTATATTCCACTGCTTACTCTGTTTCTTGTCCATCTACCACTTTAAAAAGCACTTTCCCCCACACTCTTCCTGGGCTTTTTGTTGGTGGCGGTAATAGTTCTTTAACGATAACAGTCCATTCTTCAGTGTCTTATCTATCATCTTTGTGTTCTTATGTATGCTGGTGCAGTCTTTCATCAACCCCTCTTAGAAACTGAATTAGGAGATATCACTATAGATTATTTTGTTCTGAGTTTGCCCTGGAGTAAGGAGGAAATGAACCTAAACTCTTGTCTTCCTGTTTTCTTCCTAGGTTCAGTATGGCTTAATTGTGGTGGCCTACAAAGATGGATCCCCTGCTCACTCCCATTTCATGGACACAGAGCTCTGTTCCCAGTACTGGACAAAGTGGCTTCTTCGACTAGAAGAATATACAAAGAAGGAAAAGAACCAGAATATTCAGAAATCAGATTAGTGGCAGGATGCTATTTGAGTACATTCAGCATGTTCTCACAGTTTGGGAAGAGAGATCACTGTTAACTATGACCTAAAATGGAGGTGCCACAGGATCTGAGAGCTGTATTAACATAAGCAGAAGTATTTGTTGAAATTTATTGCAACAAAAAAGACCAAAGCCAGAAAAGTTTAAAGAATTGGACTTGTGAACATAAAAGACCAACTATGCTACCTCTGGCTATGATTTACCTGAAAAAAGAGCAAGCAGGATTGGCACAGCATTGGTGGCTCTTGGACCCCACCCCTGGGGACCTTTCTGTGTCCCAGGCAGGACGCCCAGTCTTTGAACTGAAATTGGAGGGCATTGAGGCTTGGTGTGCCAAGCATTTCCTCGGGTACATCAGGACGGCAGGGGCCATGCCCCACCAGTTTGTGTGTGGAAGGAGAATTTGCATCAGCCAACTACTGCCGACACAGTTTTCTAAAACTTGTGTCGTAGATTGGGTTTCTCTATATATTTCTTTGGGGAAAACTTTCATTTAACATTTTTGAAAAATAAATATGCAATTCCTTAGCCTCGAGTAAATATTGCTCTCTGGAAAGATGGGGCATATTCACCATATCATTAGCAATAATACCTCTTGGCATATTAGCAGGTAACCCCTAGAAGTAGCCATACCGCAGTCTGAGATTCATAATTGTAGGTATTTTAATAGTTGTGTTCTGGTTTGAGTCAATGAATCATGTCCATAGAGAAAATATCATTTGTGGAATTTTTCACCTGTGGGGAACAATAATTATTGATTTTTTTATGTGTTTGACAAGTAATAAAAATTATTAGTTGTCACTGGGTTTGGGAAACTTAAATAAATCCCTGCTGTGGCCCTGGGGAAGGTTGCCTGTTTCTTGGAGCAGGTCAGCATTTAAGTTACAATTACTGTCTTAAATCATAGGGTGCTACAAGTACTTTTTTTCTTTCATTAGCTATAATTATAAGAAAATACAAGATGTGAATTAAACTATGAGGCTTTTGGTTTCTTTTTATTTAAATTTATGTGTTTATAGGTTAATTTCACAAAGGTGGAACTTGTTTAGGTTTCATTTTTGAATTCACAGTTTTACCACTGGCCCAGTAGCTTCAGTATGTATTTTATGTAAAGGCTTACTAGGAGGTGTCCTGAACCACGGTCACCTGGCAAGGAAAGTAAGGATCAGGTAGAAGAAAGGAGGCTTAAGAATGATCTCTTATATATACCAGCATTTTTTTCAAGCAGTATATATTCCTGTAGCCCGTAATTTCCAAAGTCAGAAATCAAGTGAGAAAATTAAAAATTGTACCACCAGATTTTGCCACACTGCTCTAATAAGCCTCACCCTAGAATTTAGGAGCCTAGACACAACCAGACTTTAATGCAGTTCTCTTGGGTTAATATAAATGCACCTTGGACCTGTCTCTTTGGACCAAGAGTGTCCCCAGCAAATGGTGGCATGAAGAGTTCCATGAAGAATCTCAGAGTCTGACTAAGGTGACATGGTTGGTAGGAGAACAGAAGGCAAGTTTCTAGGTAGGTTTCCCTGAACAACACAAGGGCACACCAATTTCTCCAATCCTGATAATCTTCAGATCTCGCCAATTAAGTCTTAAATCCTCTGAGAAGGAAATGTGGGTGAAAAAAGATTATTTTCACTACTGAGGCATAAGAGGAGAAAACCAAATCTGAGTTTCTAAATGAGTCACGATTTTTCAAGAATTAAAAAGTATGTTAATAATTTTTGGATACTAGCGGTTCCCCTAAGAAATACATAGCATATTAAACTACAGTGAAATGAAAGAGGATTTGTGATAGATTCTGCAGTGGAGGTAAAATATTTTTAAAAGAGAGAAATTGCTCTTCTGAGGGTTTCTTCACAGAAGTACAAAACGGAGCCTTATAATCTTGATCTTTGAGACAATCCATTAGATTCAAAGCTGTCTGCATTCTCTTCTGCAATTCTACATACTAATGTATTTAATAAGAATGCATTTTAAAAGCTGGCAAGAGCTCCATGCTGGCACTAAGTCAATTTCTTCCCCCAAAATGCCTCCTTTCTCCTCGAACTTGTCCTCTTGCTCAGAGCAATTAGCACCTATTAATCTTAGAACATTAACCTCTATAAACCTATTATAGTTCTAAGAAAATGTGTCAACACACAACCTATGGTTTCATACTTGTTGACTCTGATAAATACAGGAAGAGGGTTAGTCATAAGTCAATGTGTTTCTAGGTAATCAATTTGCCTACCAACTTTAAAAGAAGCTGGAAAGGGGTAATTTGTTTTAATCACTGCAGCTTTCCATCTGAGCATTAAACATTTGATTATAACCTACTCTACCCTCCCTCCCCCACAAAAAAAAAAAAAAGTGAAGCAAGGAAATAGTTGGAACTTTTATTTTTAAATAAATACTTCAGTTGTTTGGAGCTAGTGCCCTAAAGAGAAATACTGTCGTAAATGAATCAATCACTAAGTAAAAAGCAGAACCGAATCTCCCTGCTTCCCTGCCACTCTCTTCCCTCCCCTACCTCCCTTCCCTTCCTTCCAGCCCCTGAGGCCTACAGGTCAAGCAAAGAGATGTTGCTGGAAGTCTAACCTACTGAATCTCTTAAGTTACTTATACTACAGAAGAGAGCTTGAGAGAATCTCTGAGGAGATTGATGCCCCTGATGGAGGAAAAGTCTTATACGTTTCCTGGACAATACTAATTGTCAGATTTGAGTAAAGCATTTGTGGAGACCCAATCATAAAATGATGTTGTGGGTTAGGGTTTGAGGTTTTTCCTTTTTGCTCAAGAGGTAGGGGGAGAGAGAAAAAAATAATAGAACATCAGAGATAAACTTAAAAGTCCTTACCTTTGTTTCCCTAATCCCATTTCTCTCTCCCCTGAGACAAATACCATTATAAATTTGAGAATATCTTTTCAGTGTATCCTTTCATAGTTTCACCACCTGTACTGGTCTCCATGAATAATATACAGTTGAGCTTTCTGTGTTTTTGGTTACCTTGTCTCAACATTTATTTTTAAGATGTCTCCAGTTGACCACTTCCAGATCTAGTGCATGGCTTTTATCTGCTCTGCAGTATTCCTTCATGCTTTATTGTCTGACCAATGGGCTGACAGGCTAACAATATTTTGCTACAACGGACAATTGCTGCAGTGAACAACACCCTCATGTGTGCCTGTTTTCTAGTACACAGGAGGCACATGCAATGTGAGGAAGCAGGGTGTGGATCCTGTCACTGCCACTTAAACCAGTTCTGTGAAGTTAAGGCAAGTTACCTGACCTTTCTGTGCTTGATTTCCTCATTTGTAAATTGATGAAGAAATAATAGTACCTACTATTATAGTAGTAGTAGTACAGTGATGCAAGCATTTAGGACAATGCCTGGCACATCATGGGAACAAAATAAATGTTAGTCATCATCATCATCAAATGATCACAGCTGGATGAGTCTTTGCTGGCCCCAAGATGTGCACAGCTTAAACATCACTGCCAAATTCCTCCCCAAAATCAACTTACGTTCCCACCAATGGTGTCTGGAATTTTATGCTTTCCCACGTATTCATTAACACAAGAATGTTAAGACTTTTTTTTGGCAACATGATAGAGTGAAAACAGTTCGGTTTTACTTTTTATCTTGAACACCATTACTGTTTGAATAAAATCTGCTTTAAAACGGGATTGCCACCTAGTGGTGGAAGCAGTAGACTGCAGTTATGGAGCAGAAGCCAAATATGAGTAGGCCTACATGTACCTAGGGTGGATTGGGACATTTTAATCACTAACACAGGTCTGGTTTGAATTAAAGTAACTGCATGAGAGTTTTTCTATTATCTTCTCCCATTTTTAGGCAGCTCGTGATTTTCTCCTGACTTTTTCCAGTACAGCAACATGGAGACCTGTCTGCACAGCCCTGTGCAGCTTCCGACAGCTGAATGAATCTGGGTCACTGGCTCAGAAAAGAGAAGTGAGATAAATTAGGAACAAGGCTATTCACAAACTGGCAAGAGACTGTAGCTCCAAGCAGGGCAGGCTTTTCTTGAGCGGTCCTAACTCACCAGTGCAGAGATGGTCAAGTGCACGCATCAGGGCTGCTCTCTCAAACTGCCACAGGGGGCTGAGCTGAGAGGCACAGTTAACTTCTTTCCAAATAATGGGCTTGGCCTGTCTGCTGCGAAGACTTCTAAAATTATATTCTAAAAAGATTTTCCGGGTGCACGAAAATGTTAGATATTAATCATCAGACATAGATACATTTAAAAAGATCTATACAAAAATGTTCCATGAAATATAAGGATTTTTTAAAAAGCAATGTTAATGAACTATTACATAATATATCTTTAAATAAGTGCAGTCACTAAATTAATGGGATATTAAAAGTTAAGAAAAGAAAACAGAGCCTAAACAACATGCAAGGGTCACCTGCAATTAGAAACATCCATTCAGACCAATCTTGACTATCCTACAGTACCAGGCTCACGTTCATTTCCTAGCTGTTCTTTGTGATGACACTAGCCTAAAATAACTTTCCTTCATCCCTTTGTTCAGCCAAATCTTAATTTTCTAAGTGCTTGGACCTGAACCCCAGTCCCACCAAATGTCCCACGCAAGTCTCCTCAGCTCTGCTGGAAAGGAGGTGGTGTAGTGCAGAAATCTCTTGATTTAGAATTAGGCGTACTAGAGTTCAAATCCCAGCGCTGCAATATTAGGTGAGTTACTTCCCTTCCCCATACCTGCTTCCTTATCAGTAATTTGGGGATGGTACTGACCCCAGTGTTATTGGGGAAACATATGAGAATGCTGGAAACGAAGTAGGCACTGAGCAAATATTTGTTCCTTCCTCCCTGGAACTGACTCCAATCAACATGTGATGATTCCACCCTTCACTGAACTCCTAAGGGGTCATTATTTTTACCACTCATCTTGATTCTTATTTGTATTCTACATTTTTCTATCACTTAACCATTTCAGATGTGTATATAATCTTCCCAGTCATTGGGACACATCAACAGTGCTGGACAAATGTGAAGCGTTCAATACATATATACTGCTTGTTAGGCAAACTGTCTTACATGTGAATGCTTCCTTTTCCATGACATAGAAGGAGTGGGTTGTTTTTAATTTTTAAATCAAGACTTGGGTAATAACTACAGAACATGATACAAAGCACAGGTTATCACAAGTTGAGAGAACTGAGTGCATCTTGAATTCAAAGTCAAGAAAGTCAAGAAAGTAGACAAAACCCACACAGAACAGTATTAAGAGAGATAAGTGAAGAGACAAACAATAAAAGGGAAACTGCCCTGCCTCAGAACAGCAGAAAAAGAGCTGGGAATCAGACTGGTCCACCAGTCGGAGACGTTGTCGTTAGTTCTGGGCAGCCCTTTGCTAAGAGGTTGTACATTCGACTGTGAGCTCAGTGATTTGAAAAGTAAACGCAAAACTAGAAGAGCAAGACAGCGAACCTAGACTTGTAAAATGGGACTTGCGCAGCAGTACAGAGAAGGACAGAGGGTACAAAAAGCACGAGGTTGTGAGTTAGAGGTTAATTCATCTTGTCACCGCACAAATTGAGTGTCTGTTTTGTGTCAGCTTGTACAAGACACTGAAGATCAAGATAGGCATGGAGTTTACAGTCTAGAGGAGGGGCAGGCAATTAGCAGGTGAAAAAAAGTAGTAAGAAAATTATAGATTGAGAAGCACCATGAAGAACCAGAATCATTGAGCCAGCAAGGTGACTGAAATTTTGGATTAGGTGGTCAGAGAGGGCTCTTCTGAGGGGTGACATGTAAGATGAAAACTGAAAGATGAAATGTGGCCAATGTAAAGAGCCCCAGGAAGAGTATTCCCAAAGCCTAGAGGCAGGAAAGAGAATTTACAGTCTAGAGGAGGGGCAACAGTAAGAAGACAGGGTGGTCAGGAAGCAGTGAGGAAAGGGAAGGAATTGCAGGCTAGTGGGTGGGGAGTCAGGTGTTGCCAAACTCAATAGGTCATGAAATGACTTTGGATTTAGTCTAAGGAAGATGGAAAGATGGGATAAGCAGGGGAATAAAGTCATCCTATCCCTTTTCAAGAAAATCAGTCTTGTTTGGAGCAGAAAGCAGGGGCAAGAGTTGAGACAGAGACCAGTTGGACAGCTATTGCAATAGACTTGCTCAGGGGTCAGCAAACTATGGCCTGCGGAGCAAATCCAGCCTGCTGCCTGTTTTTGTATAGTTTGTGTGCTGAGGATTGTTTTTGCATGTCACATGGAACTGACCCAGAGGCCTCCACCCACTTCTGGTGTAGGTTTTTTCCAAATGCCCGGGGGACATTATCATGGTTAGGAATTCCAACTGCCCAGCATCGCAGACGGCAGCCACTACACGAGGGCAGGAACTCCGTGAACTGTTAAGAACATGTATGTGATCCTCAACTTGTATCTGGCTCTAAAGACCCAGCTCGTGTTCTCTGCTCTGTGAAGTTTCCTAGTCCCTTCAGAGGTGATCTGCCTCCTGCAGCATTTTACACAGCCTCTATGTTGGTGTTCACCACATCTGCTTGTACATCTATTTCTCCCACTAGATGATGAGCAAGAATCAGTTTTATATTTCCTCTGCACTCAGTGCTAATACAGGGCCTGATTTGTGGCAGATACACAGGCCACGCTGGTCCACGTAACAACACTGTCTTGCCCTGTCCACATCCCCTCAGCATCCGTTGTTCTGAATGTTGGTGCAATGGACTGAATGTTTATGTCCCCCCAAATTAATATGTTGAAGCCCTAATCCCAATGTGATGGTATTTGGAGGTGGGGCCTTTGGGAGATGATTTGGTCATGAGGGTGGAGACCTCAGGAATAGAATTAGTGCCCTTACAAGATGAAACCAGAGAGCTAGCTTTGCTCTCTTTCCACCATGTGAAGACGAGCGGAAATTGGTGGCAGTCCTCAACCTGGACCAGGGCTCTCACTAGAACCTGGCCATGCTGGCTGGCTCCCTGATCTCAGACTTCCAGCCTCCAGAACTGTGAGAAATTTCTATTGTTTACAAGCTACCTAGTCAATGATACTTTGTTACAACTGCCCAAGCTGACTAAAATAGATGGTTTCTTATAAGAACCTGAGAACTGCCCTAAGGTTTTGTCTGGCTGCAGGACAGGCCAAGTTTCCACAGAGCTAACTCCCCTGGGGTCGACCCTAGGCCAATGAAATGCAGGAGTTGTGGCGGAATAGCCCAGCTTCCTCACCTCTCAGGATGGGCAACTCTGGGGCATGTTTTATATAGCTGCCCAGAGCTCCCCAGCTAGACTGAGGCCCAATAGTAACCTGCTCACCAGCACACCCTTCTCTTCCCTGTTTCACTTCCCCATGATCATATCACATTCCTTGGGGACAGTAATAAACCATTGTCTCAGGGAGACAGTTGGTGAGGTTGTTGATTACATTGGATGTATGGATGAGGATGCTTAACAGCAAAGAAAGAAATGGAAGCCAGTTTGTCCACTGTCCCCTAGCACATGCTGCCGCTTCCACAGTACATCTAGACTACCTTAGAGCACGTGCACAGCCAACAGTTCTGGCACAGGAAAAAGCACTTCTCGGCTGTCCTCACCATCAAGCTATTTGTCATCCCATCCATCTGCTGTCTTCACGAAATACTCGCCCACGTCAGCTAAAATGGTGCACTGGGCTTAGAATTGGTTGAGAAAACGTCAGGGCACTGGAACAGAGGAGAGAACCAAAATAGCAACTGTGTGGACCATGGTGGCGGCTACTCAAATCTGCCCCTTGCATAGAAGGCAGGACTCCCAGAGCCCAGGAGGCCTCTAGGGGAATCGTTAGGTTGCACACGCACGTGTGTGTGTGTGTGCATGCACGCACACGTGCGCAAAGCAGGCCCTGGGAGTCGTGAGTAGCTGGGTCAGTACGCTCCATGCACATCCCCACTGATACCTGGTGCTTTTCAGCCCTTCCTCCAGCTGGCTTTGCATCAATGCTGCTTCTTGCCCCCTTTGGAAACACAAGGGATTCCCAAAACATAAAAATGGATTTGTTTAAGGTTGCTATTTATTTTTAAATGTTTATCTGTTAGTTTTCCAATCAATCTTCCATGTAGCAGGAGTTCAATAAAAACGTATAGATTTTCATGTCTAAGGTCAGTTGCAGGATGTTCCTCACAGAACACTATGTGCCCTTACAAGCTGGGGATTAGATGTTCTTTTCTCAGAGGAAAGAATTCTAAAACCCAGGTTATTTTGATCTTAGAAGCACGGATACTTACATATTCATTCACTGGACAACTACTTATTGAATGTCTATTAAGACATAGGCAACTGTCCTAGGTCCTGTGTGCAGAGCAAACAAAATTCCTCATCTCATGGAGATTATAGTCCAGTGGGAGAGACGAACAGTGAACACTTTCATGTCAAATATCAGGAAAGCTTAAATGCTGTGAAGAAAAACAAAGCAGAAGAAAGGAAATAGAGACAGAGGCTGCAATTTGAGTTGGGATGGTCAAGGAAAGTGTTCCAATTAACTATGGCTGCATGACAAAGTGCCTCAAAACTAGGTGACTAAAACAATTGTTTTATTATCTCCCAATTCTGGACTCAGCTAGGTGGTTCTCCTGCTCCCCACAGATTTTCGCTGGGGCTTCAGGCATCTGCAGGTTGGCTGAGCAGTAACATCCGAGATGACTCATTCGCATGTCTTGTGTCTTGGCAGAGATGGGAAGAAGGCTGGGCTCCTCTGGGATGTCAGGACAGCTGGGCTTCTCTCTCCATGTAGTCTCAGGGCCTTTCCTTCTCCTGATAACCTGTCCATGTGGCCTCTCACATGGCCTTTCCAGCAGGGTAGACGGACTTCTTACGTGGCAGCTTAGGGCTCTCCATATTCAAAAGCAGAAGCTGCCAGGCCATTTTAGGGCTTAGGCCTAGAGTTGGCCCAGCATCACTTCTGACACATTCTGTTAATTAAAGTGAGTCACAGGGCCAACACAGATTCAGTGTGGGAGGGGACTGCAAAGGAGGTGAGCACTGGGAAGCAGGGTTTGCTGGGGGCTAGCTACCCACAAGGCCTCATCGATTATGTGACATGTAAGCAGAGACCAGAATAAAGTGAAAAAGTGAGACATGCCGCAATAAGAGGGGATGCAAAAGCCCTGAGACCAGAATGTGCTTGGGGTGTGTGAGGAAAGCTGGAGCTAAGCAGTGAGTGATGAGGTCAAGAGGCAGCCAAGGATCAGACTCTCTCAGTGCTGCAGGCTGCGGAAAGGGATTTGGGAGTTATTCTTAATGTGAGGGGGAGCCCTGGACGTGCCATGATCCACAACAGCCACCTGATCTCGACGCTGCTGGATCTCAAGCTTGCAGGTTGAGACTCCCCCTCAGGCCTCCTAGAGTCTCCCTATTTAAACTGCAACCTCTTTGCCCTTGTACTCTCCATGTACCTTCTCTGCTTGATTTTCCCACAGCTCTTAGCATCACCTAATTTATCTTATGTATTGTCCACCTTCTTCCTCTAGAATGGAAACTCAAAACAGGCAGGGATTTTTGTCTGTAGGCCAACGACTAAAATGTTTTATGAATGAACTAATCAGTTACTCTCTGTAGCCCCCACTGGGTCTAACACAATGTTTGGGATACATGAGGGAAGATGTGCCTGGTAAATATTGAATGACTGATTAATCTGGCAACAACATAACTTTTATAGTGCCTCTTGTCTTATTATCCAAAAGTTTCCATTTACTAAGCAATTATCCAGGGAAAAGGCAGAGGAAATGAAACGAGCCTTCAAAGCAGCCTAAATAGTGACTAAAGGTCACAGGACAGCCCCTCACTTCACCCACAATTCTAGTGTGCTCAATACCCTGGTTATCAAACAATTGTAGCCTGGAAAGTCCTGGATTAAAGGAGGAGGGGCTGTGATAAGATAAGAAGGAAAGTGACAGCTGCCAGCAAGTGGAGGACAGAAAACTCGAAATGTAAACAGGAGGTGCAGCACAGTCGGGGGGTGGGGGGGAGCGGGCAGGGCACAGGGATGAGCAGACCTGTGGGCCTCAGAGGCTTCGAGAAGCCATGCCTACACATGGTAAGACCACAGGCTATATTTATAACGATGAGTAAGTCACTTCTAACAGCAGATTATGTTCATTGTTCTCTGTTTAAGATGAGGAAATACACATATCTTAGATTCTTATTCAAAGCAAAGAGTAGGCACCCAGCTGGTGACAGAAAACACCTCTCCAAGGATGCTAGCCCCCACAGCCTCCCACTCCATCCTCTCCTTTCCTATGGCAGCTCTTTCCTGTTCTTCGTGTTGGTTCTTCTTCCCTCCCCAGCGGCTGCACCGGTGTGTTCAGGCCTCTTCTCATTGCTGCAGTATGATCGCTTCCAGCCTACAGCTTCATGCTTTCTCTGGCCCAGCAACACTCAACTCCCTATCTCCACCTCAGACCCTGTCCTGGAACTCCCTCCTCCTACTCAACTTGTCCTTGTGTTTACCAGACACGGGGATATCTCATAAGCAACTGTAAAAGATCCAAATTAGACTCCTGATTCGCCCCCACCTCGACTCCGCTCCTCAGGTATCACAATTCTTCCAGTTGCTCAGGCAAAAGCTTTGGAGCCATTCTTGATTCCTCTCTTTTTCTCATCACCAGGGTGACCATATCATTCATTATATAAACTGGAACTATCTCAGACAAATAAGGACGTATGGTCTGTCCATTAACCCACATACGATTCATCGACAAACCCAGTTAGCTCTATTTTTAAAAACATATCCAGCATCTGGCCGTTCTCACAGTCTCTTGCACCATCACCCCAGCGTAAACATTCATTGTGTCCTGCCTTTATTTTTGCAACGGTCTCCTAGCTGGTCTCTTCACTTCCACCTGTGCCTCTCATCTCCAAATCTGTTCTCATAGCAGCCACAGCAAGCTCATTAAAACATAGCGAGATCATGTTACTCCTCTGCTCAAAACTCACAGTGTTTTCCTAATTCATTCAGAAGAAAAGTCTTTACAATAGCCTGCTCCCCCTGACCTTTGACCTCATCTATACCCTCTCCATCTCTTCTCACGCCACTGGTCCTCCTGCTCCTCAGGCAAGTCAAGTACACCCCTGCTCCCTGGCCTTTGCTTTTGCTGTTCCCTTTGCCTGGGACACTCCCGCAGATACCTGCAGGGCTTATTGCCTCACTTCTTTCAGACCGCACGTCCCTGTCCCCCTATATAAATGTCAACAGTCTCCACTGACATCACCTACCCATCCTCATCCCAGATGTCCTTGCCTTATGTGGCATAGCAATATGCATGGTCCCACAAGCTCTTCTAGAAGCACTCTTCCCATCAAAAGGGAGTCTTACTCCCCTCCCCTTCAATGTGGACTAGCCTTAGGAACTCACTTCCGACACATAGACTGTGGCAGAAGTGACACTGCAGGACTCCTGAGGCAGGCTCTTCGCAGGTGATACAGCCTCTGCCTGACTCCCCTAGGACATTCTCCCTTAGAACCCACCATAAAAGAGGAAGCCTAAACTAGCTTTCACAGAGAGACTATAAGGGAGCCCATGTGGAGGCCCCAGCCAACAGCCAGCTGTAATCACCAGACGCATGAGCGAACAAGCTTTCAGGCGGTTTGCAGTCCCCAGCTTCAAGCCCTCTCTGAGGCTCCCGACATCATGGAGCAGAGTAAAGCCATCCCCTGTGCCTCTGTGCTGACCCCTTTCTAAACTCCTGACCCACAAAACCACTGAGTTTGGACAATTTGTTCACAGCCATAGTAACTGGAACACCAATGTGATTTTTCTCCATAGTAGCTACCACAGTATATGTTTACTTGCTTATTTCTTGTCTGTCTCTCCCATGAGAATGGGAGCCTCTGGAGGGCAAGGACTTGTGTCTACTTTTACCTAACCTCGGTATCTAGAAAAGTACCTGGCACATTGTGGGCACTTGGTAATTATTCATTGAACAAATGAATCCTTGCTAATTAAAGAAAACTGCTCCTTACTATAATTTGTAATACCTTCTGCTGAGGCACATGACCTTTTCCTGAAGAAAGCGTTCTCTGGTGTGTTTTGGACAAGCTCCCTGTTAAAAAATAATCTCTTGTCAGCCATCTGGAAAATGATAAAGTTGGATCCATACCTCCCACTACACACTGGGAAATAGTCCAAATGGATCAAGATTTATACATGATAAAATGAAACCATTAAGGTCCTAGAAAAAAGGCATGACAGAATTCTGACATAACGTTGGAGTGCAAGGCCTTTCTAGCTGTGACTCAATCTCCAGAAACCTTAAAAGAAAAAGATGGATCAATTCAAACTTCATAAAAATCACAAAACTTCTGCTTGGCCAAGGAAAACCAGCATTAGCAAAATTGAAAGATAAATGACAATCTGAGAGGAAAACCAGTAACTTCCATTACAAAGAGCTAAACTTCCTGATACACTTAAACAAACAAACAAACAAACAAACAAACAAACACACTCCTAGAAGTTGGGCAGAAAAAGAAGGCCAACAACCCAGTAGACACGTAGGCATTCGGGAAGTTCAGTTCACAGAAGAGGGATCTACAAATGGCCTTTGATTATATGAGAAGACATGCAACCTCTTTCACACATAATAAGAGAAATGTAAAAAATAAAACTACTCTGAGAAACAATTTCTCCCCTATCAGACTGGCCAAAATCCCAAACTATGGCAGTACAATGCTGGCAAGATGGTGAGGCGAGGGGACTCTCACATGCTGCCGCTGGGACTGCAAAGTGGTACATCTCTGTGCCGGGCTGTTGGGCCAAACCAATCAACGTTATGGTGGGCATGTCCTTAGCCCTCACAATTGCATTTCTGGGAATTTATCCCACAGATGTTTGCACATATGTGAAATGACATATGATAGAGTTACCTACTGTAGCATCCTTTACAGTAGCAACACATTTGAAACAACATAAATGTCTATCAGAAGACCAATAATCTAAATTATGGTACATCCATACAACACAATCCTAGATAGCTGTAAAGAAAAATGAGAACACTTTTTTGTACTATTATAGAAAGAACTACAAGATGTATTATTAAAAGAAAAAATGCAAGTCTCCAAACAGTATGCATAATGCTATTTGCTGATTGAAATAAAACAGTGGTGAACAGGAATATATATATTCGTATTTGCTTACATATGAATAAAGAAACTCAAGAAAGTTCACCAAGAAGCTAAGAGTGGTTAACCATGACGAAGAGGAGAGGCGTAGCAGATGAGGAACATATTTGAAGGGAAGACTTTTCTCTGTATACGTTTTAATATTTTCTTTTTCCCCCAAACACCACATAATTTGCAACAAATTATTTACTCCTTTAGCTTCAAAAGAAGTCCATGAAAATGTAAATATTCTATGGAGAAGTAGCCAGAGCCTATGGACCTCAATCTTTTTCATCCCTAAAATCTATTTCTGTGATTTCTCGCCCTTGCCTTGGAAACCTCCAAGTGAACCAATCCCCAGCTGCTTAGACTGTTCACTGCCAAACAGCTTGGCGGTCATGCCTTTCCCCTTCGCCATCCCAAGGGTACCCACAGAGAATGACCAGCCCTTGGCCTCAAGGCAGGACAGTGTCTATGGGGCCATTCATATTCCAGTGCTCTCCCTAGATCTGGCCGAGGCTAGATTCCAGTTGAAACTACATCTTCCTCTATTGTACCTTGATCCCCTTACCTCCTTACTGATTTCTTCTTAAAGCCTCCCCCAATGAATTACTTACCCCAGAATCTCTGTCTCAGCTCTGCTTCTAGGAACCCAATCTAAGACATCAACTAAATAAACCACATTGATTGATAACAGATGTCTCTCTCTAAAATGAACCACCAGTAAGTAGGCACTTCTGACAAGCATGAACACCAGTTTCCACACCGTACTGACCTAACACCAGCCAAAAGCAAAGATACTGCTGAGTGGACTTTGTACAGGTTAATAAATCATTTCTAATGAGGGATATAAAATGTTGACAATAACTCATTCATATACATCCCCACCACCTAAGTTTCCAGGGCTGCCAACCTGAGAACCAGTACTCTAAGTCATGACCCTGTATGCTCTAGGTGGATTTCCTGACAACTGAATGAGAGTAGGACAAGCAAACAGGTTGGGAGGAAGAGGGGGTTAAAATTAGGACGTCGTTGGTTTGGCCTGCTGTGGCAGAGACTGAGAGTTGCCCACCATAATCCATTCCCTCATTCTGGCATACAAGAGCATTGTGGCAAAATCCTTGCCCTGGAAAATGAGTGTAAGGGCCACGTACCACGCCCAAACCAGCAGCTTCAGAATGAGCGTGACCTTTCCACACTTGTACCAGACCCGGTGCTACTCTACCCAGGTTTCCTCAGCACTCAGCTCTGTGTGCTGAAGACGGCTTATGGCCAACCCGTCATTCTGCCTGAGGGCTTTTCCTGGCACAGAGAGCATGCTTGGCCAGTGCACAGAGAAAGCTGGAAGGGCTCCAAAATGAATGTCCCCAATGCTAGCACCTCAGCTAAATCCCCAAGGATGAGAGGTAGTGAATGAATGGTTTCCTATGCCCCTCAAGTGGGGAAACTCTGAGGCACATCTGAACTGTCTCCTGGAGATCCCTGTGGGGATTAAGCTCCAGTTGTCCACGGTAGTAACTTCCTTGATTATAATCCCTTTCTTGCCTGTCTTCCCTTTCCTGTCACACTTCCCCATTCCCCGACAGATGTTTTCTTGGATCACCCACAGAAGCAGCTGACTTGAACTTGAACCTTGGCCTCAGAATCAACTTCTAGAGGAACTTAAACCAAGGCAACTCTCCTATCAGCTGAAACCCACAGAGCCCCAGCTTCAACCATGCCCATGTTGACAATGTCCCAGAGCATGGCAGAGCAACAAAAGAAAGAAGCCACAGCATTTGCTGGGAATCTTTGTTCAGGAGCTGCACCATGTCTTAGCTAGTAGACCTGCACAATATCCATTTCCTGCCTGGTCAGCGTACTCTGCTTTTCTGCTGGAGACCACTTTCCTACCACTCCCAGGCCAGAGGTATAACTGATCTTGTCTCTCCACCCCTGCTTCAGAGGTAGGCAGAATCACAGGACTCAGGCCTGGGCCAAGAGAGCCTTGTGTCCCAGAGCACAGTGAATGGATGAGGGGCGGGCCTGAGAGCCAACTTGGGCCAACCAAGACAAAAAGCACCAATCCGAGATCTTTGGCTAAAAGACAAACCCTCCTTCTACAGGGCTGCTGCATGGTGGGATAGAAGTCCAAGGGCGGGTGGTCATCCAGTTTCCACTTTGTCCTGCCACCTGGGAGAGAAAGGTGAGGGATAATGACATGATTTAAACACCTATATCCGGCCACCCCTGAAATGGGAACAACCCTAGACTTATTAGCTTTCCCTTTTCTATTAAAGTCATTTTAAATTGAGTTTCCGTCACCTGCAACCAAGAGCTCTGTTTAATAAAAACCTGACCCTAAAGAGAATGTCACATCAGCTAGTTTACAATTCCCTGGACAAAACAGGCCATAAGCCAGCCGACCCAGCCATAGCCATCTAGATATTCCTTTATAGGAATGTTCATTTTTATTGTCTAAATGACCCAGATAACTGAAGAAAGAAAATCAGCCGCCTTCAAGCCTCTCTCTTCTCTGTATCAAGAGACACGATGCGAGGTCAGCGATTTGCCTGCTGGAGCCAGGGTTGAGCCCTCAGCCCTGGCTCTGCCCCGGGAGGCTGCACTTTATACCACTGTGCTGCCGTGGGTCTCAAGTGCAACCCCTGCCACTGCTGATGCTCAAATGTGGCCATTTAGGCCATGTGGCACCGCAGCTTTAGCCCAAGCACCCAGAGCTTCAGATGAGTCCGAGCAGGACCCACATCGGCCCTTTGGGCTGGCCCCATGGCACTGAGCCTTGCCATTCAGAGAAGCCAGAGGGGTGAGGATCCCTTAAAGCCTGCCCTAGTCTCAGGTTTGTCTCTTGTGTAGGGCCAAGTCAAACCTGAGGCCTTTTCTTTCCTTTTTGAAGGGAGAGTAAGGAGAGAAGAAAAAGAGGTTTTGAGCGGATTTAGGATTCCTGGCCTTTTTGGTCTCCAGCTGCTGGCCTCTGCTGTCATGTCATCTGCTCAGGGGCACAGGGAGCTGACCGCACCCCACCCCACCCCCGCCCGCCACAGAAGTGCTCCAAGGACGTGTGCAGCACCCCACAAATCATAGCTGCCCTGCAAGAGGGTCGATTTCCTTCTTTCTAAAAGAAAAGTGCTGATTTGGAAGAGAAGCGTTATCTCAAGTTATAGGATATGCTATTTACACTGTCCAAATCTTGGCGTAATGCCTAGCCCAGTGTGGGAGAGGAGAGGGGGAGAAAAGTAGGGAGAGAAAATGGAAGGAAAGGAGGGAGAGGAAAGGAAGGGAATTGAAGAGGAAGGGGGACAATGGAAGAAGGAAATAAGAAAATGGCCTCAGCATCCAATGTTTCCTAGACTAAGGAACAGCCTGGTCCCAAAGCAAGGTTTTCTTGATCTTCTAGGGTAGAAATGGACCTGAGGCACTGAGCCTAGGCAATGCCCAGGGAACAAGGGGCAGGACAACGTGGCTGATCACTCACTCAATTCAGGAGACTGGGATAATACCTCTCCTGGCCACTGTGGTTTCCTGAGGATACTGGGCCCTTTCTGCTGCCCATCCATGCATGGAAGGACCCTGAAACCGCCTGCTGCCTCCCTTTTGCCCTATTATGGTCTCAAGTCAGCTTTATTGTTAATCTCCCAGGCCTCTCAGGTGAAGAGATAGAGGTGGCCAAAGGTCAATAAGCTCAGCAGTCACGTGCCTTGAAGGAGGCTGCTGATGCTGCTTGCTGCCCCTTCCACAAGTGTGCTATGTGTGCCAGTGGGCATTCCTCACACTTTAGCATTTGCCACACATTGTCCCCAGTGCCAGACTCCAAGAAGGGAGAAGTGCCTTCTACCAGCAAGTCCCCAACCCAGAAACCCAGAGGCAGTAACCCCAAGGCCACAAAAAGTAACCAGAGCATTTGTGAGCTACCTACTGAGTTGATCCCAGGTGTCTGCAAATCAGTGCGCATGTCAGTTGTCAGTGCTTTCTTTTCATCAGCAGTCTGTGCTCCTGCCCAACGCTCAAGCCTTGCCTCTTTACATCCACCCACTGATACAAAATAATCAACTGCCAAATAACCTGAAGTAGAATGTCATGCAATAAGCCCTAAACAAGGAGCTATATAGTTCAACGCTCCCCCGTTTATTATTATAAGGAAGTTTCATGAGAACATTTCATTTATTAAAATAATTCCTGTAAACTCTCTCAAGATAAAATTCATTTTTCTTGCTTGAGTAGCATTTCAAGTGGAAGTACTTTTATTTCAAGGCACCATAAAATGATGGTCTCTCTAAGAACATCTCTGCCCCCATGTGTGACAATCCTAAAAAAAAAAAGTTCCGCGTGGTGATTAGTCACCCGTAAACTTTCCTAATGTCATTGTGTTCAATAGGACATGAGATACAGGGGGCCAGATGCCACAATTATAATTGGCAGCCTTAGAACAGATCCCCCTGCTGAGGCCCCAAAAGAACAGAGAAATGAACTGAACACTTGCAATTAGAAAAAGCTGGCGGGGCAGGAGACCCTGAAAACCAAAAATCCATGTAAACGTGGCAACCTCGGCGTCTCTTCTCTTCTTTTCCCTCACTTCTCCTCCTCCTCGCTCAGGTTGGCATTCCCCTGGAGTGTGGATGTCAGCTTGTTTTGCAAAATAGCTGCTAGTTTTTTTGATGTCTTTTTAAGGAATGCACTGCCCGGGTGAGCGCTGTTCACGTGCAGGTACAGGTCCTCCTGGGTGGGGCCTGTGTAGCCACAATCCTCACAGACATAGAGCTTGTCCCGGCGCTGCTTGTAGGCATACTGCTGCTGCACCCCGTGGATCTTCTTCAGGTGGGACTCCAAGGAGCAGCGCTGGGTGAAGGCTTTGTTGCAGATGTCACATTTGTAGGGGCGAATACCTACAGGGGTGAGGGGCAGACAAATCACCAGTTGGTCACGGCCAAGCCAGAGTCTCCCACCTAGGAAGCCATCAAAAATCATCATGGACAACCCAACAGCAAAAAAACAAACTACCCGATTCAAAAGTGAAGAGGAACTGAATAGACATTTTCCCAAAGAGGACATACAGATGTCCAATATGTACATGAAAAGGTGCTCAACATCACTAATAATCAGGTACATGGAAATCATGACCACAATATCATCTCACACCTTTCAGAATAGTTATTACCAAAAAGGCAAGGGATAACACAAGTGTTGGCAAGGATGTAGAGAAAAGGGAACCCTCATGCACTGTTAGTGGAAATGTTAACTGGTGCAGACACAATGGAAAAAAGTATGGAGGCTCCTCAAAAAATTAAAAATAGAACTACCATAAGATCCAGCTATCGTATTCTAGGATATACATCCAAAGGAAATGAAAACAGGATCTCAAAGAGATATCTCCACTCCCATGTGCATAGTAGCATTATTCACAATAGCCAAGAAATGGAAACAACCTAAGTGTCCATCAACAAATGAACAGATAAAAAAGATGTGGTATATTTATACAGTGGAATATTATTGAGCCACAAGAAAGAAGGAAATCTTGCTATTGCGGCAACATGGATGGAACTTGAGGATATTATGCTAAGTGAAATAAGCCAGACAGAGAAAGACAAATACTGCACTGGCATTGTTTATATTCGGAAAAGTCAGACTCATAGAAACAGAGTAGGAAAATGGTTGCTAAAGGCTGAGGGTGTGGGAAATAGGGAGTAAAGAAAATCATCATGACCAAAGATTCAACAGGAGGAAAACAAGGCAGGAAACAAAACTGTCCACAAAGGTTCACAGCATACTCCCGAGCAAACAAAAAAAAATGGATATAGTTTTATTCTTCCCACTTGTATGCCCTAATGTTTTGATTTTAGAGTGGGCAAAACAAACCTTGTTTTTATTTTAGTTTAGGTTTTCCAGGAAACAGAACTTGCAACAAAGATTCCAGTACAAGGAGTTACTTGGGAGGGGATGCCAGAAAGCTCCGGTAAGGGGGTGAAGAAGTGAGACAGGGACATGGAAAGGAGACCTTACAAGGTAGAGTCAACAAGCCAGTATCTGCTATAGGCAACAGGAGTCCAATCAGCTGGGCAAGTCGGGAAACAGTGTAGAACACTTCGGAGTCATGCACCCACTGGGAGCTGGGTTTCTACCCACTTGCTCCAGCAGCACTGCGGAGTGCTGCCCCTGGGTGGCAGATTTTCCCTCCATGGCACTTCTAGCCTGCCTCGGGTAGGTAGAATGGGCTCTAGCAAGAACACAAGAACAGGGCTGCACATGTGGGCAGTTGCTGCATGGATGGGTGTGCCCAGAAATGGCAGGGTCTGGGGGCAGGAGTAGGACACTGATGGCATCTGCTACAGTTATGGAAGCATTTCCAAACTAGATCTCATGCTGGCTTTAGAACTGGGCTAATATTAGTGGGGCTTGTCTTCTAGATGGAGAGTTCCTACATGCCATATACACCAGGGAGCTCAGCCTTATCAAAGCACAGTCGTTCCTATTTCCACCATCAGTACTCACCCCGACTGTGGGAGGTCAGAATGTCAGATACAAAGACTTAAGTAAGATTTCTGTAAAGGAAACACGGTGTCATATAAGCATGGAAGCCTGGGAGAGAGTGCTGGGGGTATGTGGAGCAGAGAGGGAGCAGCCATCAGTTAGACCATCTCAAAGCCCAGAGGCCAGGAGGGCCACTGCCTAGAGGAATCCCCAAAGTCTGAGGCATAAAATTTAAGAGTACATACTAATCCATCAAGATAAATAATACTGAAACCTCAAAATACACTAAAAAATCCATGATGAACAAAATTTTAAGTAAGTACAGGAAAAACAAATATGGACAAAATTTTAAATAAGGACAGGATCTGACAGTGCCGTGTGGAGTCACAGTGGAGCTCGAGGTGAAAGGACAAATGTATGCCCTTATGTAGATGTTTTACATATTTTTTAATTGTTTTTTGGGGGGTAATACTGGTTAATAACATTGTATAATTTTCAAGTGTACAGCATTCTACACTTGGGCACTCTATGGCGTGCTCCCCACCGGAGGTCTGCTTTCCTTCCATACCATATACATGATCCCTTCCTCTTACCCACTTCATCCCCCCACCACCTTTCCCCTTTGGTAACCACCATTTTATTGTACCTATGAGTTTATTTCGTTTGTACTTTTCATTTTATATTCCACAGTAGTAAAATCATAAGATTTCATAGATTCTTTAATAGTTATTTTTTTTCCAGAATGTTCGAATTGTGGGGAAAAAAAAGAAAAATTGAAAAGTAGGTTTATTAAAATTTACATTTAAAATGTTTAAATATTGTATAATTGTATAAATATTGTATTGTATAATTTCCAATAATGGAAATTATTATGATTTTATATGCTGGCTTTAACGGAAGCAAATTCCTCAAAAGATATTTTCAAAATTTACTTTTTTCATTTAATACTATTGTTGGAGATTTTTTCAAGTTGGTGCTTACAGCTTGATTTCATTCTTCTTTAAGAGCACCATGGCATTTTGTTGTACTGCTCTACCCAAATCCCATCTTTTAAAAACTATAGAGATGGAGGAAGCAGTGCCCTAGCCCACATCTCATACTGCCTTGTCATACTGCCTTGTACAACCTGGTGGACAAATGGTGGAATTGTGTCACCTGCAAGCTTGTTGAAAATGCAGTCTCGGCCCCGCCCCAGACCTACTGAACTGAATGCAAAAGCTGCGGATCTCCAACCCAAGAGGCTTGTCAAAACACAGGTGCCTGGTCCCACCCCTTATTCTGGGGTGGGGCTGAGACTGTTTCTAACATTTTCCCAGGTGATGCTGAGGAAGCTTATACCAAGACTTGGAGAGTCATAGGTCTAAAGTGATGCCAAATTACATGTAGGGACAGCATTTCTGGTATTTGAAGTCAGCCACACAGCTCATGTCTTCTCTTCAAGGTTAATTGTCCCCAGTTCCTTAATGGTAGCTTGTGAAAGGGGGATAAGGGAGCCACTTCTGTTCAAAAAGATTTTTTTAAAGTATACAGACGATAAAATAAATGAAGTCAAAATGGAAAAAAATATCCTCCCTACCCCCATCCAAACACCTGAACAAATCAAATCACTCATTTTTCTTCCACATCCAGAAGGACACATCATTTCCTGTAACACTCTTGTGAAAAAAAAAAAAATTGTGTTGGATCAATGTTATGGTGAGATGTTACTCTAGCCTACTCAAGTGGAATGCAGGCCTATAGTATATTTCACATATTCTAGAAAAATTGCCAAAAGTTAAACTTTATAATTGTCGGTATTTGGCACATAATAGGTGCTCAGTAAATAATTTTTAAATGAATGAGTGAATGAGAGGTTACATCTTTGGAGCTAGCTTTCCTAAATTTAAGGGTTATGAGACCTCTGCCGAGGAATATGCCCACATGGCAGCTGGCTCCCCTCACTTTTGGCAGATCAAGCAACAAACCTGATTTCAAACCCACAGCTCATCGAAACAGAAATCTACCCAGAGACCAGCTGCTCCTTTCAATAGTTAATGGAAATAACTGTTTTAAAACATCTAAACTAAACAGATGGGGAAACCAGAACACTTAACCAGGCTTTCACCTGGATGCAACAAACTCCGGATTCCTGGAAACAGATGCTCCCAACCCTACCCATGGGGATCTCCACCTCCAATGCTGAAAAGGTAGCTTCGCTGCTTTGCTTGATCCCTGCCCCCTTGAAGACGCCAGCATGCCAGGACTGAATCTAGCATGCATAGGGTCGCATCTCCTTCCTCTCCCCACTTAGCAGATCAGCTGAGCATCTTCTATGGGTTAGCTGTGTACCCCACAAGGCCTACACAGCCAAGGCTGAAAGATTTCAGAGCCCTGCCTCATCCAAACAATGGAGAGAATGGGGTGGCTACAGCATGTTATTGTTGTTGTTGTTTTCCAGAGAGGGGTGGGAATGAACCTGGCTTGGAGGATGGGTGATCCACAGACACCGAGATGAAAAAGAGACAGTAGGCCCTAAAACTCCAGTTATGGCCAATTTTGACTTTCATGAGCCTGCTTCCCTTCCTCTCTGTACATACCACATTCATACCTCACTCATTGGTGGAGGCAAACATTGTCATGCAGCTGCCCCTTGGTGACTCTTTCTGGGGTTGGAAACAAGCTCCTCCCTCTTGGAGCCTCCTATACCCCATGAAATCATGGGTGAGAGATAAAAGTGGCCAGAGAGGAGCCCCAGACAAGGGGGACTGATGCCAAGGCCTCCCTGACACAGGGTCTCACAACCTTAGTGCTCTCGAGCAAAGGTCAACTTCGTCCACGTCTGAAGTGGGACAGCAGAAAACACTGTCTCTGCACCAAACGCCATTAACGCTGACACCGAGACAGTAAGAGTCCAAAGCCACTGAAAACCCAGGCATCACACATCTGCTGCTGGTGTACCAAGTCCACGGTCAAATTGCGGAACCCACCCAGGCTTCAGTTTTCTTATCTATAAAATGGGAATAATATTCATGCCCACCTTGTAAGGCTGCTCTGGGGATTAACCGAGACATTACATGCAAAGGGCCAGCACATACTAAGTACTCAATAGGCCCCAACTGCGAGATCTTACAATCCAGCTCAACATGACACAGATATGCTCCATTCAGAAGCTGGCTCTTGGAGACTTGAGTATTTAGTATTTGTCTTTAAATTATGCCTATATGTATCTTTTTGTATTTGTATGTACTTTTGGTTGTATCATTTCACGGTAAAAAAAAAAAAAAGGATAATTTTTTAAATGTGGTCATTAGGTAGCTGGTGGAGAGAAGGGAAGAGCCTTCTTTCACTGTCTACCCTTTTGAATGTTGTGTTGTAAGCCTGTATTACCTAGTCCAAAAAACACTGAGCATTGGGTTATCAGAAAGGGTGTCTTCTTTTCAAATTTGCTATTTCTACAACCAAAATCAAGCTTCATATCACCAAAGAAAATTCTTTGTTACTGGCGTTTTCTGCTTGCTCTCCTTAATGTAGCGAAGTGCTCCTTTACTGAACTTTATCCAAACATGAGCTTCAGTGAGAAGCCTTTTGCAGGCCTCCTTGTGGGAGTGGATATTTAGGGTGACAAATATCCATAAAAAACGCCCATAAAAATCGTAATGTGTTTACCTGTTGGCCCACTTCGGGAAAATTATCTACAGAAAGACTCACACAGGCAGGCAAAGGATATACAAGAATATTCATGGCAGTACTGTCTGAAATTTAAAGAAAGAAATAAAAGGAAAAAACCTAAAATTGGAAATGAGTGTTATCAGTTTCGGACAAAAGAAAATGATGGTGCCTCCATATTTGAAATTTTGTCATAATCTCATATTTAAGAAATGCCCTGACTATAACTGAAAGAGTGAGGTTGTCTACCTGTGCAGATATGAAACAATCTTCAAGATATATATGCTACACGAAAAAAGCAACGTATATTAAAACTGGGAAAAAAACTTTTTTAATTAAATGGTGGTTTGCTTTCAGGAGTGGAATGGGGGCATGAGGAGGGAGGTTTCGTGTGTCATTTCTTCCCCTTTCACATTGCTTTTTAACTCAAAATTAAGTTAAAATAATGTAGAGGAGTGAAAGTTTGATGAGTAAAGGAGGCAATCCCATATGACAGCATTCAACTCACGAGAAGTGGAGGGCAGTTTATTCTTTTTCTTCCATCTGCCCAGCTCCAAACCTCTCATTTTCCCCGATCCCTTCGATCCTTCCCTTTAGGTTCCAAACAAAGACACCATTGTTTCCTCTTCTTCAATCAAGATGGGATTTGTTTGCCTTCTTCTGTCTCTCTCAAATGTGGCCGACATCAGAAGATAAGGCTAGAAGGCGTCCCAGGGGGTGGGACAAATGCTGGGCTTTGACCAGCGCAGTACCCCCTCCCCACTTCCCTGACCTCAAATCTGAATTCCTCGGCTTCCCTCTAGAGAACTCAGAAGCTTCTACAGGAATGGCAGGCACCTGGAACAGACTTTTTATTTCAGAGTTGTAAAGTTAAAACTAACATGGGTTATGTCCCCTGGCACCCTGCCCCCCAGAGACTGAGCTGGGGACCGTACAGATGTGTGTGCCCTTTCCAACCATCGGTAGTGACTTACACATTCTCCTTTACAGCTTTTATATTGGCTATAGTCTTATAGTATAAGTAGTCATTTTACAAACGAGAAAAATAAAATACTTTCAATAAAAGTGATACTTGTCTGATGAGCCCGGCATATCTGGTCATACCAGTAAACAATGCCCAGACTACACCTAACATACAGCCCTCAATAAATGTGATTCTGGGTTTCCGACATGCTCCCAGGTGCTGCCAGTTATGCTGGGGCATGGACTGCACTTTGGGTGCAGACACTGAGAGCAGAGTTTGGCACATGCGAGAGTTGGTTATTATTTTTTACTGTGAAACACAGATCTCCCTCCGCCAAAAACAAATCATTCCTTCAACGGATGGCCATTCTTAGGATGCATCTCAGCTGGTTCAACACTTAAACAAATCTAAAAGAATATCCTCTAAAAACAGATCTATGATGTTTTCCAGGAGCACAGTTTCTTTAAAACTCAAGCCCACTTCTCCCCATTTTGACGTGAGGTGGATCAACAGCCATGATTTCCCACGTTGGCCTCTGCAATCCTGTCAATTTGAATTAAATAGAGCAAGTCTCTCTACTATGTATATAGTGGATGCTGTTGGTCCCTCATCCAGACCCATCTTCTGAGTCAGCGCATCATCCCCCTGCTATCATGTGTGTTGGCAGCTAACAGCTTCTGGCTATCCCCTTCTCTGAGGAATGGGCACTGAGTAATTGACCTCTCTGCCCAGGGGAGAGGCAGACCTCAACCACTGTCTGACTGATGTGGTGCAGAAATGTCTCCTGCTTGTCTGTAGACAAGACAAGGCTGTGGTGCCATCCAAATTCCAGAGCCCCATGAGATCAGACCGGGGCTGGGCTCCAGCTGAGGGCACACCCTGCTCGGCTCCCTCCTCTATCCTGTCCTGCTCCCCACTCCCTTACAGGTTTCTCCTGAGAGCCCTCTCTCAACAAGTCATATTATAATAACCACCATTTCAGAATCTGCGTCTAGGGAACTTGACCTAAGACAATTTGGACTGAAAATAGGCACTCGTTTGCTGAAATAGTTCTGCAAAATATGAGAGTTCTTTCTGTACTAGTTTCTGTCTTCCAATCTTGAATCAGATGTCATGCGGCTCACATCCCCTATCCCCATCTCACACATACTCCTCTGATTACTCTTTTCTTGGTGAAGTCATATCCAAAAAAGACATCTTAATCTTTTCTTTCATCGGTGTGGATATTAAGGCAAGACATTTTCAGGCTCTGGTTTCCCTGGATCTTTTTCTAAGATGTTTCCTTGTGTTTTGAGTCTTTCCTTAGATGCCTTGTCCTCTCAGTAATTGCAGGGGACAGGAAGAAATATGGGGTATGGGAGGACTAATCCTGATTCTCTATCCCACTGTCTCTGCCCACCTTATCAATATCATATCTACAATCTCAGAAGAAGGGTCTCAGAACAGTTTTTAAATCAGTCATGGTCTAGCCTAATCGAACTATGAGCAAACATACCCTTCACTCAACTGTCTAAATGTATTTGTGAACAGTGTCCATATCTTTGCTTCTGGTTTAAATACAACATTTACTTACTAGTCAATAGCTTTATACTGATTATCCCTTTTGCACAGAGCTCAAGAGATGGCAGGTCAGTTCTCTCACACAAAGAAACCAGGCCCCCAACCAGCACAGCAGCATCCCCAGGGCTGGCCCTGCTTTTTCAGTTTGCTACCAGGTAATCTGTCAGTAAGCTCCTGGCTCCTCTTTCTGGTCCATTATTACCTGAACACAAATCTTCAGTGGAAAATAAACCAGCACAGGGAAAACAGTTCAAGACATTTCCATAATTCTATCTGTTGATCACTTTAAGGGTCAAAACTATGATTAAAAAATTTTTAATGGTTATTTGTAGATATCAATGATCTTAGTACTTTCCAATAGAAATTAAAATGCAAGCTGCTTTGTCATTTAAAGATGTCTAGTAGTCACTTTAAAATAAGGAAAAAGAAACAGAGGAAATTAATTTTAACGATAGTTTGTCTAACCCAATATATTCAAAATATTACCATTTCAACATGAAATCAACATTAAAAATTGAGATACTTTACATTCTTATTTTGCATTAAGTCTTCAAAAAGCTAATGTCTGTTTTATATTTACAGCATGCCTCAATCAGACCAGCCACATTCCGGTGGCTGCTGTACTGGCCGGTGTGCTGCAGGTTTTCTCATTCTTAGATGCCTGCTCAGTATTAGCCTCTCCCCTCATGGGACAAACCATGTGAAGCCCTTTGGGAAAGCATCAGGCAGAAGGCATTTTTATTTACTATATTCAATGATTTCAGCCTCTTCTATAAGAATCTCTAGAAGTATCACCTTTGAGGAGCGGGAGGTAGAGGAACCCAGGAGTCTGGGGGATGTTTCTTACTCGCTGTGGGCAGAGGACATCTAGATGCCACTGAACACATGCTAAGGCTCCTCTGCAACCTGCTAAACCCCAGGCTGAAATGCGGAGTTTGTGCCAGGTTTCCCTTTATCTCACCTTCTTGCAGAGCAAGCAGGCTTCTAGAAACTGAAATAAGGCAGGCTGGATGAGGCCTCAACCTTGAGGAGAACGCTGAATGAGGAAGGCACTGGGAGGCTAAGGGTCCAAAGAGACTCCATAGAGAATAGAAGACCATGAACTTCAGGACCAGCCACTCTGGTTCCTAGCTCTACCACATATGGTTGTTTACCTCCCTGAGCTTGGTCTCCTCATCTATGAAGTGGGGTTAAGGACACCACCAACTCCTTGGAGTTGTTTGGGATAAGATGATAAATGCTGAGGGCCTTGCATGAAGTGACCATTCGTAGCTTGCTGCCATCTGAAGAAGCTGTGTAACCCTCTGCAGGGTCTCCATTCTCTGCCAAGCCATGCCACTCATTTACTAACCCTTCTACTCCCTGGGCAGACACTGTCAACCCCCCACCCAAATCTCTTCAGCCTACCACCAGGTCATCTCAGGTAGCCTTGTAAGGCCAGTGGCTTCCTGCATCTCGGGTGTGAGGATGTTCCCCAGGAAATATGAGAGGCCTGCCAGGGGGATGGGGTTGGAGGACTGTCTGGGTGGGTCCCAGGATGGACTCTCAAGCAAGAAGACATGGGAGTTGATAGATCAGTGCCCTAGCTTCCTCACCCCTGGAGAAATTCTGGGGTATATTCTATACATTTCGTCAAAAGGACCCCAGCGGGATTGAGCCCCAGTTGCCCACAGTGGTAACCTGCTCATTAACTCACTCTTACTGGCGATCTTCTCCTCTATCTATCTCTTCTCCCTACCCCTCACTGAGCCTCCCGAGATCATCTCCCAAATAAAATGCTTACAGTCAGCTAACTCAGATTCAGAGTTCTTTACTATACCATTGACTCGACTTGCAAACTCTTCCCTGAGAAGCGGTCATTCTCTAACATTTTCTCATTAATTCTCCATCAACAGAGAATTAACTCAGGCACTGATGAGGCCACTCTATCAGCTCAGTGTTTATTCCAGCTGAAGGTACCAACAGCCAGCAATGTTCCTGGAGCACATTCACTTTGTTTTAAATGCCAGGATGGAGGATGTGACCATAGAGCCTACCAGGCAAGGAGTAGAAAAAATAGGCTATGCCCTCAAGAAATCCTAAGATAGAGATGAAAAGCTCAGAAATGCTCCAGGGCAAACAATGACAAATGACTGTATGAGTGGTCCCCAATTTACTCCAGCCCTTGGGTCAGCTGTCTATGAGCCTAAGTTTACAGTCACTTGATGGGTCCATTGATAGTCTTAGGCTCCTCCACCACCACAGAGGACTCTCTACCACCTATAGGACCCACCACCAACTGTAGGACCCTCCCCCCACCCCATAGGACCTACCTCCAACCTGACATACCCTAAGCATTCTCCCCACTTCAACCTAAGGTGCCAGCCTGGCCACACAGAGTTCAAACTTTTACTGATTCATTGGTGCTAGGGTCTAAAAAAGAAGTCTTAAAGCCAGACCCAAAAGAATACACACTGTAGGATTCTATTTCTATCACATTAAAAAACAGGCAATGGTAATTCATGCTGTTAGAAGTTACAATAAATAGCGGTGCCTCTTTTAAGGAAAGAGATGGTGATTTGGAGGGGGCACAAGAGAGTGGGCAGTGACTTCTGGTGTCTGGAAATATTCCATTCCTTGGTCTGGTTGCTAGTTCTATAGGTATGTTCACTTTGTAAAAATTCCTAAATTTGTTAAATTATGCATGTATGATTTGTGTACTTCTCTGGATGTCTGTTATATCTGAATGAAGAATACCCTCCAGAAAAAAGTATTTGAAAAGGAAAAAATAAAAAAGAAATTTTTAGTATGCCAGCCCACCCTCTAAGGTGGAGGACACTCTCCCCAGGCCAAGGAGGCAGCTATGGCCAGTACTCTAAGAACAAAGAAGCATAAGGGCTATAAAAGAAATCTGAATTAGAGGGTCTGAGAAGGGTCTTGTGGGGGAGTTGAGGGACTGGAAACCCTATCTGGACGGAGGAATAGACATTTCCCTATTCCTACCAAAAATGCCAGGGGAAACCCTAAACTCTGAAAAGGCTTCAGGGTTCAAGGGTACTAGGTACAGTAAATTCTATGAGGCTGTGGAAAGAGTGGGTAGCAACCAGGATGGGGTGAACAGGTTAGGATGGGATAGGTCTAAATGAAATGAAACAGGATGGAATGGGATTGAGATGGGCTAGGATAGGATGGGGATTTGAAGATGGAACCCAGATGTGAGGGGCTTTACACGAAGCCCATCAAGATGAGGAGATTGGATTTCCCCTTGCCCAGAGTTGGAGACTTTTTTAGCAGGAAAGTGGCATCCTTAGAATTTTCCTCAAGGAATCACTTTGCACTGATGTAGACCGTGGACTTCAAGGAGAAGCCTGGAGGCCAAATATTTCTAAGATAAAACTAATGAGGCTGTCATCAATCAGAGAGAGAGAGGCCCATGAGCACCCCCAGGATTCTCTGTGACGTGAGTTGGAGAGGACCCAGATTCACACTTCCTGAGGAGGGAAACTGAGAGAGGCCCAAAGGGAGGAAGATGCTTGCCTGCCAGCCTCAAGTAGGAGGCTCAGTCAACTCTAAGTGAACCAACCATTTTCTTCTCTTTTTGAGTTCTCAGGAAGAACATGATGTTATTCAGACATGGGCTTACTTCCCAAGAAAGAAGCATAAAATACCACCAGTGGGACCACAGGGACCACAGGGACCACATCCCAGCAGTTGGCCCCGCCTGAGGGGTTGAACTACGCTAACCTGCAGCATTGCATCCAGCCTCACAATTCTCAGAACACCTCCAGCCAGTGATTTGTCTTGTGCTGTGCCAGAATTTGCATCATTAGTCCCGTCTCACAGGGCAAAACAGGCTAAGAGAGGGGGGTTGCCTGGCCCAAGGTAACACAGCTGGCAAGTGGCACAGCCAGGAGGTGAACCCAGATGGGTTGGTTCCAAGTGCCCCATCCTGTGACCTTTCCAGAAACACGACACTACTCCCAACTTGGTTCTTTGGTGAGAAAGAAACTGGAACTCTTGGCCATAAAAATAAAACCAAAACCAAAAGCACCTGCCACCTTCCTCACCTGTATGTGTGCGGACATGCCTCTTCAGGTCAAAGGTGTCGTTGAAGCCCTTGCCGCAGAAGGTGCACAGGTGCCTCTTCACCTGGTTGTGGCACTTGAGGTGCCGGTTGAGCATACGCTGTAGGCGGAAGCCCTTGCCACACAGGTCACAGCTGTGAACCGCCGAGTCATTGCATGTGCCTGTGGTGAACTAGGACAGAGAGAGGCTATGAGGACTCCAGTGTAGGCGGACACATCCTGGGGGCTTATCCCAGGAGCCCACATCCCTGTGTCTCTAGGCTTGGCCTGGCTAGGGCTTCTGCTCCTAAAAATTCCAGGCAGGTTTTGGCTCTGGGGAAGATGGAACGACTGGCAGCTCCTGTCAACATTCATTCTCCCCTTCTTCCTTAGAACAGACCTCTAATTTTTAGCAGGCTACTCTGCCTCCAGATCTGCATTTCCCAGACTTACAGCAAGCAAGTCATGGCTCTATGACTACCAGCCAATGAAATATACTCTAAGGAGGAAGGATGGTACCCTTTCCCTCCTTTACTCCTTCCTGCTGGCTAGAGATCTAACAGCCACCTTGGACCACAACGGGAAAGCCAATGCTGAGGATGGGAGAGCAGAAAGAAAGGAGTCTAGGTCCAGACAACATCATGGAGCCTGTAGTAGATAGTCCTCAAAGTCAGCCACAGTCAATTCCTCCCTCCCATGCATGCATGCTGCTGCATCCATCAAGAGATGAAGACTATTTCCTCTCCTTTTGGACCAACGGGATGCAGAGAGAATGTGTCAGTTCCAGGGCCTTCTTAAAGGGCCTTGCAGCTTCTACATCTTCCCTCTTAGAAGCCAGCTTCCATGTTAGAAGTCCAAGATCACCAGGCTGTGAGGAAGCCCAAGCAGCCATGTGGACAGTGAGAGGCCAGGCCATGTGTAGGAGCACTGAGGTGCTGGGTATGAAAATAGCCTCACTAGACCTTCCAGCCTAGCCCATGACTGCCCCAGCTGAGTGAGTGACCTCAGCTAATACTGCCCAGCTAATACTGCCTAGCTGAGCTGTGCCCCTGACACAAAAAATTATAAACAAATAAAATGATCATTTTGGAAATGACTTGGGCGGGATCTCACAGCTTCATTATCAGCAAAGCCACAGCTGCATCACAGGCTCTGGGCTCCCACTTCAGTGTTCTCTCAATGTATTTGCCACCTCTGAGAAAGAAAACTGAATCTATAATTATGTGGTGAAAAACACCAGATCTAATATATTCATCAAAGTTTTCCTAGTTACCAAATCAGATCCTTTAGAAGAATGATTCAATTGCTCTGCCAAAATTCTACTCATAAAGGACCTAAAAACTTTATTTTCAGAAAAACATCATTAGCAAGAGTTGGTCCTATCCTGGCTCAGTACCTTCCTAGCCTCAAATACAACCCTCCCTTCATCCACTGGGTGTTGCCGTCCACTGAGACCCACTGCAACTGTTTCCTCCCTGATGCAGCTTGTCCAACTACAACAGCCCTTGGCTGCACTATTCTCCCACCTATAAGACCAGTGTCTCTCAAGTCTCTGGTGCACATGAATCCCCTGGGGGTCTTGTTAAAATGCAGATTCTGATTTAGGATGTCTGGAGGGGCCTACACGTTGCATTTCTAACTAGCTCTTACACACAAATGTTTCCTCAGAGTTCATCTGGTTTCCTCAAGTAAGCGCGCTGCATCAGTAAATGTTTGTGTACATTCTTGACCCCCATGCCCCAAGCCCAGACACGGGCCAGTGCACAGTCAGAAAGTGCTGATAGGCAGTGGCTCACAGGTGGGAAGATACAAAGAGATACAAAAAGACCCGAGGGAAGCATAAGACCACAGAATAGGGTTTTCCTGTCAGCTTCCTCTGAACCAGTTTTCTCATCTACTTGCAGCTTAATGAGTCTCAGCTGACCAAATAGTGCCTGATCTGCAACAGGCCCTGTGCTCAGAGCTGGAGGGAATACAGCCACCAGGATGGCTCTTCCCCAAGAAGCTGCAGTGGGGGAGCAGATCAGTCAACAGGCTACTCACACCTAGGAAAACTGGGTGCAATGCACACCTCAGAGGGACACCTACCCCTGACGTGGAGCAAGAGAGAAGGTGCATCCAGAGCAAATGAGATCTTCAGCTATGAGGAGGAAGAGAGGGGGAATGGCAAAGAGTATTCCAGGAGAGGGTGTTGGGAAACAGGGGACTGTGTGGTTCCACGTGGCTAGCCTGAGCCCCAGGAAAGCAGTCAATGAAGAGAGCTCTGGTAGCAGAGAAGGGCAGGGTCCACCTTAGGGCTCTACTTTGGGGGCCCTAACGAGCAAGACTGTTCTGAGTGGGTGGGAGGTGGGGACGTCAGAAGGAGGACAGTTGCAGGGGTTGAGTTTGATGACTCAGATAGGTGGCCATCCTAGGCCCTCAACTGCCTCACACCCTGCCTCTGCTCCCCAGAGGGGTGGGACCTGGCACTCTGCCTGAGGTAGACCCATCTGTGCCCAAGGCAATCACTTTTCTATCTCTAGGACAGGTCATGGTCTCCTTCTTGTCCAGCAGTCCTCATTCTGGTCTTGCCTCCCTTGAAGAGATGTGAAAAGCCTAAATATGACCCAAGTCTTGGCAAACTGAGTACTTAGAGCTTCTCAAGGCCAAGTCTACACAGTGAGGGGCTAATAAAATGGAACACAGACAATTAACCCTGGTAATTATGATTAAAAACATGTAGAAAGCTTGAACTATCTTTTGAAAGTCCTGTAGAATGTGCCTGAGGACTACAGTTCAAACCCGAACTCTTGTTTACTTTAATCCTTTTGGTAAATTCCTATTTTTAAAATGCTCAGCATGTAATATGGATACCTTCTAATACGGTCCACGATGAAAAATCTCAAATCACTGGCATTATTTTGTTTGAAAAGAATAAAATCTTGAAGGGCAGAGGGAAGGGAGATTAGTGACAATTTAAGGGACTACAGGGCCAGTGGATCATCTGAACAAGATACAGAAGCTGGGGAGAAAATAAGAATGGAGGAGGGATGCAGACTAAGGTAACTCTGTTTCCTCAGGGGGAGCTTTCCTCGGGTTTTCTTGGAGCAAAAATAAAAGTTCTCCAAGTATGCCTCGGCAAAGGCAATTTTTCCATTTCTCCACCTTCATATTCATCCCCATTTCATAGCATGGAAAACTCCTAGAAAACTCCAGCCCCAGCTGTCGTCGGACTACAATAGCAAGAAAAGACCCACCCAGGGAAGACCCGCCCAGCTTAGCCCAGTCATTTCACAGAATTAGAAAATATAATTATTTTAAGGGACTAAATTTGGGGTTATTTGTGAAGCAGCAATTAGATTAAAACTGGAATAGTAACAGACGTATCACATCCTCTACAGAACACCAGATCTGCCACATTTCTGAATGTTCTCTCCCAAGAGGGCTGCATAAGGCAGAAGACACATCTGATTCTTGGAATGACATCCCAGGAGTCAGAGGACCAGCAATCCCTCCTGGGTCACACGTCTGCTCACCAAGCCATCTTTACCATGTTTACACAAGTTCATAGCTAACACTCTACACCTCCTAAAGGTTCAAATAGGGTTAACCTATTTTACCTTGTTATTCTACTCTGCACATAGTAGACCAAAATTAGTTACATAATAGTTATCTTAGTTACAAAATGAGTGGAATAGGGAGACAGAAATGCTGAGGATCAAATAAAAACCTAGAGCTGGCTAGTTGTATGATGTCATATAATATCCCTGGGCCACAGTTGCCCACATGTAAAAATAATAAAATGGTATTAGATGAGCTCTTCAGCAGAATAAGAAGCTAAGAGCGAAGTCTGTTTCTCAATTTCCTAAGTTTAAATCCTGCTCCACCACTTTCAGACTCTGGGACGTAGACAAGTCACTCAATCTCTCTAAGCCTTAATTTCATTACTTGCAAAATGTAGATCATAATGATATTTGCCTTTTGGGATTTTTACGAAATTAAATGAAGAAAAGCTACTTAAAAAAAAAAATCTGATGCTTGATAAGTCCTAACTCTTACAGTTAGACCAGCTCCAAAATTCCGTGATCTTAAATAAAAGTTAATTGGTCAAAACCCCTTGTTTGCTCATTTGGCTTTTGAATTTTTCTCTTTATGCTGAAAGAATAAGAAGACTAACCCTCAGTGTGAGCCACAAGTTTCTAGACCTTCATCCACAACTCTGTAATCCGAAAAGCTCTGAAAACCAACATTCTCTCCTATATCCCTTGGCAATAAAACCTGATCCAAGTTGACATGGAGTGATACATAGACTTTTCCTGTTTGGTGTCAATATTCATGTGTTTTGATATGAAAATATTAATGTGTTTAATTACAGGGTACCACTCCAGACCTGCCAGGGGTGGTATTTACACCATGCTTGCTACCTTCTGAAAAAAACTTAATAGTTTCACCCTTAATCCAAAATTAACGCTTTGCAAAAGGCTTATTAATAATGAAGTGGGGAAGCTACCATGGACGGTGGGAGATGACATCAGTCTGCAGATTAATTCAGGGCAAGAAAAATGAAGAGAGATTGAGCAACTCTCGAACCCCATGGATTGGTGCTATCTTGCTTGCTGTCCTGATCTCTGCTTTCATTTAAAAAAACACACAAAGTTCCCCTCTAGTCTAAAAAACAGGCCTATGCAGCAGAAACAAACCAATCATTGTATCAGTGCTGCTGAAAACTTCAGGAGCGTCTGGGGAGGTAGGGACTTCGGGTTGGCCCTCGACCAACTTCAAAGCTGGCTAAGGTCACTTACCTGTCAATCTAAAATAAAAATTAAAAAGTAAAAATTAAAAAACCTTTTATTTTCTGTTGATGCTTCCACCAGACAAATTCACTAAATTAATGGTCCTATTTCCTGTGGGAGGGTATTATGAGCCCAAGCTACCTTCTGATGGCCATTTGAACAACATGTCCACTGACACATTTGCTATGCTTGAGTGCTCAAAACATACTAAGAGTATTTATTACTCCAATTTAGGGGGGATAAAATTTCTGCTCCTGGTCCCACTTACCATTTCCTTAGCGTCACAACTCTGCTGTATGGCAGAACGAGAACCTTCTCAAATGCAGAGATGATGAAGAGAATATATGTTTAGAATCCAGAAAAAAAGTGAGGCTCAAAAAGCTGTAAACTGCATATAGCCACATGACTTGTAGGTGCCCACACTAGAAATTTTGAATGTGGCTTGCAAAACTTGTGCCTACAGTTCCACCTGACAGACCCATGGGTCTGGGCATGATGTGGGGAAAGGGAAAGAAGAACCCTGTTGTTTGTCTCATATCATGGTGAGAAATAGCTTCAGATTCCTTCATGGCAGACTGTCAACGCTAACAGCTACAGTACCAAAGATACCTCCCCCATTATGCAATACAACGACGTTAAAAGAATAAGGCTCCTTCGATTGGACTTCGCCATTAATAACTGAGGAATTCAACTAAACCTCTCTGAGCTTTCCTTTTCTCCCCTTGAAAATGAGATTGGCCGAGATAAGTGTTAAAGATCCCTGTGATAGATCCTATGGTTAGACATTCAGCCTCTATTCCTCCTCCTTCTGGACAGCCTTCCTGTACTGCAGAGACCAGGAAGTTAGAAATGACATTTCCCAAACTCCCTTGCAGCTATTGTTTTTAAATATAGCCCAGTAGGGACTTGTGTTCTGCCAATTACATGCATTATCAGAAGATTTGAATTCGGACCTGGATTAATTGAACAGAGGCAGGCACATGGCAATTGGTTTACACTCTACATTAGCAGAAGCATCGTGATACAGGAGCAGGCAGCCATACAGGCAGTAGTTGCAGCTCCCTAGGTGGCCCAGTTCTGCAGTGAAGCTCAGCCTGGTCTTTCTTTAGTCTATTTAGTACCCTATAATTAACCATTCTCTGCTTAAGCTAGCTACAGTGGACTTGTTGTCTGTGACTAAACCTGTGCAGGCCCTTCCAACAATAAAAACCCACTTCGCTATATTCAAATTAAAAGCTGGTGCAGTTAACATTTATATTGTTCTCCTATGCCTCCTTTTCCCCCTTTAAATTAATTCAAACTTTTCTGAGCATCGATTCTAAGTATTTTCTAAGATCTCCCTTTTCTTCTTGTTTTACTTCAAATGCTGTCACTTAAGTCTAGGGACTGTTGACTTCTTCCCTGCCTGTATTTCTGTTCTGTACTGACTTATATTCTCGTGGGTCAGGCATTATTTCACTTGGTATTGGAGATACAAGCCCAGTAGGGGCTTGTTCTCTGCCTTTGGCAGACTTAGAATCAAGAAAAGGAGTCTGATTAGCCAAATGTGTAGTCAGGGAGATGAGTAGCAAGTTACAATGGGGGCAGGGAGAAGGACATCCAATTCTCTTTTGGGAGACAGAATAAGAAAGGAGTCAGGGACAGAATTTATGTTCTCTTCAAAATATCAAATGGATGGGTTTTTGTAAACTACTTAAATCTATGACTCACAATAATACTTAAACACAAACTAATTGACCATCACTAGAGAATTCTGGTGAACCAACTGATTATCTTGAAAACTAGTTAATAAAAGGAATCATATTTTGCTTTTCTTAAATGAACTGTCTCACTGGGAAACCAAATGGCAGATGAGGGGAAGTGTCTCCCTATAGAAGAATTTCAGCTAATAAATACGGGACAGAATTAGAATATTACTGTTCTGCAACCCCTAATAACCTAAAATAGTTAGACCTTGAGCCTCAATGACTGCTAATATCACAAGAGACAACCAAATATTATGTGCCCCTTGATGGAAAGATGCCCACCACTGTGACGTACTTTAGCTAAAATAAAATAAACCCAATCAAGCATCTAAAGCAGTGTTGTCCAATAGAACTTTCTTCAATAATAGAAATGTCCTAATCTGTACTGTCCAATAGAGTAGCCACTAACCAAGTGGCTACTAAGCGCTTGAAATATGGGCTGAGGGATGTAATTTTTAGTTTTAATTAATTTAAATTTAAATAGTCACAAATGCCTGTGGATACCATTTTGGACAGTGCAGCTGCAGACCCAACTACCATTTAGAGAAAATGTAGGTGACAAGGACCATTAAACACCACGGTGATGCGTTCTATAAAGTCCAGATTGCTGGAAACTCCACAAACAAATTAACCATCTCCTCAACGGCTAACTGAAAAAGAGAGGGAGGGAAAATATGTAAAAAGACACTTGAATGACACATAAATCAATTACAATGCGTGGACATTATGTAGACCTAATTCAGCAAACTGAAAAAATAAAGGTATGAATTTATGAAACAAATAACAATGTGAACACCATTGTGAATATGAGTGTAATCATATATTTTGGTCTTTATCTATTAGAGACACATTCCAAAATATTTATAATGTCTGAGATTTGCCTTAAAATAAGGTCAGGGGAGGGATGGGTGGGACTTGCCACCAGTTCATCGTGGTTGGGTCCAGGTGACAGGTACTCTGCCTTTGAAAATCTTCATAAAAAAATGATGGAAAAAGAAAAAGACTACTCCACATTCACACATCTGTCACTACTGGAAGACTCCGGACTACAGAGCCAGGTGAAAAGCCAAGAATACTTTCGAAATAATTCTAATCTCAATTCCTTTGAAGAATCCTTGGGAGAGGCCAAAAGAAGAGAGAAAAAGAATGGGATCGGGTAAGAAGACAAATTCACTTGCTAGTCTAAACTTGTACCTGGGTCCCACCAGCCACTCTGAATAAGGAATGAATAATATCAGTCAACAAACTGATTTAACTTCAGAGTTAACTTTGTTTCTAATAAACCTTGGAAGGACAATGGTGATGGGGAGGGGGTCTCTACAAATGGTTCCAGCACAAAAGGGACTTAAAGTGACCTGGACCTCTGGCATGAACACTTTCCCAGAGGCACATCATCTCCTCACCCTGATCTGTTTTGTAAATTACAGAATCCTCAGTAGTAAAGAGACAATTACAATTTCGTAACTTGCCCTAAGGCACACAGTCAAAAGACAACTAGGCTGAGAAAGAACTTTTCCTAACCGGCACCTACCACTCCTCTCCAGATCCACTGGTTGTAGTCAGGTTGGTAAATCCCTTGTCTCTACTACAGGCAAACTAATATTGGATGTTAACAAAACTTGCTATAAGTCATTGTCAGCTAAATTCCTATTGGGCAATTTATAATATACAAAAGTGCTCAATATTTTACATTTAACCTACGCAACACTTCTGAGAGGCTGATTCTATTATTTCTCTATTTTACACATCAGGGAACTGAGTTCAGAAGAGGTCATATGTCCCTAACCATAGCTGGTAAGATGGACTCAACTGAGGTTTTCCTTCTCAAAAACCTTCCTGAGATCCTTTCTCACCCTCAAGGGAACATCCACACTTGGCTTGGTCCCTTCACTATCTCACCTTGTCCTAGCTACATTTCACTTTCAACTTTCCCTGATCCCCAACAGTTTTGCATACTGCAGCCACCATAGTTCTGAGTCCTTTCTTTATACAGGTTTTGGACTCAGCTCATACTACCCTAAAGCCTGCTTCTCCCCTTTTCCATAGGCCTCAAATCCACACCAAGAAAACTTCCCCTGCTCAGAATCTACCACATCTTTTCCGTGCTTCTGGTTTAGAATTTACTTTCCCGTACTAGAGTTATTAATAATTGAGTCTCCCCACCAATCCAAATAATTCTAGCTAGAGTTATTGGGCACCTACCATGCTCCAATCTTAACTCATTTATCCGCACAAATCTATAAGTATCATTATCCCCATTTTAAGGACAAGGAAACTGAGGCTCAGAGGGATTAACAATTTGCCCAAGGTCACACAGCTAAGAAGTGACAAAACTAGAGCCTAGAGGTTTAACCATTACTGTCAGAGGATTATAGAACACTAGAGTGGGAGCATTTTTATCTCCTGGCTTGCTACCTGGTACACAGCAGGCACTCCACACTGTTAGATGGGATGTTGCCTCTCTCTGCAGGTCAAGAACTCACACTTGCCCTTCCTCTGGTCCTAAGAGCCATCTGCCAAGTGTCTTAAAATCATTAAAACTAAGTTGTTAAATTTATGCATCATGTATGAGCCTTATCCTTTAGTGGCTTTTCACTCTGGTTAGGAAACTAATTCTTGAGAGTTCCGTGCTTTGCATAGAACTTTATTGTTACACAACATGCTAAATCATGGGCAATTTGGCCAGTCATTTGAAAATGGCCACTATCACGACTGATAATTCTGGAGGCTTGGAGCATCTTAACACCAAGATGTCTCCTTATCTGTGGGTGGAAGCTGCCGGCCTTCCTCAGTAAACAAACAACACTCCTCCGGAAACTATGTTAATGGTTGAAGAGCAAAAGCAATACCCCACCCCACCGCCCACATCCCTGGGGCAGCACGTAGGTTTATTCATTCCCTTTAAGCCAGGGCTCCCAGCCCACTGTTTGCCTGGGGCAGGGAAGAAAGATCTCCTAAAATGTTGGTTAAGGGGCTGGATATTTTTCCTCAGCCACTTTCTCTTGAGAGTAATCTGGGCAATTGAGGGGCAAACTGTCTAAAATCCAATCCAAAACAATGTTTCAATTGTCTTCCCAGCCTGATGATAAATATGCAAGTGGGACACTTTGTAGAATTTCCTGAAGGGCAGAGCTGCCAGCCTCAGGCAAACTGAGCTCTCCCACCTAACCTCATCTGGCCCAGAAAAGCCTCAGGCTAGCTGACTTTGAACCTCAGCAGAACCCTTAACACGAAGTAGTATGCCCTCTTAAGAGCATCCTTTAAAGATGTCTTCCCAAAGGATTCCAGGTCAGCCCTTTAGCCTCGATTCATAACCGAATGCACCCCGGCCCACTCCCAGCCAAGCCCTGGAGCCAGGAATAAGGAATACGAGTAGGGGAGGGGTTATCTCTCCCAGGAAAAGTAACGGAGACCTTCCCAATCCACAGCAAACTCTAGAGATCCTCCTCCCCAGCCCTCTCCGCCCCCAACTCCCAGCCAAGCCTCAGGAGTCAAGAGTATGCATAGGGGAGAGATCGCCTCTCCCAGGAAAAGTAACGGAAGCTTTCCCAATCCACAGCAAAAACGCTTGGGTTCCTCTTCTCTATCCTCTCCACCCCCTCCTGGGCAGCCGGACCGCCCAAGAATTATCACCTACAACAAGGGCCGGGAGCCCGCAAAGGGTCACATTGTGGCCCGTCCGGCTAGAAATTGGGCTCGTGTTCCTAAAACACCACTCCCTGGCTCTAGCTGATTGAGTCAGTGGAATGGGATTCTTTAATCTTGGGGGTAGCGGATTTCTTTGCGCTGGCAATCATGGAAGTGCAGATGTCTCCTACAATTCTAGAAGACTGGAGTGGGGGAGGGGAGCTGAAGCGCGACGATAGAGAGGAAGGAACACTCCAACCCACTGGGGCGGGCACTGAGGCAATTTTCAGTTTAACTCATTTATCCTTCATTTTAATTCAAGAAAATTTTAAAGACAGGACAAATGTAAAGCGCGCCGCACAGACCTCGTGTCTAACGGACACTCCATAATTGGCATTGGGAATAGCTGTTATTGTGAAAGGCCCACTGTGTGCCAAGCTGCCGCCACAGTCTCCAAAACCCAAGTAAGGATGTGAAATTCAGAATTCACACAGCGCTAAGAACTGCTCCCCAGAGGGTGGGATTCCGGAGCCTGTGTCCCTCTTTTCCAACCACGGGAACCCCGACGGCCTGGTTAGTCTTTGGGTCTTACACACGGAATTGACTGATGGAGGGAGAAAGCTGCTCCTGAGCCTTTTAGGCAGTTCCCGAGGCTGCCCGGTGGACTGTGCCGGCTCGGGGAGCCAGCCTCCGGGACGCAGCGGCGCAGGCGGCTGGCTTAGGAGCCAGCAGGAGAACGCGCGGAGGCGCCCTGGCCCCGGCCCAGGGGCAGGTGCAGGAGCCGTGCGGCGGGCGAGCTGGGTTCCCCGGTGCCCGGGTACGCGGGCGGGTGCGGCAGGGAGGGGCGCGGGCCCCCAGATCCCGACGCCAGGGTGTGGTGCTGGTGGCGGCGGGGGCAGAGTCGGCACCATACCTTGATTTTCGACCTGGCGACCGGGCGCTGCTTCGCCGCCAGTTGTCCACCCGGGCCCTCGGCGTCTCCAGGCTCGCGGGTTTGGCGCTCGGGGGCGCGCGGGGACGAGTTGCTCTCTGCGCCTCCAGGCTCCCCAGCGCTGCTGCTGCCGCCGCCGCTGCTGCTACCGCCGTCGCTGCGGCAGTCTTCGGGGGGGTCGAGGAGCAGACGTCCCAGGCCCACTGCGGAGGAAGGGTCCGCGCGGGGACACACAGACACGCGGCGTCAGGCCCGGGCGCCTGCGGCAGTTTGACCTGCGGGCGGTGCAGCAGCCGCCCCACCCCGCCCCAGACCTGGTTAAAGCCGAGGGGGTGCGCAAGAGAGCCCCCGGCTCGGCCTCCCGAGCGAGCTCCGGGTCCTAGGGGCGGCTCCTAGGTCCCGGTCCCCGTGCCCACGAGGAACTCAGGGGCCCCGCGCGCCACGTTTCCTCTTTCTGGGATGGGAGTGAAGGGGTCTGACCTCTACCCACCCAGCCCCCGCGGGCTAGACGGATCCTTGTGCAACCTCATGAGGACGTGAGACTGGGGATAGCCCCTACTGGCCTTCAGTTTCCCCTTCTAGGCCACCTCGACCCGCTCTGCAGCCAACGGTCCCGCCGCTGGGCAATTAGAGGCGCCCACTAGGGGGAAGGGGCAACAAGATGTCTCGGGTTTCCAACCCTCTCACTCTTAATCCTCTCGTTCTCAGAGACTTCTTCCTTCCCCCTGGAAGAGGGGCCATGGGGTGGGGAGTCCAGCCTCAGCCGATGAACAGAGGGGACCTGCTCATCCCTGCCCCCACCCCAGGAGCTCAGAGCCCAGGCCCGGACCCCGCGCCCGCGCTCACCTGGGATGTAGGTGTCTGCCCTTTTCTCGTCCGGGAGCTCATCCCAGCTGCGGACCGAGACCCCCAGGCTCCTCCTCTTTACTAGGAAGACTTTGGGCATAGTGGGGCCCCCTACCCGGACTGCGTCCCCCTCTTCCCGGCTGCTCCCCGCTAGAGGCGGCGGCAATGGCTGGGTCCCCGGCTCCTGTCGGCCAGAGCCCACCTTTCCGCCTAGTCGGCCCTCTCCCTCGGTCCCCCGCCGCAGCGCGGCCTTGGCCTCTCCCCCGAACTCCCGGCGATTCCTAGCCTTCTGGCTCAGCGACACCTATGCCTTAAATCGCGGGTGAGACCACGCCGAGGAAAAAGTTTCATAAGGTGGAATAGAAAAGGCACCAGGAAACTTGGGAGTGAGCATGCGCCCTGCAACATAACGGTGTCAACAAGCTCGCTACCTGTCCGACCGGTTCCGGCGGCCGGGCTGCCTGTTCCAGCCCTTCCTTAGGCATGAATGTTTGCAAAAGAATTTAACGTCTGATTCTCCCCCCCCCCTCCCCTTTTTAAAAAGAAGAGCGTTTTTTAATGAATCCCCAACCCCATTTCCCATCACAGGTACCTCGGGGCGAACTCTGAGGTAAACCCCAGGTCCGCTTCCCAGGGCACCCCTCTAGAGATATGGGGCCTCTTGAGAGTTGGGCCCCCTCCTACCCCCAAGAGTGTTTGTCTCCGACAAGCAAGCCAAAAAATGTCTCAGTTCCTCTGGACCTTGTGGATTGTTCCCGGGGATTGTTGAAATCTTGGCGGCCGGAAGGGGGAGGCTGTGGGGAGACCCCCAGGGATCTGATCTGGTAAAGGGGAGGGGAGCTTGGGCGTTTAAGCTCCCATCATCAACAACAGTTTCCCCAAATAAAAACAGTAATAATAAATTTTAAAATTCAACATCTTTAGAACACATTGTTATTTTGTGCCATGCAATGTAAGAAAAACAAGTCGGCTTGTTCCGCCAAAGCAGCTTTCACTCCAAGACCTTTCATTCCAGGAGCACCCTCATCCCAAATAAACACATAATGGAAACAAAAGCCAAGGGCACATTATGAAAAGGCAGATTCGAAACGAATTTCTTATATTCGCCCACTCCCATTATTGCCTCCCCTAACCGCCCGCTCTCCAAATTCTGAGGCTGGTAAATACCTTTCCAGGAAGCTAGTAACGCGAAGATGGGCTACATCCCCTTACTGCCCCTACTGGGGAGGTGACTGGAAAGCTTTGCATTTATCTTTGGTTTTGGTTTTTCCTGTCTACCTTTATACCTTGAGGGGGTTGGGAGAGAAGGAAGAGGAGTTGGTGAGAGAAAGATACCAAGTTTCTAAGAGCGTCTGTGCCGGCCTTGGGGAGAGCGCTGCGCTCCCACAGCCCCTGCTCGGGTGCGCCCAGGGACGCACAGCACTGCCTCCACGGCTGCAGTGGGTGCACCCCTCCAGGGGGTGATCAGACCTGTGCCAGCTCGAGGAGATGCGAGGGCGAGTCTGGCCAGGGGTTCACCCAACCACCAGACTCACCTGTCTGTAACCTGAGCCGCTGCGCGCCCAGCCCACAGGCCTAGGAAATCAACACAGCGGTTTTCCCCGTCCTTTTCCGTCCTAGAATGGCGCTTGGGGACACAGCAGCCTAGTAACGGATTTCTTGGCGTGGCCGGCGTGCTCCCTGCGCTTGGAGATGGGGCGCAGCTTTCCTGGGACTGCAGAGAGAACAGACGCGAGACGCCTTGAGTCTGCCCTCAAGGGGTCGCTCTCTTTGGGCTCGACCTTGTCCGGACTCCACAGATTTTCTCAGCCAAGTAAGAATGAAAATAACTTTGATCTGGGTAACCAGTGGTGGGGTAGGGGTGAGAGATTGGGGTGAGTGTTGAGGGCGCTTGGAGGGATGGAGAAGGAAGACATTTGTACAGCAGCATAGAGATACAAGGCTTCCTTCTAGTCTGTGAGGCTGATGGCACGGCTTCTGGGAAACTCTGCGAATGTATTTTTATCCGCCAAGAAACGAGATTTGCTAGAAAGAGCGTGGCTGAATGAAAGTAAAAATAAATCAAAACTATAAAATCAGAATTATCCCTCATCTCATAAAAATCTTTAAAACTTTGTTCAAAATGCTTTATTTTACAAAAGGTAGTCAACCTCCATTAACAGAGCTCTCTCTTTTTGACTGGATTTTAAAGCGATGAATGCCTGGATCACTTTATCCATTATTTGAGATTGTAGAATAATGGGATATAAAACTAGAAACCTCAAATAATGCAACGTTTAGGGGACTGAGGATTAAAAATAACACAGATAACAACACTTTTATTCAACGATTGTTGGATACACACCTACTATGTTTGCTGGGTTTTCTTTGGAAGAAAGAAGTTCTAATGTGTTATCTTTCTCTCTTTTTTGATCAGACTCGAGTGGGGTTTACCAATACTATTAACAATTTCAAAGAACCAGTTTTGCCTTTGTTGACTCTTCTCTATCGTAAAATCAGTTTTCTAAATATTATGAGTGGAGTTCACAGAGCACCCCCTAAAAGTAGAATAAGAAATGAACCCAATCCAGGTCAAAGCTTGGACCTGGAAGAAACAAAAGACATGATATGGTTCACACCCCACCCACTGTGGGGGGAAGGGAGCAGCCTGCATAATATCCTTAGGGTGTACCCGTCCAGTTTGAATACTCCAGTGCTAGGGAGCTCACCTTTTAAAAAAGCAGCCTATTCCCTGCTAAGACAAGAATAATGTTAGAAAGCTTTTCCTTCTGCTTTATAGAAACCTATTTCCATGCTTTTCCATCTCCCCTCTCCATTCTGCCCTTAGGCACTGCTGAGACTGTGCCTGGGCCCCCCTCTCCCTGATAGTTCTTCAAATACATGAAAGCAGCCATCAGTGTTCTCACTTAAGACTTGTTTTCTGCAGTAATGTATAGTCAGGTTGAAAATAGGCAGGTACAAACCTGCTCAGTGGCATCCTTAGAGTATACAGTTATAAGGAGAAGTTAGGATATTGGGAAAATATTCTTAAACATTTTTTAAAAACTTTTTATTGAAGTATAACATAGTGTTAGAAAAAAACACACAGGACATAGTTCCATAGTGTAGCGGTCAGCACGTTCTGCTTTACACGCAGAAGGTTCTGGGTTCGCGCCCCAGTCCAACTGCGGTCCATGGTCTATGGCCATGCTGCCCTGAACAAGCTGGATATCTGATCTCGGAAGCTAAGCAGGGTCCAGCCTGGTTAGTACTTGGATGGGAGACCACCTAGGAAGACCAGGTGCTATAGGCATAAATAATAATAATAATAAATAATAATAAAGGAGGGTCTAGGAAAAAGAGCTGGGAGACAGGACCCCTAGACTCTGCCCCCACCCCAAAAAAGAAAAAAATGCACAAATAGTAAGTATGCAGCTAAAGTTTCACAAACCAAATTCACCTGTGGAGATAGCACCCCAGAACAAGACAAAGCTGCCTGCTCGCACCACTCCATTCAACATTAGACTGGCTTCCTTGCAGGTATAATAAGACAAAAAAGAAGACATAAAGATAATAAGGATTATAAAGAAAAATAAAACTCTCATTATTTGCAGTCAGCACGATTGTCTATGTGAAAAAATCGAAAGAATCTACAGGTAAATTATTAGAATTAATAAGAGTTTAATAAGTATGTTGTATAGAAAATCTGCATGTGTAAGTGGGGAGGTATGTCAATTGCATTTTTACATGTCAGTAACAGTAATATTGAAGGTCTAGTGAAAAAAAAAATGACCTTTGACTGCAGCCAGAATACAAGTGCTTTGAAATAAATTTTAAAAATTGTGCAAACTCTGTGGATTAAATGAGAAAACTTCATTGGAGAACATTTAAAAAGACACTAATCAAAGAAAAATTTACCATATTAATGGAATAGAAGACTCTGAATAAACAAGAAGTCAAAAATCCCCAAATTCATTTGTAGATTTAATACATCTTTTAAAAATGCTTGAAAAGAGGTATTTTCATGGGACTTGACAAACTTGTTGTAAAGTTTATATGAAAGGATGACCAAATATTTTGAAGAAGAACAGGTGTGAGTCTCACTCTATCAGATATCAATAGTAATTAAAATAATGTGCCTTTGGTGCACAGCTATATTGCCAGTACAGAACAAAGAGCCCAGAAACAGACTCCCACATGTGTGATTATTTGATTTATGAGAGAGGGCACTGCAGAGCAGTAGGGGAAAGATGTACTACTCCATAAGTGGAATTTGAACACTTGGTTATCCATTTGGGGAAAAATATAGGAAACTGAATAATGTACACACATATAATTTTCTGGCGGATTAAAATTAAAATGTGTGTGTAGATAGATAGACAGATAGACAATGTAGAAGAATATTTTTATGACCGTAGGATAGAGAATAATTTCTTAAGTCACAAAAAACAAGTCATAAAAATATTTGATAAGTCTGACTACAAAAAAATTAAGAATGACTATTTGTCAAAAGACACAATGAAGAGAATGATAAGCTAAAGAACAGACTGGGAGAACTTTTTGAAACACATTCATCTTACAAATAATCAGAATTCAGAATTTTTAAAGAACTCTTATGAATGGAAAAGAAAAAGACAAACTCAACAGAAAAATGGCAAAAGACATGAACAGGCATTTTCCAGGAGAGAAGAAAACATGAACAGTCCATCAACATATAAAAAGATGCTCAATCTCATTAGTAAACAGGAAAATGCAAAATAAAACAACAATGAAATAGTATTTCATGTTTACCTGAATGGCAGAATTTGACAAGTGTTGATGAGGATTTGGAGCAATGAGATTGTTCGCACATTGCTAATGGGCATGTAGACTGACTCAAACATTTTGGAAAAGAATTTGACTTTATATAGTAAAATTGGATGTACACATATGAAATGAGCCAGAAATTCCACTCCAAATTTTGTAATCTAGAAAAAGTCTTGCACTTTTGCACCAAGAGTCATGGATAAGAATATTCATAGTAGCATTATTCATCGTACTAAAAAAAAATAATAATAATAAAACCTGAACACAATCCAAATACCCATCAATAACTGATTAGATTAATATATGGTAATAAATCCATACTGTGAAGATGAATGGCCACAGACACACACATTAGAAAAGGTTATTTCAAAAACATATTGTCAAATGAAAAAAACCAAGCTATAGAAGAAGTGTTCTTTAAGATTCAAGTTATTTTAGAAAACAGATAAAAGTAAACAATATCTTGTTTAGGCATAGAAACCCATATATTAAAACCATTGGACAACAAGCAACAACTTGGAAAAATGTCTAGAGAGCTATGCTGAGTAAAAAAAGCAATCCCAAAGGTTAAATATTGTATGATTCCATTTAAATGACATTCTTGAAATGAGAAAATCATAAAAATAGAGAAAAAATTACTGGCTGTCAGGAATTAAGAATTATAAAAGGGAAAAATGAGGAATCCTTGTGATGATGGTAATTGATATACGAACCTACACATGTGATACAATTCTATAGAACTAAATACACACACATACACACATACACACACTTCAAATGAGTACAAGTAAAACTGGGTAAATCTGAATAAGGCTTGTGGATTGTCTCAATGTCAATATCCTGCTGGTGATACTGTACTCTCAGTTCTGTAAAATTTACCATTGAATGAAGAGAACACAACTGCATATGAATGTGCACGATCTCAAAATAAAAGTTTACTTTAAAAAAATTGAAAGTTGCTGAGAGTTAATACTAAAAAGTAAAAAGTTTCATCACAAGAAAAAAATCATAACTATATGCTATATGTGGTGATAGATGTTAATTAAACTTATGGTAATCATTTCATAACATACACACATATAAACTCATTCTGTTATATACTTAAAACTAATACAATGCTATGTGTCAACTGTATCTCAATTTTAAAAAACATAAGGCAAAACAAGAAAAGTATTGATACGAAAGTTAGGATAGTGATGGTCACTTGGGGAGAAGAACAGGTATAAAATCAAGGAGGGACAAATGGGGGTTCAAAGTAAGTAGTCCTCCCCTTATACAAGGTTTCACCTTCCACGGTTTCAGTTACCTGTGGTCAACCACAGTCTGAAAATATTAATGGAACATTCCAGAAATAAACAACTCATAAGTTTTAAGCTGCACACCATTCTAAGTAGAGTGATGAAATCTCATGCTTCCTTGCTCCATCCTGCCCAGGACCTGAATTATCCCTTTGTCCAGTATTTCCACACGGTACAGGCTCTCTCTGCCCAGTAATCACTTGGTAGCCTTCTGGGTTATCAAATTGACTGTCTGGGTATCACAGTTCTTGTGTTCAGGTAATCCTTATTTTATGTAATAATGGTCCCAAAGCACAGGAATAGTGATGCCAGGGATTCAGATATGTCAAAGAGAAGCTGTAAAGTGCTTCCTTTAAGTGAAAAGGTATGTGAACTTCTTGGAAAAAAACATAGTATACACAGGTTTCAGTACTATCCTTGGTTTCAGACATCCATTGGGGATGGAGCGGGGAGGTTGGAAAGTAACCCTGTAGGATTATTGTGCTAGTAATGCTGAATTTCTTAACCTGGAGGCTAAGAATAATTATTTTACCATACATACATATTATATTTACTCTTGTCTATGTTATATATTTCACAATAATCTTTAAATGAGAAAACCAACTTATTTGGTGTAGTGGATATGGGCCACGCTTGAGGAAACTCAATACCTTTACCACACCTTTATTTTTGGGCAATTTCTTCTTATGAGTCTCACCTCCTCACAAGGGATCCTCAAAATTGCTTTCCCAGACTTCCTTGCCGCTGGATGCAGGCATATGACCCAGGTTCTGCTACTGGGATATACTCACAGACTTCCCTTAGGAAGGCTGCGGTAGTCAGGGTCCTGAGCTCAGCAAAAGTGGTAGGATCTGCCCTCCCCCGCGGGAGGAGATGGCAGCGACAGAGCCTCTACTGGAGAAGACTGGAACTGCAATTTGAGCATCATTTCAGGCTGACCCCTTGAGAGGCTGATTCTTAGGTTTCCCAGAGATTCCTTGAGCTACCTAACATCCTTTAATAAATTCCTTTTCTGATTAAACTAGCTGGAGTAGGTTCTGTTGCCACATCTTGGGTCATTTATTCTGCAATTGGCATCGTCCCCAGGACCTCATTAGGATCTTCAGTTCTCTCCTAATCAAGCACAAGATTTGGTGTTTCACCATACTCACACTACTATAATTCAAAATAAAAGCAATACTAAACCACAAAATATGTATCTTTATTTTAAATCTCTTCTTTCTAGACTAATTTACAAAGTTCTGGTTAAACTCATTGAAGCAAAATCTGTTTCTTCCTCAGCCCCTCTCTGTTATGCTCCTGCTTTGCAGATGCCCTAAATTTATACCTAATTTGCCTCTAGTCCTCCACTATCCAAAACAAGAACCACCAGTTGATCCTATGTGGCTACTGAGCACCTGAAAGGTGGCCGGTCTGAGTTGTGCTACATGTGTAAATAAAATACACACCGGATTGTGAAGACTTACTACTAAAAGATTGCAAAATATTTCTTTAAGATTTTTGTGTGTCGATTTACATGTTGAAATGATAATATATTGAGTTAAATGAAATATATTATTAAAATAGATTTCAAGATTTATAAAAATTTTTTTATGTGGCTACTAGAAATTTTAACATTTTATCTGTGGTTTACATTGTCATTCTACTGGACAGTGCTGGTCTAGACAGGTAATGACTGGCATGAAGAGCCTGTGTTGTTCTGGAAGCCTGTCCTTAGGCATCCCCATGTTTTCCTTCTCAGCATTGTGATTTGGGGTTAACATTGAGAGTCCAATGACTTGGCTTTGAAACTTAACTCTGCCACTGACAAGCTCTAGGGACATGGCCAAATCTTTAAAATTCTCTGAACCTCAGTGTCTTTATTCCTACATGAGACAATAAGGTATTTCTTACCTACCTCTCAGGGTTACTATGAGAATCAAATGGAATCATATTTGTGAATGTGCTTGTAGAAAGCATTTTTCTATTCAACTAAAATGATCAATGTTAATCGAATACCTTCTATGAGATAGACGAATTGTTTCACTAAGTAACCTGAGGGTTACTTAGTCTGTTAACACACTCAGAATTTTCCAAGAATGAGATCTTAGTGTCTCCATACTAATGAGTTCTCCTTGCTCCTGTGTGCACCTGTGTCTGGGGAAGTGAAGAGTCTACCTGTGGAAGACACCTGGTGTTTTTATCTGCCCTCCAGCCTCCATTTCCTCCATCTTTCAGTAACTGAAAGCGCAGTTCTGGACAGGCCGACTCCACCCCTCTTGGGGTAGGTGGGCATTTAACCCTGCTAATTAGAACTTTCAACTTGGCCACAGTAATTGCTTCAAGGGCAGACATGAAATCCAAACTAAACTAGCACTGGAGAGGAGCTTTTGCTGAGACTTTGCCCTGAGGCTAAAAAAGGATGTTATACAAGCCTAGGGTAGGCAGCCACCTTTGCCACCAGCAGCTGCCTGAGAATAATGCCAACGCAGAGGAAAGCAAAGCCAGGAGTTGGAGAGAGCAAGACTGAGTTCTCACGATAGTACTGGATCTAGCCCTGCCTGAAGCAATTTTATGCCTGGAATGGTTAAATAAAAATATTCATTCTCTCTCTCTCTCTCTCTCTCTCACCACCACAACCACTATACACATATGCAGTTGTGTGTGCTCTTAAACCAGTTGGAGTTGTGCTTTCTCACTTGATACCAACACTTTCAACTAAATACCTATTAAAATGGCACTTGCTCACTTCTCTGCTCTTCTGTGACTAACGTAAAAGACATTGTGTCCTTTCCCAATGAATTAAAAGCCACCAGGACATAATTACTTTTTAGCTTACTCCTATGAAACAGAGGTGTGATTCTATAAATTAAGGACATACATGCGGAACAATAAATCTCCATCATTTTGGGTATGTAAATAGATGTAAATAGATAAATATCAATGTAAAAAAAATCAATGTAAATTGGGAGTGAGTTGATTACCATTCTGAGTTACTGCTCTAATCTTCCTGAGATGCTTCTACTAAATGATAACATTGATCATTTAGACGTAGGTGCATATGAATCTAGATCCACAAACTCAGGTATGTGGACATCACATAATTTTATCTTCCTTAAACTGCCTCTAAGGTCCCATTTCAATGTAGTGAGTTTGACATGCAGCCACTTTCTTCCCCTTTCTTCCCCTTTCTTCCCCAGGGAGGGTCATGAGGGTCTTCACTGCTCTCTGGATCCTGGGCCACTGTCCCCCTCCCCAGCTTGAGTAACCTCCCTGCTTCTCTCTGTGCTCCTGTTTTCATGTCTCTCTCTTCCTCATTCATGAGTTTAGGCTTTCTTTAAAAACTGCAAGAGAGGTGTCTTCAAAATACTTTTTTTCAACACAGAGCTCCCCAAAGACAAGAAAACCTGAAGGAACATCTACCTGATTGGTACTGATGGAGGGAAATTACTGCTAGAACAAAACACAAACTAAAATCTCAATAATTTCCCTACCACGAGACTTCTCAACAATGAACCCATAACTGTTCCTGTCAATCATGTGCAAGGCTCTGCGACTCTTTGAGGTGTATTTACTGATCTACGGTAAATGTTAAAGTGAATGCCCCATGTGAGAAAGTTATTCTCTTTTTAATTCTCTTCTGGTCCTTCTAATTAGGTACAAGAGAAAGTCTCAGCTTTGTGCTGATAGGTCTTTAACACCTTTTCAGCTCTCACTGAACTCCCTTTAATGAGCAAGAAGTCAACCGCAGATTTTCATCCTCCAGCAGTCGAGCAATAGCTACCTGGCTGAAATTTAGTAACATCATTTTGTTGGTCTGTGTCTCTATTAATTTTCATCTTTCCCTCTGTTTATGGCAAGTGATATTGGCTTTCTATTTCTAGTAGTGGTGTAAAATTTCTTTTTAAAATACATTTATTTAATGATGACTTATTTAAAGATGAATATTAAGTAGGTAATATGTGTTAGTCTAGATTGTCTAAGAAGCAAATACTAGGAAGGGATTACATATGCAAGGCATTTATTAGGGGATATACCTGAGAGAAAATGGAGAGGGAACTGGGAGGCGTTTGGAGACCTGTCAGACCTGGATAGGTATCTGACCTCAGTGAAGGAGAGCAGGAAGAAAGGGAGAATGTTCGGTGGAAGTTTCTTAGATTACAAGGCTATTCTAAGGAAGGTTCAGCAAGGCCTTCAGGGAGCCTAAGTCACCTGTCAGAGGAGTCCCATGTCTCCTGGAGGTGCCCCTATCTCAGTGTCCCTGCTGTGCGCAGTCACTGGTTGGAGCGTCTCATGGGAAGCATGGACTCCTTCCCGACTCAGTGGTGGATTTCAGAATGCAGTGGCTGAGGCTCAGGGTCAGTCACACTCTGTGTAGTCAGAGATATGAGAGTTACATTCCTGTGGCCTCCATATGATAGAATGGGAGGTGCATACATAGAGCTAAAATCCTTCAGGTGATTTCAGAAAGAGTGATTTGGGGGCAATACTGTTCTAAGGGAAGGTGATATTTCAAGTGAGAGAGGCTGACTTGTTGATATCTTCTCCTCTTCTCCTTCCTCTCTCCCACTGGGGCAGCCTGAAGATATTCATGCCCCAATCCTTGGGAACTGAGAATGTGATATTATTTGGAAAAAGGGTCTTTGAAGATGTGATTAAATTGAGGAGATTATCCTAGATTATTTGGAGGGGGAGCTGCTAAATGCCATGACAAGTATCCTTATAAGGGAGGGACAGAGGGAGATCATCTGGACGGAAGACAAGGCCATGTGACCATGAAGGTAGAGACTAGAGCAATGTGGCCACATGGCAAGGAATGTCTTCAGCCACCAGATCCTGCAATGGGCAGGAACAGATTCTCCTCTGGAGTCTCCAGAGGGAGCATGGCTCTGCTGACACCTTGATTTCAGCCTAGAAATACTGATTTCAGACTCTGGCCTACAGAATTGTGGGAGAATAAATTTCTGTTGTTTAAGCCACTAAATTTGTGGTAGTTTGTTATTTTGCCGCCACAGGAAACTAACATATCCACCTTCCCTTTCTTCTTTTCTCTCTCCTTTCTTCTCTCCCTTCTTTTTGCTCTCCCTCTTCTTTATTTTGAATCTCTTTCACCACCTTCTGTATGTTTTTTTAACTCTCCTTTTTATTGAATCAGCGAAAGTAACCTTACTTGCTAATAAACTAACTTTACCTTCCTATTTTTCAAGAGAATTTTGTGACCGATCCTGCATGTTTCTTCTGTTTTGTTTTCTCTCTTTCTGACTCCTCTCACTTTTCCTAAGTAGACCTTCTACTATCAAAACTTTCCCTAAACCCATAATTCAATGTCATATTTATTTCCCCAGCATGTTAGGTGATGGGGACTGAATAAATCTGGTTTCCCGACCTCAAAGTGTCACAACTGAGAAGGAGACAGAAATGCAAACTTAAGAACCCTACTGTTTTTCAAGTACTTTGATAAAAGTCTGCCCTGGGTATTGTTGGGCAGAGGATATAGTTGTTAATTCTATCTGTGGGTCTTTACACAGGGGTGAGGGGTAAGGAATCTCCTTCAGAGGAGGTAAACTAGAGTCCTGACTTCCTAATCTGTGATGGCCACCATCCACAAACATTGTCATATATCTACCAAGTACTGGGAATGAGCTGCAGACATAGTGTGGCTGACATAATGTAGCGAACATCTTTTTGCCTACTAAATATCCATTTTCCACTTTTCCTTGATAACAGATCTACAATATTATGGGCAATGGTAATGTACCAAGCTCCATTCTCTCTTCTTAGCCTCCCTTTCAGCTAGTTATAGTCATGTGACATAGTTACATCAAATGAGTCCTAAACAAACTCTGTTCTACTGGAGGTCTAGAGGTGTGGCAGCCATCTTGTGACCATGCGGGTGCCAGCATCCTGAGGAAAGCCCAGATGCCAGCGTTGGCAGAGCAGAAAGCAAGAGCATGGGACTTTGATGGCATCCTTGAGCAGTTGAAACAATGTCTGCAACTGTCCATTTTCATATCCTTTTTAATGAGTGAAAAATGCCTTCTATTATTTAAGCCTTCTATTGTTCCTTACAGACAAATGAGCACCCAACACATTAATATTTTGAGAAATTCTGACTTATATGATGTTGGAGGTGGAGAAGGAGAGAGGGAGAGTGTGAAAGTGGGAGAGAGGGAAAGAGAGAGAAAGAGAGAGAGAGAGATGCCTGACCAGCCCCAGCTGCTCCCAAAACCCCAGTCTAGGACTCAGCATGTACATGAAGGCAACCCATGCCTTGGGAACCATCTAACTGCAACCACTCAAAGGACCATAAGGGACAGCCACCCAGCTGAGACCATCAACCGCTCAGAATCTTAGGAAATAATAAATAGCATTTCAAGCTCCTCAATTTTGGGGCGGGTCTTTACACAGCAGTAATTACTCAGGACAGGTTAGACACTGTTATTATTGTCATTTTATAGATGCGGAGATGGTGAATGAGAGCGGCTTTCCAGTGAGATCAATAGCCCAGATGTAAGCCTTCGTTGCCTGACTCCGGTTTGAAGAGAGTTTGAAAGGTGAATGTGGCCAACAATGTCAAGGGAGTTGAGAGTGTAAAAGTGTTCCCTGTCTGTGAAGGTACTAGGGAACTTAGTCTGAGCAGCTCTGGGGAAGGAACCCGAGCAGATGCAGGACCGTGTGGTTAGAGGCATGGACAGAAGGTAAGGATGTGAAGTAACAACAGAGATAATTCCTCTAGAATGTGAAGTATAACTCTCTACTCCTTAAGTGTGGGTTGCACAGTGACTTCCTTCCAAAGAGGACAGTATGGAAAGGGGAAACACGAGAGTAATGTCAGTTGAAAAACCTGACAAACACTATCTCAGCCAGGTGATCAAGACCAACATCAACATTGACAAGTTATGAATAATATACACTGTCAACGTGATATGATGAGAATGGCATTTTACCTCTGTGGTCATCCTCCCCAAAACCCATAACCCCAGTCTAATCATGAGAAGAATTTCAGATAAATTCCAAATAGGGACATTCTACAAAATACCTGCCTGTACTCCTCAAAATTGACAATATCATAAAAAATAAGGGAAGTCTGAAAAACTGCCACAGTCAAGAGGAGCTGAAAAGAGACATGAATACTAAATGTAATGTGTTATCTGGCCCCTTACAGAAAAAGCTTGCTGATCACACACCGCTGTCTTCCCCACTCTTACCCCCACAAGCCAGTGTTTAGGCTTAGGGGGAGGGCAAACATGAGTGTGCATTAGAATCCCTGGAGGACTAGTGAACACACACATTGCTGAGCCTCATCCACGGAGTCTCTGATTTTTCCATCCAGGATGGAACCCAAGATTTTACATTTCTTTTTTTTCTTTTTAATATTTTTTAATTTTTTAATTATAGCTGGCATACAATATTATATTAGTTTCAGGTGTACAACATAGTGATTAGACACCTATATAATTCACAAAGTGATCACTCAATAAATCTAGTACCCCTCTGACACTATATATAGTTATTACAATATTATTGGCTATATCCCTTATGCTACACTTTATATCTCCATGACTATTTTATAATTACCCATTCATATTTCTTAATTCCGTCCCCCTTTTTCACCGACCTCCCCACTCCCTCCCATCTGGCAATCCTCAAAATATTCTCTGTATCTATAAGTTTGTTTCTGTTTTTTGTTTGTTTGTTTGTTTTGTTCTTTAGATTACACATGTATGTGAAATCATATTGCATTTGTCTTTCTCTATCTGACTTACTCCACTCAGCGCAATACCCTCTAGGTCCATCGTGAAATTTTTTTTTCCATTCTTTTACCTTCCAACTGTGTGTGTTTTTCAATCTGAAGTGAGTCCCTTGTAAGGGAGCACACATAAGGGTCTTGTTTTCTTATGCATTCAGTGATCCTATGTTCTGATTGGAGTATTTAATTCTTTTTCATTTGAAGTACTTGTTGATAGATATGTAGTTATTGTCATTCTTTATTTATATTTTTAATTCATATTTTTTCTTCTCCTTAAAGAAGTCCCTTCAACATTTCCTGTAACATGGGCTTGGTGGTGATGAACTCCTTTAGCTTTTTCTTGTCTGGGAAGCTCTTTATCTGTCTTTCGATTCCAAATGATAGCTTTTCTGGGTAGAGTAATCTCGGTTGTAGATCCTAGGTTTTCATCACTTTGACTATTTTGTGCCAAACCCTTCTGACTTGCAAAGTTCCTGTTGAGAAATTGGCTTACAGTCTTACGGAAGCTCCCTTGTAGGTAACTAATCACTTTTCTCTGTTGCTTTTAAGATTCCTTCTTTCTATTTAACATTTGGCATTTTAATTATGATGGGTCTTGGTGTGGGCCTCTTTAGGTTCATGTTATTTGAGAGTCTTTCTGAACTTCCAGGGGTTGTATGTCTACTTCCTTCACTAGGTTAGGGAAGTTTTCCATCGTTATTTCTTCAAATAGGTTTTCAATTTCTTGCTCTCTCTCTTCTCCTTCCGGTACCCCTATAATGTGAATATTGTTATGCTTGATGTTGTCCCAGAGGCTCCTTAAACTCTCTTAATTTTTTTGGATTCTTTTTTGTTGCCATTCTGATTAGATGTCCTCTGTTACCTCATCCTTAGTACTGGTGATTCAATCCTCCACTTCATCCACTCTGTTGATTCCCTCTAATGTCCTCTTCATCTCTTTATGAAAGTTCTTACTGAGTTCATCTCTTCTTTCCCTAAGTTCCTGAGCATCCTTATAACGAGTGTTTTGAACTCTGCATCTGGTAGATTGCTTGTCTCCATTTTGTTTAGATCTTTCTCTGGAGCTCTGTTCTGTTCTTTCATGTGGCACATGCTTCTTTGTCTCCCCATTTTGGCTATCTCCCTGTATCCATTTCTAGATATTAGGTAGGGCTCCTAAGTTTCCTGGTCTTAGTAGTGTGGCTTTATGTAGTAGATCCTGTGGGGCCCAGCGGCACAGCCTTGGGAGGGGTCCAGCTGCAAGCCAAGTTCAGCTGAAGCTTGTGCATCTCCGAGGCCACCTGATATGAGTCACCAAGCAATCCACAGATGGCTGCCACTCATGCTGGGCTTTTAGGTGCCTCGAGAGGCCAAGCTAGAAACCAAGGCTGGCTGCCGCTAGTGCAGGGCTTGGGGCTGCTAGTAAGAGATACAGGGTATGCTGAGGCCAGATGCTGCTTCTTTGGATTTTGTGAGGCTTTGAGAGATTTTAGAAAAGTCCACAGAATAATCCAAGACAGGCATTTGTACGAAATGAACTAGTGGAAGTGGCTTGGGTGGATCCACAAGTTGGGAGAGGCAGAGTCTCAGGGAATCACCTGGGTGGAGTAACCAGTGTTATCCAGGTTGATAGCAACTCAGCTAGGATGGCACCCTTGTCTGTATGCTGTGAAGGGGGAGGGCTCAGCAAAGGAACATGGACACTGCCAGCACTTCTGTTTGGGGAAAGCCACTCCTCCAGCTTTCGCCCCGAAGCCAGACAACTCTGTGTCTTCCCATATCTCCCTGGTACTCCTTGAGCAGCTGCCCCAGTACTGGAGCTCTGAACGAGCGAGTGAGTGAGTCTGTCATCGAGTAAGGCTGAGTGCAGGCCCTTTAAGAGGAACACCTGTGACTCCCTTAGCCCTCCATCTCATTCAGCCACAACCTCCACTGGTTTTCACAACTAGAGGTTGTAGGGACTTCTCTTGCTGGCATTGGAACCCTGTGCTGGGGAGCCCAGCATGGGGCCAGGACCTGTTGCTCCTCAGGTGGGGAGGGGGCTATGCAACCAAGATAGCCTTCCCAATTCTTGACAGCCACACGCTGTTGTGGGACCTGGCCATTTCATGTCTCCACCTTTCCTACTTATCTGAGGTGACTTCTTATTTTTGTCCCTAGTTGTAGGGCTTCTGTTCAGCCCAGATCTCAGGTGACTCCACATGCTGGTTGCTCTGTAGTTTGGTTACAATTTTGGTGTCATTACAAAAGGAGGCATGCACAGTCTCTATCTTCTTCAACATCTTGACATGTCTCCCAAGAATCTGCATTTCTAGCAAGCTCCCAGTGCTGTTGCTGCTGCTGTTCTGGGGGCCACACATTAAGAATTGCTGCTCCAACTTCACTATATTTCAATTTGACAGCTATGGCTGTGAAGGTCCCAGATTACATGTTAATTCTGACCGACTTCAGCCCATTAGGTAATTCCACAGCTGCAGCCTATGAGCCTCAAGTCCCTGCTGCTTGTGGTTGTATGATGTCAGCTGCACTATGAAACATCTGGGAAAGGGCAGAGGCTTAATTGTTGTAACAAAGAAACCCTAAAATATAGCATATTAAATAAGAGATTTTTTTTTCTCTCATGTCGACATTCTAGCTCTTTTAGGATGACAGGGTGATTCTGAGTCACATAGTTACCCAGAGACAGGTTTTCTTTCTATTTTGTGGCTCTACCATCCCCTAAGATGTTATTCTTGTCTGCATGGTCAAAGATGGGTCCTTCCCATCTCCACATTCAGGCATAAGAGAAAGGGCAAAAGCAAAAGTCTGCAGCAAGTGGCTCATCCTATGTGGGAGATATCAGTAAATTGCTCATCTCCTTCAATTCTGCCTACTTCCCACTGGCCCAATATGAGAGGCTGGGAAATGCAGCCTCTTTTTTTTTTTTTTTAAAATGCCTACGGCACCTGGTATTCCAAGGTGGTCTCCCATCCTAGTACTAACCAGGCCCAACCCTGCTTGGCTTCCAAGATCAGACGAGATTGGGCATGTTCAGGGTGACATGGCTGTAGACCGAAATGCAGCCTCTTGTTAGGCAGCCCTATATCCAGGAAAATCAAGATAAGATTTGAAAGGACGACTAGCAGGCCGCCCCAGAGCGCTACACGATCCTCTCATGACTTCGAAAAACAAAGGCTTCATTTTCTCTCATACTGCTCCAGGTTGGTGTTGTCCTCATCTTTTGACCCAGGTTGAAGAAGTGCTATATATTTCAAAATTTTCTTTTAAAAACTTGTATTAACATAGAACATGCATGCAGAAAAGGACACAAATTGAAGTATGCAGCTCAGTGACTTTTTTCACAAAGTGAATACACCCATGTAACCAGCTCACAGAAGAGAAACAGAGCATGACCAGTGCACCAGAAGTCCCCTTGTACTGCATCGAGTTACTATCTTCCTGTCAAGGGTAATTATTATGCCCAAACCATAAATGTTTTTATTGCTGTGTAATACTCTCTTGATGAATACATTGTTTATCCATTCTACTGTTGATTAACACTATTTGCTTCCAGCATTTGACTATTACTAATAATGCTTCTATGCACATTTTAGTACAAGGGTCCCCAACCCCTGGGCTATGGACCGGTACTGTTCTGTGGCCTGTTAGGAGCTCGGCCGCACAGAAGAAGGTGAGCAGTGGGCCAGCAAGCGAAGCTTCATCTGTATTTGCAGCTGCTCCCCAGCACTAGCATCACTGCCTCAGCTCCACCTCAGACCATCAGGCATTAGATTCTCATAGGAGCACCTATCCCTGGTGCCTAAAAGGTTGGGGACCACTATTCTAGTACATGTCTTCTGGTGAATATATATTGCATTTTTCTTGGATATTTACCTTGGAATGGCGCTCCTGGGACAGAGGGATAGGGTAGGTGTATGCTCAGTCTTACACCAAACAGTTTTCCAAAATGATCGTACCAGTTCACACACCCACTAGCAGTATATGATGGCTTTGATTGCTCCACATCTCCACCAGCACTTGGAATGTCAAGCACTGAGTCTATTCTGGTTGGACTTTGCTGGAAAACATATAGGTAGGCTAACTTTCATTATCAAAAGCCACAGGATGTCTGGAGAGACACACATGAAATGTACATTGAGCACGATACCTCATCCAGTGCTCTCATTCACTAGACCAGGATGTTCATATTGGCAGTTCTACAAATTTTTTTAGCCCAGATATAAAATCTAGAGATTTTATGTAAAAATATGGCTATTTTGCTTCTGGGAAAAAATGAATGATTCAGCAACACAGGGTCCTTGTTCTCTTGTAACTATAATTGGCTAGAATTGAGTGAATACTGGTGGCTCTCAATCCATCATTCTCACCGTTCCCTATGCCTGCCATAATTAACCCACTTTATTCATTTATCTTAGCTTCCTGGCCATAGTAGATAATTGAGTTTCAACACATGCAGTGGACTCCCTAGCTTCCCTTCTACCCCGATCAAAGCATCCAACGTGACTAATCAACATAGGCCTTATCCTTATTAGAATATAAAGAATATGTCAGAAATATTTTTTTTGCCCCATGTATCTCCATTATTATAACTTTTACTTTGTATTAAGAATTCCTCTCTTCCCACAGGCATATCTTAAATAGAATAAAAACTATTGGAAATGATGTTTTGAAGGCAAATACCTCTAGCTTCATGTATCTTTTGCTATGTAACAAAAGCATTCCCAAACTTAATGGCTTAACACAACACTTCATTTGAACATGATTTTGTGGGTCAGTAACTTGATCAGAGCATAGTGGGAATAGCTCATCTCTGTTCTATGATGTCTGGGGTCTCAGCTGTAATGGCTTGAATAGCTGAGGTCCAGTTGAAACAACTGGGGTCATATCTGAGCCTCAGTCCTTGCTGTTGGCTGGGTTCCTCGGTTCTCCTCTGCATGGTCTCTCCACGGGGTCCTCATGGTAGTCTTAGGGAAGTTGGACTTCTTACGAGGGGCTGGCTTCCCCTAGAGAGCAAAAGCAGAAGCTTCCAGAGAGCAAAAGCAGAAGCTTCTAGAGAGCAAAAGCAGAAGCTTCCTATTTTTAAAGCATAGGCCTGGAACGGCATCACATCTGCTGCATTCTACTGGTTGAAGCAAGTCACAAGGTCAGTGCCGATGCAAGGAATATGGAAATAGACTCTGCCTCTCAGTGAGGAAAGCACAAAGAATTGGCGGCCTATTTAATTTATTCCACCTTCTTCCCTCCCTGCCTGTCTTTCTTTATCCTCACTCATCCCCCTCTGCCACTCTGCTTTCCACAAACATATATGGGATGTTCCCGTCACTCTGCTATTTATAGGAGCACAGAGATAAAACATATTCCTGACCTTAAGAAGCTTACAATCTAAATGGATAAAATAGGCCAGCAAACTGACAATTACAATAGAGGGAAAGTGCAATCATATGTGTGCATGCAAGGTCTTTAAAAGAGAGGTAATATATTATTCATATTTGTAATCCCCACACCTAATTTAGAGCCTGGGTCAGGCCCTCTATAATCACTAATTAAACCAAAGAATTAATGACTGTCATTAGCACCTGAGCACAGATGAGTTTATACAATCACTTCCTAGGAAGAGAAATAACTAGAAGGATGTCTTTAAAAGTTTAATGAAATTAACTGCCTAGTTATTAATTTGACCAATGATAAAAATCTCAGGAATTAAAATTTTCTGTTGTTCAGCATAAAATATTAATTTATGTGTGCAGAATCTTTGAAGAACCTCAAAATTTTCAGTTTTATATTGAAAATGACTGGAGTGAGCATTCTAAGATCACTGGGACATGTCGGGGGGAAGCAAGTAGAGGGAGGGACCAACACAGGTGAAAGGGGCTTGGAGAGCCAGTGGGATGGATCATCAAGGGTAATTTCATTTATCTCATAGTTCTGTCTGGAAACCCGCCACTTACCTGGCACTTGTCACATTAAGGCAAAGTTGCTTGGAGGAAACACACAAACACTTGTTTAAAGCAACTGCTTATCAGGTTTTCTGTGAGTTACAGTCAAATGTCTAGTTTTTCTAACAGTATTCACCAAAAAAGGGGTCTTTTGGGGTGGAGGATGGAGAAATAGATGCTGCAAAATTGTCTGGGGTTCCTTAGAAACAGAGCCGAAAATGGGGTTTCTTGTCTGATTTCTTTATTGGGAGGGTGCTCACAGGAAAACCCCAGGGAGTGAGGGGAGCAGGATGGGGCAGGAGGAAGAGCCAAAGACAAATGTGATTTCAGGTGAGGTCACTGCGCCTGATCCCATGGGGAGCTCGTAAGTGTAAATTGCAACATTGTGAGTCCATCTGCCTTGAGGTGAAAGAACTGGGCTCTTGTACCCCATAATAGTCAGTGATTGCCTGTGACCACCCTAGTGTGTTGGGGGTGTAAACTGTGTGGTAGCTCTTATGGCCCAAGGGCCCGAGCTGGATAAAGTTGCATGTGTAAGCTGTTAGCCACAGCACCTGCAGCAGCTGTGGGACAGTAAAAGGGATCCCAGGGGATCCAGGCAGGGCACCAACAGCATCTGCTACAGAAGATGACTAATTCTTTCCATGATTTATGATAAACTTTAAAGTCTAATTTACATTCACACCTATAAGAATGACTGAAATATACAATCATACTCACCAGAATATTTCCCAAATGCAGGTGAAGACAGGGACTATTGGAACACTCTTGCATTGCTGGCTCAACTACTTTGGAAAAATATTTGGCTGTACCTGCTAAAGTTCAACATATGATGAAACTATGTCCAAGCAATTCCCCTCCTGAAAATATACCCAATAGAAATGAGTGCTTGTTTCTAGCAGAATACTTGTAATGATGTCAGCAAGAAAAAGAACTATTGATGGATATCAAAGGAAATATCTGAGTGGAGGAAGCCAGTCTCCGTTGGTTACATACTGTACAATTCCATCTACATGACATTCTCAAAAAGTCAAAGCTGTAGTGTTGGAGTCTAGATTGGTGGTCGTCAGGGATTAGAGGTGAGGATTGGCAGGCAGTTCTTTGGGGCGATAGAACTGTATCTTGATTGGTGGTTGTATAATTCTACACACACATTAAAATTCATGAAATGGTACACCAAAAAAGTAAATAAATAAAATAAAATATTTTTTTAAAAAGATATGTATATGAATGTTCATAGCACTTTATTTAAAACAGCCTAAACTGGAAGCTTCCCAAGTGTTCATTCAGGAGAATGGATATGTAAATTATGATATGTTCATACTGAGAAACATTGCCTAGTGCTGAAAAAGAACAAACTAGTGTTATGTGCAATGACATGGATGACTCTCACAGAATATTAAGTGAAGAGGCCAGACTCAAAAGAGATGACAATGTATGATTACATTTACATAATGTTAAAAAACAGGCGAGATGAGTCTAAGATGATACAGGCAAGATCATGACTGGAAGGGGACATAAGGTGCATTGTGGGAGTGCTAGAAATAAGACATGTGCTCTATCTGGAAATGTGCTCTATCTGGATCTGGGTGGTGTTTTCATGAACGTATTCATTTGTAAAACTTCATTAAGCTGTATACTTCAGATTCGTACTTTGACTTGTGCTAAGTATTACTACTCCAGTGTTTTAAAATGCTTAAAAAATTGAAGATATTATTTTAATCTGCTTTCCGTATGCCTAGGTGGAGTTGTACAAAGTGCTAAATTTCACTGTCGACTGTCGGTTCCCTGAGAGTAGGTTTCTTATCTTCACTTGACAAACAGAGCACTGTGCTAGGCTCCAGGGACACACAGGAGAAAAGACGTAGCTCCTGCCCTTGATAAATATTTGCTGTCGGTAACAAAGGGAATGGTGATACTTGGAATACACCAAATTCCAGTGATACTTGGAATACACCAAATTCCGGTTCCTGTGGGACCATTTTGTCCTGCAAGGTGAAAATGCAGTTGCATTAGAACAAATGACCATTTTACATAAGAGTAAAAGGTTTTTAAAAAGACCTGTTACCCCACCATGGGATTGAGAGGGGATTAGACCTTACTAACGACCACTTCTAAAGGAAAAACTCACCAGGGACTGTGAAAAAGCACGCATCAGAATTCATACCAGAATGATCAGAGGAGCAGAGGTTTTGTGTGACATTTAGCTTCTAATAGAGCTTTCTGTAAACATATTGTTCTTTCTTTTTGTACCCATTAGTTTGACTTATGCTTGCTTTGTCTTATGCCTTTATGTTTTTCGCAAAAAGTTTCCAAATAAAAATATAAGTCCATTCCTTGTAAGAAAAATACTAAACCTTGACTCATTTATTTGAAGACCTCAAGTTATTTACATATGTTAGGTTTGGATTACATTCTGATATGATTTTTATACTTAATCTTCTTCCAAGCTCCCAAATACTATCAGCCTATCCTTAAAATGCAAAAAAAAAAAAAAAAAAAAAAAAAAAATTCATTTCAAACAGAGACAACTATATATTTTAAATAATTTTAAAAGCATAGTATTTATAAATACTATGGATAGGTGTTGAAAATATTTCACTAATATTAATTCACTTATTCCACCAAGGGTCTATTCATCATCTTTTTCAATTTACTTCCCTTTTACTGACCACATGGGAAGCACTGTCAAAGATAAATAAGATACCACTTTTGCCTCCATTAATTTAAAATGTGACAAGAGTGGAAATCTATGAGTGTGGCAAATTAAAAAATAATACTAATATAAAAATTAAACTATACATGATTATATAAGAATTTTTTTAAAAATCCTACAAGGACATCAAGAACAGAAGTGACACCAATGAGATGATTAAAAGCTATTTCGGTGGGTATATTACATTATCTTTTTGCTAACAAGGAATAAAAATATTTGTATTTATTTATATATTCTTAAATTCTGGAAAGATTCATGAAAAATTAAGACAGAGGTTATCCTGGGCAAATGGGAAGAAGAGTTTTTACTGAGTACCATCTTATATTTGGAAATCTTGTGAAATGTACAAATTTGTTTTAAAATGTACCCAGGATTTGTTTCAATCAGGTATGGTAAGACACACAGACATAGAAATGACTGTCACAAAGGAAGAAATTTATATTCACACTTCCCTAGAAACAGAAAGTACAATATACAAGGCCACTCAGGGAAGAACCAGCATTGGTCAGGAGGCAGAGGGAGAGAAAGGGGAAATGGGAACAAGTGCCTTTGATGTGTTTCCAAGAGAAGGAATGGGTGAGATAGGGTAAGCAGGCTTAAGATTGTCTAGTTTGATCATTTCAGTAGGTTCTGGGGCATAGACGGTGTCCCTAGTTTTCTGGTCCCTGGTCTGAGTGTTAGAACCTGATAAAAGGAGGTGGCTGGGGTATGGACTCTGAATTGGTAGCTTACATATGAAAGGCACATTTGCAGGTGAGTCCTTTACTATCTCTAGAAATTGACTAGCCCTGAGAGGGGAAGTATCTCAAGGTTCAGGCCCCAAGATGTCAAAGCTTCAGGAAATGCAGAAAATAAAAAACAAAATTACTAAAATGAAAAAAGTGATGAAATTTTTGCAGGAGTGTATTTCTCTCTCTCTTGGGATAGCTGCCTGACTTACAGTTCCACCTTCTGTGGTACCCAAGATGGCCCCCACTGGCCAAGTCTTTGATATTAAATGATGGCTCCTGGACATAGCTGATTGGCCCAGGATAGGCCTAAGATGAAACAATGAAATTCTCTCTCCTGGAAATCTGGTACTTAAAACAGAGAAATAGGCAAAAAAATTTCTGGAGCTGAGCTCCTTCAAGGGCAATAACAATTATGATCTGTACCTGACTGTTCAATTTGGTAGCCACTAGTACATGTGGCTATTGAGCATTTTGATAGGTAGCCGGTCAAAATGTAAAATATCTTGTTAATATATTTTTATATTTATTTCAATATATTGGGAAAAATAAAACATGAAAATTAATTTTGCCTGTATATTTTTTCTTTTTTCTTTTTCTTTTCCGATGTGGTACTAGAAAATGTAAAATGACATCTGTGGCTCATGTTCTATCTTTTGGGCAGCACTACTCTAGACAAAGAGAGATCTGTGAACATCCAGTGGAGACTTTCTACCTTCTTCCCTCCCCATGTCTTGGCCATTGAACTCTCCCTCCGATTGCTGGAAAATCTCATAATGCTTCATATATGTATGTGTATAAACTAGCTGGAGTTCATTTCTATTTTTTGCCACAAAATTAAATCATAAGATGTTGTAAGGGCTCAGAAAAGTATCAAATAATCTTGGGTTCAAACTAATCAGAGAGGGGAGACATGTGGATTGAATACATGTATTTATCCCCACTCATCCTTGACTCCACTAAAATAAACACATAGGGATTAAAAAGACCCAAGCAAACCCTATTAAAATACAGAGGACAGGAGAAGTGACAACATGCAGAGATGTCACACAATTTTGAAAGTGGGAAAGTAGACAGACAGTGAGAATGGACTTATTAGATCAGAGAAAGGTATAACGAAATGCTGCAGTGGGAAGCAGGTTTGTGGGGAAAAGCAAGGGGATAAAAAAGAAGGAAGCTGGGTTTTGCATCAGAATACTGAAAAAGCTTAGAAATTAGAGGTGCAAGAGACTGCCGAAGACAGGGGTGTATTACTTATCTACTTCTGAGTAACAAATTACCCCCAAAACTTAGTGGTTTAATACAAATATAATTTTTTTTTTTATCATGGTTCCTGTGGGACCATGGTAAATTCACACAGGGCACTGTGAGGATGGCTAGTCTCTGCTCCACAATGTCTGGAGCTCAGCTAGAAGTCCCAAAAGTGAGGGCTGGAGACACCTGAGGATTCACTTTCATCTCTGGTGGTTAATGCTGGCTGTTGGCTGGGACCTTAGCTGGGGCCGTTGGGCAGAACACCCACATGTGGCTTCTCCATATGCCCTGGATTTCCTCACAACTGGGTTCTGTGGTAAGCATCCCAAAAGAGAACAAAGAGGCAGAATGGAGTCATGTCACCTTCTATGACCTAGCTCAGAAGTCACAAAGCATCACTTTTGCTGCATTCACAGAATTGGCCATGGCAGTTACAAAATTCTACACAGAATCAAGAGGAAGGAACAGAGACCCGCCCCGCCACCCGCCACCCGCCCCCACCACCTCAGTTGAGGTGTGTCAACACCAGTTTGTAAAAAGTGTTTGTGGGGTAGGCTATACATAGGTGTGGCCATTCGGGAGAATATAATTTGCTATAGGGGTAAGAGATGGAGTATATTATAGAGATATTCATATAAGGAAGGAGCGGCTAGAACCCTAAGGCCTCTCCCCTGTCCCATGTTGTTCATCAACTCCTACCCAGCCCTAGGAATGAAGAATGTGAACCAGAGAAATTTTCTGCTCAGGGACACCAAGCATAGATGAGACCTTACTAGAAAACAGGGGAATTGAACAAAAGTCCACCTACTAATGAGGGGATTCCTGTTGTCCTCCTGCTGGGCTCCTAGGATGTTGACAGTCAGACCTATTATCTCAAAGGCAGGATGTTAGAGGGTTCTTTTTTAAAAAAATTCTCAACATATGAGAAAAGACCTATAGGTATAAACATTCAGGGTTCCCCAAGAATGTTTGAAGAATGAGGTACTATAAGGGTTTTTCACAGATGAAAAAGGGAAATTTCAGTTCTAAAATAATGGAGTAGAGTCAACATTTCTTTTTAATATGAAATATTCAAAATAAAGAGATCAAGAAACAGAAATGCAAATTCATTATCAGGAAAGCTAAGATTGCTCTGAAACCTTAAACCAAAATATGGAGTTAGAACAGCCAGAGGTCAGTCCCAACTCCAGAAAAAGTATGGGTAGAGGATACTTGCAACTCCAGAGATTAGAAAATAATCAGCATAGAACACTTTCCCAAAATAAGTGTCGCATCCTGAATACTAAAACCAATAGCCTCCTGTGTACAACAGCGGGAAAGGGTTATATAGGTTGTTGGTGGTATCTTCCCTGGACCCTTTTTGCTAGAAGTCTTGAGACACACTCCTTCTCAGGCCTTTTATCCCCATCATTGAGATCAAGAAGAGACCCAGCTTCCTCAGACCTCCTTACCTCCATGGATGAGGGTCTGGAGAGATCCCCAGACCCCCCATTCCTATCTACACTGAACACTCAACCCTGTTTCCACTACCTGCCTTAAATCCAGGATTTCTATCATTATGCACTTCACTCATGTTTAAGAAGCCATGGAGACCCAGCTCATCCCTTATCTCTTACACTCAATCCCAGAAAAGCCCTGCATATTCCTTGTTCTATCCTTTTCCCACCAATGCCTATACATAACACCTTTCTTCTACCATGCAACAACCAAGTTTCTCCGTATCTTCAACTTCTTTATACGATCTTTCCCTCCTGCTCTAATGGAAATCTGACTTTCTTCTGGGGACATTGCATCCCCTGTCAAGAGTGGCTGTTTTTTCCCCTCCCACACTGGGCAGGAGGTGAAGCAGGTGTCATCATTACTCTGCATTGATGTGTCCAGATTATTCTCCCTCTCTTCTCTCCAAATTTCAGCTTTAAATATCATCTATGAGCTTATATCATCCACTACCCCATCATTGCTGTCATCTGCTCCCTCTGGGCATACCTCATTTATTTCTTGACAATTTTAGCTCTTGGTTCAAAATCACACTCTCTAACATTATTCCTATCTTAATGCTGGGTGATTTCAATAGACATGTAGGTGATCTTTTTAACCTCTGGCCTTTTACTTTCTTG